>NC_056534.1:9054489-9739489 GCF_910596095.1 Thunnus maccoyii | reverse complement strand
CTTTATTTGCCATCTGCATCTGTAAGCAGGGACTGCCACATTTTGTGGCGGTGAAAAAGCATTACTCTGACAAGCTGTATGTTGGCAAAAAAAACAAATCGAAATCAAATGCATGAACTACCGTAAGTTGCTGTTCAGTGGTCGACTCTGAAATGTCAGATGTTGGTGTGTTTGAAAGCACCAGCAGGGATACATTTCAAAACACTTTCAGCTCCCTGCTGTATTACCTCATGACAAACATAACTTTGATAAAAACTAAAGCTAAGGCACTCCTCATTGTGATGGATTACCTGACTCAACATTTCATGTTTCCGCAAGTTGAGTTTCATACTTTCCTGGTGTGAAGTCTTATCAGAGGCTCGCTGGAAGGTGGGAAATCAATCTAAAAACTTGAAGTATACATTGGAAAATGCTCAGCAGCAGTATAATGTAGTCGGTTTGAAATTCACTCAGTGCATCAGCGTCTGATGAACCTGCAAGATAAAATATAAAAGCGGCAATGTGTAGAAAATGAAAGCAACACAGACTGAAGTTTTTATTGGAATTATCTTATTTTCCTATTAATAAAATATACTTATCAGAATAATATGAAAACCTGCAAAAGCCCTGGTATGTCCTTAAAAGATTCACTTTTAGTAAAATATGGCTTCATTTTAAATTTTGGTTATTTTCAGACATTATCAGGGGCTACCTCATGGTCATCTTCTGGCAAAACAATTATCCAAGGCTAATGGTGCAATAATGCACTCAGAATTGGTGCCAGACTAAGAGAACTAATTTGGAAGGAGTTGTAACAGGGCAAAGTTTGTACCTTTGATGATGGACCTCCACAGAGCAGCTTCATTAACAGATCTCTCTCCATTCATTATAACATTTTGGAGCTATTGCAGTGCTTAACGTCTGGCAAGTGTAATTCTCAATAGCCACCACCTCTAATCCTCACCCCCATACAGTATATATATGGCTGTTCAGAAGGCCAGTGGAAATGTGCAGGCAGGCAGGTCTCCAGGCAAACTCCAATATGGCTGCCAGGGCAGGAGAGTGACAGTTTGGCTAATTAGAGCACTTTTAATTTGCACTGCCTTGATCTCTCGTCTTAGCCTCCTTCAATCTAGGAGCGAGTGTGCGTGCACAGGAATGCATGTTGGCATGTGTTTGTGCATTTTGAGCTAGTTCAGTGTCACCTTGTGTGGTAATTAAGAAAGGTGAGATAGTTTGAGGAAGGCTAAACGGCAAAATACCTGTCATTTAGCCTTCCTCAAACTTTGCCTGTCCTCTATGCCTCTTTCTCTGCTTATTCTTTTGTTTTTTTTTCAGCATTTCAGCATTTCCTATGTGGCACACATCCCATCTCTTGTTTTTGTGCATTATGCGCCAAAGTTTCACCACACATACACACTCTTTGCACTGTCCTAATGAAGGGAGCAGAGTTTCAGGGTCAACAATCTCCAGTACTCTAGCGCTAATTGCTCACTCGGTATCCTTGTTTTGAAACTAAATGCAATTAATGATGTTTTCAAAGAGGATTTAAACTGGATACGTTCCTGCTAGGATTTCAGATTTTTATCTCCTGGAGGGTTTGCCTCATAAGATATTTAAAGAGGAGCAGGTTAGATACGTTCACCCAGTCAAAGAGTAGATAACGGGTGTAACCGTTGACCTAATAACTCATAAGTCATGTTGTTCGCCTCTCAGCCAGCCTCGACCTTTCCACAGTGTTCTCTCACTTAGACCGTGCATTATTAATGCTGCTTGGCCTATCGTTGGTGTGCGTCTGTGTGTTGCAGTGTGAAGTATAGGGCCCTCCCTTTAGAGGGATGATTTTAATATGTGTTAATACAGTGGTGAGAATGTTTCCCATTATTACTCTTATCATCATGCCCTATCAAGCCGCCTCCTTCCACAGACTGGCCCACATTAGGCCGTGATCTTTGAGAGAGACAGCGAGTCTAATTCCCATTTTTAAAAGAGGGTTATTTCACAAAGACGACCCCTGGGGCTCGGAGAGAAATCAAAACTCTGAAAATGAGCAAAGAATCCTGTCTTTCTGTCCTCTTTTTATCTTCCTTAGCCCCTTATTCCTAATTCCGTTTCCTGCTCTTTTCTGTTTTTTTTTTTTTTCTTCTTTCTGTCCTCATATCTCCTACCCTCCATCCCTGCCGTAGGCATCACTGTAAATGCCATGTGGAGAATAGAGGATGGGGGTTATTGTTTGTGCCTGGGGAGGCCTCTTTTTGTACTCGAGCAGGCGTCAGCGTGGACAGTGATAGAGTGATGGGAGGGTGTGTGTGTGTGTGTGGGGGGGGGGGGGGGGGGGGGGGGGGATGAGCAGCACACACGTATTAAAAAAGACAGATATTGTGGTCACTGCGGCTCCGTTTGTGACGTGTGCCTGACAACTACTTGTTCCAAACTCTGACGCCGGGGCAAGCTGGAGGCTCCTTCTCGGCTGTGCGTCAGACTACTTTGATAAGACCACGTTTAGAAAGGGCAGCTCTCAACCACAGCGCTTCATAACTAGACTTAATGTAGGTTCTCTTCCACTGTGAGCAGCAGTAATACCAGAAGTTGTTTGGCTGCCCTTTTCAACTGCCCCACCGGGTACACGACTGAAATCTTTCATTCTGCTGGCCGGGAATGCTCTTTAATAAGTTGCCCTGCGTCATGACTGCGTTATGTGCATTTGAGTAAATATCACGTGTAGTTTTAAAAGTTCAACAACGGAATCGGATCTCGAAAAAGTTTTAAATTAAACTATTGTAATGCCTCGGTATTAAAAAAAAAGAAGCAGTGTCTCTCACTATTCTACTACACAAGGACTTCTGTCAGTCTATGTGAGTTTTAGAGTGAGCGAGAGATCTGAGGCGTCACAAAAGGAGAAAAATGAGTTTGGGAAGACAGATGATGTAACCATGCAGACATACCAAACTCACCTGCCCTGGGTTAAAATCACACAGGACAGATAGGAGATGGAGGGATAATGAAAAGACCCTGTTAGGACATGTTCTCTTTGCTCCGTATTGATAGAAGCTGCCCACCATCAGGCCTCTAAGCCATTTGTATTGCAGCAGTTTAAAGATAAGGTGTAATGAACCTTCTGTGTTGTACCGAAGTTGCAATTTTCAGTCCGTCAGCTCAGGGAGGGATAGTATTGGGCTCTTGCCCATGAATCACACAGACAGCATGAATCTAAATCACCCTTTAAATTCATGCTGGCAGTGTAATTCATGTGCAAGAGCCCAATACTTCACCTGGAAAGATAAGCCCCTGGTCCAGGCTCCTTGTATGTCTGTGTCATTCCCTGCATGCACACTTGACTGTGCTGTGGGATGTGAATAAGAGTGGTAGTGGATGATCTCTACCCCCAAAACTGTATTATAAAATCAAAATTGGAGATCATGAAGTAATGAAAATCATGCTTTTAGATCAGCTGAAGAATTACAGGACACGCTCCACCACTGGTTGAGAAAATGTTCTTGAATGACATGTCTGTGTTTTACAGCTACCCTGTGGCGGTTGTGACGACTAGTAATGCTTTGGAGCAATGTTTTAAGTTTTCATTGTGAATGCGCACAAGGAAGCACATGTGCACCAATGTATGAGAACACACCACAAGTTGAAATATTAAAAGAGCGGAGCCAAAGAACACATTAGCTCGAGGGTGGGAGCAGGGGGTTCGTTGGTTGCCTGGTAATCTTACCTTGACAACCATGACCCCTTGCAGCTTGTCTTTATGCTAAGCTAAGTTAATCGCCTCCTGACTAGCACCTTACTTAGCCCCGGTTTGTGTGTCTCAGGTGTTAGCATATATTCGGGACACCATCAGTTTCTCTAAAAGGTAATTAACGGGCGATGTTTGGAAAAACCCAGAAGATTGTTTAAAAAACATTTACCCCAGTTCTGACAGTATCCTCACAGACTTCTCTAACCATCTGGATGAAAAATATTCCATCTGCTGCATAATAAAAATTTATTTCAACCCATTTCCCAATTTGTGTTTCCTGTTCAGGTAGCTAGCAGTTTACCGCCTTTATTTTGATTTAGAAATGCGCAACTTGGGAAACAAGTTAAAATCCTCATTCAGTGGACGGAATATTTTTTCATCCAGATGGTTCGAGGAGTCTTTGAGGATTCTGAAAGTACCTTCATACTTTAGAGAAAGTGATGCTCACCTCTGTGACCTGAATAAATAAGAAGTACAAAGTGCAGCAGCTAGCCCCCTAATGAACCCACACACATCTTACAGTCATCAGAAAAGGTCATGACTATTTTCCCAAAAGTCAAACTATTCCCTTAACCACTTTACTGTCTAAAATGTAAAAAAAAAAAAAAAAAAAAAGTTCCATAAAAGTTTACCTGCAACTGCAATATTTTATTACTATATCCCATTATTATTGAGATATTACCAGACAATAGCAATATTTTATTACTATATCCCATTATTATTGAGATATTACCAGACAATAGCAATATTTCATTACCATATCCCATTATTATTGAGATATTACCAGACAATAGCAATGTTTTATGACCTCATCTCATAATCTTGAATGTAAAATCAAGTCCTCAAAGTAACTAGTAATTATAGCCATGCTATATGCCTCCCTTTAATATAAATTAAACTGAATCAGCAGAGGCTCAGATATATATGACTTTGGATCCTACTTTTCCCAAAGTGCAACTGGATTGTGTCTTCTCATTAGACTTCACCTGCGTGAAACACTCATGTTTTTCTTCCAGAGCCCCAGTTTGTGACCCAGGCTTTGAGTTCTCATGACAACCCAAGAGAGATACCCAGGTGATGTCACTTGAGTTCTTTTCTCAGACGTGACAAAGCTCCTCCTGAGCTGCAGAAGACTTTCACAGACTGTTTTCACAGGCTGAGTAGTTCTACTCATGACCTATTACTTCATCTTGATGTGTAAAATCAACAGAGTTCCACTTTAAGTATAGCACTGGTGTACATGTACTTACCCTCCATTAGGTGTGACATAACCAGCCATATTTTAAGTAGTGTTCAGTGTATTTTTTGAGACCGATTTAAGATTTTCATCCTTCTTTTGTAACCACAGTATCAGACAGTGTTATAATATGTGCATGAAAAGTGAAAGCTGCTGTCTTGTGTTGCATTGCTAATGTTCCTCAGAGTAATGCACTTACCTGCTTCATGCACAGTAAAGCTTCTCATTAAAAGCCTTTGAATGAAAGTAGATGGTCTAACTATGTAGAAAATGGCTGTGTTGGGGTTGGGGGGGGGGGGGGGGGGGGGGGGGAGACAAGTTAAGAACCCTTTTTGTGAGTAAAGGTAGCCTAGATTTCCAGATTGTGCTGATGTGTAACCTGCTGACAGTTCAACCTCCAACCACGTCAGACCTTTTTGTTTGGTGCAAAACATCCTGAAATTGCTGGAGAAGTAGGTTACATCAGCAACAAAGATCCTCTCTAATTTTCCTAAATCTGTCAAACTTATTTTACATGCAGCATTTTTCTTGCCACGTTAAGTACCAAATTTCAAAATGTGTTTTGACTTGCTCGGTGCAGAGATACACGGTCTCAAGACACTCCTCATTAGATGGTTCACTTGGTCCATTCACTTTCTGCTGTCAAATTAATATTCAGCAAAGTAAGCATCCTAATTCATTTCACCAAGGACACACTCCGAATAGGGCCTTTCATCCACAGTGCCGATCCAACATGGCATCACTTCTTTTTTTTTTTCCCCCCACTTATTTGAAGTCTTTCTCGAAGCAGTATCTTGACGGAGGATCCGTGTTCATCCAAGTTTTCCTAAAGCAAATTTGGCCCATATTTACATTTAACCAGATTCTATTTGGACTGAGGCATAAAAAGTGTGTAGGTTTGCCAAAAATGATTTTTCACATGGTTATGCAATTTATTTAACAGGATATTTAACTACAAGCCAAAAAACGGTTCACAAATATCAGTCAGTCATGGATTAACCAATTTGAATTACTGTTGTGATGTTGTCTTCATGTTACTGTGTGATATTATAAAACTAGAAATTGGTTATATATATATATATATATATATATAGCAATAAATATTTAACTCTGTATCACTGTGCAACCACAGACTGAACCACATGTCAGACAGGACATTATTTAAGTTGAAGTAACTTTTATGTGTCTGTCAGTGTTGTTATCCTAAAGTGTCGTTTCACCCACATGATAAAAAAACAAAGTTTCTCATTTACCTCTTGTGGTGGCTTGACATACAGATAGTTCTGGTTTAGTTTGCCCAGGTTTCTGAGATTTACGCCTACACTCCAACACGATGGAGGCGAATGGAATCTTGTTTTTACTTTCATTGCAAATCTACCATAGAAAAAGTCCCATTTTAAAACTGGATTTTTCAAGAGTAACATTGTTGCTGTTTAATTTTGTAAATGTTATTTTTCAATGCTGTGAGCACCACGAACTAAATGTCTTTTACCGTCATTGCATCGGTTGGAGGCAGATCTGAGAGACTGATACCTCAAAACCTGGGCCAGTGAGACCAAAACCACCTGCATGGCATGAATCCTCCTGAGATGAAGTGAAAAACTATGTTATTTTTGTAATTTGGATACACTGACACTGAACCCTATTTTGCAATGGCGGAACATCAGGATTCGCCGCGTCGCCACGGCAACTGCGTTCAATGAAAAGTCACAAGTTTCACAATCAGCTATTAACACAATAACTTTCTACTGAAGAAATATTTCCTATAAAAAACAGTTTTAAAATATAATTTGGTTGTGCTCTGAGCACCGCAAATAAAATCCCATTCACTCCCATGTTATCGTTGTGGAGGTAGAGATCTAAGAGACAGATATCTCAAAACTATCTGCACGACTACACACCACTGGAGGGAAGTGAGACAATAATAACCGACCCCTTTGAGCATTTACTCAAGCAAAAGTAATCAACTCACATTAAAATGTGAAATGTGATCCTGAGTGTGTTTAAAACTTCTGGCATACGTATGGTTTCTCCAGGAAAGGAGACAGTGAAAGAAAGGCTATTTTATTGTGCTCATTTTAATTTTTTGACAAGAAAATAAAGAAAGAAAGCCTCTGAGAGATCCTGTGGCAGAGCATTCTCTCTCTCTCTCTCTCTCTCTCTCTCTCTCTCTCTCACTCACTCTCTTGCTCTCTCGCTCCTGAGTCATTCACTAGAAGAATATAACACAAGCTTCCACTGAGGATTTTCCTTGCGGCGTGCTCCATTGTCATTTCTGTCTGTTGTCAAGTAGGACCTCTATTTATTTCCACTTTCTAGGCATTGTTGTCTCAAAAACACAGTTTCTCTTCATCATGCTTCAAAGAATAGCAGCGCTGATTAGGGTTACTGTCGACTGGTGGCCTCGGCCGTCATCTCGCTGTTGTCTGATTCTAGATGAGCTCTGCTACTCTCTGACGCACGATAAATTCAGGCCATTATTTTTCATAAACAGAATGAAAAAAACAAAACAAAAACAGTAGTTTAATACATCGCTACATTGATATTACTGTTACTCAAAGAATGCTCAAGTGAGGCTTAAGAATCAAGCAATTATAAAATTGCAGTCAGGAAAGTATAGGTTAAGAAACCAGGACATTTTTCAATTTCTCAAAGCAATGCTAAAAGTTAAAAAGATTAAAGAAAATCGAAAGTTTTAAGGCTGTTGTTTAGTTAAAGCCACAATCTGGGACATGTAATGCAGAAATAACCACAGCCATCAGTTTCCTTTTGGATCAGAGTTTGATTGTTTGCTGCAGCGGCGGAGGAACCGTGTCACAGCTGCTGCAGCACGAGGAGAGAAAAAAACCTGCCCTTTTTTTTATTTTTATTTAAACCACACAAACAAATGTGCTTTTGCAGCGCTACAAATAGCTGTGGTGATTTCACTTAACCCACGATTATGGCTTTAACAGGGCTTCATGACTTGAGCATTCTGAACTCATTATAGCAGAGAAAAAAGATTTTATACAGTGTTTCCATTCACCAAATAAACTTTTCATTGTTCGCCAGCTCTGTTGTTTCTATTGTGTAGTTTTCAGTGTCGTCCCAAGGTTGGAGTCAACCGCGTTTCAATTCAGAGACGATTCAGTCAGTATAAACGTTTGCTGTTACAAATCATTTGTCGATACTGTGAATACTACAAGCTTTTTCAAAATTCGCTGGATTGAAATCTTCTTGACTCCATCCCTGGTTTATGGTCTTCTTAAATAAATTGTTGTAGCACAGTTCTATATAGAATAAACAGCAATATTTTCACATTTTTCTCCTCTTTTCAGCCTCCAGTATTCAGATCCTGCAGATATTGCAGGTATACATATAGTCTCTTTTCACCACCTCAGTGATAGTAATCACATCTTTCTTCTCATTCGTTTCTTGTATTAGGAATTTTTTTCAGTTGAAAACCTTTGATAAGGCGAAACCCCAAAATCTATAACCATTGCTATTACTTCGATAGATGCCTGCAGTGGCAATTTTGGGCTTCTCGTAGACAACGTTTGGTTCAATTTGTGACACACAACTGGTGAGAGGAAAGTCATCCGTGAGAATCTGCCTCGAGAGGGCCAGAATTTGGTCAGATTTTTGTCTTTTAGACAGCCAATAATTCCTCATTTGTATCCAATTCTGAAACACAAGTGGCCATCTGAAGAAAGTTTTCTGTCAGACAGATGAAGACACTGTTTGAATACAGCTTGTACATTAGAAACAGAAAATCCAGCTGCTAAACAGTATTAATTCACGAAGAGTACATTCATCTGTGTGTGGTTGTGGTTGTGTGTGCGTGTGTACACTTGGATGTGTGTGTGTATGCATGTGCTAGAGTAGTAACTGTAAGGGTGATGGTGGGTAAAATATTGGGGCCGGGTCAGGGGCTTTAAGGATCAATTTACTACCACAGTACTTTGGTCTTAGAAATGATTGGAGGATAGAAGGGGAGCAGTGAGCCAATGGTGGTGGATCGTTTTGTGCAAATTGTTGTTCTGTTTGGCAAACTGATGTGTGTCGATGCGAAGGAGAAGAGGTCTGTAAATAGTAGTATTTAAAATAATTTCAAATACTTCTTTGTGATTTATCAAGTTGGCACAATGGCACCACAGTGGAACCAGAGGAATCCAAAAAAACTAAAAAGTAAAAACCTGGGGAATGGGAGATGGGAGGAGGAAGAAAACAAAAGAATTCTTGATAAAACACAGTGGAGCTACAGTGTTTCGGGAAGGAAGCTGAGAGTTTTAGGTCTTTTCCTAAGAGTCGTTTTTTGATTTTGAACAGTGCAGATATGTTTCCCCTGTGGGAATTGAAGACATTCATTTGAAGATTGGAATTTTTAGTTCGATTTCAAAATCAAAAACGTACCATTGTAAGTGAGCAGGTAGGTAAGTAACTTGGGATTCTGGTTTCTGAAAAGTCTGAAAGATTTCAAAACCATGTTGTACAAACAAAACAGTCACCTCTGTTGCAAATATAGAACTTCTCTCTCTCTCATCTGTACAACGTTCCCTCTTTAGGAGGATGAGGAGCAGGGGTTCACCAAGAGAAAAGAAGGGCTTGTTTTTTTTTTTTTTGGCTCAGCAGAGAGCACAATCCTCTTGGTAGAAAAGAAGAGCTCAAATGTCTCGTCCATCATACTGTTTGTCTCTGTTGGTGTTCACTTCTCAGCTGAGAGGTTCAAAACAGTCAAAACACAGTCACACGACAGAGCCATGCCATATTCAAATAATAGAATATTAATGATGAGGATCATAGGAATAATAAGAAGACGAGTAATGATAATAAGAATAATTAATAGTAATAACAACATATCATTCTAGGTTTTTTTTAAATTCTGTATATAAAAACAGTGGTGAGGAGAAGTTGGTACACAGTAGGGCTCTACTATCCCCTTGGTTGATTTGGCACATTATACTCACTCTCTGGTGAGAGCTACCTACTCATTCTCAGCACAGTTGAATAATACTGTTGCTTGGCGACCCATCCTGAATTTGTCGTTTTTTTCTTGTTTTAAATCTCCAAAATCACGGCAAATCTTTCCAAATGTCTGCTTTCGCGGCAGTATCGCAGGGCGCGATGCGAAAACTATCTCCCCCGGCGAAGTGAGATCTTCATCGGTGGAGAATACTGTGTTTGGTGAGGTCAATCTGCCGTGGTCAGGTTCATTTAAGGTCTCAAGGCAGATTAGAAGTGTGACATTTCAGGATGGGTTGCCCGGCAACATTTAAGGTTTCTGTTCTTAATGTTGATTCTTTTTTTTTTTTTTCTTCATTCAAAACTTAGTACAAATAGCTACATAAGTCAGAGCTATGATTTTCATTACATTACAAAAAAATCTCTCTATAAGTTATGATTTTTGTTGTTCAATATAATATTAGTTTGGTCCTCCATGTTCTCAGAAGCAAAGGCTTAGTTTTAGAGCCTGTGTGTGTGTGTGTGTGTGTGTAGAAGTATGTGTGCACTTTGATTCTCTAGATCCTGTATATCGTGTGTGTTTGTGTGTATTTACAGGTCTTTTTTGTATAGGTCTGTGTATAAACATGTTATGGATGCAGAATTGTTATGTTTCTTCAAAGTGTTTGGGGTCTCCAGGTGTGGGATCAGGCCTTCTGCTGGGCGGACACGCCTTTCCAGTAGTCCAGTATGTCGTGGAGATCCTCATCCTTGGCAAACTGAACCTTTCGCCTCAGTGCGTGTCCGGCTGCCACGTATCCTTCATCCTCCATGGATGCCTGCCGGTGCCTCTTCCGGTGCAGTTTGAACCTCTCCCATAGCCCCAGGGTCGGGGTGCAGAGGAGCCCTTCATCCTCCTCGTCTTCCTCAGGGCTGGAGCAGTAGCTGAGGTTGTGGTACTGGGGCGAGAGTGGGTAGTGTGGTGAGAGCTGGGAGTAGGCCAGCTCCCGCTGCTTAGCCTGCCTGCTGAGGGTGAGAGGGTCTAACACAGAGGGCTTACGGCCCCCTGGGTGGTGGTGGAGCTCCTGCAGGATCTGAGGGTGGTGCTGCAGCTCCTGGAGGTGCTGCTGTGAGCCAGGGTAAGAGTGGCGGTGTTCATTGTACTGGCGGATTCTCTGCGCTTCAGCTCGTAAGATTGCCGCTGCCGGATTGACTGTACGGATGGCTTCTCCTCCTCCACCTCCCCTTTCTCCTCTCTCTCCCGGTGAGCTCCTCTCAATATAGCGGGTTTCTGACAAATGGTAGCCTCCCTCAGAGCGGAACGAGCGTGGGCTGCGGGCAGAGCCAGGAGAAGAAGAGGTGCTGGGCCTTTTAGAGGTCGGAGGAGCCTCCATGCTGTGGTGTCGCTGCAACGAATGGTGGTAGCTTCTCCCCCTCTCTTCTCTTCCTCCTCTTCCTCCTTTATACACTGGGGAGAGGAACTCGCCTCCCCTTTCTTCTCGCTCTCCCTGCTCAGACAGAAGCACCAGCTGTGGCTCTGCTGTTGAAACAGCCCCTCCGCCTGCAGAAGAGGGAGATTTGATCCCCTGTTGGAAGGAGGTAGACTCAGATTTGAGGGCATCTATGCAGTTGTTGATGATCTGGTTAACTTTATCAACTTCTTTAGCGATGGTTGAGATTTCTGCTACTGAACCCTGGGGGTTTGCTTGTGGCGACATCTCTCTTTCTCGCTCTCGTTCTCTCTCCCTCTCCACGCCAGACCCTCTGACCTCCATGTAGTTCAGTTTAGTAGGCTTGTGCGCTGGTGTTTCTATCACCTCCTGCAGCTTGTATGGATCAATCTCACCACCCTGAGGTAGGTAGGGCATTCTGGTCAAACTGTCCCCACCGCCAAGCTTCTGGGAAACAGATGCTCCACTCCCTCCCTCTATATCCGCTTCTCCGCCATACTTGAGTTCTATCAGAGTCCTCTGGATCCTGCTCATCTTCCTCTCCTTCTCCTCCATGATCCTCTTCTTCCTCAAGCAGTGGACAACAAGGCCAAGGAAGAGCAGCATGCCGAACAAGCAACCCAAAATAGTCATAATGTAGTGGGTGGCAGACGACTGATTGGCTATCCTTTCAGCCCCAGCCCGGCGACCAGTAGAGATGGTCAGGCAGGTGTGGTTGAAGCGTAGGGAGTTTCGTATAGAGGCCACACAGTACGTGTAGTCGGTGTTAGGTTTTAAGTTCTTGAGCTCAATATCTTCTCTTTGACTCCTCAGATTCTGGATATCTGTGAAGAAGCTGTTGTTGTAAAGCACCAGGATGTACATTTTCCTGTACGGATGAGGGATCTGAACTGTTATCACAGCGCTTGAGTGCAGCACCTGCTTTAGCGTCATGATCGGATAGCCGTCAGAGATAATGGGGCTCAAGGTGATTACCTCATCAGGAGGGGTCCCGGAAGCACAATCGTCCAATCCGCAGGGAGAGGCAAAATCTGGTGGTGGGGTGGTGGAGTCAGCCAGGCCGATGACATAGAAGGATGTCACGCTAATGCCGTCATCTGTACATACAACACTGAGCATGTGCAGAGCGTTGCGCTGGGTGGGCATGCGGGGGTTCTGGCTCAGGAGGTTGTATCCGGAGAATCCTTGAGGGGAGTCACACACCATCCGCTCACTGGTCCTGTTGGGGAAGGCTGAGAGCCAGCGTAGAAAACCCAGCAGCTCACAAGAGCAGTTGAATGGGTTGGTGTAAAGTTCACAGGTGGTCAGCTTAGAGAGTCCAGAGAACAAACTGCCATCCAACACCTGGATCCTGAGGAAGAGACAGGAGGAAAATCATGGATTTAAATGGAAATATCACCCTCAGATACACTCACGTAGATGAATACAGTATCATCAAGCTGTCATATCAAATGTACTTGTTCCTCAGTCTTCTTAGACTTCAGTTCATGGTCTTAAACATCTCCCAAAATACCTTTCAACAAGTCTCAAAGAAGAGTTAAACTTGCTCCATTCAGCTTTTACATTTCGGTAAAGAGCCTCGTTCCTGACCGCATCACTGTCAATGACGGTAAAGCACACCCCTCTCGTGTAATATTGCTGAATTATGGTACCAATAGTAAGAACAAGACAGTTATTCCCACTGAGGAAAAAGAAGGAATCTCAACTTTTATTGAAAAGCTGGCTTGTTGCAGCATTTCATCACAGTCTATAGTCTGTACTCTCAGAGAGAAAATTAGTATCTCTGCATCTTCTGCAGTGCTTTTTCCCTTTAGGTTTGCCCAACATCAGTGCAAAATGGGGAATTTAAAAAGCAAGACCTTGATGTTTGATTTTCAGATGATGACACCAAGTCTAACATTTAACATTGATCTTTTGGGTGTGTTTAAGAAAACGTATAATCTCCGATCTAACTCCGGTGCAGCGGTGCCAGAAATATTTAAACTTGTTTTTTTTTCATTTGCCCAGTTAGCATCATACAGGTCACCAATTAACCACAAAATATGAACCTAAAAAGATGAGTCAGACTGTGAGTAAACTTTTCAATTTTTTTGGATTCCACTTAAACAACAAAAGGAAATTAGAGCCCAAAGTAGTGTTTTCAAATCACTTGTTTTGTCCAGCTAACACTTTAAAATTCCATTTTCATCCAAAGAAAAGTAGCAAATACTCAACTTTTCATATCTATAGAGTATGTTTTTTTTCAGACATATAATTGATTAATCAACTAATCGTTTCAGCACTAAGACAGCATGTTTTCTGTCTGTCTCATACATACACAGACATAGGTCAATACCTGTTCATGGAGAGGTCTATATTCTCTATGTTGGGACATTCCCAGAAAGTGTTGGGTGTAACAGTCTCGATGAGGTTGGCTTGCAGGTAGAGATACTGCAGCTTGCCAAGGCCGCGCAGCATCCCCTCTGTCAGGTTCCTCAACTTGTTAAAGCCCATCTGGAGAACCTGGGGAGACAAAGACAAGTGGGATTATTCTAATCTCTGAAGAGCCGGCCAGCGCCAGGCATCACTCACTACAAGTTGGAAACATACAGAACAAACAGACGACGGTTCAGTACAATTCATGTTTCACATGGTGATCTAAGCCGCTATGCTGTGCTGAATTTACTCAGATCTTTCTTGTTCACATTTTACCTCCTGGCACAGCTCCAGCGGCTGGGGTAGACATGTAAGCACGCCAGCTCATTATGGCCGCGTTCAGCTCAGTTTGTTGAAAACGTTTTTGTCCAAATGTTTCTGGAAGCCGTAATGAGTGGGTCTTGTCTTTCTTGTGTGTCTGTGTCTGTAGTGTGTGTGTGTGTGTGTGTGTGTGTGTAATGGTAGAATAATGTAGATATACTTTACTCAAGTAAATGTAGCAGTACCACACTGTAATGAAAATACTGCCTCTGATTACAATAAGAAGTCCTTCATTACAAATCTTTACTTGTATAAAAGTACAAAAAAGTACCAGACTGGAATATCTCAACAGCTATTGGATGGATTGCCATGAAATTTGGTACAGACATTCATGTTCCTCACAGGATGAATTATAATCACTTCCATGATCCCTACTTTACAGCTAGCACCATAATCATGTCAAAATTTTAATTCCAGTACTTGCAAAATTAATGACATTCTCATTATCCTCAACTGAACTTTTTGTTTAGTGCTAATTAGCAAAAAAAGCATGTTAACAGGCTAAACTAAGATGGTGAATATGGTAAACATTATACCTGCTTAACATCAGCATGTTAGCATTGTCATCATGAGCATATTATCATGCTGACATTAATGTTTAGTTCAAAGCACTGCTGTGCCTAAGGCACATCCTCACAGAGCCACAGAGTGCGGCTGTAGACTAAAAATGTTGTTTTCATTTAACAGAAGAAGCCATATTTCTGTATTTCCGTCTAAACAAGCACAAGCAGCCAGACAAGAACTTTTCCCAAATAAAATACAGTCTAAAATTGACAAAATTATGATTTAAATCATTAAATATCTCATTAAAGATTAAGTTAAGAAATCTTACTACTGACTACTGACAGTACTGATTCTCTGTGCTACAGACACATTTTGGTTGGTACCAAGATGTATTGTGGTTTGATACCCAGGATTGTTAGCCTTCTGATGCATTTATATGTGAGTAGCATTTTTATGTTGCAGCTGGTAAAGGTAGAGCTAATTTTACAATATATATACAGTACTGTAGGGCAGTTTAATGTGTAGGAATGCATCATATTTTGTGTTGATCAGATTTTTTTATATGTGAAACATTAACTATACTGTGTGCATACTATACATTAACCGACACTATAATTTTAAAATAAATGTAGTGGAGTAAAAAATTTTGTTGTGAAGTAGCTTAATATACTCAAGTACCCTTAAAATTGTATCTAAATACAGTCAATGATAAATGTACTTAGTTACTTTGCACCATTGTGTGCATGTGCATTCACAAGTGTATCCATGCATGTACATGTACACTCACCGGCCACTTTATTAAGAACACCTGTGCAATCTGATGCAATCCAATACAACAGCTCTGTCATAAATTCTACATTTACAAAGCTTATACATTGTTTTTACTGACATTGTCAGAAAGGTGATAATTCTACTTTATGTTTATTATTGAGGTTATTAACATACATGAGGGAGGCACAATATTAGGAACACTTTTCAATGTAATGCACTCCAGCACACCAATACCATTCACTATGACCTCAATAATAAACACAAGTAGAATTATCACCTTTCTGACGATGTCAACTAAGGGTGTGCCCAAATACAAATACATTATTCGGCAAAGCACAAATAGTGGGTTTTTTTACGAATATTTCTTTCATAGGAATATTTTTAAAATTATTTGTTTTTAGGAGAAAAAAAAACCATGTCAAATACCTGCGTGCAGGTGGTTACATTACTATCTCAGTGTCTCTTTTCTGCTCCACTATTACATCTATCAGCAGGTCTCAACGAGGGGATTCACATCCACCTGCTACATGACGCGCATTTCCTAATTTGGACATCACTCCTGGAGTTGGGGGTGTTCCCCAGAGATAAAGCTGAGCTACTGACACAAGCAAAGTGCTCCCAAGGGACTCTCCATAACCTGTTGTTCCCCTTCTCCTTTCCACAAAGTTAGGTTGTAAAAAATAGGCAATAAATGAAAAGTGCAAAGCAATAATTGCCTTTGAAGTTCTTCTCTACACGTTACACACTGTGCTGTCTCTGTGTTATGGGTGTATAAATAGGAAGAGGTCTGTCTGCAATGAGGTGTTGAGTAAAGTTTTAGCTCAGTAGTCGGCGCAGTCGTCTATGATCTGGGAGACTCCAGTTTGAGACCTGGTGTGGGGACCTCCTTCGTAAGGTAGTTTATTCATGAACACTTATTGTAACACTTTTAATTTTGTAAAATTAAAAATGTAATAAAAACAAAAACAGGATTTTTAAGCCTCTTTCCACTTTTATTCGAATACAAATACAAATAATTTTGCTGCCTCAACAAATACAAATACCAATACAAACACTGGGCCCTCTGCACATCCCTAATGTCAACAAAAACTGAAAGTGTATAAGCTTCGTAAAAGTAGAATTTATGTCAGAGCTGTTATATTGGATTGCATTAAATTCCACAGGTGTTCCTAATGAAGTGGCCGGTGGGTGTATATAAATGTTTATGACATCACTCACCTGCAGGTTGAATTGTGCTGAGAATGCTCCGTCCTCCACATAGCTGATATCGTTCTTGGTGAGGTTCAGATAGGTGAGGTTGCCAAAGCGACTAAGCGACGAATAATGAACTGACCGTATCTTGTTCTCATTCAGCCTCAGATCCACAATAGTGCTGTTGACAGAAGTGTGAAAGCTGTAGATATCTGGCAAAGAGGCAAAATAATGCAAACATAACTTACTTTGGTAAGGTTTCTCACCTGTTTATGTGGGAGGGGATGGCCTCATAAGGCGGCTGGTTCATACTGCAGATTGCCAGCCACACAAAGCCTTTCTCCCCTTCGATAAGCCAGCAGTCAGCTGTTACCATTGGCAACCGGAATATTGACAGCAGGGCAAGCCAACAGAGGAAGGAGCTAGCTGTGGACAGGACCACTGATGAAGAACCTCCAGCCACGTTTTGTCTCTGCCGGCCCAGTCCTGTCCTCTGGGCCATTTGGGATGTCGCCACAATATCCATTGGAGAAAGCCGTCCAGACATGCGTGCCATCTAGCATTTATTCATGCAGGCTAGCGCCATTTGAAAGGGAGTGAGGTCTGGTTTGTACGATGACTTGGTGTTGACTTTTTCTTCAGATTTGTGTCTGTACTGCTTGAGGTTGAGTCACAGCATGAGTCACAGCAATTACACAGCACATGTAATTGTTCCTCAAATTGAAATTATGTTAAATTCGTGTTAGGAATTAAGGATTCCTTAATTTAGAAATGAGCACAGGAGAGAGATGTATCCCTTCATTGGCAGTATATAGATAAACTGTATCAATTGTTAAATTAGGGGTTCACATTTGATTTGTTATGTATAAATTGGCAAGTGGACGTCGTCCTGGTGCCAGATTGGCTGGTACTCATGTCTTCTGTGGCCATCTGCATCTCTGATTGGACGAGCACCTCTTTTCTTTCTTCCTCATTGCTTGCTGCTCTGTAGTTGGTGTGAGAACTTGTCCCTGGAGGCAGAGAGAGAGAGAGAGAGATGGGAGGAGGGTGTTAGAAAAGAATCGCTAATGAAACACGGTGGCTTATTTTGTGAGATACCAACAAACACAACCCTGTTACCAGCATGTTGAGATAGAGGTAGCTATTTCTTCTTATATAACAGTCTGGCACACATACACCCACTTACACACAGAGTTACACACACAAATGTATGCATGCACACACATGTTTCCTATACGCCAAAGACATTTCTTGACACGTCCAATTAAAGCACATTGGTGCAGCTACACAACGAGTACCTGCAAATCTTAAAAATACTCAGAGCTTGTTGCTGCTGTACTGTATGTGCACACATTTGCAAACACACACACTTTTTCTGCCGCACCATTAGCCTCGGGGCCTTGATAGGCCTGGGCTAAGAATGGCCATGGCTCTGATACTGTATCTAATTAATTAATCTGCTCTAAATAAAACACTTCCTGGGAAAAACAGCTGATGTCTGATGGAACAGGAGAGACAGAAGGAGGCGGGGAAAAGAAAAGGACTCGCAAAGAGCTGTGGAATGGTGAGGAGGAAAAAGTGGGCGCAAGAGAGCGTTGAGGAGAGATGTTTGGGGGAGGGGATAGAGAGGGCGAGATGGAGCAAAGAAGGAGGGAGAGGGCGGTGAGGAGAGAAAGAGGCTGTGGTTCTGTGAGAAAAAGGAGGCTGGGAAGAGAAAGGGATGTAGAGTGGCTCTCTGTCTGTATGTCGGGGGAATTTGCTAGAATAGTGGCTCCCTCTTCTCTTTGAGAGCCTCTTTCTGGGCCATAAGAGCAACAAACAGGATGTGACATCATAGAGGTGAAGGAGAATGAGTGGGAAGGAGCGAAAGAGCCGGCCTTCCTCACAAGCATCTTTTGGCTGCTGCTCCCTCTTTATTGATTACAGATGAACAGAGAGGCAAAGATGTGCTGATGTGTCACCTCTAATCTGACAAAGAGGGAGAAAGCAAAGATCTTGAAAGAAAGACAAAGATCTCAAAGAAAGGGACGAAGCTTCCCTGAACATACTGTGTCCTTGTAAAGAGTCCTGACGTCACATCTGTGCTAGTAAGTCAATCCAATCTATCATTGGGGGATTTCTTTCATTGGTCTTTCTAAAGAAATGAAATGTGTTCTTAGGGTTTACTATCCATATTCTAAGATTAATGAATATCTTCTAAATTTCTTGCTATTAGAATTTGAATCATTTGTGATTCTACCTAAATTAAACAACAATTTCTGTTAGCATTAAAAAAAAACCCAAAAAACAGCTCAAATCAAGTTTACCCAGCACGGCAACAGATGTAATACATCCACCAACACTGTTCTTATGTCAACCTTCCAACTTCTTGACCGTAACTACAGCTGTCTAAAAAACATTATTCAGTAGAAGCGGCTGGATTGATACCTTAAATACGACGAAGACCCACAATAAACATTTCTGTTATTTACCATTAAAAACGCTCCTGTGTTTCAACATGCACTTGATTAAAGCAACACGCACTTGCTTAAATATCCCTAGGAATTATATCCATTTTGGACAATCACTCAACTCCCCTCCAATGCCAACACAGGGAATCGTGCGCCCTATAAGTAGCAAGGCAAAATGTAAAGGTGTAGCACGTCAGACTTTTTCCCTAAACTTACTGTTTTAGTTGCCTAACCTCAACTTAACTTAACCATATTTTATTTTTTATAACCACAATGTTTCCCTAGCCATACCCATGCTGTAGTTACCAGGCACACATCCTGTAGAAAGAGAGGATTTTTAATACGGCATTGGACATAATGTAAATGAATGTAATCTGGAGTTTTGAAGACTCGTCCAGTATTGACGTTCTTGTCTAGTGATAGGATTGGATTATATATCTTCTTCAGAGGATGGTCAAAGGAAATGCTTAATGTTTGGCAAACTATTCGTGGTAGTAATGAAAATATATTCAGAAGTACCTTATTTATATTGCATTCACCTCAAATCATGACATATTATTCTCTCTAGTAATAGTAATAAAAAGTATCAATATTAATATTGGTGATTCTGGCCTTGGTTTTACTTGCATTGGATTGAAACTTCATTTTGTGTTATGTCCCACCCCTACTATTCGACACTCCCTTTTTTATTTTTATTTTTTATTTACCACCTGTCTATACAGATGGTGCAAACTACACAACATATTGTTTAGGAAGATTATATTTCAGGGGTGGAATTTTAGTAATATGTGTTTCTCTAACTTCTGGAACAGAAGTTGGATGTTATTTTCACCTCGGCTCTTTCTATATAAATATCACAAATGTACACTGGCGTACACCAGTGTTTGTGTGTGTGTGTGTGTGTGTGTATGCACTGGCAAAGATTTTTCCAACCTGTCAGCACAATCTATAATTGATGGTGAGACTTCCTCCCACATAGCATGAGACAAACTACCCAGTTAGGTCACCAGGAAAAGGGTAGGAACTGCTGCCAGCTTCACACACACAAACAAACACACATATGCACAGGAAATGTCCATTTTGCTGACCAAGGGTTAAGCTTGAGTAAACAAACTGTTTACAACGGAGAACACAGGACTTTGGCGAGGATACAGAGTAGGCGGGGAGAACAAACAGGTTAGTTAACAGGCAAAGACGGCTGATTTCCACCTGACCTCTTTCTGTACCAAGGTAAGTGATATCAGCTGAAGGGCCAGAAGACAGAGCAGGAGTGTAGGACAGCAGCAGAGAGAGATGCTGTTGCAGTTACTGGCTTGCACTTGACCTCCTTTTGTAGTAAATACACTTGTTGCAGCTAATGTGATATGCACAGAAGGAACTGTTAAGAGTCTGTCGGCCTCGTTTTCATTTTGCATCATTCATCGCCCGCGTCCTCCGTGCGCACACACACATGCCGCTACCTCTGCCTCTGAGAACAGCCGCGTGAAATATTCCAGCACTCAGCATCATGACCGGCTCGCTTTCTAGTCATGTCACACTCAAAGATTTATAGGGTACAAACTGTCATATGGAGGTAGACTGAAGTGGACTGAACCTTGCTTTAAAGAATAAAATGATTTCAGAATATACTTTTTTGACGTACAGGTTCTGTAGGGAAGAATCAGTGTATGTATGGCAAAAATCCTAGAGGGTGTTAAGAACTGGGCTTGGTGACAGTCCCCTGATACGCACAGACAGCAGTGTGTCACCTTTCTCACACAGTCTGCCATACAGCAGGGTACTGAGCCCCTCTACGGGAGTGTGTGTTTCTGTAGCACTTCCCTATTCTGTTCTCAACACATGCACACACATACACACACAGGCACAAACACGTAGCAAAAAGCAGCTAAACTTGCGGCTGCTAAAAAAGCAAAAACAGACTCCAGTGTCCTTTGACTTAATTCATTTTTAGAAGAGATAGAATGCGAGGTGAATGGAAAGATGCATTTAAGGGAAAGAAGAGATTAGATATGAATTTGCATAAATGATGCGAAGACGTGACCGCACTGGTTTCAAATGTGTCAATTTGAGCAAAAAAAATTTGCACTTATAAATCTTTTAGTGTAAGTTCAAGCAGGACAATTAATATTTTATTTCATCATCACTTTGGGGGCTCCACCTTTCAGTTATTATCCAAAGACCTGTTATCCAATGATCATCTTAGCTGAAGGATACCAGTTCTGTCTTTCTGCTGTGATTGAAGTTGATGCTGCTTATCTGCATCAGCCCTTCACCGCCCCACCGCCACCAGTGTCAAGGCCCTGTCTATGGCTCTCCTGGGGGATCTGTGTTTGGATGCTATGTATAGGACTCCATCCTTATAATCTACTCTAACTGAAAGGGTCGACATCAACATCTTATCAAATAAAGTTTCTGCATTCTTGATCACTTGTGGTGTCTTTGCTGATTGAAATGGGTGACTGAATCTTTTTTATTAATTATAAACGTACAGAGATTGGCGGAAAGGAAGAGAGACTGAAAGGCAATAACAGGAAGAACTGGTGATCCCAGTGAGCTATTGTAGTTTACAGCTCACGTCTTAACAGTTGATGTTTTTGCATTTTTGGGCGAATTAACATGGACTGCATTAATGGTCCACTAGTCAAATTTGCACCATACACTCTCTTGGCACTTTCTAATTGGCTGTGGTTTGTTTCAAGATGTTTTCTTATTAACTTACTTGACCCATAGCTGCTGTTCATATCTTTTTGACAAGCAGCTGATTTTTATCTCCCAAAGTCAAAGGGCTCTGTAGAATACATAAATGGTCATGCATCAATATCACTAAAAGTGAATAAATGATGCACCTTACATCCAGAAATCCTTTTAAGTGAATAGTAAACCAAAGTCGAGGTTTAACAGGTGCTCAAGGCCAAGAAATAGTTAAACCACAACTTGTTTTTTGTTTTTTGTAAAGATTAATGATTAAGATATGATGTGTTAGTGAGAATATACAGTAGCTGTTTTGCCCAGCTTCCAGTATTTATGCTAAGCTAAGCTAACTGTCTCTTGTAGCTTTATTTTTTTTATATGGGCATGAGGTATCGATCTTTTCATCCAGCAACTATTCCTTTAACTATAATCACTATGTCACAACCAACATAAATCAAACCTAATTATAGCTTTAACGTTGAGCCTAAAACGAAGTCTTATTTAAATTGTTATTATATCTTAGGTCTTATTTTCATAGTATTGACCTCCTTTTTTTTAATCAATTAAGACAACCTTGTACTCACCAGACTAGTTTCTGCAATGGGAACATGGTGACATTGCTACAACTATGTCCAACAGTGTGAGAAGCACAAGGATTCAGACAATCAGGCAGGTCGTAAATGATAATTATTCAAACCACCTCATTAATTATAGAAGGTCAAAGTTGAATCAGGAAGTATTCTATAAGCCAAATATGTTTGGCTCAGCTAGAGGTTTGTTTAAAACCTGAGTGACCATCTGACCTCTTGTGCTTCTTCTCGCAATGTCACAAAATTCCCAAATCTCAGCAATTTGGTTGGTGAGTGTAATAATATTTGCCGATAGAAATGATGGCCAACACTAAAATATAAAACCCAGCAACAAAAGTTGTACATATACAAGAACAGACACTTCACAAACCCTGCACCAATACCCAACCAACCCTTTTTTTCCCATGTGACCGATGAACAGCACTTAGGAGATGGTTCATACTTCCGGGCAGGTTGTGAGCGAGGCTGAAATATGAGCACATTAATAACAGACACACATTAATGTACACACATACATTAATGCCACACACAGACACACACGGCATAGTTTCCTATCTCAGGGAGTAGTGGGGTGTCTCACACTCTGCCCATTACTATTCCAAATCTGTGTGGAAAATAGCAGCACTCCACAAAGCCCTGAGCAGCCACCAACAGAAAAATAATGATGAGGGTGAAGGGAAAGCAGGAAGACAAATGACCCATGATGCCCATATGCTGTGCATATGTGTGTTTGCACTTACTGTAAATCCATACTGTATATATGCATATAAGCGAAAGTCCCCTTAGAATAAAGTAATGATGGCAGCTTCTCCATCTGGTGACTGTGAAGATGTGATTGCATGTGTTGTGATGTGGCATCAGAATACAGTGTTGTTAACTGCAGTTTAAAGTCAAACAGATTTAAATCAATGTGTATGTTCCTCCAGTATGTATATGTTTGTTTTGTCTTGTGTACTTATTTGGTCAATATTGTCATTACCAAAAAGTTTTATTTTTCTGCCGTCATAGCACCTACTGTATATAGAGTTGTTATTTCAGGAAACCCCTGGTTCGAAAGTAAAAATCCCATTCATTTTCCTCATAGATGATGTTACATGACTGACATTTGGATCACTGGTATTAATGGGATCAGCATGAAACTCTTCCAGCTACATAATCAGTACAAAATATGAACAACTGCGTTGGACAATATCTGGTTCTTTATAAAAACAGTCAAAGGTATAAGGCTATGTACATAAAAAATTAGAGGCAGACATAAACTATGACTCCTAAGGTGCATCTCCGCAAGAAACATCCAATCACTGAGCCTAAAATTCAGTGCTGAGAAGACTGATTTTACAGTCTACAGTGTTACTCGGTCCACTTTTATTTTCGGATTCACTTTTGAGTGAATTCAGCAACTATGGTGCTGCATTTTATTTACAACTGCAACAACAATGAATTTTGAATTCATTACCACTCTGATTTTTGCTTTTGACTGACTTCTTCTCCAGCAGTGGCTCATGGGTACTGTAGTATTTTTGTATGCCATGCCAAAATGATGAACAAAACGCAATTTCTCAGAAATAGCTAACAATGTTGTTACTGTAGTTCGATTTGTTTAATATGTGTGGGTGGGCATTAAAAATAGTTCATAATATCACTACAGTACAAGCAGCAAGCTCTGCGTCTTAAAAGTAAAGACAATGCAGAAGTGTCTTAAACCTGCATTCTTTCTAATGGCCAGCAGGGGGCGACTTCAATGGTTGCAAAAAGAAGTCTGATTGTATAGAAGTCTATGGGAAAATGACCCTATTTCTCACTTGATTTATTACCTCAGTAAACATTTTCCTAATGAATTAATGGTCTCAATTGCTAGTTTCAAGTCTGCTTCAATAAAGCATATGTTCATTTTGTAAATTATGGTCCCATTTAGAGTAAAATAGACGATAAAGCAGAGTATGCTTTGGGGCATGGCTTCTTTTTTCTGGCTCCAAAAAAACAGTCAAAATGCCGAACTCAAGGCTTCAACACAGGAGTCCACAAACCAATTGGTGACTGTTGTTACAGTATACTACAGTTCCAACATACAGACTTATCTGTATGTCTGTATTTGAGCTCTCTATTAATTAGCCTACTCCATGATATGAATCACGGAGTAACATACGAAGTGGTTAGGATACAGGCTAGTTATTTGCCATCACCTTAACAAAAGCAGGTGTTGAAATAGCATTAACCAAAAGTAATACCTACAGTAGTGGGAATCAGTGCTAATAATAGCAAGCTTGGCTAACTTGCTTCCACTTTATGAGTGAAAAACAAATAGGTCGTGCCAAATGTTTAATGTTGTAAAGGGACAGATGTCTTAAATCACTAACAGTTCATAAACCAGTGCTATGTGAGCTTGGTGAGAAAGGGGAAAACCTGTCTTGTTGTCAACATTCCTATACATGACTATGATGTGCTCCAGTCGGTAGCACCACAGAGATTGATAGTGCATCTCTTTGAAATGTCAGGCCCTCAAATGTCAGTCAAACACTGTCAAGGGAAACAGCACCCCAGACCCTGAAGCTTAGACACTGTGTCCACAAATATGCCCAAAAAACTGTTTTATCCTCTCTTGAAAACTGAGAAATGATGCACAATAGCTGCAATATCCTTTTATTTCCTCACACAAAAAATGTGGAAAATTCAGATTTAGCTTGACTGAATGTTTGCCTTTCTGCTAACTGCAAAGCTCCTGATTTTACTTCACAAACACTCTCTGGTGGCTCAGCAGATGCTGTCATACACAGCCTCTCTCAACGCTGTATGTTGATTTATAAAGCTATTTTAGGATTACTCCCAAATAATTTAGATATTTATGTAACACAGAAATATGGACATTAGTAGTACAGCTACTGTAGTAGTACAGTTTTTGCCTTTGTTGCCTCAAGCCCTGACAGAGATGCACTAGACAGTCTTTATGATGCTTTGAGTTCATCGTGTAAATTTGTCTGCTTAAAGGCTTGAAAATTCAGAAACTCATTTCTCTGGTGGAGTTCAAAGCCTTCGTTGGAGCTGGGCGAGATGAATCCATGGGAGTTGTCATTGCTCTGAATAAGTTGTTTTTTTTGGATGCTAGGCTTCTGCATATATGTCTATCTGTCCCTAGATCCTTCTTTCTTTCTGTATTATTTATCTAAAACTTCATCTACAGTATGTGGCCGCCTTGTTGGTGAGATCTCCCTTGCAGATTTTGGATCTCAGAAGGTATAATGTGGTTAAATATAGACTTAAAAAAATAAAAAAAAAGAAGAGTGAATTCCCTTTGCCTGTGTTTTTACTATGAAGCTTATTGATTCCCCAGGACGCAGAGATGTCAGTCTGTGGACGAGCTTGTGAAGAATTAATCTTTCTCAATGTCTTGGGACTTCACATCAAACACTATTACACAGTGTGTTCTGGGCAATACAAAACTAGTCTACTACTGATGTATATACACTCACACACACGCACAAACACACACTTTACAAGGCAGAAATGACACATGAGATTTGTGCAATCGATGAAAGTGAGTCATCTGGATTTGATTAGATTACAGAACATGAAGAAGTAAGGAGGAAGGGGAAAAAGAGAGAAAAAGAAAGGAGAGGAGAGCACAGGAGTGAAAGAGTCAGATCAAAAAGCAGCTAGTACAACTACATCTACAACACGACCGTGAGACACAGAGCGAGAGTGCGTCTGTCTGACGTCCGCACGGTTCAGAGACATCTATGAGAATGTAATTTGTTTTGACTCTCAGTCTCACCCACCTCTCTTCACTCGTCCGTTTTCACAACCCCCACACACTCCCTCCCTCCCCTCTATCAGAGTGATTGACTTTTACGGAAATAAGGCTTCAACATCACAAAACATCACACGTCCCAGATGGGGAACGAAAGCCTACGTCCCCCCCCCCACCACCACCACCGTCCCCCTTTCCCTCCTCCTCCCGCCTCGGGAGCTTTAACTGGGGTGGGGGGGGGTTGCGGGGTGGTGGTGATGGAGCGAGGGGTGGGGGGAGTTTGGGGGTAGAGCTGACGTCCAGACTTGGTGTGATGGACGTTTCTATAAGAGATATAGAAACACGGAGCGTGACGGACATTTCTATTATAGAAATATTCCACTGCCTGCTATCCAGCCTGTACTGTTGACAGAGAGAGACACTCACTGCTGTGTTGTATGGAATGGCAACTGGGACAAAACTGGGAAAATAACAACGCTGCTTGATACAAGCTTTTATTTTTCACAGTACAACATGTGATTCTCATCTGTCTCTGTCTTTTTTCTGTGGCAGAGTCTCTCTCCCTGTCTGTCTGTCTGTCTGTCTGTCTGTCTGACTGTCTGTCTGTCTGTCTCTGTCTTTGCAGTGGGGGGGGGGGGGGGGGGGTTATGCCAGAATAATAGGCACTGTTGATATAAATCTCCTCCATCGGCCCTGTGGTGCTCCACTTGTCACTCCCCTGCAGAGAGAAGTGAACATGTGAGATGCCATGGATGATCCTCTGTGGCGAAGCGATGTATGGTTACATAATGCGTTTAGTATTCAGAGAGGAGAAAGGAGAAGAGAACGGGGACAGAGAAAAGATGGGAAGCAGAGGTGGAATGAATCAGTGCTACATTAAAGAGAGTCAAACAAACGAGAGCAAAGACCACAATGGAAGGATATGTCATGTAGTTTCATTTGTTGGCCTTGACAAACACATTATGGTGTAAATCTTTCTTCTTACTTATCAAGTCATCTGAATTAACAGTAAAATGTAAGCATTGAGTCGAGTGTTCAACCAGGATAAGTATATATACTATATACTATACCATACTCAATAGGCAGACTCTGGTCTGGATCCAGACGAATGACAATTTAATCCAGACTGCTTATTACTATCACGTCACCTTAGGCTGTCATCATTCAGCTACCCGCTAGTTGCATCAGTTAGTAAGATTGCTGTGGAGTGTTGGAGCTCCGGTTGATAAAGTAAAATGTCAAAACTAGCTGATGCAAAAAAAAAAGAAAGATTGATAGTTAACAACATGCATTTAAGGATGACTGGACTGATAAATACACATTCATTTCGCCCAGGGGAAGTACAAGACCGTTGTACTTGATTTACAATGAAACAGTGGCCGTAATGAAGAGTGGGAACACAAAGTGCCACTATGACACCAGACATGCTTGTTATGAACAGAACGATCCCAAAAACATGAAGGGAAGAACAACAAAAATGAACCAGCTGATGTCCTGATATCAAGATTCCAGCAGAATCATTTTCAACAATGAATGCAGTGAAGAGCTTGTAGTGCAGCAGATTCATTAATGAACACTTAACACCAGTGTCTCCGCCTGGCCGTCGCACCTTTTTATGTTCAAGTTTAAAGACTTGGTTACACAGTGAAGGTCTCACGTCTTCCATTGATACAGAAATGCTGTTCATGTACAGAGCTCTGGAGTTTTTGTACTGAAATATCATCATGTCATGCAGCCTTACTTGACCTTTGATGCGGTGAAAACTTGTTAAGTGGACCTCTAAGACTCGAGTATCCCTGTACTATAGTAAATATTGTACAGTCGACAAAAAAAGTCTCATCTGGAGTTCCATTTAGTGGCTGTTCTGGAGCTTTTGGTCATCATCACATGATCCTCATCAGCGAATGGAGTTTGTTCAGTTGTCATCGAAAGCTCCAGAACATCAACTAAACGGACTTTGAGGAGAAATTGTTTATGTCAACTTCTGTTTCCAAGGTCAAGAATGAAATATGAACCTCGACTACTTTAATTTGTCAGTATTTCATTCTAATCAATGAATAAATAAATGATGAATTCAGAAAAGGTTATAAATAATAAATTGATTAATAAAACTTGCATTTAAATTCATTTAAAAAAAAAGTAAGACAAGTTCATTTAATTCAAAATATAATGTAAAATTTGAAATGTAAATTAATGTAAATGTAGAGTTAATGTAAATTTAATAATTCTACACTGTATGGCCAAAATAATAAATGGCTAGTCAAGTGGCTGTATTTATATAGCTTTTATCTACAACAAATTGCCGCTCGTTCACCCATTCACAAATCAATGGAGAGAAGCTAGTGTGCATGGTGCTGGCCTGACCATCGGGAGCAATTTGTGTTCTGCCGAACTGCCAACCCTATGATTAGCAGACAACTCACTCTACCTTTTATCCACAGCCACCCCAAAGCACATAAAAGCATACTCCACATACTTTTGTGTGTCTTTTGTGTGCTCGTTCCCTTATAGTTCAAATTAATGATTCATCTTAATGTTACAGCTTAAATGATATTTTAGAGTTTGCTTCCAACTTTGTGTCAACATTTGGTGTTTATCCCTTTTCCTCTTTTCTCAACATGACAAATCCTTCTTGCACAATGCCAAGTCTGTAAATAAATGATTTTCCCAATTTGGTGTTGAAGAACTTGAAAACCCTTCACAGAGCTCTGACCTCAACCCCGTCCAACACCTTTTGGATGAACTGGAATACTGATTGTGAGCCAGGTCTTATTACCAAGCATCAGAGCTGGACCGCGCTAATGATTTTGTGGCTGAATGGGAGCAAATCCCTGCATCCTGCTTCCAAAAATTCTGTGAAAAGCCTGAAACCAGAGGAGTGGAGACTGTTACAGCAGCAAAGGGGAAGGCAGCTCTGTATTAATGTCCATAATAGTCACATTGTAATATTTGAGTATCCATATACTTTTGGCAAATTGAACTGAAACGTCAATTCAGTTATTCACATTAGTAATATAAAAGGGAACTTAAAAATCAAAATGCAAAGTGTTATTTTTATTTTTAAAAAGCTTTTACATTTTTCTTTTTGTTATTTAATTTACTGTCTGCCTGGCATTTTGCATTTCCAAGAAAATGCATTATAAGCCTTTTAAAATTAATTTTGTGATTTTTATGTATGTATTAAATCATCATATGAAGACAAAATAAGACAAAATGTAATGTATCACTTGATTGTAACATAACACCAAGTTATATATCTGTGGCACCCTAAAGACTCCATAGAAGAGATGTCAGAGTGAGGTAAAACTTGTGTCAGGTGCGAGACGGACAACTGTATTGATGGTGTGAAATGTACATTGCAAAATTACACCATCACCTGACATAGCACTTTTTCCAAAAGCTGATACACACACACACACACACACACACACACATACACACACACACAGGCCTGCACAGAAAAACAAACACGTACACAGGTGTGATAACTGTGTGTGTGTGTGTGCAGTCTGTCTCTTCCTCTCTGAGCAGGCAGTAGGCCAAAGAGGGTTTTAACACGCTTAATGGGATTTCACACTCCCAAGTACACACGCGTACACACTCTCGGACACACACTAATGTTGAAGATAAACATGTCTGAAAGCTATGTGTGATCCCAGACAAATAAACACACACACCCACACATGCACACTCTCTGATATAAAAGGATTTGTCAGGCTCCCACATTGTACACATGCAAAACTAATGGACTCCAATATCCACACAGTAACATTACTGTTACTCCTTCATTTCCAAAAGACGCAGCCTTACGCACCTGCCAGAATGGGAACACAAACACACAGACACTGTGTCCTCCATACAAATCTGCCATTATGTGTCTGTCCAGCATCAATGTTGCATTAGTACTGAACTGGACACTGTGACCTGTTACTCTTCAGGTGGTGTTAAAGGAGCACTCTAGTGAAAATCTTTCTTTTGAGTAGAGAATAATTGCTGCCTTAAGTCTCTGAAAAATTTGTCGCTTGCTTTTTTAATACAGGAAATGGCAGCTTTAGTCAGTTTGGAAAGCTGTTACAATAGGTTACAATGGAGACCCAGAGTCACTGCAAATACATAAAGTGTCAAAAACGCTAATAGAAACTTCCCAAACCACTCCTGCAGCATAATCCATTTCTCCATTGTTGATTTGTGTGTTCAGTACGCTCCAAACAATCATTACTTTGCCAGTACATGACTAAATACAATACTTTTGGCAGAGCTTCAGAGTTACAGTACAAGGAGGCGATAGTGCTACATAAAAGTAGTGTTTAGCTGCAGTTGTGGAGAAACGAGTGTTGAGAGCACTCTGAACAATAAAGATCAATGCCAGAGAAATGGATTATGCTGCAGGAGTCGTTCCAGGCGTTTCTGTGGATGTTCTCTGCCTCCCTCGTTTCCTGTTAGAATCAGCTGTAAAGGCCCAGTCAAACCAGCATTTTTAAAGGCTAACATTTCAGACTGAGATCAATACATTTCAATGGAATTGTGAGGATCAGTGGATTTGTTCATAGAGGGCAAGGTACTATCGGTGTTCGCACTCCAGGCAGAATCCAACTTTGGTGAACTTTGGTGATGTGTGAAGTTACACTGTTGAGCTCTCGCAAACTTTCTTTAAAGTGCTGATCTTTGACAGCCCAAAATGAAAGAAGCTACCATATTAGCAGTGTCGCAGAGCATCCTGATGTCCCAGCGGTTTTGACGCATACCGTGTAATTGCAATGTCTGGGGGTTGATTGCGGTTAACTGTGTTGTACCATCCAATTTCATATAACCCCTCTCTGCCTGAGTATAAACCGTTCCACAAAAGAAATGTGACAAGGTTCTCAGTTGGTTGTGAAACAAATACGTTGCCTTTAATGAACTTGAAAATAAATGGGTGGTATGCCCGCCTGCGAACCAGATTTCCTTCTGTATAATAATAAAGCTGAAGTTTGAGTTGAGTGAACTGTGTTTTCTTGGTCCTGTACTCATTACACCAAAAAGTTTCTAGGACCACTTATTTCGTGAGGATGCTGTGAATCCAAGCTGACGATTCACAGCTTGAAGGAGAAAGCTACAAACTCGTCTGAGCCACCACTCAAACAAACAGGAGGCAAGTATTTGATACTCAAAAGACGGACTTTCTGTGAATTATTCCTTTAAGAGCTCATCTGTTTAGGCAGATAATAGTCAGGCAGGATATGGATCAATCTAATGTACCTCCAGAAAAATAGTCTCCAGCGTTTTCTGAACAGTGGGCTGATTTTTTTTTTCCAAATAAGCAGCTCTACTATAGTTATCTGTTGTCTTCAGAGCATACAGTAATATATGGGGCCTCTACACTGAGAGTGAGTGAGAGCGAGAGAGAGAGAGAGATATTTCTTAGTAATAGAAGGCAGAGCTTATGTGCTCTGGTAGGTGGACCGTGTTATGGCCTGTCTGAAAACTTTTGCAAAGTTTGGCTTTAGAACTTCACCAGACAAATGACCGGGGCTACATACCATAACTCATAGAGGGAAGCTTCTCTCTTTCTCCCTCTCTCTCTCTCTCTCTATTTCTAACTGTCTCTCCCTCTCTCTCTCTCCCTCTCTCTCATACACAAACACACACTCTGCTAGCAGCAGCCAAAGAAGCATCACTCAGACACCTCAAGCTATTCATTTCCTTCTCGATACATGCAGCCAACTGTAAAATGTTATAAAAGCAACATCAGTGTGTCGGCTGAGCATGTGCGGAATTACAAACACACAAGAAGAGTCACTTTTTCACTGCCACTTCCTGATGAACACATTACGGTTAAAAATATTTTATATGACCTTTAACACTGTTGTGTTTTTGTGTCTCTGCATGCCTGCCAGCATGTGTTGTTTTGTTTGTGTGTGTCTGCATGTGTGTGTGTTTGTGTGTGACAGACAGTGAGTTGTTGACTGAATTTAGGAGATGGAACGTAATGGAAATGTTGCTCACCTGCAATCTAGTTTGCTGTTGTGTTGACGGAGAGAGAGAGACAACCTCTGCTGTGATGGTAGGAACAACAACTGAGATAAATGATGGAAATAATGGAACCACCGCGTTATAAACTTTTTTTTTTTTTTAAATCTCCCACAGTTGTACGATCTCTGTCACACATACCTTAAAAAACACAGACTAACACCTCTGCAGTGACATATCTTGAAAACTGACTTTAGAAAAACACTACAGCTCTTTAAAATTCTGCTGTAAATAACAGTAGATATGAAATTGGTGTGATTTCACCTGTTGTTTTCTAAATGGATGATTATAAGTGAGGAGACTGTTTCATGATTCATTTCTGTAGCTGTAAAAAAACTCCTTTGGTGGAGCCAAAGTAGGACAGGTCAAACATATCTGAGAAAATATTATATCATAATATCATACCGTAGCACAAGTCAGCAAGAGAAGGCAAAGTACTGAGACACTCCATGATGAAAAAATGTGTTGACTTCACATTTTTAATGATTTATTAGATTAACATTGATGTCATGTCATCTGTAATTTTGAATTTGAAAGATTAGCAACCTGGAGAGAGTTTATATTCCACTATTGAAACTTCCACATGATGGGAATGTCATATTTTCAACATGTTTAAAGTTCATTACTTTATGCTTACAAATAATAGACACATAGATAAATAAAGGCAAATATGGCAGAGAAGACTTTGCATTTTCAGTCGGCCTTCATGTCAGGAAATAAAATTTACATGAAGTATGATGGAAAAGTTAACTGAATAAGTAAAATATTAAGAATCAGTGTGTGAGGCTTCTGTGTTTTCTTCCTCTGCCGGTTCCCAGAATGTTAACAAAGGCAAAGCAATGATTCGGCCTTCAACCTTAAAACTCAGCAGATAAAGACGCAGGTGCAGAAACCCCTGTAGCTACAGCTATGAATGGACAAAGGACAACTGTCAGGGTGACGCATCGTGTTATGACGCATGTAACTTCATGTACAAATAATCACTGAATATTCATTCAGGCATCTCTTCAGCCCTAGCAAACTGGGAGATCTGCATTCGCAAACGTGAACTCCGGTTATCAGCAATAAAACCCTGAAAGACAAGTTGCTCTCTGTGAATTCATCTTTAAATTTCCACAACAAAAAAACATTTAGAGATCTTTATGTTTTCTGGTCAAAACTCACTTAGACGTGAGGGCTGTACTGCAGTGACTTGTGAACTCAGTGTTTCTAAAAGCCTGGCTACAACGATTGCATGGAGGTAGGTGGATTTTCAGTTGTTTTGTAAACTGATTTGCCCCCCCCCCCTGTACAAAAAAATACAAAATGCTTAAATCCTGTGTGTCTAGATTTAATCAGGACTGTTGCTCTTTTTTTAACTGTGGTAAATCTAGTCCATTTTAATAAAAGCACTATTTGATATCTTATGTGCTGAAGTATTAATGTGTTGATATTAGTTAGCTTAGTGGCAGTACCTGGAGGGTGCTCAACATGCACTGATAAACTGACTTTTAGAGAACTAATGGTGACATGTAATAACTCTCTTTGCAGCATGTTGCATTAACGCTGCCTCCAACTTTCTGTGTTTATTTTATTCTTAAAGAGAAGAGGATTTGTGAATACCCTGCCATACACAGCGGTGGTCACAGCTCCACAATATGAAGGTGTGTGTTTTTCTATGAGTGTGTGACAGAAGAGAGTGGTTGCACAGTGAGCCGAAAGCTTAGAATAAGGCTTCCTTTGTTTTGTATCAGTAACATTGCAGCCTAGGACTGGTCTGCCTTCATTAGATACCACATCTGTTGTTCATTCGTCAAACTGGTAATTTGGCTTTAATGTTCTATTTTAACATTTTGCCCTACTGATTTTTTTCATAATGCACTTCCAATAGTTTCACTCTGGAGCCGGGTCTTGGCCACTGAATGAAATTAGAGCAGCTGTCTCTGCTGCACTGGCATTAAAACTCATCTGTAGTTTTTAGTGCTTGGTCTAAAGTTGTACTTGGCAATTTTGCTCACTGGCAATTTGGACAAAGTACTCATGCAACATAAGGCCAGTAAACTGCTGGAAAATACTTGCCAACAGTTATTAGTAAAGTCAAGCTTTCACTTGATGGAGCTCTGACTCATCTCAGAGAAATTTTTATGCTTTGCTTGGAGCTTCATTAAGCAGCTTTGATAAGATATTCAATTAAAAAAGAAATAGAAATGGCCATGCTGGGAGAACATAAATCATTAAGATATTATATAAAAATCTCAGCAATATTAATGGCACAAACACTTTTGAATCTCAGCTCCAATGCTCATTGATCAGAACACCTGGCGAGACCAAGTATATATATAGTAGTTTCCTGTCAGATACCATAACAGCAATATAGACCAAATCCTCTGCGTCTCATTTATTTTGAACTTCATCTCTAATGCAACTCTAGTTTGTGATTAAGGCTGGTAAAATGTCAGTAGTTATACACAAAAATCCTGCTCAGGCCTACTTTAACAGTGTAATCAAACATTTCTATCAAGAAAATTCCAGCGACGTCCTCCATCATCTGGACTGGCTGGTTTAAATTCAGCATTTTCTTCATGAAGTGTCTCATCTGTCTTATAAAAAATCTAGTATTTTGCTCCCTGGTCTGCACTAAACCTCTGCTGATTTTCACAAACAGTGAGCTGCAATGTACCTACAATCTCAATGACACAACAGGACAATAGACCACATACACACACACAGACACACCCACACTGAATAATCAGGCAAGGCTTGAGACATTAGTATGCCTTTGTGGTTGCTCATGTGTACAGATACAGTTGTGTGTCAGCAGAAAATGCACATACAGTACGCACACAAACAAACACACATGCTTTTAGGAAACACCCAAAGGACCTTCAGGTGCATAATTGAATCTGAACTCATCTGAGAGTAAAAGAGAGTGCGTAAGTGCTGACTGGAAGAATGAACAAATGGATTTATTAAATAAATTAAAGCATCTTAATTATTTCTCTGCAATATTAAACATTTGAGAGTGAATGGGTAACAATTAAGTTAGAAAAAAACAGCTCTAATTATAAATCCCTAAGAGTTTTAAGTGTTGAGTTGATACACGTTGGTCTGCTTGGTTGTCTATATGCTCGAAGGATAAATTAAAGTATCATTTCACCTGAAGACGGAGTCCTTTAGTTTTTTTTTCCATGGTTGTCTGCACCAATTAAGGACAAATATCAAGCAAGATGTCCTGGATCTTGTTTTTTTTTGTACTTTCACCTGTTGTATGAGCCACCAGAACCATGCAGCGCTTCCTTCTTCCATTGTGATCTCATAAGAGTTTAACTCGGCTAATCTGCATCATCAGAGCTATCGGTGGGGTGACTGCCACCAGAACACGACGGCAGACCTGCTGCTGCTCACAGCAGCTGTAAAGAGAAGGCAGCTGCTCTCATCGACTAACATGTTTATCTGCCTCCCTTGTTGATGTTGGATGAACTTTTGCCTCCATGGTTCATTTTATGACAGAAACCACAGTACCCTAAATTACACACCTCTTTACCAGCAGTGAACAAACATATCTTTGACAAATCAATTCCAACTCAAGACCCACTTTCTAGCTTTTTGTTGATCTTTAAACATCTTCATATCAGCAGATGGAGTTTACTCAGTTGTCATGGAGATGCATCTGTTAATGCTTGTGAAGATCATGTGATATGGTTGAAAGTGCCAGAAAAAGCTTGTAAGTGGATCTTGAGTTTTGGATTGTTTTGTAGCACTACTAGCTCGAGGTCAATAATTAATTTAACTTTAAGCCAACATGGACCAGAAGTTATTTAAGTGCCACTGACGAAATCATAACAGCTGACGAGCTCGCATCTCAACAGATCCATCACCATGACAACTGAGCAAACTCCATCAGCTGATCAGCTGTCCAATATCACTGTCTTGTTCACTCATTCCCTCTTCCCTATAATATCCACTCAGTAGTAAGCAGTGTAATGGGCACTTATACATCATTGTCATTTTGCGTCATCAGTGACAGTTGTAGAGTCGCACAAATTATTTCTTTCTCATCTATAAAATATAAAGCATTATATTGCTAGACCTCCATCAGGCATCGGTCTAGCACCGAAACATCACAAATAAATGTATCATTGCAGGTTAGACAGTGTGCGAGAGGTTGTTTGCAACTTTTGATCTATTCGCCCTTCTCCTACGCGCACGTCTCATGAAATAGATGTGTGACGTATTCTTCTGTTCAAGGTCAAGAATGAACCTTCATGCTTAAGAAACATATCAGTTTAAAGGCTGCCTCCAGATATGTTTTAAGACATTTTAAAATACTCTGAATAATAATTTGTCTGATGTGGTTTTCCAACAGAAAAGTTCAATTACCTAATTAAAACTACATCTACTCCTCCCTTATTAAAATTCCACAATCTATGAATATGCAAATATCGTTCATTACAAAAGTTTAAACTGCTGGATGCGAGATGAACGGAGAAACTTTCCCCCTTCAGCGGATGAATGTGAAAACAGCCTTCTAGTGAAAACACATTGTTTAGTGGAGGGGGACTTTAAATTAACTTCAATGTTTGATCATCCAGTCTGAGCCAATTAATGATGTTTAACATATTAGTTACCTAAACTTGCTGTAGTGGTCATGTCATATTGCTAGTTCTCTTTTTTATCTCCTTCTCTGTTAAGCTACGTTATGAGTATAAAACTAGGTAAACAGCAGAAGGTAAACAGTAGTTTATGGTAAAGGTCGTCAGTAGGATTAGAGATTGCAACCTGCTGTCACCCATTTAAAATATAGACCACAAATGTCGCTGGGTGACAGATGCAGCTGTAGCTCGCTATATGAGAGCAGCTTGAGTCTTATGTTCTTAAATTGTAATTGGTGCATTTACAACAGAGCCCTGCCCACTTAAACCGACGAGAGCGCAGACGAGACACAAATATAGAAAACTCCCCTGAGAAACAACCAGTAATGTCATAAATTCATCAGATAATGGTCTGTTCATGTCGGAGCCCATCACTGATATTAAAAACCAGATAGAGAAAATAGATTTTCAAGGCCTTTAAAAAATTCCATAAAGCTGTATCAGTGGCAGACGCTAATAGATTAAAAAAAAAGAGTAAGGACTGAAACAAAAAATCTTATTTCATGTTGATATGAATGTGTTGGTGCTCCCTTTCAGTAGATTTAAGAGTCGGTGTGTGCCTGCTTTGTAAATGTGTGTCTGGATAATGGAGAACCAGTGATTGATGGAAAGGTTAATCATTCTAGACAGATGGTATGTGCTGCTAAATCAGCATTAGGTGGAGTCAGAGTCTCTCTCTCTGTGTGTGTGTGTGTGTGTGTGTGTGTGTGTGTGTGTGTGTGTGTGTGTGTACATCAATGTGTGGATGCCTGCTTAAGCTGTAATGAGTGGGTGTCCGCCACTTGATTGGCCATGAGGGGAGGGGGACCTGGCCAGTCAGGCATCATGAGAACCAGCAGCCTCATTATTTTCAGTGTACAGAAACAGGGAAAAAAACCCAAAAACAGTGTATCCGCCTCCTAGTTTGTATTGTGAGTGTGTGTGGGAAAGCTGCTGTGTGACATGAGACACAAAGCAGCTACCGACCAGGAGGAGGCGAGGTCAACACCTCATCACGCTGGAGCTTCATCCGACTCCATACAAACCTACAGAAACCTCGCCAAGGTCATTTCATAGCAACTGTGACTCAAGAGGTGTGATTGGAATGGCCCTTCATGGAGAGGGTGAGCGTGTGTGTGTGTGTGTGTGTGTGTGTGTGTTTGCAGGTATGTGTGTGTAACAAATCCGATGAGACTCAGTAAACCTTTTGTCTAAACCTCATAAAATCTGTTGACCTAAGGACACTGCTTCACTGAATTGGCCAATAAAACACTGACATTCACGCCAGCACACACACACACACACACACACATACACACACACACAAGTTTACCATCCTTGTTAGGACCTTGCATTCACCTCTATTCATTGTGGACAGCCTAACGAGGCCCTAACCTTAACCATAACCAGTTCATGCCTAACCCTTACCTTAACCTAACCTCAATTCACACCTTACTCCTAACTTTAACCTCAGAAACAGGACCTCAGGACCTCAGAAATGACTTTTTGCCTCATTAGGACCAGGCTTTAGCCCCCATGAGGACTACCGGTTCCAACAAGGTCGGTGTTTATACTGGAAAAGGTCCCAATGAGGTAACAAAAACACACACAGCCTATACACACATACACACAATTTAATGCATAGCTTGTTGATTTACTAAGACATGCATTACAGCCACAACACTTCCATGCATTACATACATAAAACATGACTTTGGGTAAACAAAATGCCTTCGCACCAGCAAGCTCACGCACTTGAGTACACACATAAACACATTCACACAACTTGGAAAAGAAGTAGGAGGCAGCAAGCCATGGCTAGCACAGTGTGATAAATGTGTTCTTACATCCCGTATAGACACACAAAAACTCACACACACAAAACACAGCTACAGAGGAGGAAGGAGGCTGAAAGAGAACACAAGAGAGAGGAGAGGCAGGTTTGTCATGGAAGGGAAGAAGAGATTGTGAGTGAGATGAGGGAAACAAAATATTCTTGTCATCTCTGTTACTGTAGACATTTCTAGGTATTTGTAAAAAGACCATTTTTGTGGATTTTGGAATTTTTATTTTGCAAGTGTCAGAAACCGTTGAGGAATGGCACTGTCACACAAGAAAACTGTTAATGACTGTAGTAAAGGCAGGCATAGTGTAACATTTTCATATCACAGCAAAATCTCTCACTGTACAAAATAACTGTGCGCAGGTGTGGATGTGTTGCTACTGGCACTGGTTAGAAGATGAAATACGATCCAGGGAGTCCGGTTTGTGTAACACACTCATGAGACCGAAAGCTTGTCAGAGCCAAAACACTGCAAAGAAGTTTATAATACCATGAGGCAGGATTTTACAGCTCTGCAGAGTTTTCACACAGCCGCAATCCTTTTCTCTTGTGTCGTAGTTACAAGGTTAACAGTTCTACACCTGACAGAATAAAAAAATATGATTATAATGAAATTAGTTATTATGCTTTCCATGTTAGCAATAGCATGTTATGTATTCTGTATTGTTTATGCACTAACTCTTCTTAAAATCAGGTTTAGTTTCCTTAAAAGAGATCTGATACTATTTTAAAGTTAAGGTTGCATTTGCATCTTTGGAGCTTAACTACATTAATTTTGATGTGGAATTCTAGCATCTTTTTAAGAGAATGTTATAAATAATATACTGTATTTAATATAAATATAATTATAAATAAATTATTGATTTCTTTTTTTAGTACTTAAATAGCCCTGAGTAATGCCTGCAGACTTCCTCTCAGGCTGCATACAGTCCCACCACAACACCCACCATTAATAAAGCAGGGCAGCCTGTATGTAGCCTGAGAGGCAAAACCAAGGGCAAGAAAAGTCAGCAAATAACTCACTGCTGCTTGTTAAGCGTGTTGCTGTGAGTGCAGGAGAATAATTCAAGGCAACTCAGGTGACTATATCCAGGGATTAAATTGGAATTTGTTATGTATGGGGGGCTCTGTGGTTTCAAGGTTGTCATGAGTGCACGTATTTGTGCATCGACTACAAAATCTACAAAACGACAAACTGTAAATAAAATATAACAAGCTGCTCTGAACAATAAAACGCTCATCAAAGTCAGACTGATGACAATACAATCTTTCTGTTGGTGAACTCTCCTGCGTATCTGTATCAAATATAGGAACGGTGTTGTTACCACTAAAAGAGAGGATAATAAAACAAAGTAATATAAAGAGAACAGTCGTTTTAATAGTTACATTAAACTGGAACTAATTTAAATCTTACAATATTATATACACAAGCTGCCAACACCTTTTCAATTTCCACACCTTTCATGACTTTCCAAGGCCCATAAAATTTCAATCACCATTTCCTCACAATCTTGCAAACAATAATCTATCGATAAAAAAGTAAAAACACAATCAAATTCCATGACTTCCTAAAAATGTTGTGCGCAGCATCTTACTGTAAAAGTATCCGTAAGACCAATTTGTTCATCAGATTCCAGATGGGCTGATATGGGGAAGCCTGTGTGGTAGCGCATCCTAGTCTGGTCGCTAAATGGTCTGCAGACCTTCTGGTAGCTACACACTTCCTGACATATTTTTTGGCATCCCAAGAGGTAAGAGTCCAACCATTTTAATGAACATTAAAGCAGAGACTTTTTCAGTTGTGAGAGCAACAGAGTCAAAACTGCATTCGTTTCCAAGAAACCTGTCTTACACTCTGCACTGCTCACAGCAATGGTTTCCACTGCATGTTTCAGAAGGCATGTGAGCATTGATACACTGGCATTCTCCTGAAAATCTCTATAACTTTGCTTAACAACCAAGAATCCTATTTTCAGATTGATTGCATAGCTCTCTTACCTCATTTTCCCTATACATGAACAGTAGAGGGCTTGACCATGCATTTTTATCCAACTCATTGACTTTATGCTTTTGCATAGTGCTTTATAGAACATTGTGGCATCTATTACCTTCTGGCTGCTGTCACTCTGTAGTTTTATGCCTTTAAAAGCACCTTGCTGCACAGCCTCACATGCAGTTTTGTAGAATGGACCACTGTCTGGGTTCCTGGGTGCCTTTTTTTATTTATCAGAGTGACTGATTGAGACAGTCTAATGTCTCTGGACTGCTTAACCTCAGACAGGTCTTTAAGCTCCTCAAGTGTGTCCATCATCAGCACAAGGTTTTTAACATGAGCAATTGTACTCATCTTTGCTGCTTTCCCCTCATACATATAATTTTCACTTGAATTTCAGTTCACATCTTTACTTGCAGCTGTAAGGTGATTGTAGAGTGCAGCATGTATCGTCCAAACAGCGTTTACTGTTCTGAAAGATGAAGCCACCCACCTTATCTGTAAGACTCAGCCAACCCTTCTCAAACATACACCTACTTCAAAGACTACAGCATCAGGCTCTTTGGTGACTGATTATACAGACAGTATAACTTGTCAAGAAAAGCTGTGAAGTGGTTGGTCTCTGTGCTGTGCTTAACTACATCTGATACAGACAAATCCAGCCTGTGGTTCAGATAATGCCAGCCTATAAGGCCTGGGAACTTACTTTTCAGTTTTGAGTACACTCCTTTTTTTATTTGCCGACCGTTACAGAGGCTCCATCCGAGCAGAATCGCACCAGACATTCTTTAAGAAAAGCATCATCAAGGCCATGTTTCAGCAGGCAGTTCAGTAGTTCACCAGTGATTCAATCTGTGGTTGTATTCTTTAGTTCAAGAAGATTTAAGAAGAAGGCCAACAGCTCTGAGCTATCAACTGACGGTCTGAGGTACACAATAAGACAAGACTTTTTTGCTTAACGAGGTACTTTGCTCTGATATTCTGCTCCAACCACGATTGTCCTGACACTGCTGAGAGATTTCAATACATGCTTGCTTGACAGTTTAACTTGAACTAGAGCTTGGCAGCGAGGTTAATGTAACAGTGAGCTATCAAAGATCGGAGGCAACCTGCCACAAACTATCTTGCCATAAAGCTGAGCCCTGGACAGCCTCGGCCCAATGTGACCCCTCACTGTATCAACAATATTGTCAGCGCCTTGTATTTCTCATCTGGATTTTAGCAGATGGACAGTCAGAGGACAATATTCAGAGATACTGTAGTAAGAAAGTAAACCGTAAATAACGCCCTTAGCAAAAGTAATCCATTTGTTTACTTGTTACATCACTTATGTTACTCAGAACAGGTCCTTCTGAGATTCATTTAAAACATTTCAAATCCTCCACCCTCACACATCAATTCTTCTGTATTTAATGTAGAAATACAAAATGGGACATTGTGGTTTTAAAAAGCAGCCAGCCTTTGTTTTGAAGGTATTTACTGACCATCATCAGCTATTTTAGTCCCGGTGACTGCACAAGGCAGCGCAAACCTGGTGATTCCAAAATGTAAGCTTATCAGTGGTTATGATATATGATATATATTTATTTCTGGATTACAGAAACAAAATAAAAGTCCATGGGATAACATATTAAAGTGAAAACACATTCCAAAATAGTCCCAATATGTTAAAAGACAAAGAAACTTAAAGAAAGAAGACAATCCTGAAATTCAAAAGCACAGCACCACAAGTTAAATAGAAAATAATAACCGAATCAAAATACTGAAGCACAATTTGATGGCTTGAGTAAAAATGTCATTGAAGATTTCATTACAAATCTGTGACCCTATTCCATAAATACTTTAAGTCCTAACCTGACTTCTATACGTCCATTTACAACTGCATATGTAGATGTTAGCAAACCAGCTAAACACAGAGCATGCGAGACAACAATTGGAGTTGCACTGTGATGAACTTTGGTACACGCCAACCACCTCCAATCACCTCCAGCCCCTGTGCCAAGCTATGAGGTAAAACAAATCGACACCCAAATTGTCAAAGTAATGGATCATTACTGGAATTAGTAGCTGTAATGTAAAATACTGAATTCCCTGTAATTACTGTAATCCTGTACACTAATCATTACTGCTGTTTAATCACATGTGGGTGTAATGTTCAGGTGTCCACATACTTTTGGTCATGTAGTGTATTCAAAGTGGTCAGTGACAATAAGCCTACTAGTGTTGGTCTTCTTGGGTCGTTCATTAATGCAGCTCATGAAAAATCAATTCAAAGAACCACCCAAAAGACAATAAGACAATTCTACATTCAAAACAGCTGAGAAATAATTGCTGTCCTCTCCTCTTTGTGCAAACGCTCTGTGAAGAATTGCTTACTCAACCAGCACAACACATTTTGATTGACATTTGTGAGTGAGCTCGAGGTACCCCATCAGAGCTTCATTTCCACGGTTACCGTTCCACTCAGACACAATGGGCCGCTAATAATCTGTTTGACCACCATCATATTTCACCACCGTGTCTCTTTTTGTTATTCCAACCTCCTCTTATTCAGTGCATTATGTCTCTGCAGTTGAATACTTGGCAAACATGCTCATATTAAAAGGGCCATTCAACACCTGTCAGATATGCATAACATTGAGATGACGGCTACACTTGCATACTTCCACTGAAGATAAAGTACATCCATGAAATTAGAGGTTGTGTAGCACTGAAACCACAAAATTAACTTGAGAGTATTAAATAAAACCAAAACTGACATTTAATCAAATTAGAAGCACCAAATAAAACAATAAGATGTAACATTTCAAATTGTTTGCTTGTGTCATCTTCTTTAGTTAAGTTACACTACCTCTTTAAAGTTATGTATCAATGTTTTTTGCTCATATTTTAATCAAAAAATACTTTTTTTTTTCCTTTAGAAGTCAGACCTCAGACCTCAGACTGTTTCTGTGGCCATTTTGCTGATATTTCTTCATAATTCATCTCTGACAGGCTTGAAATTGTGATGCTAACACTTCAAGAAAAGCAGGAAATTCCACTACATTTAATGAAAATGCTTCTCTTCTCTTTGACGTGTCACATTTTCCTGAAAACATGTGATATGCTGTAATACAGACCCTTACAAATACTCTCCCGCTGAGTATTAGAAATCTGTCTTTAACAGTTCTCACACACACACACACACACACACACACATCACTGTAACAGCCTGTTCCTATAGCAGCCAGTGACCTTTACATTAATGTTTCAACATGTGGCTATTATTAACACAACAACATGCTCTGATTCAAATGCAGCAGTGGGATGTAGCTAAGTACATTTACTCAAGAGTTGTACTTAAATACAAATTCAGTGTAATTTACTTGTAAATTACTTGATATAATTTCCATGTTCTGCCAATTTATACATCTACTTCACTACATTTCAGAGGGAAACGTTCTGCTTTTTACTCCACTAAGTTTATTTGAAAGCTATAGTTACTAGTTACTTTACAGATTAAGATTAAAGTAAATATATAATATGATCAGTTTATAAAAGTTTATAAAAGTTAAACCACCTAACAGTATATAAGGTAGTTAGAGCAATTAAAGTTCACCTTATACAGCAATAATAACCAATTAACATACTGATTTTAAACTGACGGGGCCTTTTTGCTGCATAATGAGTACTTTTCCTTTTGAAACTTTACATATATTTTACTGATAATACATCTGTACTTTTACTGGTAAGATTTTGTATGCAGGTCTTCATCTGTATTTTTAGATTTTGGTATAAACTTGTTATGGGGAACTTGTTAGAGAACAGTTTTTAACTCTGTTTTTGGTCTCCACCAGCTCCAAAATGCTTCACTATGTTCACCAGCTAGCCGCATACTTCTTTCTGTATATTCATGTTGAGCAGTGCTGAAAACAGCTGCCTGCTGCATCTGGAAACGACATTATTAGGGTGGTATGACTGAACCAAAACAATGAACTTAAAGATACTTTAAGGCTCTGTAGAGCTAAAAGGAACTGCAGAGTCAAGGGATAATTTTTCCACTTCGATTACACAATCATTTGATCCTAATATACGAATATTGATTATAGCCACTTTATGTAAAGATCTGAACACTTTTTCCACCTCTGTGAAAACATACAGTAAAACAAAAACGCTTTAAAAATCATAAAAATGTGCCTGCATCCCAGAAATACTCCACTGAATACTGTAAAGAGCAGAGCTTTCCTCGATGAATATTCATTTGCTGAAAATTGGTTAGGCGCATTTACAAGTCTACGCCAAATGAAGCACCACAAATGTATGCACGTTATCACAGGACTTATCTCTCAAACGGTTTGATGCTGGAAATGAGCTCTTTCTTTCACTGCAGCCTCACCTGCCTTTTCCACTACAAAAGCAACATCTTCACAGCTTATTTTTGGTTCCCTCTGCCTCAGACGGGCATTGTTTTGGATTTGTGACGGGCTTAGAATCAGGTTCTAAAGCGATGACGAGGGATTATTCTATTAGTCATTTTTTCCCAAAATAATGTACTGGGGAGATTTAATATGTTTTTAGGTGCTGGGTGAAAAAGATCTGACAAGGCTGCAGATTTACAGCAAGGTTTCGACCATTTTGCATAATCCCGAGAGACATCTGTCTGTGTCTTCGTGTGCGTGTTTTGAGTGTGAGTCCCACCTTGGAAATTTATCATTTGAAGAATTCAAATGAGATGCTTTGGGACAAAACACACAAACAGACTTTTGCAAACACATACAGGGAGTGATGCTAATTTCCAACAGATAATCTGCTATTTTGAGGCTAATCTTTGCCGCCCCAAACCATGCACGCACTTTGAAATCTGATTTTAATTCAAAAATAAACCATAGCTGTTTAAAGTGTGTGTGTTTGAAGTGCATGTAAATCTGTGTGTGTGTGTGTGTGTGTGTGTTTACTGTATGAAAGTGTATCAAGGTAAACCCTCAGTTGGAAAATTTCCAGCTGCAGCTCTGTTTATCTGTTTATCACTCAGTTTGTATTATTTGTTCATTGGTTTTTCCTTGTTGGCAGAACTCAGTGGATAAAAAACACTTTTGTCTCAACTTATCCGAGCCCCCCCTCCCTCCCTCCCCCTCCCCACACATACACACACACACACCTCCATCTGTTATTCTCTATCCTTCTGTCTTGTTCCTGGTAGTTACTGTGCATACAAAATGCACCTCGTCATACTTTGTGATTCGTTTTGTTTGTTTTCCGTTTTGTTTTCCTCGTGTGTCGAGTTGCTAGACGATCATCTGTCACATCTCGGAGGCGTCTGTGCACGTGCGACGTGGATGTGTGGGCCTTGTGTTAAAGCGAGCAGAAGTTGCGTGGCTGATTTTGATCTTCTTTCAGCTGTCAGCGGGATCTCCATCGACTTCTCTCTGTCTGTCTTTTGCTCTGTCTGTCTCTTTCTCTACATCTGTCACCCACACGCTGCGGAGACAAATGAGCCACATGGATGTTGACAGGATCTTTTCGGGACAATACTCTCTCACATAAATGTTATTGCTTTTGCTAAGAGTAGCATTTGAAAGTGAACACATCATTACCACCTTAATTTTGAGACGTTGGCATAATCAGCGTAAACAAAACAAACTATCACCGAGAGGACTGGCAGCCCCTTCAGCGAGAGTTAGATGAGAAGGTTAATAGCACTTACATGTCTGTGTGTAATTTACGGATGGAGCCGTGTGGCTTTAGTTTATCTTACCTTGGGGTAAAGACTGCAAACAACAAGCCTTGCTTGTTGAAAGTTGAAAAATATACCTACCAGCACCTAAAGCTTTATTAAAATGTTGTGCCTCATTTGGTTAATCAATACACAAACAGTGATGAAAAAACAAGAAGTTGTGATTTTTTTTTTATGGGGATTAACTTGCTGTAACTATTTCTTGTCTACTTCTGGGTCTTGTTGTCACGGTGACACCTTACAAAATCTTATCTCATCTTAGTCATTTTTGACTGCAACTGACCCATAAAGTTGTTCTTTATATAAAACAAGTGAAGACTGTTTCCAGTATAAATGAACTTTTTTCAAGAATTTTCCAAAAAACTGGTGTATTTGATTCTTAGTGGTGGAAAGTAACTCAGTACATTGAAGTGCTAATCTTAAAAGAGGAGTTGAGTATACTTCTGTGCCCTTTTCAGAGAGACTAATTGTACTTTTTAATTCCCTACATTTATCTGACACCTGTATTTACTAATTACTACAACTTTTACTTAAGAATGTAAGTGACAAAGTATTAATAGCACTTATTCCTGAGTGAAGAATCTGAATACTTCTTCCACCACAGCTGATTTACAGAACTGTAAGAATAATTAATATGTATTAAAAAAAAACAGGTTGAAACTGAAACAGGTTGATTTACAACAATCTAGCCACATTTTTCACTTGTTTTAAGGAAATAAGACTTTTAGGACAATTAATGACTAAATAAGATGGAGAGATTTTACCTGCACATACAGATTTATTGTTATGGAATGTGGAGGCACTGAAATAGTTGTAGGAAAATACGTTTGAACATCTTTATCTGCCACAGAAAAGCCAGAGAGCCGATACACGTACACAGATATACACCAGAGAATGGCAGAAAAACAGGAACAAACATCTTTACAACAATATTTATGTGAAATATGGTCTCAATTTTGACAAACAGTGACAGGAAGAAGGAAAATAAGGGTCCCGATGGTGTCTACAATGGTCTTTGCTTATATTTATACCGAGATGTGGCAATTAATTGATGTTTACACCCGTTAAGTCAGTCAGGTATACATGGATAATTAGAGTGTGGAGCTGATGATGGCTGAGTGCTGAAATGTGTGTCTGCTTTATCAATAAATCAAGATGGATCTGATCTGCGCGCCGCTCCGTCTCGTCTAATTTGGATGTTTATTGGCGTCTACACCCGACCTGAGAGATATCAGACGATTTAAATGATGTGATATCGGGCTGTGCACACTTCTTCGCATTTCATTTAATCAACATGAATGATATCAAAGGTAAATCCTCACTCTTTATCGTGGCTTACTGGTCCAGCTGTCAGAATAAGAAGAGAAGGAGGGAGTCAAGTGAAATATAAAGCCATGCATATGCAGTATTTCCCATAGGTTTCAATGTTTTGTTTTGGTTTTTTTTGTTTGTTTTTACCAATTTCAATTAAAAGATACCAGATTTGGGTTTTTTTTTTAAAGAAAAAGATCTGTTTAAATTGATTTTGCTCACAAGCTCCCAAAAAATGTTGTGTTCATAAAATGTTTCAGGTTTCAGAGTGAAGAGAGAAACATGGAGGAAACATTAGTGAGCTGCTGATTATTCACAAGATTCCCTCTAGGAAAGTAAAAAAATATATTAAAAAATAAACAGAGAAAGCAAAAAGTATCAGTGCTGAAGATATTGTTCTACTTTTTAATTACTGGATTTCTTTGGTTTTTTTTAAATTTGCATTAAAAAATCACATGTGCTCCTCCCATGCAGAGCTCACACACAGTCTATAAATGAACAGTGACACACCTCTTAAACCTGCTCCGAGCATAAACTTAAATCATCATCACGGGCTAGAAAATAAGACTCGTCCTCACTCTTGCAACGTCAGCATCCTCTAACAGGCTCCTGCAGCAGCCATTGTATCGTTATGCAGCGTTACATACCGTGATTCATACTGTAACAGCCTCATGATTGATCACTCAGGAGCAGGAGTATAATTCATGATCCGATCTGTGTTTTACTGCACGTTCGGACTGACAGTGTGTAAATTAAAGGAACTGTGCTGTGGAGTTTTTAACCACCGGTGGCGATGTTGATTAGCAGGTTCGGGAATTTCTTGTGGCTCGAGCTCCAGCAGACGAGCATGAGTCGAGTCAAGTCACAGGTCTTCATTAGCAAACTGCAAATCACGATGAAAGACTCTCAGGTCTCGGAGTGCTGGTAATTAAAATAGCACTGCATCTGAATATTTTCCTCTCACAGTTGTTTTGTAGTGAGTTTTTTTGTTTTGTTTTGTTTTGTTTGGGTTTTTTTTTTTTGCTGCTTTTTATAGCTCCAGAGTCACACCAGGTCAGGTCTCAAACTTGGATGTTTATGCTTTAAGTCTCAAGTAATGTCTTCGGGGAATCAAGTCTCAAATAAGACGTCTTTTTTATACCAATAAGATTATTATTTACTTACAAGACAAGATAGTACAAAGACACAATAAGGAATGATAAATGTCTTTAATAAACTCATCGGTTGGAGGACTGTCTCGACCTCTTAAACATGGAGAGAGCAGCAGTCACTCTCAATGACTTATCGCAAAAGAACAAGGTTTGTGCTCTTTGCAGTTCATCACAATTGTCATTTTAGCCGAGAGACATCCAATGTGAAAAGACAGTTCTCAGAAAATAAGTGTACTGCTTCAAATTAAGAAGTCAAGTCTTAAAGCGGTCAAGTCCACGTCAAGGCTCGAGTCGAGTTATTTTTGTGAGTTAAGTCTGACTCGAGCCTACTCTGCTTAATTCACATGTCTGCAGGCGGCACAGTCACCATCGCTAAAGCAAGAGTGTAAGAGATGTGTTATCAAGATTTATTTTATGGATAATGTGCAATAGCGGGAGCTCTGAGGCAGCAACTTAGCCTGTCACTTTGTCCAACATGGTCTGTTAAAAAATAACTACTAATTTGATTCCCCAATTACGTTGTATAAATTATTAGTATTTAAACCTAATTTCTAGTTTTTAGGGCATTCTTATCTTGGCTGGAAACATGCCACTTGCTAGCTATACCTTAATAATATGTTTTTACTTTATTTACCTTGTATTTTCATTCTGTTTGTCCATATAGTTTACTGTTGGTCTAAGGAGAGGGTGTTGCATATTAAATCCTCTGGGGCAAATGTGTGATTGTGATTTTAACCTACAGTGTATAAATAAAATTGATTTGACCTCACGGTGCACGTTTAAGATAACAAATAACAGGTTGGCCAGATTCCCTCTTGGACTGCATCCTTCTATATCAAATAGAAATCTGTGTATGCGTTGATGAAAGACATATTCTTTTGAAAAATATAAGTACAGATTTCTGAGTGGAAAGTGGAGTACGCATTGTTGTTGCGTATCATTTATTCATCTGCCCGCTGGGCTCGACAAGACCCACAGAGCAACACTTGTCTCTCCTGTCAGATATCTTCCCCTCCTGTAATCTGAAGTTTCACTTTCCCAAAATCACTGGTCCCTCCGCAATAACCCCTCTTCCCCTCTCATGTCCCATTTTCCTCCCTCTATCTCTTTTCTTTTCTTTTACACACTCTTGTGCCAAGTTGTTAAATTTGAGCTCTCTATCTTTTTTTTTCCACGCACACACATACACAAAGGTAAACACACAGCCTGGCAAAAAATAGCGTTCATCTCCGCATCCATCTCTGAATCTGGGCTCAAAGATGAGAATCCTTTGGAAGGAATTTCTCTTTCTGTCTCTCTCTCACACACACACACACACACCTTATCTCTCTCTTTCTATCTCAACGCACAAATTGAATCTGTGGTCTTGACAGGGCAAGAGGACAGGGAGGACGAATAAAAATCACCTCATTACCCAAACCCTTACAGATACATGTGCCCCCACAGACACACACACGCACATATACAGACAGACATGCACAAACAGGTCATTTACATGCATTAGGGATGAGAATAGAAAAGCCCTGAATCCTGGTCAAACATCATTTGGTGTGTAAATGCTGACAGACGAGGGCGGGAGGCCACATGTGACTCTGGAAGATCAGAGACACTGTTTGGCAGGAAGAAGATGGAAATAACAGAGGGACGGATGGAGTAACAATGGTGTGCACAGTTGTGGAAGTTGAAATAATGATGATAATGATTAAACCAATGAATGATGAAGGTCACAGTGACAATGTAAGCGATGAATCTGATGATAATGATAATGATGATGTTCTCGAAATCTTTTGCCGTCCCTCCCCTCGGTGCTGAAGACCACTATTTTCCAGCTGCACATGAATGTTGTTGATGGCCTCTGTGATAATTCCAGGTTTGACTGACGACTCCCCACAGTGCAGCCATGACTGCAATTTAGAGTCCAAGGTGCAGCTGCTGAGATTATTGATCATGGCACAGACGAGTAGGTTTTAATCATAATAAGATCTGCAAAAGCTGCTGCTGCTAATTTTGTCTTTATATATATATATATATATATATATATATATATATATATATATATATATATATATATATGCCGAGCTATGCTACAGTGGACTATGAATGTACTGATGTACAGCATGCATCAATTTTTAATCCTTAATGTATGCAAATTCAAGCACTCTTGTAGGCTACACTTAAATTGCTTAATATGATAATATAACACTAATTAACAAAACAGAAAAAATCTGATTTTCTGCAGAGACATTAAAGATACCACAATGTCGTGTTTAACACCCAGAGCCCAAAGTTTATCCAGGAATATCAGTCAAAAATTAAACTGGAAACCACTTTCTTATAAGATATAACAAGTATTTATAATGACATTTGCATCTAACTGATAGCAGTCAAACTTTACGACATCCACTGTAGCAGCAGTGGCCCAAATGTTATCAAAGTAGGTTAGTGACCACTTGATTGATTCCTGGACGAGCTGCATAAATCTGGGCAGGAAAAGTGAAGGAGCAGCATTACCGCTGCTAAGATGCCTTTAAACAAGGTTCTTAATCCTCCAAATGCTCTGAGCTGCTCAGTGGCCAACACTTCAAACAGCGGTTGTGAATGTGCTTCAAGGTGTGAATTTGTGTAACTGGTAACCTAAAAATATTAATTTTAAGAGACTAAAGTAATTTGTAGGAGCCTTGACACTGAAACACAGCTGCTGACCTGCTTCTAACACCGGGCTGGCTTCAACATCATAAATTGAAATGCACATCATACTGCTACACTTACCCGGTGCATGTTCGAGGGAATGAATCAAGGGATTTGAGAGTACATATTCTCAAAAATTGTATTGCTACCTGCAGGCTCTGTGACTGTCAGACTACAGATGGGGACAAAATATAGGGGCGTGTCTGCGTTTGATTGACAGCAGATGGCAGGCTGAGCTCCAGCAGGTGAACGAGAGACAAATTAACCAAACTTGATCCTGCGATAGGCGGACAGTTTGTTGTTAGCAGCCTCTCCAGCATCTTAACAGCCCAAAGTGACATCTGCAGGTACATTTACATACTATTTAATCTGCTGTAGCTAAACAGATAATTATCTAGTCAGCAAACTGGTGTTAACGGTGCACTTTTCCTCAGAGAATATTAGTTCAGTGGCTCGTTCAACAAACTAAGTTACAGGATAAGATGTGTTAATGTTTTCAAGTTAGATAAGAAGGAGACTTTAGCAGAGAAGCTAATGTGTGTGGTTGTTGAAGGTCTTTTGCTCTTTTGTTGTCTAAGAGGCTGCTGTCTGGCTGTTAATTGGTATGACTGGTAACTTTACCGCTTTATGCAAATATGATTTAAAATGAAGCGATTTAACCGGCTGTATTAAACAAGGTCTCCGTCTATGTATATGGAAAACTAAAAGTATTCTGATGGATCAATGCACAAATAGAGGGAGCCATCAGGAAACCGAAAACTATGAAATATGAATATTTCTCTTTTGGTATCCGTTCAAAGAGAACGAGACAAGTGACTTACAAAACAGATATGTACAGTATGCAGAAACAAAACATCCAATTTCATTTCGGTTGGAAAGCATCTCTGTTTTTTCGGTTACAAATCCTGCCGTGCTTGGGTGGTTGTGACCCTCAAACCTTTGACGGCTCACAATTTCTCACAAAGGGAACAGAAACACACCCTTCTCACACACACACACACACACACACGCATAATCCACTCATGTATTTGTGTCATGAGCATTTTCTCGATGGAAATAAAGGGTAAATCAGATGATGGATATCCTGTTCACCGTAGTCTATGCGTGTGTTTTATGCGTGAATGTGTGTGTGTGTGTGCATTTATACGTCTGCATGCAAGCGTGTAAAGTTTATTCTTAATATTTGCTGCATGCCATTTTCTGCCTGGACTGTTAAAGCAATGCTTTATATTCTGCTGACGTCTTCCCATCAAGCAGCAAAGGCTGGCGTTCAGAAGCAGACGCAGAGAGCAGAATGGAAAACAGGCAGAGGCAAAGAGGAGAGAAGAAAACTTTTTTTTACCTTTGCAGATGGAGGACCTCTCCGAACCAACTTAGCCTTCAGTCTCGGTGAGTTTTTCACTTCTCTATCAAAAGACAAGAAAGGAAAGTGGGAACAGGGAGGGGTGGGCGAAGACAGACGTGGTTAGAATGACACAGGTGAAAGATTTCTGAAAACCGTTTGGAAACAGGACAGTCTACCACATTAAAAGCCTGAAACAGGGACAGCTAGGCTTCATCAGGAAAGAAATGAACTTTGGATTCAGCTTTTCCCCCCACGGTTACTGTGGTAAAAAGTGAAACTTGTTAAATAATAATAATAATAAAAAAAAATTGATTTATGTAACACAATTAATAGGGCACCTCAAAGCTCTATGTGTGTCAGAGGGGGAGGAGAGATGGAGAGAGAGAGAGAGACTGGGAAATGGGACACGGTAGGAAAAAAAAAAAAAAAAACCGAGAGGGATTGTTGAAGTAAGGGCTGTGTGAAGAGAAAACAGAGGGGGGATTCCCATTAGAGAGACAGATGAAGGCATGGCTGAGGATGACAGCTACAGCTGACAGTTGGCGAGTCAGTGATGGACAGAGAGAGAGGGGGGACGGAGAGAAAGAGCTCCTATTTCCAAAGCTAATTCATGACTCTGCCTTACAGGAAAAAACACAATCTCATACAGAGAGAGTTTACAACCTTCTCTGTCCTCTCCGTCACATAACTGCTCATCCTCAAGTGTCGAGTAGACCTCTGTATGTGCGTGTGTGCGTGTGTGTGTGTGTGCGTGTCTAGTCTCTAAAGGGATATGAAAGAGGCTTCAATAATACAGAGTGGACAAAACAATAAGAGTAAAAAATGGCAGTAAAAAATGACCTTCATTGCGAAGTGTTCTTGATATTTTGTCCACCTCCTGCACACAATATAAGGCACTCCTCCTTGTAGCCTATTAAACAACACGACCCACAGACTCAAAAAGTCTCAACACACACTCACTGTCTTAAGCTTGCACATTTATTGCAGAGCTTTTAAAACTGAAAAGTGTTTTTTTGTTTGTTTGTTTGTTTGTTTTTTGTTGTTGTTGTTGTTTCTGGTCTTCATCATATTTCGTCCACTCCTCAACAGTAACTCTATTAAACCTGGTCAGGATGTTAATAAGTGTTATTTGATTCCCCCCGCAGCAGATTTCCAAATACAAAGTGTTTTTGCAAAATGATAAATTAGATTTAAAAATCATGACATTATCATTTCAGCTGCATAATCTGATTATCTGCATCTATCTTGTAGGATAATTGAATGCAAATTGAATGAATGTTTATATAATGCATGCACTATTCCGACTAGTTTAGTCTTCTGTCAATGTGCTTTTCTCTGACTTAACCTCTTTATGGTTTATTTGACAAGCAAAGGTTGTCATCTGAGCAGCACTCTGGCTTCAAGATCAGTCTTTGATTTAAAAATGAATCTTTTCTAATTACAACAACAAAGATTTTTCATGTTAATTCCTTTTGATAGCATTTTCCTGACATGACATTTGTTGGGTAATGGTTAAATCTTTAGGCAAAGGGTAAATAAATGCTAGATTCTCATGAAAATCTGTTTCATGTGTTCCATCAGTCACCAAATGTGTATCTTAAGCTTGTCTCTAGTTTCCCAAAGTGACACTTACTATCACTAGTTGATTATCACAGTTATTTTTAGGTCTTTTGAGACAAGTCCATGTCAAGTCTCTCAATCTCTCTTAGTCTTGAGCATGGAGGTTCATTCTTGTAAACCCACTGATACACACCTAATGGTACAGATCCCTAATACACGTGTTTAAAGACATATAAAAACACTGCTTTGAATATTCTTTCTAATACAGTTTTTCCAAAGAAAAGTTCAGATACCTTGTTACAAATTCTTAAAATTACAAAATTCCTCCTTCTCCTTCATTGAAAAATCCATAATCTATAAATATGCAAATACTGTTTATTTCAAAAGTTCAACATGTCATTCTTGACGCCAAGTCACGAATCAGGTTTCAAATCTGCAATATGAGTGTAAGCTCAAATCAAGTGGTAAGTCTTTATAAACAAAATGCAATCAAGATGCAGTGTTTTTAGGTCTCTGAAAAGAAAATGTTGAAGTGCAGTGTCATTTAGTGGCCTTTAAAAGTTTGTTACTGTAAAAGTATTTCCATATAGATGAGACCACGTCCTTTCAAAGCATAGGCCAAATCATTCAGTATTCAAGGTGTACAATCTATTAAAGGATATAGGTTCTGATTTTCCCAAGTATATCTCAATACAATATATCTTAATCTCGTACTCATATGCAGGTTGAAAGAGTTAGAAAGTGGGCATCTTCCAAACTTAGTCTCTTTTTTTCATACAAAATTCTTCTTTTTCATTAGACAGAGTTTCCTTGCTGAGCCGCAGCAGATAGATACCTCCTGGTGGACACATATCCACAGCAAAACACCGACAATAAACCTACACACAACTGCAAGAAGAAAGATAAGCTTCATACTAGCTTCGACTGGAGTTAAGAATTCATTTTTGTATCGAACAAGGACTGTGGATTTTGTCCCCCGCACTTCATGCAGTGTAGTCACACTCAGACGGCATCACTTCACAGCCAGTATGGTGAGGAGGAATGATCACAGCAACTCATAACCTTCTGACAAACATACTGTATGCTGTGTTGTATTGAGATAAACTTGAAAATATTTCCTTTAAATCTCCTGCTACTTGTACAATCAAAAAAAAGAAAGAGAGGAAATAAAAAAAGATGGTACGAAACAGCCGTGCTACACATATGACACCATTGAACAACACAAAAACACACACACACACACACACACTGCAGCTATGCTTTTTTTTTATTAGCAAGAGAGCTGTTTGAGCCTGAGGATACAGAGATGGACTGAACCAACAGGGAGCGAGAGAGAGAGAGAGAGAGAGAGAGGCTGAAAGAGGAAGAGATGGATGCTGGGAAATGAGGAGTGAAAAGGCAATACAGCAAACTATTACAGATGAGTAGCTGTTGAATGTTACTGACAGCTGAATGACACTGTTAACACTTGTAGCGATACCGACGTGTGCTTGTGTGTGTCCGTTCAGTCCTATGAGTCTGCCGGACAGAACAAACAGTGTGACGTTCGGTCAACATCCCTGAACTCCCGAGCTCTGATCTCTACTGCGGAGATCAGTTTTTCATCACAAACATCAAAAACGTTTTTAATCATCGGAGGCGCTGAAGACAAACTCCACACGCATACATATTGTGCCATGAACCATGGAGGACAATTTTGTCTCTTGTTATTTTTAGCATCCATCCACTTGGCCGCTATTTACGTCACTTGACATTAAAAAACTTCACCGAAAAACAACACACGACAAAATCATTCAGGTGAAGCGGCATGAAGAGGAAAGGGGAAACAGAGGAGGCCTTGTAGCTACTGTAGGAAAAAAAAAGAGAAACAAAAGAGAAACAAAAGAGGAGAACATGAGGGGAGAGACGGATGAGAAGCCTGCAGAAAAACAAAGAACAACTAAAAACTGAGGCTCTGATGCATTACTGCTGGCAAATTAGCTAAACATAGAAACTACTACTGAACTGTCACACACACACACACACACACACACACACACACACACACACACACACACACGCACACAGCGCTTTTTAGCTATTCTTTATGCATCAGCAGTGCATTTGCTCCTCAGTAGTCCCCTTGACTGCTAATGGAGAGGACAGCAGAGAGAGGAGCTGGGTGTTTATTGTTATCCTCACAGACTAGTGTCTGTAAAGGCTAAAAACACAGTGACCAGCGAGCCCAGGAGCGGTGTGAGTGAGTCAGACTCAGCTGGTCTCCATCAGTGGGAGGTCTGCAGTGTGGGATATCTGATTTGTTGTGAAAAAAGGAGAAAAAAAATTAGGTTGGCCGCGGGCAAGCTCAGGGCGCACTGAACCAGTCATGGCAGCCTCGGTCAGACTCCTCTGAATGTCATCGCTCTTAACTGTTAAATAACGTATGTGACGTATGTGTAATTTAACATGTGATTTATGTTTAAAACGAGTTGTTTTAATATGTTACGAGAGGAGGATGAAATAAATTCTGCAATTACTGATCATAACATGGCAAACTGCAAGTTTTATGAGGACAGATCAAATGGATTTTCAGAAATATCTTGTTTTTAACGTCTACTCTGATAATAATAATCAGTTTGATAGCGCTTACTGTAGTGTTAAATAATGTGTCATATAAATTTACAGTATTAAGGTTTATGTCAACATTGAAAGGGGGTTAAACTGGTGGATTAACCCTGCTGTCACCATGACTGAGAGTTAATTTCCTCATATGTTTGTTTGGACTAAAACATTTTCCACCCGTGTCTCCCCTTCCTTCATTTTGCACAGCTTTACCCAATGTATGAAATGCAGAATGCTGAGTTATTGTAAAATTCAGCGAAACTGAACAACAACAATAACAGTTTAAAGACACAAAATATGACATTTACTTCCTTAATAAGATGCAATTCAGACATATGGATTTTTGGCTCTGCTCTATTTTGTCACTCTGGCATGTAACGGTGGGGAAACCTGTTCAAACAGAGTGCAGGCAGTATATAAGGTAAGGTTTATGGTGTTAAATCTCTATCAGTTTATAATCTAACAGCAGCAGGAACTGGAGATGCTGCGGCAAACTTCAATTTAATCTTTTCACAGCTTTAAAGTGTTGGAAGAGGCAGTAGACATCCTTTTAATGTGGGTTCTGCCACTACAAGCCATGTGAAATATGTGTATTGTTTACAGTGCTCTTAGTGCATGTTTACTGGCCATAGCTATAGATTCAGGTCAGTTTAAGCGGCATGTGTCAAAACCACGTCTTACTGGCACTGGTGCGAGCCAGTGGAATATCAATGTGGGGGGAAAAGACTGTCAAGTCAAGTCAGTTTTTATTCATATAGGCCAATATCACTAATCCCAAATTTGCCTGTACATACTGTACAGCATACAACATCCTCTACTTCTGATGAACCCACAGAGAATTATTGTTTTTAGCACCTTTCAGCTTGCTGTTTTGGTTTTAACAACACGTGACTTATATGTTTTGGTTCACTGTCAATGCTCTCAATCAACCTCACATGCAATTACTTGTCCAGCACTAAATAGCAGAGACACAAAGTTTGGGGCTGGCTGATGCACATGTGGATTCCCGCAGTTGTTGGTGGAGACCAAAACAGAGCTAAAAGCAGAGCGAATATTAGACTTAGACATTTGTTAGGTGGCTCCAAATTAATGCTAATATTGCTCTGCGTGTGCTAAATGTGTTAATGGTTAGCAGTTTACTAACATCTGATCATATCAACTTTATAAAGCTGATATACTGTATGTCAGTGTTTACAGCTATGTAAGTTTCAAAGGCGCGTCATCTTTTTTATTGGTACTTGATCTAATTAATGCACCTTCAAAAGCAGAACATTAATATAATTGTCAATCTTGGCAGTACATACACCTCTACAACCTTTTCCTCCACTGACAAATCAGACCAAGACTAGATCCTCTTTGGTTATCAGCAGAAGCCTGTTTCTGTCAGGACTGTGAGTGTTTGTTCTCTGGAGAGTGTGAGGACGGTCTACAGGACTGTTAATGAATGCATAGACTCGAACCTGCTCTGTGGGACATCAAAAGACTCTCCCACGGCATTACGGATTACTTCAGTGTCTGTGTGGACACTTCAGATTCCGACAGAAAAACTGTTTTTCAAAGGACAAACTCTAGATGACAAAAGCCATCAAATCCCTTCTAAACAGGAAGAAGAGAGCTTTCAGGGCTTTGGGACAGAGTGGAAGTTAAGTCTATCCAGAGGGAGCTAAAGAGGAGAATGGAGGATGGGACGAACACCTACCAGGAGAGAACAGAGAACAATCTGCAGCAAACAGTCTGAAGGAGGCGCAGAGTGAGATGAGAACAGTCGAGCAGGCAGCCAGGCCCAGCCAAGAGAGGAACAAGTGGACTGCTTACAGGGGAAACAGCTAGCTTGTAAAATTTTCATGCTGACTAGGAGCTAGCACTTGGACTTGATGACCCTTCTCTTCCTACTCCACAGTCACAAGAGTCAAACCGATGGCAGCGTTGTGTAGATACATGGCACGGCATGTTAAAGTAAAAAGAAATGACAAAAGTTACTCCTTTCCAGTCATAAATCATGTCAAAGTGATTTTCATATTTATTGTGAACAGTATTTTATAATTAAAATGCAGAGCAACCGATTTCTGGAAAATCTTTAGCCTTTAAGCCTCTGAGTGGGCAGGCTGCTGTATGTGTTTGATTGACAGCTGAGCCAACTGAAGCACTCAGACACAATATAAACAGAATACAGTGTAATAACAGCCACAACACATAGTGTTTAATTTGAGTAGAGAAGCTATTTTGGGCGTTCAGGGTTCCAGAAGTGAAGTTCCTTTTATCTTTTGCATAGGTGACTGGCAGTTAGAGTACTAACAAGGCTCGGATGAAACTCTTCTGATTGAATCATCAGTACAAAAGATGAGCAACTGTGCTATACAATGTGTACATGAAAACAACTATGCCTTCCAATCCAAGGAGCACTGTGATACTGAACTTCCAATTACTGTTACGTGTGCCACTAATGGCAAGCTGGAGCTAAAAATCCTGTTTTCTAGGAACCTGAAAAAAACATGTAGCAGTTTAAATCAGCTGTGTTTTTGTTTTGTTTTTTTCCAAAATGCAACAACAAAGCATTCTGAACTTGCTACTGCTCTCATTTGGGCATCATCTCCAAACCAACAAAAGCTGATGCACATTAGTATATTTTTGTATTTAGAGCCATCCTTCGTAGCAAACATGGGGGGAAAAAAACATGATTTCTCAGAAACAAAGTTGAAATAATTGAAAATGCTAAAAGTTAAGTTAATCAGAGTTAAAAATGGTATTTCATCTCAAGTATTTAACATTAATAATGGCCACGTATTGTGTTGTTGTTAAATTATCCAGGAGCTCTGAAGACCATTCAGCACACTGACCACCAATTAACATTTGCAGCTTGTGTTTTTAAGCTGCTCCCTGTGCTACTCTTATCCATGACTCTTATCTCGCCTGCACAATGATATTGTCAGTGCACTTCTTCCCAGGTGGATGTTTGTTTGTTGGATCTTTCAGCAAGCTTTGGTGCAGGGCAAGAAACGTGTGTGTGTTTGTAAAAAAAAATAAGCCAGAAAGTTAACATGGATGGTGGCTAAAAGTAAGTATCTCTTTTTATGTTGTGTCGTGGTTGTCTGGCAGTTAGTCAATGCCACTGTCAACCAGAAAAGTAGTTATAAGAAAGTATAAAGCAGTAACTGACTGCTTTATGCAAATACAAAAATGTTTTGACTGGCTACAGTGCAGTATATGCCATGGATTTCAAAACTGGTATAAACAGAGACTGTAGTCACTGTCATGAAACCACAAAATATAGAATATTAATTTCTTCCTTTGGGGTATTAATTTTTGTAATGTCATTTACAGAGAAGATCTGTGGGCTATAGCAGAAAAACACATTGCAATTTAATTTCGGAGTTGCGGCAGTACAGTATCATAATTGAACTCTCTCAGATATGAGGCAAATGCCATTGTTCTTAGTCATTACTCCCAGCATGCTCTACTGGGTCTTTCCCTGTCTGGCAGGGTGTCAAACCCGCTCCCTGCATTGCCTGGCGATGTTTTGCCAGGCATGGAGCTAATCTCTCTCTCCAAACAAGTGAAAATGGATTCAGAAGCGACTGCAGATACAAAACACCACCAATCGGAGCTCACATTTCTCTTGTCTATCTACATGCACAGTCACAGGAAAAACAAAAAAACAAAAAAAAATTCCATTTCCTGCTAATAGCAGCACTCCCAGACACACACAGACGTTCACGCGGTCGGGTCAGCGGTCAGGGTGTTGCGTACTGGGCAAAGTTATGAGGCATTACGGGCTGCACGCATCCACAGAATAACACACACACACACACACACAGATGCCTGAAAACACACTGCCTGAAAGCTGAATGCTGATTTGCTAATGAGCTGTCATGGTGACAGATACTGCCATTTAATTGGCTGGTAAAGGAGGCAATTAGAATTCAGTGCGTAGATGCACATCAGAGAGGGGAGAGAGTTGAGCTGATGGTTTCTGTACATTTATGTGTGAGAGTGTGCGCTTCAAAGCGAAACACACATCGGGATACCGCAGGCATGTCACTCACTTCTGTAAATTATTAATTCTGATGATCCTATTTAACTGCTCCGTGATCTGCGACTAGTGCGTGCGTGTGTGTTTGTGTGTGTAAGAGTGTGTGTACATGCATGTGTGTTACTTTGCGTGCAGTGTGTTTCTCCCTGTTCTTCTGCTCTTCTCTCCTCAGATTCTCCAGTTTTTTTTTTTAAAATCAACTTCCATCGCTCCTTCTGCTCTCTATCTCTATTTCTCATCCTTGTCTTTTACTCTGTGTTGGTGACTCTCTCCATCTCTCCCTCTGTCTTTCTTTCTTTCCCTCTCTTTCTCTTTTTCTGTTTCTTTCTCGCCCCTGTTTCCCTTTTTCCTTCCAACTCCACCATCTGCTGGCTCAGTATGCAGCATCTGTCCAACCATCTTTCCCTCTTCCTTATTCTCATTTTCTTCTTGTCTTTCAGTACATGTGTCTCTCTCTGTCTGTCGGTCTGACCGATGTCATTTCACTGATCTTCTCCCTCTGTGTCGAATTCAAATTTGCTTTATTGACATGACCATAATTGAGTACAGAATAGCCAAAGAAGGTTGAACAACGTTTACGATGTAAGTATAATAATGCGAAATATAAAGAGAAACGATTCCACTCTACAATACATGCACTGTACAACACTATAATGAAAGGAAAGACAAAAAAATTGAAATCAAATCAAAAAAATACAATCAAACAGAAAAACAGGAGATAAAATAAACATCAAGTCAGATGTTGAAGGAGCTCAGTACGGTTTCATGTGTTGCTCTGCTGGTTTTCCCTCAGGTTGTGACATTCTTTGACGTATTTTTCTCTAAGTAAATATTGAATTTTGTTTTGGTTTTTTTTGTTGAATTCCTGGCATTTGATTATTATTTTAATGAATAACATGGTTCTTCTATCTAAGTACAGTCTGTAAAGTAGCAGGAAGTCTTGCTGTGTCTCTGTTTCTTGTTGTAAACACACTCTGATTTCTCCAGGATCAGTGGATTTATATGTTGGCAATGGTCCCTCTGGTTGGTCACTGAGCTCAGGTGTTCTGCTACTTGTTATAGTCTGTTCATAGCTAACTAGCATTAAACTTGACTTGATTTGTAGTAAAAGCCCGGTGATAGATGTCTCTTTGGCTACGATCTATATCGTCTCTCGCTCGTCTTGCACATGGCCACTCTGAAAATCCTTAGTCTCATGGTTCATACATAATTTCTCCAGACATTTCTGTGTATTTGCTTGTGTGTTAGTGTTTCTATTTCTATGTGATTGTGTATGTGTGTGTGTGTTTGTGTGCGCGTGCGTAGACGTGGTGTCTTGTATGAGCCAGAGAGGAGCAAGCACGGATCAGTGACCTTCGCACTGTTACATTTTTAAAACAGGCTGTGAATAATAGATTACGTTGGAATAAAAAAGCGAAGGATGAAATATGAATTAAAATAATCTGAATTACAGAGACGAGGGAAGGAGGGAAGGGAGGGGTGGTGGTGGGGGGGGGGGGGTTGTGGGTGAGTGTGTGTGGGGGAGAGAGGGAGGGATGGAGGGAGAAAAAGAATCAACAGAGTTCAAAGAGAATGAAAGAGTAGATGCACTGTAGATGAATGATCATGCAGAGGATTGTTATTTATAAAGAAACAAGGCTCGGCAGTGACATTATATACTGGCCAATGTCATTAGTTTAAAGGGATAGTTCACCCAAAACCACATCTGCACACTGTCTCTAAGAAACCACACAGTCTGCTGATGATTGTGATGAACTGGGTTGTTATATCTGTAAAGAGATGTCACTGTTGCGCTTTTAAAGTGTAACTTTGCTGTTTTGAATGTCACTGGTGATGCATCAAAACTACACATCACATAAAAAACTATCTGTGTGTATTGATAGCACACCAGGTAAGTGGAAAAATGTGATTTAGTGTATTTTTTGGATGAAGAGTAGAGTTTAACTAAAATCAAATCAATTGCTCACCTTGGAATGACAATGAAGATAATTTTACTGTAACAGAAAAATGAATGCAGTGCTTATTAAAAAAAAGCAGAAACGAAACCAAAATGATTACCTCTGCTGATCGAAATCGTCTGAAAATGAATCTGACCGCTTTTCTATTTTTTTTTTTTATCATTTCTGTTCTGTAGAGCTGAAACTCTCTCTCCTATAATGACTTTGTCCAGATGAACTGACAAACACAAAAGCAAACCAAATGCAATTTTGAGTCTTTATACCTCAAATAAATTCTACAGTACAAACAACACTTCAACAGATTTAACAGTAGAAAAAGTGCTGTTGAATAAAAACCAAGCAAAACAATATAAATAAGCAAAAAGGATTCATAAAAAAAAAACTAAAAAAACTTCCACAACTCTCTTTAATCTTACAAAAATATGTCATTTGTGGTTTACAGCCAGCAGAATCTCTCACTGTGCAAACTTGACTGAAGTTAAATTTAACGGTACAGTTTTTGATCATGGTTCAATACCCAAAAATCTGCCTCAAAGTAAAAGTTTAATTCACAGTAAAGTATCTTTGCCTCCTGGTCTGTATGAACTCTGCTTTTGTGTTTTACTTCATTGACTCTTATTAGGGTGTTACGTTTTGTAACAACACCTTTGATTTGACATTTCAGGAGAGTGTCCTTCATCACCGCCGCTCGCCGTGTAGATCTACCGCCACTCCATCTCATAGAAAATCTATCGAGACTTCCATCTCTGAAGTCCTCCAGATAGTGAATGATCAAAACAAATGAGTTCTTGCTCATCAGCAAACCATCGACTGATTCGCTGCAGACGCTCATTAAATTCAGGGATTGTAAAAACGAGCTCTGAGAGAGACAACCTTATGGCTGCTCTTTGCCTCGCGCTGGCGCAGAGAAACGAGAAGGGAAGAAGACTCGGAGAGACGCTGAAAGACAGTCTGCTGACAAACCTCATCAGAGCGACAACAGATCATTTCGGATGACGCAAAAGCTCTCCTCAGCTAGTTAATGTCATGTTGAAAGCAAACTTTGCTTTGTTCTGTTGAGTTTGCTTCACACAAATAGCCTGCTGGTGAGCTGGGAGTTTAAAAGAGAACCTAGTCATGCTCAATCAATCAGTCAATTTATCAAGAAATCAGTCAGTGAATCAATCTACGCTATAAAAGGTCAAATGAATGGAAACAAACAACAAACAATGCTACTTTTATGGTCCAATACCACAGTACCCTGGTCATCAAGTGATAAATTGAAGTCACTCACTGTGGGGTGAGATGCTCTGCTCCTCTGTACCTTTGTGCTAACACCGATGGCGTTCATAAATCATGTCTTTTTTTATTGAGCAGCCAAAGAAAGAGAAAAACCTGGTCACCGAGGGAGCACACAGTCTGTGGAACAAAGGCAGTTTAGGTGATATTGGAGATGAAATACATTTCACATCCCATTGTCTTAACTGTGAAGCAGAGAGACATATTTTAAATAACTCCAATATATGCATTTCCATGCATTTCACTTTCTTTTCAGTTTAGAAAAACAGCCAGAAATGCTGGTGAGGAGCATAAGTCAGTTCACTTTATAGAGATTAAGTTTACATAACTTTTTAAAAAATAAGGTTTTTGAATAAATGTATTGTATAATGTGCTTTAATTACAACGTTTATTTTTTTCATAGTAACACAAAGTGTAATTTAATCTGTTATGGCAACATTGTACATCAACAATCATGCCATAAAAAGCACAAATAAATAAAATTATACCTGAATTGATTATGTAATTTAGAGTACTAAACCACTGTCTTTCAGCACATCCCCCACCTCTTACACATATTTTGGGTTGGTGGAGTCGGGGGATGTCAGGGGGAGGATCTCTGGTTGCTAACTCAGTGGAGGCACAGTGGCAAAGTGAGCTGAACCGTCTTTCACCTGTTAAGGGCGGACACATTTTTTGCTCTTTTAGGTCAGAGTACATTGAAAGGGTATCATTAACTGGGGTGTTGCTAGCTTTGCAGCAGAAGTTATAATATTAAACTAGGAAAAAGGTGTCAGATTCCAGTTCATTTGTAATTCTCCACATACAGTTTATATGAATGTGTTAACAGCTCCTAAAAGGAGGTACGATTGAAATATAGTTGCATTTTAAATAAAACTCACTATCTGTAATTACTTATTTACAGTGAATTATACATCAGTAAGATGCAGTTCATTGAGCATGATCTCTGGGATACGGATTGTGCAACACTGTCTCCTAGAAATGATATTGATATACTAAATAATTTTCCCAATTACATTGTGTCAGCAAACGTAATTGCTGCCTAGATTATGTTCACTGGCAACGTTTTTTCTCTCCGAATGCATTAAGGCTACATTTATATATCATTACTAAGTCAGGGTGGATGGCAAGCAAACAATACACATGACTTCCCTTGTATTAGACCAAGACCATCTTCCTATAACCTTAAAGGACCACTGTGTAGGATTTAGTGGCATGTAGTGCTACAGCCAGTGTTTGGTTTGTCTGCTCTGGGCAACTGTGGAAACATGGCGGTGCAACATGGCGGGCTCTGTGGAAGAGAACCTGCTCCCTATGTAGATTATAAAGGGCTCATTCTAAGCTAACGAAAACACGATTCTTATTTTCATGGGATTATACATTAATTAAAACATACTTGAATGAATATTACATTCCATTTCTGCCAAGTCCATACTGCTAGATGCCACTAAATTTTACATACTGGTCCTTTAAGCAAGTGCTGCCAGCGCCTAAATATAACCATAAAAAAGTTTAATAATGCAGTAGTACAGTACAGTACAGTAGTTACTACCAGTGGATATTTCACTGCAAGATCGGATACTTTGGCGGAAAAAAATAATGAATTATGTGAGTCAGTGAACATTTACTCATAGGTTCAATAACAACATTTTTGCAACTTGCCAAATACGTTAATTAACAACATTTTTTATTATGTTGATTATGATTGGATTATGATTTGCAGTTGTGTATTACTTCATGCAAAGACAAAGTTCCAACACAAGAGCTTTATGTGACAACATGTTACTGTACAACAAGTCCTTATACAGTACAGAATAGGTAGTTTGTGAGTTCTTTCCAAACTGACCCGTATGGGCATTTTTTTTAATTTGGCGCCCACATTGTTGAGACAAAAACACATTGATCTATATGGTTCCATTAAGAAAATATCATGCTCATGGTGAGTAAATTGTGGTTAAGGTATAGTTCAGGTTAGGTAAGCACTTGATTAAGGTTAAATAAAGATCAGGTTGGTAGGAGGATCCAAACTGTGGTCTCTGCATCGATGTCAAACACTTTGCACATCCACTCATCTATCACAACCTTCTCCCTGTAACACCTTTTATGAATGCATAAGAACTTCACACTACTTCCTTCTTCGCTACTGACTGTTTGAGTTTAAATGTTTGAACGAATGATGAAATTATTGTAATAAACTGCTGCCCTTGGCGCATCCTGTATCTTCCCCAAATTATTTATCTGGAGAGCCCAATTAAGTAGAGACAATCTACTATCAATTGGGCTATTTTTCACCTGCAACTAACAGTTAAAAGCTTTGAATTCAACTTGGGTCAGTTGTGGCAAATCTCCACACTTTCACTTTCAGCGCCAAACTCTGCTGCCTGTCTTGTTTCTTGTTTTGTGTTTCCTCTATTTGTTTCCTTGTAGATGTGAAAACAACATGGATATTAAGTGTTACTTTGTCCACAGATTCTGTTTGCATATGAACACTTTGTGCATATTATCTGAAGTTTCACAGGTCTAGGTTTGATGTTACGTCTACAGTCTGAGCTTTCCTGGAGCCTTTTTTCTTCCTTTTCATGTAACTCTGCTACTCTGTTTCTTTCTCTCCCACCACTCTCCCCTGCTCACTGTCACAGGAACAACACATATACACACCTCTGATTTCACGTCTCATCACCCCTGTGACCCACATAGACCAGAAACTAATTCACACTGGCCAGAAAGAGACAGAGAGAAAGAGAGAGAAACAGAAAGGTGACCAAATGAGGAGGACAGGTCTGATGCTAAATGAGAGAAAGCAGACTGGCGAAGCAGAGAAGACAGCTAGATGTAGGGGGGGGGATACCGAAGGCGAGATGAGAGGAGGAATTGATAGGAACGCGGGGTGAAAAGGCAAGAGGGAGGAGGACTGGAGCTGGATAATGTAGCTGGTAAGTGATAGACTGAGCAGCGGGAGAGGTAGAGCGAGGTCAGATAGAGGGATGGATAGAAGGAGAGGAGAGGAGGGAAGGAAATTTGGGTCGGCGAAGTGCAGCTGCAACGGGAGAGAGCCGAGATGAGGAGCGTAAAAAGGGGGGGGGGGGGGAGAGAGACAGGAGGCAGGAAATCAGTTGAGCAGACAGAATGTAGAGTATGTGTAGAGAGGATAAATGGAGGGGGGTGAAGATGAGAGAGAGAGGTAGAAAGATAGAAGGAGAAGGGGGAGATGCGGAGTAGCAGTCATCAGTATTCCAGCCTTGTGCTCAGTTTCCAGCCAAGACAAATGAGACCCAACATCAGGGAGGAAGTGGATCAGCTGAAAACACACCACCCTCTCCCTCTGTCACCCCGTTCCCCTTTCTCTATTTTTCTCCCAATTTCACTCCACCTCCTCTTTCCCAAAAGAGAAAAGAACCTTACAGCTGCAGTAGCTCATATACTGTTGGGACCTTCCCAAACATTTCACACACACACATACAGCACCATAAATAAACAGTGCTGTTACGTTGTGTCACGTTCACCCTTTTCCCAAGTTATTTCAGCAGCATGGGTGTCCTATTTTGTGAGGGTGAGAACATATTACTCTCTTCCCCCTGCAGCACTTATTTGTCATCTAGTCATCACGCCAGGATCTTTTCCTGACATTGCTTATTTATGAGGTAAAGAGTACAGTAAGTCTCAGGGGAAAAAATATACAAAATTGTGCTCTCATTTGCGGAATATACAAGGATTTTGCTTAAATAAGATTTTAAAACAAACAAAAATTGAATTTGAATCAGAAACTCTCCGATCAAAGAATAATAATGACAATGTATTTAATTTGTGCTGCGCTTTTCGTTTGCAGTGAATCGAGTGCTACAGCGTTAAAAACATATAATATAAAGAAAATAACAAGAGTTAAGATGGAAAAGCTTTCCTGAATAAAAAGGAAGAAGTTAGAAATATAATATATCTGACCAGGCATCTGGTCAATGTCAGCTTTCAGTTCATGATAGTGTTTATTACACATTTCATAAAAGTATAAAAATAAGCATTGGGGTTTTAGTCATGAATTAAGTATTCTAGTGCACAAATGAACAGAATAACATTATATTGTTTAAGTTGTGTTAAAGGGGAACTCCACCAGTTTTACACATCACGGTCTGTTAACAGGTCTTGAGGAAGACTACTGCATATGTAGAGAAAGTTGGGAGCTGCGCAAAATCATCAATCATCAAAAAGTCATCAGTCACATCACTTGAGTCATCATTGAAGATTAAAAGTTTGAAAATTAAAAAATCTGGTTGTTATGGAGTTAGAATTGTGGGTAATGTAGGCGCCAGGTTTTGACAAGGAAGAAGAATGTGAAGAATAAAAAAGATGATATCTGTTGTTCTACTACATGAATTTTGATCCTCTTTTTTTCCGACTGTCCGTCATGAGTCCGACAATGTTAGGAGTCCAATGCTAATCGGTGGAGTACTCTCTTAAGCACAACACAACATTGTTTAAAAAGCCAAAGTATTTCCAAATATCTTCATCCAAAAATAAATCCAAAACTGCATTAAACCCAAGCAACTAATTAGCAACTAATTTAGATCAGATTGTCTGTTGTCCTGATAACTTTTACTGTTTATTTTGCACTGCATTACAAAATTGACCCACACTTAGCTACAAAACAGGAAACCACAGCTTCAATGTAGGAAAAAAAATACATTTTGAGCAGAATGATCATACAGACTATAAACAGCAAATGAAAAAAGATGCTACAGTTTTTTTGTTTTTGTAGTATTACACTGTAGGAAACAGGATGATGACAAACCACCAGACCAAGAACTTCTCCATTTATCAAACGCAGCGCATCAGTATTCCTATTGAGGTGAACCTGTGAGTCTGTCGGAGCCCACCAGGAGATTGTACCGAAATAGTAAACACATTCTTGAATTCATCAACTGAATTGAATGAGAGACGGAGCAAATATTGGACAGGTGCTATTGTAGTGTGACTGTCTGTTGTGGATACACAATAGTATTCAGCAGGTGCACTTAGCTTACAGCAGCCAAAGCTGTCCAGTGGTATTGAACTAACAGCCAATGTAGCCTCGTAACTGTATAAACAGAGTTTCCAGGGGAGAAATGTAACACAGCCAAACAGTATAAACATGGAGGAAGTAATTCAGTATTTGTAGGCATCTCAGTACCGAAACACAGCTGCTAGCCTGCCACTAACACTGTGAGTGCTCCGCTATAACTGACTGGAGCTTGAGCCGTTACAGTAACTTGACAATAAACCCACATCAAACGTGGTATTAACATGGGATCATCATCTGGATAGCTTATGTAGATAATAGCATCATATCACAGGCCTTTTCCAACATTAATACACACCTGGTATTAATAAGCGTTCTCGTTATCTGGATTGTGATCAGATCTTGATGTTCAAATCTCATCGCATTTACAACTGGATGCGATCCAATCACAGAGCACCTCCAGATGTAGTCTTACTAATCTGATAGCATTCAGAGTTAAGTGTATTTACACCTGCATTCATGTGTATTTTTTTCTTACTCGGATAAGATATCCAGATACAGATCGCATGTTGATATCGGGTGTAAATGGCGTCTCATTTCCTAACATTACAGTAGCAAGAACACAAAGTACAAGGCTCTGCAACAATCCTTATGATTTTTACAGGATCATTTAATGTTAAACAAAAATTCTACAAATCACCTTACATGACCAAATCCACTTTTGGTGCATATACAGGCTGAAGCTAGCGTTGCTAAATATACACTTGAGCAGATGCTTTTTAGCAGCTTTGCTGATTGGAGGGTGTTAGAGAGAAGCAACTATGATCTTGATGACACCATAATATCAACATGAGCCAGTCACATGCTCCGGCCCCGCCACGGCCTTCAATCAGCTTTGAGTTATCCCCTCAGTGTAATCCCCCCTCTCCTCCCCTCTCCTCCCTCTGTCTCTCTCTCTCGCTAAAAAGCACAGACAGCAACACACACAGTAATGATTCCACCCACTCTCTCTCTCTTTCTCTCTCTCTCTCTTTCTCTCTCTCTCTGCCTGCCCCCCCACTGGGTTTTCCTGCTTTGATTACTGTTTGTTCATACAAAAACAAAGCCCACTGTGGGAAGGATGTACAATTCTGACAGAAAATGAGGAGACGCAGATTTGTCTCTCTCTCTCACACACACACACACACGCAGACACACACGTCCTGCTGCAAAAGGATCAAATGGTGATCAGAACAACTCTACAAATCATCACAACGACCAGAGAGACACAAAATCCCCCCCTTTCCCCTCTCATTTGGGGTTAAATCTAATGATATTCCTTTATTTTTCCGATCCCATTAAAAGACCAACACCAACAATGAACTGGCTCTACTAACAAGTATTTCCTGTGAAGCCAAAGCCTCCATTGTTGTCCAAACACTATTATAGACACATCAGTAAGCTGCACTGTTGCATTGTGTGATATGTACCTTCATTATGACAAACACAGACGCTGTAGTTTAATTTGAGACGAGTAGACTGGTTCCAGACCTCCAATTGCTGTGCACATGTCAGATTTGGTCAGCGATTAGGTATAGGTCTGATGTTGTGCCCAGCAACAGCTGTTTCCACTGTGGAGAAAGAGCAAACCAATCAGAGCTTTGTATAATTTGCTAGGCATCGTGCTATATCCATGAAAAGTATTAATGACCACAAAAATGACGACAAGAGTGGTGGGAGAGATAAACACAGCTGTACAAGTGGGAAAAAAAACTATAAACACCACATTGACATATCACCTTTTAAGGTTATATGGAAAACTTTTTCATCATATCAAATGCACATCCAGCAGACACTGAGCAAAATTAGCATTCACCGGAGTCACTTCTCTGTCCGCTTGATAAATGTAAGTCAATTATTCACTCTCTTTTGGTCTCCACTAGCTCTTGAGAGAAATGTCACTGATAACTCCTGATAGCAGTGATTGCTGCATGCTGTGGCCAAAGACGACGCTGTGGTAAAAGTCCTGCTTATATATTATGTCCAATATGGTTTTTCTACAAGAAAGTTCAATTACTTTGTTAAAAATGCTTAACATGACATCTGCTCCTTCTCTTTCATTGAAAAATTCAGAATCCACTGTATGACAACCTAACATGATGTCTCCTACTTCACTGAAAAGTCAGTTCTCAGTGTTTGTGCACTGGAGGCTTCAGGTTTCCACATCACAGTTGTGTAAGTCGCATAGTGGACCGGGATTGGCTCCAAACCGGTTGTGATGTCACAAATCATATTCATAGGTACACGACTTAAACTCCGATTTAAGGTGAGCACGGAGAAACTTTCTTCCTTCAGCAGATGAATATGAAAACAGCTTTCTTGTGTCAAACTCTGCACATACATTATTCTGCACAGCGAAGCTCAAACATCCAACTGAAGGAACAACTTTAATTGCTCGTAGCAATTCTACCACAGCTGCCGTGTCGAATGAAAATTACGTTGGCAGAATGGATATGTCATTCGATAGTGATTGGTTTGTGCAAAAAAAAAAAAACAAAAAAAAAAAGACACTTCAACAAGTAATTGGCTGATAATGGCAGGCTGAATGAATGAAGTGAAACAAAATGGTAATTCATTCTGATTATCAGGCTAACATTTACAGTTCTGCGACTGCTCACAAACACACTAAATATGTATCACTCCACAGCTGAAAATAGTCCCCGTTAAATGCACTATTTACTCCTGTTTGAGTAACATTTGCTAAAAACTACAGTGCCCAGCTGGTTTAGGAAAATTACTTATCCTTTTTTTAAAAATTAAATACAGTCTTTGTTACCCTTTGTTAAAGACTGATGTTTACAGGAACCAGCAGGATTGGAGCTGACTGCCACGGTAGTCGGAAAGTTGAGAGACGGGCCAACACATTGTTAATTTTCATGTTTTTTTTGTTAAGAATAAGAAAAATATGTAATAACTCCAGCCTAATTTTTTAAACACATCTTTCCAGAAGTTCATATTTTTAGATGGGACACCCTCCTTTCCCTCCTCACTTCCTCTCGCTCTCTTTCTGTCTGTGGTGGTTCCATTTTACAGACTGACATAATCTTAAATTCCGAAAATAACATTTTTAATTAAGCAATATGCCTACAGGAAATTGGCATGTATTTCTTCAAATCAGCCTCTAAGCATTTATTTAAGGCTCTATATTTAGACGTTAATTAAAGCATTGCAGCAGAGTACTGTTGAGAACAACAACTCCACAGTTATTACGGCCTTCTCTATTGTCCTCGTTGCTTCTTTTTTCCCCTTCTTTCTTTCTTTCCGAAACAAACTGCGCACACAAACATTTCCACACACACGTTTGGATGGCGTAATAATGGGAATGAGATAGTGGAAGCCAATTGTCTCCTCTGTATCTTACTTGTACCAGGGAAGATGAGCAATCGAACAGAAATTAAATGAAGGGGAGAAAAAGGAGGGGAGCGATGCGGCAGCCAAAAAAAAGTGTTGTTAAGTTGAATTTAAAGTGGTCTGAAGAGGATAAGCAAGTAGGCCAGTCAAGAGAGGAGGAGAAATGGGAGGAGGAGAGGAGAGAAACAGGATGGGGAATTGATAAATAGATCATTGTATGCAAGGAGCTGCTCTGCCTCTTCTCTCCGTCTTTCCCACGTCTCCATCACCCCCTCCAAACCCCCACCCCCCCCCCCCCCCCCCCCCCACACCCCCCCACCCCCCCCGACACCAGATAAACAGAATTTCTAACTCATCTGTTTTCTGTAAATGAGCCTAAATAAGGCCAGAACACAGAGGATTCACACAAACACGACACACACACACGCACGCACCGAACAGTTGTCCTGTATAACGTCTTTTTCTGTTTCACCCCTTGTTTGTCTTGTCTTTTTGTTGCTGAGCGTCCTCTGCAAATGAGCCTCTGTTTGTGTTTACTCGAGGTTTTGACAGGACTCCTAGCTAAACTCTTAAGAGGACAACATACACCGTACTGTAACACACACACAGATGCACACAGAGATACCCACTAGGCCCAGAGGCTTCTCTGACACACTGGATCTGCAAATGGAGGAAATAGTCCGGTGTGCAATTTGATGTAAAAGACACAATGAGACAGACACACGGACACACATTCATCACCGATTTGATAGACAAATATAATAGAAACACTACACGGCTGTAATGACTTGTAGCACCGGTGGAAACATGACAGAGGACAGAGAGAGGAGACGAAGAGGAGGGGAGGATGATGAAATGTAGAGGGAAGAATGATACCTTGGAGACTATTTTCCTCCATCTTGGTTTGCAGTAACTCAGTAACTTTTTTTTTCACATTTGCAGGTGTCCTTGAACACTGTGCAAGTCTGAAAAGGCTCTGTGGAGAATCTTAACCAGCCAGCTGTTGGTCTGTAAGTTGCTATTCATGCTGTTAAAGACGCTGCATGATTCATGCAGGGTGATCAGATTTTGATCGATAAGGCCAGGGTTTTTATACGCCATAAACGTTGTCTTTGTTTTGCTGTTTTTTCGGTGGATGTGTAAAATCTGCCCTACAATGCCCAAAGGCAGCGAAAAAAAAAAAGAAAAAGTAAACCTGAAAAAAAAATCTCCAATGATTGTATCTGATATTCGAGCGTCTAGTGTATTCTCAGTATCTCTCTCTCTGCTTTTTGTCCACACTTAGTAACTTATCATCTCTACCCTTATAAAGGATTTAGATGCTCCCTGCTCAACCTCCAGGTTCAGTAGTGCATTTTTTCAGCAAAACACATGTGAGCTCTCCCTTTGTATAACTCCTGAAACCCTCATTTAGTAAATAAGAGGCATTTAAACGCCACCTGTTCTCTGCCTTCATTTCCTTATTTGCCGCTGCAGCAGCACACTCTGCAGCAAGGGTACAGAGCTGCAGTAAATGACAGTTTCTGTAAGACTGTAAGAAAAACCTAATGAATATGAATCATAAGAATTAGAAAAACTGTATAATCTGTCTGAATTGAATATGTATATATATATATATATATGTACCAAACAGGGAAGTGTCAATAATGTATGAAAAGATACTTTATCATCTCCTGTCATGACAAAAGTGTTATTGGCACAGATAATAATCCAATAAGCACTAGAGAATCGCCACACCCTCCAATTTGCAGGGCGAAAGATGTCTAGACGTGTAGGTTAAAACTGTTATAAATATGGCTGAAAAGGTTCCACATAGCTTTTATGTCAACAGCACTATGATGACTATCTCTTATGTGAATCACATGCTAACTATAGTGAAATATATTTCTTTAAATGCTGTTGAAATAGTGCTTATATGTATCTAAAATGTCTAAAACCCAGACATCTGGATGTCTTTCACCTGCAAATGAGTTGATATTATTGCATTACGTTTGACACTTTTGTCCAAAGCAACTTACATTTTTTCATGTATACACATACATTAGGAATAATTTAGGGTTGAGTGTCTTGCTCAAGGACACCAATCTTGCATTTAAGGGTATAATGATCAACCCACTCTACCGCCAGAGCTACAGCTGCCCCATTGTTTCGTTTTACATGACCTGCAATGTCAAGCCTTTGATTGGTGTTGTATTCAGTGGTATTAACATCAGTATGTTAAGAGAAAAGTAACTGTTGCTGTGCATGTGGGAGAGGAGTCAATTATCTGAGGAGATAAACACTTGATTCACCAGCGAGGACCAGACCATCAACAAGATGCTTTTAAATAATTTATTAACAAAAAAGAAATGATTGGTGTGTGTGTGTGTGGTCCTGCTCCTTAAACTTCGCTAGATAAGCTTCAAATATGGAAGCAGTGTTCATCTATGGATATATTTGTGCATTATTTCTAAGCGAGTAATAGGACATGTCAATGCAGACTTTCTGCTAAGACATAGATTATATTTTGTAGAGAAATTATTATCACACACAGAAAACTTTTATTTGAGCAAACGAAAATCTTTTTTTTCCTCAATAAATGTATTTATGTGTTTGCTAATATCCACGTAAGTGCACAACGGTAACCTCTTTCACTCAGTTTTACTTGTTTGACCTCTCTCAATGTCCCGGCTGTGTGATGACAAACCTTTGGACTCTCGCTCACAGTGTCTGCCTTTGTCATCGGGCCACAGTTATATCGTAAAATTGGAGTAGACAATTTCTGAAGTCTCCAGACTGCAGCCATGTATTATTAGTTTATAATTTTATAAATATCTGTCTATACTACAGGTAGCTAGCTAAGTTCTGCCAGATAAACAATATTTAGCTAAATTAGTTGGGTAACTTCATGATTAGAGTCATAAAGCAAATTTTTAAATGCTTGTACTTTTCATTTTATATTACTTTATACCTCTTCTCAACATCATATCAGAGGCTAATATTGTACTTTTTACTTCACTGAACTACTAGTTACTTTTCAAATTGAGATTTTACACATACTCTGAAATTACATAGCATGATATAAAATAGTTAAAAATAAACTCCACCTTCATCCACATTAAAAAGCTGCTCACCCATTAATGATCCAATAATATAATATATAACAATATGAAAGTATTTTTTTTATTATTATTATTTCTTTTGATACTTCAAAACAACATTTGCAGACAATACTTCTGTATTTTCACTATTTTACATAAGATTAAAGTGTAGAATTTGTGCTTGTAATGGACTATTTTTAAATTGTGGTATTGCCACGTTTACTTAAGTAAAGAGTCTTGATACTTCTTCCACCACTGTTCATAATAAACAACAACTAAAGTGTCAACCTACTATCTACACTATCATACTTTGACACAAATTTCATCATCCACTTGTAAAGAATTACATTGTTAGACTAATTATAAATGAGAACATTAGCTGTAAGTCTCTTGGACTTTATGTAAAACATGTCAATCTCGTTAGTCACAACATTAACCAAGAGTTCAAATGATTAAGTTGTCCCAGCTGGGAAGCATGTAAGATGTGCTGAGCTGGTTTCCCCTCATTGTTATTCAGCTGCTTATTAAAAGGCCAATTTCAATTTAAGACTCCACCTGTTACTCTTTGATCACTTCAGTCTGAACTTATAAACATGGAACAAGGATCTCACTTAGCTGGAACAGACAGCCAGGGCTTCATTCCCCAAAGTGTTTATAGTCTTGTTCTTGGTTTCTCATGCTGATCTCTGCTCACGTCTCTCCTGGATCTGTCGTCTCGCATTATCTTACTAATATTTCAGAGTTTGTTTCTTCACATAAAACAGCGGGCATTCATTTGGTAGGCACTAGTCTGAAAGCACAAGAAGCTAAGAAACAAAAAAACAATCTCAATCAATATAGGAACTCTGATATTAGGGCTATGGATTTTCATTTCTGCCTGCTGCAATATGATTTGATAATTTATGTAGTTGCAGAAGGTTCACTAAGTATGATTTTACTGTCGCATAAAATGACCTAATATATCTGCAGGGGTTCCAATTATACCAATGACTTAACGATTATTTTGCATGCTGAGATGAATGCTGAGATTTGTGGCTTTCAAAACACACTTTGGTCTCAGTTTCAGTTCAGACACACATACACACATTCACAGAAAACTTTTTAAAGATAGAGAATGGTGGGTATTAAAAACAAGCCACTAGTGTTACATCATATTTCATTCTAAGCCATGAAAAACAAACAACCTTTTTTTGTTTCCCACAGACCTGTGGATGCTGTTCTTGGATTGTGGCTGGTAATTGTTGATAACAGTCATGAATTACATAATGCTCTTTTAAACGTCAAGAGGAGGAAAGTGGAAACAGATAAGACATCTGAACAGAGAAGAAAGGCTACATACAAACAGTTGGGAACATTAGTGAATGAGCTTCTATCACAAAACACATAAAACAGCCACCTGTGTGGGTAAACACACAGGTGGCAGGTGGCATTCAAAGCAGCCAGGGCACTGGGAGTAACAATTTCACAGCAAATTCAAACAAAAGCAAGCTGGAACATAGGCCCTTTTCACAGAAGACACTTTGTCTGTTTTTCCTGCTGTAACATGTGTCACAGCAGGAAGAGCACAGGTGTAAATAATATAGTTAATGATGGCTGAATTCCATTTCACTGCTTTGATTTCAGGGTCCTGGCATTATGAACGCTGGCTCACTGTCATACTACTGGGGCAGTTGAACAGAACAGAGTCATTGTTAATATTATTAGTGACACTTGTGGTGTTTTTTTTCCCGTGGTTTCTTTCACACAACCTTCAATTCTTCAAACAACCTGTCAATCTCATCTCACCGCCAGATTATGTACATTTTTCAGCTTTATGAATCTGTAATGTCCTTTTACATGCTAGTGCTGGTTTATTAAAGTCACCGTCTTCACAATGTAGACCATATCAAGACCATTTGGGGTGATAACTACAATAGTTCAGTGATACTAATAATAATAATAATATGATAGTTATAATTTTTGGTGCAAAATGCAAATGATAAGCTCTCTTAAACCATCTGTTTTTCAAGCAGAAACTTCAGTACAGGCAAGCGCAGCCAAGCATGTTCAGACTGAACAGAAAGAAACTAGAGGAGGCGTGATTGCATTTAAAGTCGATCAGTGGATGCAAATTCACTCGAGGCAGCACAATCGAGGCAGAGTTGCATCCGTGTAAATTGAAAATGTTTCAGCTTGAGCAAAAATATTTTGTGTTTTGGAAGCAGTCTGGAAGAAAACAACAGAAAGTTCTGAGATCAGTCAGAATCTGAGTTGTCACACAAACACACACTCAGACACACACACAGATGAGGTAATATGATGCTAGCTAGTTTTTGTCTGAACAGTCTGTACATTGGCTACTTGCGGCAAATAAGTGCAGCCTGCAAAACACTCTAGTTGTCAAATTTGTGCAATTATAGCTGTAAAACATTTACTGTATTCATTCTGAGCACAACCTCAAGTGGCTAACTGTCTACTTCCTAGACCCTTCCCTCCTTTAAACAATACAAAAGCAAGCAAGCAGAAACCAGCAGAAGTAAACAAGCAGTCATTACTGGGGTGTCAGCTCACTGAACCATGATGTAAACTTTACAGCGTGTGTAAAGAATTTCACTCTTTAACTGCATTTGCCAATCTGTCAAGAAGTCCCCCAGAACTGGTTATATGTTGAAAATACAGTCATCAAATGCCAGTAAGATGAAAGTATAATCTACAAAATTCATTTTGACAGATGGCTAGATGTCTTTTCTGGGCTTGCTGCAACATCAAACTTCACCTTAGGAAGAAATGAAAAGTAAAAGCCACTGGCCTCTGCTACGAGGAATAATTTTGCTTTCATAAATCTCCATAAAATTCTTCAGCATGCCGACAAAGGACCGACCAGGGACCACTAAAGACTGAGGATCTGCCTAAACAGGGCCAATTGTGAGCTGCCACCCCACTGAGATGTTGCTAGCTTGGTACTAGCATTACGTTTCCTGGCCAAAATTCCATTCTTACAGGATCATGTGCTTTTGATTTTTATTAAATGAAACATTTCTTCTAATCACAATACACAAAATCATGGGTGTGATTATTTAAATCATAACTCAAATCAGCCACTCCACATAGCACGTTCACATCCAGACTGTCAAAAGTGTTTCAATTAGTCGTATTCATGCAGTTTAGAATGAGTGGGAAACATCTGATTATGCTAACTTAGCTGCTATTATTAGGTCATTAAGCCAAACATAACATTTTATAATTAAAGGTATATTGTGTAATTTTTGTTAAATATAATTTAAAGTGTGTTAACCCTATTCCATATTATGTCTTTTACTCTAAAAATGTGCTATATTAGCAAGCTTATGTTAGCATTGGCAGTTGATTATGTCAGCTATGCAATACAAACTGCAGTTAGTGGATGTAAATATTTAGTAACAACTAATTTCTAAGTAAGAACAAGTTAGTGTGGTGTGACCTAGTTCAAATTAGTGATGTATATATGGTGAATCAGCAGTCTTGCTGGCCTGGCAGTCCACCAGGTCTGTACAATTATAGGGGAAACACTGCATTATAAATAGGCTAAGTTTGAGCTTCCGAATTTCTGTCTATACTATATTAGCTTTCAACCTAGCTATCTTGATAGGTAGCTAGCTAAGTAGTGCCAGATAAAAATCGTTAGCTAAACTGTTGGCTAACTTGATGATTCCAGCTGTACTATTCTGGCACCTGTTTTCACTGGTGCCAGAATAGTGAGGACAACAAGACTTTTTGTCCCGCCACTTTCAGGTGTTATGGTAAGCCAGGTATTATGGTAATAGAGATAATGTCTAAGCCTGCTATAACATGTTGGACCATTAAATCCAATCATAATCATAATCAGAACACAGAGGACCGTGAATATTATGGTTGCCGGTTCAGACTACTACAACATTGGGAACTATTTTTTGTGATAGTGCAATGACTGGCGCAAGCAGCACACAGACAGTTTCGTATCTTCCTGACCTTGAAATTTGCTTTGCCCGTCTGTGTGGTATTGTGGTGCGCAGCGCTGCATGCACGGTGAACTGCCAAGAACAGATGTGCAAATAGGCAGCACAAAGCGAGTTGTTGGTGTTTTTGTGGAAAACCGGTCTTAGACGTCTCAGAACCACATCTGTTTCTAAAAACTTACTGCAGATATACTGAAATCACGGATTATTGCTTGAAATATAAATAAGGTATTTCAATTAAACACTCTCCAACCAAAATTGGAACAGAAAATAACATTTAATGTGGTTAAAGCATCTGTACTGATCTGTAAATGAAGGTGGGTGATTTCTACAGTAGGCTATCTGATGTCCACAGCTGTTTAAACTGTATGAAAAACCACTGGTGCTTGTACTTTACTTGAGCTGTCTATAATATATGCAAAGATACTTCATCATCTTCATTTTCATCATCTCCCATCATGACAAAAAAGTTATTGTTACAGATAATAATCAAATAAGCAAAGAATTGCAGGGCCAAAGATGTCCAGGCATGTAGGTTAAAACTGTTTTAAATAACATAGTTTACTTGAATGTTCCCATTTTGACTTACCTTATTCTCTCCACTTCACATTAGAGAGAGATATTGCGCTCCAGTATCGGTAGATGTGGTTATTAGTTGCTTTTCAAATTGAAATTTTATATATAAAACATGAATATCTTATAAAGTATGATGCAATGTTGTTGAGTAAATTACACAGTGTGATATGGAATAATTAAAAATAAACTCCACCTCAACCATCTCCAACACAGTGGGTCATTAATAATAATACAATAATATAATATAACACTGAAAGAGTCAATAATGCTGCATAATGAGAAGTTTCACTTTTGATACTTCACTACACTGAACATTTTGTGGACAAAACCTCTGTATTTTCACTTACAGAAGATTTAAAATGTAGGTTTTTTATTTGTAAAGGAGGCTAAGTTTGAGCTTACAAACGGTTGGTGCATCCGACTCCTGAGCCTCAGATGCTGCTGCATCGTTGTTCATTAAATTACCTGACAGAAGAAATCTTGAGTGCTCAGTTCACTTTCTGGATTGCTACAAATGTCATGGCAACCAACCACTGAGTACAGCACAACATCCCATCTTACTCTGCATCAATGCTCCATTTACCTTGTAAGTGCTTCAGACATGTTCTTCTTTCACAAACTAATGGTGAGCCTCTCAGTGCAGAGACAATACATTGTACAGACGATGGAAGAAGGCAGTGTTAGAGAAGATGAGGATGAAACATGGTCGTGTTCTATACAGGCCTTTTGAGTGTGATTACCAGTGTAAAAAGGGCTTTAATCTAAGCCCCTGGCTAGAGAATCACACAGTATGTGGATTTTTGAGCAGCCCACATACTATACTAATGACTCTGAATTCAGTTCATTTTTCATCAAAATGTACAAGCTCTGCTGTCTCATCACTGTGAGTGTACACAACTGTGCAGCTTGCAGTCTTCAGGGGCTGAAATTTGCAAATGTCTGTCATCTGAAAATGTAAATTGGATTGATGTGGTTTGTTGTCATGAGCATTAAAATGAGTTACTCGTATTTTTATACGCTCTCAAGTTAACACAGACTGACGACTGCAGAGTGTTAATAATGAAAAGAGTCAGAACACCGGGTGATTCATATGAAGATGTTAAACTGTGTTGTATTCATTAAAATTCTGAGAACAGGACAGCTGGTCTCGGGCAGTTGGTCAGGTCATGTGTCCATTTATACCTCTTCATGACTGTAAAAGCATAAACCTTATCAGTACGTATATTATAAACTAGTGTTCTAACAATTATATTTTGTATTGAGAGAACAATTTGCAATGTTTTCTTGCAGCATCCTCTCTTTTTCCTTTAAGATAAAGACACATATGAACCAAAACAGGTAGATACATTATGTATCTACCTGTAGAAATCACAGCAGTGATGGCCTAGTTGTATCAGTTGACCACCATGAACAGCAATGTCCCCGTTTCAAGTCTGGCCAGGGAACTTTGTTGCATGTTGTTCCAAATCTATCTATCCATTTGTTTATTTTAATCTCCCTACTGTCAACTCTCTAATAAAGCAAACAATGCCCAGAGAGACATTCACAATGCATGGAAATACACAGCCTCATGACTCAACTTTTGCCTCAAAAAGGCAACATCATCTGGCAACACACTGCATTAGCCAATCAAATATGTACAAGTCAAGTGCACATTCCTGTTAGATTACTTTGTACTTTGACTGTTGAGATGAAGAATAAAATGCTGTGATAACTTCTGAGAGAAATAAAATCATTATAACAGTATTGCAATCTCCTGTGAAGAGTTTTTGTGTCTGACAAGCCTTTAAATTCATCAAATTAGCTTCATGGGTTATAGTTCATCTGTATACCAATACCTGAAGTAACACAACCCCTATATAAAACTTCTTGTGTGTTTTTAAAGCAGTGCCATTTTTGGTCCGAATACCCGCTTACACATGCAAGAACACACATACACACATGCCGTATACACAATCAGCAGTGACTTTTAGTGCCCCATCAAAGTTTTATCAAGTACTGCCACATATAAATGTAGGAACCAAAATAACCCCACATTCTAACAAACAAACACTGGAGGTGCAATATGATGCCATTCATTGTGAATTCAACCAAGAAATAACATCCTGTCGCCGCACACTGTTACTCCAAATGCAAAATGCAAAAGTTGACCAGTAATGCAACCTGGGAAAGTTGAAAAGGGTTCAACTTTATGCAACTTTAACACCCTCTGATCCATCAACTGGGAAACAATCACACCAATTTTGATTCCCTCTGGAACAGGAGCACAGTTGTTTTCTACTCTAACTCAAGTATATAAAAGTACTCCATACTAAATGGAGGAAGAGCCGATCGTCGTCAGTGACTTCTGGATTGTTTATGACATAATGTTAATGAGCTGCCGTTAAACAAGTATAGTGGCAACGGAAGAAAACACCACAGTTGAAGTTGAGTATGTAAATCACATATCCAATGCTCACAGTTTTTCAAATCTGTCCGCAAACAATAGTCAAGTGTCCAAATGAACTCTGACACATTTTTCTTAATGGTATCATTCCTCCTGTTCATATTGACCATTAAGAGATCCCTTCATAATGCACTTACAATGTAAGTACAATATACACATCTGCATTTACAAACCTTACAGCACAGATTTGTTGTCTTTGTTAATCAAAGATTTTATATCAATCTGAGAGACATTTGTACTTTTACAATACTGTATGCACTGTAATGGAAGATAGTCATCATTATCTTTACTTGCAGTCTAAATTCCTGAGTTGGGTTTCCATTTTCTAAAGAATGTCTCGACCAACCCTCTGACTGTGTATTTGTAAGAATAACATAACACCCTGAAGACAGTTTCCAACTGTTGGAGGGCTGGGTGATTTCAAAGTTTTTCCAATAAACTGTATGAGCACGGCCTCTGAATGTATGAGTCAGAAGATATATATATACATACATTATTTATTCAGGGAAGTTTCACTGAGAGGAAGCCTCTCTTTTGCAGTTACGCCCCGATCACATTCACATAGTTACACACATTCACACCTGGAAGCTGCCCAGTACAACCACAGTCTGATCTACTGGCCACTGAGCAGCACCACTGGAGCAGTTGTTTGGTTAAGGGCCTTGCTCAAGGGCAGGGGACTTTCCCACCCAGATTTATCCTGCCAGTCCAGGGATTGAACCGACGACCTTCCGGTCACAAGCTCGCTTCTCTAACTTTTGGGCCACCTCTGCTCAGTTATTAAAAAGTTGGACTGAAGTGTCCAAAAATAATGAGCCACTGAATTATTGAAAAGAGTTTAAGATATAGTGTGTGTGTGTGTGTCTATATCTATCTATCCATCTATATAGATAGATGGATAGATAGATAGATAGATAGGTAGATATCACACACACACACACTCACACATACATTAATACACACAGAAACATTCACACACACACATGCATGCTGTTGTACCTTCATTGGCTCCATTTCAAACCTTTCAATAATTCAGTGATTCATCTTATAAATATGCATACTCAATTTGTAAAAGACAGTGTGTATGCATCTGTGCGTGAGAGAGATCCATCTGGTTTTAAGTACCTTCTTCTGAACATCAGGAGGAAGTAGAGGCTGCTATTCTAGTGGCTCCCTCTCCCCATACACACACACACACACACACACACACACATACACACACACACACACACACACACACACACACACACACAGCACATAATCTCTCTCTAAACAGCTACAGTTAAACAGCTGAGTCAGGTTTGTGCTCTCACCCTACTTAGTATGACACTTCCATTGGCCAGAAGGTCACGGCCTAGCAGTATAATGTGTGTTCTGCATGTGTGCATGTACTACTACATATACTGTATGTGTGTAAATGAGAGAGAGAGACAGAGAGGGAGAGAGAGAGAGCGCGCATCATCTGATTGTGATCATATGCATATTTAACACCACATAAACAGAATATTTACCTCATTTGTTGAAGTCTCCAGACTTCTGCTAGCTGTTCGCTAGACCCGATACCATCCCCCGCACTTAACCCTGCACTTAACCCCACAGTTACCCACATCATCAACTCCAACTGCATTCAAGCAAGCTCGGGTCAACCCACTGCTCAATAGTCCTACACTCAACCCAGCCCAGGTTGAAAACTACAGTTTCACTCCCGCCCTTCCTATCAAAAATACTTGAGCTCACAGTCTTTAACCAAGTCTCTGAATTCGTTTCTGAGAACAACTTGTATGATCTGAATCAGTCTGGCTTTAAGCGGGGTCACTGTACTGACACTGCACTCCTGTCGGTAATGGAATCACTGTGTTCAGCTAAAGCTGCTGGTCAGTCCTCAGCTCTATTGCTGCTAAATCTGTCAGCTGCCTTTGACATGGTTAACCACCAAATCCTCCTCTCCACACTCACTAAGCTTGGTATCTCAGGATCTGCCCCATCTGCACAGGGGTTCCTCGAGGGTCAGTGCTCAGTCCCCTTCTCTTCTCAGTATACACCACTTCACTTGGTGCAATCATCTGCTCCCATTGGTTTCTCATACCATTACTATGCTGACGATACCCAGGTCTTCCTATCGTTCTCACCGGAAGACCTCATAGTCTCGGCATGGATCTTGTCATGCCTTGCCAATATCTCAGCATGGATGAAAGAACGCCACCTTCAACCTAACCTCTCTAAGACCAAGCTCCTTGTCATCCCAGCCAGTCCGTCTATACAGCAACAGATCAGTATCCACCTGGAATCAACCCAACTCATGCCCACAAAGTCTGACTGATGACCAACTAATCTCTAAAGTTCAAGGCCTCGATTGCTCGGTCGTGTCGATTTTGTACAACATCAGGAAGATCAGACCCCACCTGTCTGAGCATGCAGCACAGTTCCTGATACAGGCTCTCGTAATATCACACATTGACCACTGCAACTCTTTACTGGCAGGCCTCACCGCATATACCTTCAAACCTCTGCAGATGATCCAGAACACGGCAGCACGGCTGGTCTTCAACCAGCCCAAAACAGCACATGCCACCCCGCTGTTCATATCCCTCCACTGGCTCCCAGTTGCTGCCCACATCAAATTCAAAACCTGGACACTCGCTTACATGGACAGCAACTAAAACAGCTCCCACCTACCTGAACTCTCTCATTCAGGTCCATGTTCCCTCCCGCGCACTACGCTCTGCCAATGAAAGCTGCCTGTTACCACCACCACAACAGGGCCCTAAGTCGCTCACCAGACTCTTCTCTTCTGTGGTTCCCAGGTGGTGGAACGAGTTACCAAACTCCTGCAGAGTCCCTCTCAATTTTTAAGAACTTAGCTTTATGGCACTTACTCGTGTTGTTCTCTCCTGACTAGATCCCTGCTTGTATTGTATCAACTCTCAGATGTGTGTCACTTTGGATAAAAGCATCTGCTAAATTAAATTGTAAATTGTTCAATCTAAATGAGTCCTAATGAGACCAGAATAGAGGAATATTTTTTATTGTTGATAAATAATCTTTTCGCTATCAAGCTTCAAGTGTCTCCAGCAGCAATAACTGCACATCCTTTTATGAACATGTGGTTTGTTTAACATTTTACTTAAATAGGAGCTCAACCAACTTTACACATTACAATCAGTTTACTCGTCATGAACAGTACTACTCTTGAGGAGTACTTGACTTGCAACACTATAGGCTCACCAAGCACATTATTAATCTGGAAAAGTGTTCCTAATATTTTGTCCAGCTCATTTACATGCATGAGGAAGGCAAAATATTAGGTACACTTTTCAATGTAATGCACTCCAGTTCATTACCACCCACTACAACCTCAATAATAAACATAGAATTATTAATTAATGTTGCGTTTCATATCATCAGTGTTTGTAGAAACTTTCAGTTTATAGAAGTCACACAATTTATTTGTTGAAAACTGCAATGAGAAAAGAGTTTACCAAATTTAGTCAGAGGTTCATAATGTTGGCACAAGTCCCATTTAGCTCTATTTAAGAAACATATTTAATATTTATTACAGCTTGGTCAGACTCATTATCAACATTTTTCCTGAATGTTTTAGCAATGAAGGGACTGGATTTTGTTTCTGCTCTGCAGAAAAATTAAAACATTTCATTGTCTCCTCCCCTGACCTCTACAAAATCATTGATGTGTTGCTAATTTAAATGTTGTGGGGACTCGACTCCCTCATGAGGACAAAAAGCAAGCCCCCTTAACAGAAATCATCAATTTGAGGGTGAAGACTTAAAGTTAAGATAAGTTTGGGTTATATTAAGGTTAGAGTTAGGCAAGTAGTTGTTATGGTTAAGGTTAGGATAGGTCTCTAGGATGTCAATGTAATGTCCTCTGAAGAGATGGAAACACGACTGTGTATGTAAAAGCACTACTGTCATTAATTGAGTTTCTTACTTATTTATTTTTTTACTATACATCATTCACCATTTTTTTTAGACTTTGTGATGCAAAGTTACAGCTACATTTTTTTTGGATTTCTGCATAACAGACAGACAATTTGTGCAGTCAGATTTGCTTATGCACTGCTGGTTCTGACAGTTCACCGCTACACAGCACATTAGAAATATCTAGTGGGATTTACAACCTCCTGTGAGCGAGAATATGTTGTTCATGTGCCTCCTTCCTACTGTGCAGGAGAACATTTTCTGCAGTAATGATAATTCACCATCATTAAGGTCTCCCATAATAATGATACAGGCTGTAGCTGCCAAGTAGACACCTCAGTAATCCTCCAACAGCCTGCAGTACCTGTGTGGTTTTATAAACCAGGTGAAATACTGTGACTGCTCGCTCTACGAAAACACATTGATAACAAGGTACTGAACATGTGCGTATAAAAACCTGCAGGTGCAGACGCAGCATGCAGCTGCACAAAAAAAAAGCACATTTTCATGGCTATATAATGGGTATTCTCTCTAACAATGTCAAATTCCTCGTTTAAATCATACACTCAGGCGTACATATACACACAAGTTCTTACACACAGATGCTCATAAAAATCCATACCTATACATACAAACACAGATAGAGCTGCAAGGACATCGATGTCAATCAATTATTAGTCTCATCTTTCACAACCTGTCCCTGTCAGTGCAGCTACCACACTTCACACGCAGCGTGATGTGTGACTGTAAGTGTGTCGGTTTGTGTGTGTGTGTGTGTGTGCTGACACAGGTTATTAGCTGTCTATTCTGAACACCTGCACCTTGTATGCTCTGAGAATCTTTCTCCCTCATACCCACACACTCACACACTCTCACACACACACACACATACACATTTGCACCGTGCTTTGTGACTGACAGACCATATTTTTGTCATCCAGAAAGGCTGAGACACTCGGGCGTAAAAGGATGTTCGCTCCCTCTCTCTGTCTTCCTCCATCCCTCATCCCCCGCTCCTCTTCTTCCCTCTCGGCTGTATGTGTGTACGTGTGTGAGTGTGTGAACGCTCGCCTGGTGCAGCTCCCAGCCTTTCAGTGAAATGTTATTTAGCCAACCAATTAGATGTAGAGAACAGCAGGTGAGCCCTGAGCTCTATCCAATCAATGACTTTAATCCTCCCTAATCAACCAATTAAGATTCTATTATCGGCACAAAATCACACACGTACACCACCACACTGGAATTGTGAATATCTTTGTGGAGATCTTATACCAAATTACCATGAACTGAAAAGGCAGAATTGTGTTGTATATCATTCTATGCCTCAAAAACAAAGAATGGAGATTAGGATTTTGTGCTTCAGTGTGGTAATTGTTAGTTTATTGTGAATTATACAATCCACAGAGTAGACTGGCTTTGTTTATTCAACTCTAAATGAATGGAGGTAGTTTGAGAGGATGAAATAATGATAAGTAAAACTTCTCTTGGTAGCTCAGGGTGGTAAAGCACACACAGTGTCACAGGTTGTAATCCAGTTCATTACCATGATGAACATCCTTCCCCACTTTCTCCATCCCCCAGGTTTCCTCTCTCATCCTACCGTACACAGTAAAATAAAAGTCGGAAATGCCATAAATGTTTTAAATTATCGTGCATATGGATCCTCAGGAGTCCAGCAGAGTCTTATTTGCAATTTAAATCCTTCTGGCTTCTTTAAATCTCTTCCAAGATCTTAGAGTTGCAGTTGGGAAAACAGCCTCAAATGGAGGTCACACTAAATGACATATCAGGATGGATGGTTTGAGCGGATCCACTAATAATTTACAGTAAAACAAACATGAATATGCAGGGGAAGATCAAGCAGAGAAGCAGGGAAAAAGCGAGAAATTAGATTTTTTTTTTTTTTTTCCCTCTGAAACAATAAAAAGCCCTCAGGTCTGACAGGATTGTATGTTTTCTTTAGTAATCCACTAGAAAATACCCTATTTCCTCTCTGCCTGTAGGGATGTAATTTCTTTAAAACAAAGCTGTGTTTCAGAAATATGTGGACATACATAATTGTGTGTTTATATGTGTGTGTACGAGGCAGGAAAAGACAGAGAGAGGCTGTTCTGACATTCAGCGGCAGTGACATCCTCTTTGTATACCTCTTATTGCCTTTCTTCATCTGTTCCTCACTCACCCGCATTACATTTCTGTAGCGACTGAGATCCCTACATTTATTCAGATTTATTTTAGTCCAGAGTATCTCAAACAAGGCAAGTAATTGTTTGCTCTGAGCAATAAGATGTGGGAGGGGAGCGGTGAAAGAGACAGACGGAGAAAAAGAGTGCGAGGCAGGGAATAAGACCTAGTAAGACCTAGAAAAACGAAAAAGCTGTACATTAACAAGGACATACGAGTACGGAGATATAGATGGATAAAAGAAGAGCGAGTGGTTGAAGGAGGAAAGTGTTTGTATTTTAAATATGTCGGCTGTGTATGCGCAAAGGCAGGGAAAGAAGGCTGTTTGCATACAATCATCTGCTGTATGACAAGACAATAAACACTCATTGTTGTTCCATTATTGAGCTTCAGTATTGAATGCTTTTGTTAGATAATGTAACTTATTGTCAAAGAAAAGTCAATTTTTACTGATTTTACATTGGTTGCACAATACAACCACACAAATTCATCTATAATGGCAGATTGTTGATATATTGTAGAGTAAAACCTTTTTTAAAACATGAAAATAAACACTCATCTAGCACTTTATTAAGATCCAACGTACAATCTAATGCAATCCAATACAACAGCTCTGCCATAAATTCCACTTTTACAAATGTTTATTATTGAGGTCGTAGTGGATTGTGGTGTACTGGAGTGCATTATATTGAAAAAATGTTCCTAATATTTTGCCACCCTCATGTATGTTAATGGGCTGGACAAAATATTAGGAACACTTTTCAATATAATGCACTCCAGTGCTGCTAATAAAGTGTTTAGTGAGTGTACATCAACCATTAAGTGCTAACACATTGCTTTTGTTTTTTTTTTTAATTTAGAGAGCAACTGCTGAAGTCATAGTGATGCACACTACCCTGATTTTGTAGCTAAATTGAACTTCAACTCTCATTCTGGCATCGACAGGAGGTAGAAGTGTCAATTTTACTGCCGAGAAGAATAAATGAGAAGTCAAAGAATAAGGCTTTGACTTGACGTCAACTCAACGTCTTGTTCATTTACAGCTGTCATCCTGTTTGGTAAAAATATAAAACACTTCTAAAAGTAGGTACTGTAAAAGGCAAAATGGCTCCAATGTACAACACGCTGCAGATTCACCAAGCAATCATCTTAAAGCAGGTGAAATACACTCATACATTAACTTCTCAGACCATTTTATGACTGAAAAAATACACGTTTACCAGTCTAGTGCAACAAAATGGGTCACTAACAGGTATAATAAGTAAGACAGTAACCCAGTACAGTGAACAGGTCCTGGTGTTATTTCTGGGAATCTTTGTAACTCACAGTTCATCTGGGATTCTTGCTTGTCTGATGTTGGTGATACCGACTTACACTGTTCTCTTTAATCGATGCTGATGTTATGATCTTTTCATACTCAGTGGGTGATAAAATAAAAATCTTTGCAGCTTTTATTATGTTTTGTGTAAAAGCTTCACACCACCACCATTTCTGACATGAACCACAATCCAGTTTATTCACAAAACCTTTTAGTCGAATTCCAGCATTCTTGTATCCAGTCATCTGCGTGTTGCCATGGCTTTCATGTGTTTGTACACATCCTATGGCTCAGTGAGCAATTCCTACTTAATTATGTAAGTCCATGAATTTTTCTAACACCCCTGTGTGTACGTGTGTATGTGTGTGTGTATGTGTGTGTATGTGTGTGGGTGTGTGTGTGTGTGTGTGTGTGTGACAGAGAGACAGGGGATGTGTGTGCTCTGCATTGCGTTTAACAGGGTAGCACATGCTGAGGCTGGGGAACAGTTCTTTACATCTGCCTTAATTGAATCGCACTCAAGCATAAATTAGTCCGCCTTGCCAACTCTGCACTTTCTAGTAGTGTGTGTGCACGCGTGTGTGTGTGTGTGTGTGTGTGTGCTATGTGTGTGTGTGTGCTATGTGTGTGTGAGTGTGTGTAAATGGGTGCCTGCCCACACATGTGTTTGTGCTTTTGATAAACAGATTACAAACTGGACTATTTTTATCTTTTTAGTTTTAACTCTCTTGGAATTTTGCACACAGATTCACTTTAACACAGTTTTTAATCATCATATATAATGATTGGAACTCAAGGATCACTGTTGGGATGATATTTCTAAGATGATTTGGCAAAAGTTCAATAATGAAGATCTTCCTCATTTTGAGTCTCTATTGTCTTCACTGATATATTTCCAGCCCTTTCTTTATTTCCACTTTCCCACACTGTCTCACTCCTCTCATTCACAATTTTCAGTTTTCACACATCTGACCAATTAGCGTTCTTTCCACATTCTACAGAAGCTTTAAATAATTCTTAGGCTTACGTATGTGCAACCTTCCTGCGTCATCACCATTATCTGCAGAATAAAGCAAGATTTTTAACCCTGGGTGTTCCATTTTTCACCTCTTCACCACCTCCACCATTTACTGTGGCTTCAAGGAGGGACCCTGTCTGGTGTTTGGGCCCAGAAAGGCTTTTTGTCTCAATCACATACATCTTAAAAGAAACAGCTGTAACACAATAAGTCCTCCAATCTAAATGACAACATATGTCATTTCTCATTGCCTTCCAAAATGGCCCATTTCCTGGTTTGGTGCTGCTATTGGCAGGATGATATTTTTTATGCTTTCCAACTCTTCCAAAATGATTCATATGAGAGTTTACTGATCTGCCAACTCTATGGTTAAATTTTTACTAGGTTTATCTCATTAAAACTACAATACTACAGTTAGTTAAGGTTAAAATAAATTGTCATCGTGAGTAAAAGAAACCAAAAGTAACTGTTGGAAGTGGATGGCACGCAAAGACATATCTCCTGTGTCAAAGGTCACACACTTCGTTGACTCACCAATCCACCTCGACCTCCTCCTTAAGAGGTTTTGCGATGCAGTAACATTACATTACATCCACCTTTGCCTCTGTCACACAACAGTCATTATTTGCATGGTCACAAGATGTTCGTCTCAGGAAAACATACAAACATAACTTGTTTTAAGTGCTTAAAAAAATTCCAGATGCTGTTTTTCTGGTGAAAATCAGAAATCAGAAAATCAACTGAACGTCACACACATTTAAGCCAACTTGAGCCACCAGGTCCATCAGCCAGAAAGGCACTAATGCTAAGGGCCCAAAAAAGCACTAGGTTAGTAATTTTAAACTGGAATGAATGGGGCACCATCTTGTGCAGTATCCATTTCTCTTAATAGATCCTTTCTTCTACTCTCATGACGTTTTATGGAGATGTTTCACGCTAATGGGGCCTAGTCGCCAAATGTCTTTGTTGCTAGTATTGATGTCTCCTTATTGAACCAGCATTGTTGGGTTTTAACATACCTAAACAACAAAATAGGTGTTTTGTCAATGTCTTCCATAATGACTGCCAACTCTATAGTTAAGGTCTGTTTAAAGGATATGTCTGGTGATTTTCTATATCTTTCTTATTGTGAACAAATCTCATGTGCAGAACAAAACAACTCGTCCTACTTACAAATATTGTGTGTGTATCCAAAGCCTGATATATCTTATTCCTCTGTGCCGTAGACCTCCATTGTGGTCCAAAAACTATTAAAAACACGTCAATGAGCAGCACCGTTGCAATGGTTGACATGGTCTTTTGCTACAAATTCTACGGCACAGAGGAATAAGATATATCAGGCTTTGGATGCAGCAGTAGATAGTAGATTGTAGGTTTGGCTCTGCATATTTGATTTGACGACAATAAGAAAAATATAGATAACTGACAGACTTGTCCTTTAAGTTTAGGCAACAACAACTTTTTGGTTGAGGTCAGGGAAAGACTATGGTTAAAAGACACCAACAATGACTGTAGTCCTGCACGTCAAAGTCACACTTTGTTCTCATTTAGGTCAGTTGTCAGAATAGTGAAAACATAGATTACTTACAGTGTTTCAACAATACTGTCGTTTTTCTGGTGATAACAGTCTCCTGGGTTATGTAGTTTTTTGGTTTTGTGATGTTATCAGGTGTATAGTGTGTGTTTTTTATTTCATTGTGTGTCTTTTTGAGGTATGCATCCTTTGTGTGGTTGATTCTAGCAAAAAGTGACTTGACTGAAGTGCTGAGAGACCTGTCTGGCTGCCCAGAAATAGTGAAACCCTCACACCATGCAACAGATATCATACTTTTTTTTTTTCAATCCAATCACTTCCTCACCTCATCAGCACGCTGCACTGAGAAAGACCCACTTCACCTCCACTCTTAGTCCCAATCAGTGCTACTTTTCTCATCTCCCCCACTCTCCTCCTCACCCTCCTCTTTTTCCTCCTTCCCTCATCCGTCTCTCGGCTCCTCTTTACCACTACAGAGACCATAAAATAAGGGGAATGAGGGCTCACTTCAATCAAACCATCTATACTCTTAAAAAACATTCCCCTCTCCATTTCTCATTCTCTCTCTACCTCTCTCTGTTTAGCTCTCCTGCAGGAGACAAGACATACAAATCCCTCTAATGGGTCTTGAGTTTAGGGGTGGATGAGCTCTTACGCTGGAGGAAAAAAAAGGAAAAGAACAGAAAAAGGACAGAAAAGGAGGGCAGAGGGCAATACACAACAGGAAAGGACAAGAGAGGACAGGCGAGGGGAGAAGAGGAAGGGAGGGCCGAGATCAGTTCAAAACAGAAAAGATGTTTGAGTGCAGAGTCAGTTGAAGTGTATTGTGCTGTTGCACACTCCAGTCCGGTGCTAGTGCTGTCTGGGGCATACAGGAGTGTGTCAGCACTCAGATGATGAAGACAACCAGTGATCAGAGGCTATCAGGGCATCAGATTCTTGGTCTCTGCTTTGAAACTGGGGCACTTAACTGACTTCTCTTGTGTGTATATGTGTGTGTGTGTGTGTGTGTGTGTGTGTGTGAGAGAGAGAGAGAGAGAGAGAGACAGAGAGAGTGAGAGAGAGAACTTTTTCCACAGGTCAAACCACTATAAGGACAAAATTTAATGCCAACTTAATTATACTTAATTATACTTATACTTTATTATATTAGTATACTTAATATACTAATACCACACATTGTGTATTTTAGATTTTGTAAATATCAGAGTATTTAACCTCCAATTACAGGCTTCAACAATCAAAGAGGGGGGATAAAAGACACTGTTGAACCAAACACTTGAAGCAATAATTAGAGATAAGAGCCACTGGAGATGAGAGGCTGCAGAGGAGAAAAAGAGGAGAAAGTGTCGGGGCAGAGAGCAAGGGGAAGACAGAGAGATGTATGAGGGGAAGGAAAGGCTGTGGCTGGACAAGGACAAACTGTATCGGACTGCTAACATCAGTGTTGGGCAGTGATGTGATTACTTCTGTTCAATAACAAGTAGTGTTTCAGTTTGAATTTCTTTAATTACCTTACAGTTACCAACCCACAGCAATGCCCTGTTAGTTTGACATTATGGGGACTGGCTGTGTTACCAGGAGTTGGATGGGAGGTTTGATTCATTTATGTGCATTCAATAGAGACTCCGCAGGATTACCATAGTGTGGCAAAGAGCACCTCTTCTAAAGTGAGAAGACATTATAATATGTTTATGAAATCTTTGGCGTATTAAGCTTCAGGCAAAATGAGCAATGGTGTTATGTCACGCAGCAGTTTCCCAGGAGAAACCCTCCTCTGGGACTGTTAGCTCTCCGCAGGGACTGGAGGTGGCAGGAGATGGCTAGCATTTACCAGAAGAGACATAACTCCAAAGTTATCTTATTTACAAGCTGTGCTCTCTTAGCTGGCTAGCTAGCCACAGGTAGAGACCATCCCCACGAGAAAAACAACAGTCGTGGTCATTTATTCAAGAACCTAAAACAAAATATGTTTGTGTTTTGCTGACAAGCGACCTCTTGTGACTGTGTGAATTGTGGCTGTTGTCGCTCAGAAGCAAAGGCAGAAGTAGTGTGACCATATTATTAGAGAAGAGGTCAGGGTGGGTGGTTGCAAAGTGTGTGAATTTGACACAGTAGACCAGTGTTAGCATCTCGTTTCCTAGCTAACCCTCAACATTTTCTTTTAAGCATGACAAGAATCTTTCCTAAACAGTTTTTGTTAAGACTTTAGCACTATCAGTGGCAGATAAAAAAAAATGTTTTTGAACGTTTAATGTGAATAATTTTTGTTATGTTTATAAGGGTTTTGGAAGGCACTGCCAATCAATGACCTGGTTATAGCAGTACTGATTAGAAAATACTCACATGGGCTGCTCTGGAAGCCAACCTAATTTGTCATTTAGTTTGGGGAACTCTTTAGCCTACATTCAGGAATCAATTGGGTTGTGTTCACTGTGAGAACAGGATTTCTTGAGAGCTGCATGCAGTCACTGAGGCTAAGCTAACTATTGATCAGGAAATAGGCTACCTCAAATAACTGTGTGCCTGCTAAATCTCAGTGTTAAGTTTTCTATTTTTGCATGTGTTAAACACGGAAAACGTGATGTGTTGGTTTGGCAGCTTTGGGCACCTTTGACAGAGCTGGGTTGTGTAACAGCCCATAATATAATATAGTGTTTTAGAGGGGAGTTAATTAACCAGTATGATCATTTCTAGGCAGTTTTGTCATGTTTCTGCATTGGATTGCATCATATTCTGAGGTGTTTCTGTTACTTTCTGTTACATACTATATATACAGTATATATATATAATTTATAGTATACACTGTATGTATTGTGTGTAACATGTATATGCAGTCTACGAAAATGGAGTATAAACTCATGTATGCACGCACACTTAAGTGAAAGTGCATACAATGCTCTGTGTGCACGCATGCACACAGAGCATTGTGGATCTAGTAGTGAGCCTGGTTTCCATGGGGACTTGAGAACTGAATATTCTGGGATAGAGATGAGCACAGGCAGTACTCAGGCCATATGGGGTGTAGCTGTGTTAAAAAGGTGCCTACTACTCCAATTTTGCATTTACATAATGCTGTTCCTCTGGCCAACAAGAACAGCTCACAAAATTAAAAGGCAGACGACTGAGACACTGCACAGATTTTAGATTTCCCCTGAAATTTTGAGAGCAGAGGCTCGAAGAGGCTGCTAGCTTTTTCATTCCTGTGTGACACCAGTAAACAGGTCTTTACAAATGCATTTAATATGTTTATGATAGAGCTGGAAAGATAATGGTTTTCACTATTTTTGTCCAACCAAGAGTGTAAAATCCAGTTATATTCAATTTATGATCATATGATACAGAGATTATTATAATTGTTATCATTAGGAACTGAAGTTTTTGTTTGATAAATGACAAATGGACACTTATAAAAATGATTTTCTAATCACTTAATTGATTAACTGTACAGTTATTACTAGTTTATAATTTCTTGATGGTAAAAGGCAATATGAAGCTTATTTACAGTGTGCTTTATAAAATACAACAGAGCAATTTGGTCTTATAACTACATGAAGCTAAATATGATATAATGTTTTGGTTACTAAAGCAAGAAATGAGTAAAATTCTGTTCATGCACATTTTTTTTTTACATTATTTGATGATTTCACCAAGTGTGAAGTCAAGTAAAAAAGTAAAAGTGAGCTGAAAATGTTATTTTTTATCCTTAAGTATATGAATTTCATCACTCTGATGTTATTCTGATATATATGAGACAGTTTTTGATCATTTCTATGTTCAAATGATTTTCATGCCATGTGAGAAAATCAGTGTATAACCTTTTCACTGTGAAAATCATTTTTTCAGTCCTCTGAAAGCTTTCTTTACAAAGCTGAACATCAGAGGGACGTCACTGGACAAGCTCTTCACTTTCATTTCTGGCCTCCGGGGACACAAGTCACCTTTTACCATCAAACTGAGTCACTCTGAAGCACCGGAGTGATATCTGGATGCTGAAATTCAGCTACATAAGCATTACACCATTAACATGGCACACTGTTATTATAATTCACCTATTGTGCTTTAAGTGGTGATCCTTTCCCCATTAGAAATCATTTATTTTTTTTAACAACCTACATTAGCTGCAAAGACTCTTGTCACAACATTTCAATTCAGAGAAACTAATTACTGGCATATCGCACAGCAACATGTGCAGGGGTAAACATGCTAACAGGGACATTTAGGAGAATGATGACATTACTGTCCAAACACAACCAGCCTGAGGTAAGCAGTATTTTTTGTGAGTGGCAGATCACTTTAAACAGTCACAGAAGACTCTGATTGTGTGAAGACGCAGTGCTGCAGGCCAGTGCAGTGTAGTGCTTCACAATGGAAATGTCCAAAAAGGAATTAAAAATAAGGTAAGAAAAGTTTATTGTGAGTTTACTTTAAAAATACATCAGTCAGGGCTTGGCAAATATTATGGGACCGCCCAGAGCTTCTGTCTTATTGACTCTGAATGCAACACTTTTTATTGTTAGTATCATACCTGAAAACACAGCAATAAATAAAGTTTAAAATAAAGTATTTTGCTTTATTAGCAAATAAAATTATCTCCAGGTTAGAGTTGCAAACTCCAAATATTAAACAATGAAGAGAAAGATTTAGATATTTATTTCATGGAGATGACCACGCAAAGCTTCAGTTTGAAAACAGAAATATTTATGAAGAGATGAGAACCACTGCAGGTTTTACTAGAATCATGTATTTAAGATTAAAAGCACCTCTAAATGCACTATTTTTTACAACAAGCAGTGTGATCATTCATTCACCCACTCACACAGTTTGCCTGGCCTGCTTTCATTTTTCTCCTGGCATTGCAAGTTGTGTTTGGGCCCAAAAATTACCATTTTATGATGTATTCAGTATTTGTGTTCACACAATTTTCACCAAGTAATCACCTCTTCAGGAGATATTTTGAATCCCTGAAATATCTTTGAATCGATTCTACCGTTTTTCACTTCCATGTTTTCACTTATTAATATCAAAAGGCAGCTATTAAATTGACTCGACCAAGACATGCACTTTGTAATGGGATTTTCTAGTTGAAAGTGTGTTATTTTATACACAGATTGCGATTCCAGGGTAGTTATGTCTGTTATAACAACACTATACTGTACGTAGAATTTTTTATGTGATTATAGCACCTTACGTTTTTGTTTGTAGAAGAAAAAAATCTAAAAAAAAATACTGCATTTTCTGCACGTTTCTTCAGTGATCAATATATATAGCAGTGACTGTGAGTTTCTTTTATTTTCACCGCTCACTAAAGTGCTACCATAATACTGTGCTCAAGGCTGTCCAGTGATGCTGAGTTCAGTTGCTCCTCAAATTCCAGATAAAGGATGAAAATTCAATCAGACTGCAGGCAAAACAATAAAAACCGAAAACTATAGCAGATTAGTGCAGAAGTGATATACTGGGGTAAATTTAACCCAAAATGCACTCCAGTAGGCTCAAGCAATCATCCATATGAAGAAGAATTTTACTGATCATGTATTTCACTCCGAGGCGAAAGGAAATCTCTCCATCAGACCCTTTAATTCAATCACATGAGTGCAGTAGAGATGGAAGAGAATATTCCAGTCCTCACACCAACACTGCATTCCTAGCAGGTACTGTATGTTAAAGAAATAATGTGCTTTAAATGTAGCCTGCTGCAAAAATGTTTCAGCTATCTAAGCCATCAGGTTTTCAGTAAAGTAATCCAGATTTAAAAAGTAAACACTTCTGTCTAGACTCACCGAGGTTCAACAATTTCCTTTATAAAAGAGGAAGTCAAGCCAACCTCGGTAGACCAAAATGCAATGCAGCCACATGGTACATTTCTTCATCTGTGAACAGTATGGTTCTTATGTTTTCTTGACTAGAAAATCTCACTCATGGGATACATGCTGCTGTATAATCCACAGCTGAATGATACCAATTCATACTTGTGCCTCTGCAGGAAATCGCTAACTGAACTAAAAGGACGTGTGGGTAGGCAGTGGAGAGTAAATTACAGCACTTTATCGCATAATAATTCTTGGAATGCCCTGAACAACACAGTTTAATGGCTGAAAATAACAATGCAATAGTCTCTGAGGGTGAATTTCATTTTAATGACATTTGCCTTTCTATTGTGCAAAGAACCACTAAAACAGAAGCTTCTGTCTGGTGGTTTGGGCCTCTCTGTCCTTCAGACTGCACTCACCTGAAAATGTATATGACTGTAATATAGGCAAAGACATTACAGTATATTACTGTAATGGTCTTGATTCATTAGATTAACCCTCATGAAATCAACAAAACAAGAGGTTATTTGTGTTTTAGGGTTAAATTTAGAATATGTTTATACTTTGAAACTGCATTTTTGATACTATTTACTATATGGATATGGATGTTCTCCATTGATTGTCACCTCGTCATGGTGGAGAAGCTTGAGCAACGCCTGGTCACCACTGGTGGTAAGGTCGAGGAGGAGGTCCCTGATGAAGAACAATCCAACCAAGAGCTCAACAGTGGAACAGGCAGGCGGACGAAGTTGCTGCAAACTCAACAACTCTGAAGGCAGATTTAGGCTGCAACAAATCCATCAGCTTAAATCATCTTGGTTTTCTTGCCTTTGGAATCAGTTGGTTGATTTGTGAAGCATTCTGTACTTCTTGAAGTGTAACATCAAATACACCTTAAACAAATACACGCACAAGTGTCTTTGTTTCTAGGCGGACAACAGAAGAGATTCAAAGATATCTCAAAAGACAACTTGAAGATATGTAGCATCGACATCAACAACAGGGAAAGCGATGCAAAGGACGGGAAATTTTGGCCAACAATCATCCGAGAAGGAACAGCAACGTTCGAAGACAACAGATGCGCAGAATTAGAAGAAAACAGAAAGAGAGGCAGGAACAACCAAAGTCTGATCTGCCATCTGGAACTACCTGTCCTGAATGCGGAAGAACTTTCAAAGTCAACCTGACCACCTGAGAGCCCTCGACCTCGAGGGATAGCCACGTCTATATGGATGGCATTTTTTCAGTAATGGCCATTCAATGTATTCAATGATTTATGCAGGCACTGGGGATGATGCATGAGACGAAGACTGTATGACATTTCACATAACATGGAGGACAAAAGTCAGTATTGGACAACATTGTTGATGGTGTCTTAAGTCTTTTTTATTACAACAACCTGACATGATGACTCCTCTCAGTCTGTTTGGGTGTATTGCAAACAGACAGATGTGTTCCTGTTCTTCTGTTGTATTTCTGATGGAGCAGCTGAAGTTGTATTTGCTGCCCCCAGCGGTCGATACATGTGTCATTACAAATGGAAGTTTAGGGTTGGGGCGAAGGAATGCATTACGTCAATGAGGGTCCTCTCTGGTATAGAAATGAGTGTGCGCTCTTGTAGGGCTATCTTTAGAGGAATAATTTGAGTTTTAGAACTTAACGCGTCATTCAGGCTGACATTAGCTTTGCATGAAAAATGCAGCCTTCTCATTCCTTACAATGGGGGCAGTCTGAAGGCACGCCAGGTCGCCAACGCAGAGGTCTTTTGCAAAAACAACACAGGTTTGTCCAGCAAAAAAGCTGAACCAGGCTCAGCTTTTGCTGTAGTGCAACACATCATCATCAGACAATGCACATACATGCAAGTGCACATTAAATATGGTTTACTATGTAACATAATCTGTATATTTCTACTGTTTCCCTCAATAAAATATTTGTCACCATGATAACTTTCCAGATTTGTAGAAATCCAGTTGGTATATTACAAGTCTTACAGTGTCTGAGAAGCCTTTAAAATTCACAGATTGATTACTCAAACTGGACTTCTTGGATCGTATTTCATGTCTCACCAGTACACGAAGCAACATGCCCCCACCAACACTCCCCCTGCATTGTTTTAATGCAGGACTGTTTTTGGTCTGGATGCACGCTCAGGGTGTGAATACTTAAGGAAATTTATCACGTTTTGAGAATCAAAACTTTGATATTTATTGAGTATTGGTGAAATGGCGCTAAATAGTCAAATGGAATCCTTTTTTAAAAGACAGCACCAAGATTTTGCACAGATGAAATGGGGAAAAAAAGCTGCATGGCTTAAAATTGCATGTTTGGGTTCATGCAATATGTATTTAAAAGGGGTTTAAGGTGTAAAATATGCAAGAAGGGAATGGACATGACATTGGAAAATTGTAGTGACAGTAATTTGCAGGTTTTAAGGATAATTCTCGAATTAGGTTTGGGTTAGGGGTTAGGAAATGCACTTTAGTAAGTATAAACATACAAACATAAGTGTTTATGAGTATGTGTGGGTGTGTGTCTATGTGTCAGATGTTAGACTGTCAAGGACCACTGGTCTGATGAGTAACACTGAGTTACCCTGTGCATAGACTCATAAGTGCATACACACAGACAAACACACAGACACACAGTCTTCAGAGAGATAGCAATGTAATATTCACCCTCTGAACAAAGATAAGAGAACCAGAAACTAATAACATCCCTACCTCAACCCCCTCCTGTGTTTAGGATACTCTTCATATGCTAACATTGCACGTCCTCAAGTAAAACAGTACACACCAAAATTTGACCCAAGCTCAGAAGACAAAATGAGCCAAACAACATTTGATTTAATCAAGTTGTGGTGTGAAAATCTCACAGGCAGTTTACAGTTATTTTCCAGTGAGCACAAAGCTGAACGAGCAGCACATGCCTTAAAGCTCAGTCGTGACTCTCCGTGAGGAGCAAAACACTTTGATTTGACTCACTCAGAGAATATGCACATCTGCTAATGTTCTTTTCAAACCTGAAACCACAGCGCAGTCTTTAAAATGGCATGTGGACAAGCCCAGGGCAGAGCTGAGAATCCCTCTAGCAGCATCATTTAGGTCTGCTGTTAGGAGACATAAGGGACAAGTAGTGCACAATGTGAGGAGTGGATGCCTGTTGCCTTCTAGCCTGTGGCAATACATTAAATATGTAAAGTCATTTGGCCCAACATCACTCTAGAGTGCCAATACTGGTGCAGGAAGAGAGGAAGCTATAATAACTCTTTCTCACCACAGCAGTAAAGCAGCCGCTCTGTGGGCTGCAGGATGAGTTGGACCTTACTGTGACATACATTACTAAAGTGGAGTGTGAAATGAAAGCCAATATGTAGACAGAAGACCTACAGTACCTCCTTCGCCAGAGTCACAGAAAGTCAATGTCTGACTGGCTCAGGGAGCAAAACACCACACCAACCCTATACGCTACATGCTATACACTATACTGGACTTCAAATTTGAGTATAAAATGGTTCCACTAGTGAATAATGCATTCCTAAGTGTTTCTCTTTCCTCATTATTTGCTCTTCACAAAAGATTGCAAAGGAATTCCTTGGTTAATTAACACATTCTCATCACCAGAAAAACACACGGAAACAATGGCATCTATTTTGTATGATAGAAAAATGTGGCGCAGAATATTCCCAAAACTATAAAGTACATTCTGAGCTGTAGGTTTTTCTGAATCCTTCCCCCATTGGTCTTTACTATTCCTCTCTTTCTGTGAGATATATTGCTCTTAGCACTTGAATATGTAGCCGTCCTGACTCTGTTGGGTGAAAAATGGCTTTCATCTAGGATTTGAGCTAAAGCAAATTACCCCTCTGGTGGTATAGATCACTTTTAAGGAGGTAGGGCTAGACACAGAAATTGAGAGAGAGGGAGAGAGAAGCTGTGAGGGAAGAGGAGCAGTAAAAATAGTGTATTTTGATAAAAGTAAAAGAGTTGGGAGGGATGAGTCAAATAGAATCAGAAGGGGCATTAATGAGTCAGAACAATTTGATCTTGTGGTTTCAGTGGGATTCAGACAAACAGTGGTGGCACTCAGGTTTTGTAAAGCTACTGCAAAAATCTGAAATGAGAGACACCGCTGCAGAACTCGTAGCACCTGAGAGGACGACTGGCTGGACGTGGTCAGATAAGATATTTGAAACCGAGAGCAGAATTTCTCGGCAAACAAATGCAGCGAGGAAGTTCTTTTGTGACAACCGAATGACCCAAATCTTTTCTCCTAATATTTGTTTTTGTCATTTTCTCAACCTCAGGGGAGATGGATTTCAAAAAGCGGCAGTCAGACACGAGTTTAATCGCAAGCAGAGAAGCTTGTGTATGGAGCTTCATCACAGGAAAAAATCCGACATCCATTTTTAATTGAATTCGCCAAACATGAAAGGGACAAGTAAGAGTTAGAAGGTTCAAGGAAAGAAAGGAAAGAAGTCAGAAGGGAAAGGAAAGAACAAGGCACAACAGAAAAAAGAAAGGAGAGGAAAGGAAAGGAAACAGGGGACAGGAGAGGAAACAGAAAATAGGGGAAAGGAAAGGAAAGGAGAGGAAAGGACAATGACTTTTCAGCATGATGGACAGGGAGAGTGAGAACAAAGGAGCGGGGGAATGATAGCCAACACTGCCCTGAAGCATATGTGTGTTGTGTTGTGCCAACAACATACGCACAATTATCTAATGACAAAGCCCGCTGGAAGCATTCTGTCCCTTGTCTCACCCTGCATATCACACAGTCACTCTGATGTTGGCTCAGTCTTGACACATGCACACACCGAGTCCATCCATCAGGCCGTAGTGATGACTGAATGAGTGAGGTGGCTGCAGGCGAGCTGGGTGATAGGTATGTTTGACAGATGGTACCGTCAGTGCAGGCGTCAGGATGACATCAAACTTCCTTTATCGTTCCCACTGACCTCTCTTATCTTTCTTATCATTCTCCACTTTCTTTCCTACCTTTCTACGGACTATCACAGTGCCTCATGAAAATATCACAACTCAAAAATGGCAGTTTTTCACAGACAAAGGTGAAAAGCTACACTTTTAGTTCAACTGCCATGTTTTTCTGAGTTGATCAGATTAAAAATGATAAAAAAAAAAGATAGATGAGATGACATGATAAGATGAGAAAGACAAATGAGATGAGAGAGATTAGAGGGAGTGGTGATACAAGATAGAGGAATTGAGACAAGAGATGAGATAAATTGGATGAAAGAGATTAGATGAGATAAGGATAATGAAATGAGACTAAAGAAATGAAAGGAGAGAAAGAAAATGAGAGAAATGAGACGAAAGAGAAGACAAATGAGATTAGAGAGAAATGAGATGAGCTAAAGAGAAATTAGAAAAAAAATGACAAAAAAGACGAGATGAAAGAAATGAGATGACATAGAAAACATCAAAAGAAAGATGAGATACAAGAAATAGAATAAGAAGAATGATATTAAAGAAATAAGAGAGAAATCAGATTAACGAAATGAGATCAGATCAAAGAAATTAAATAAAGGAAGTAAGAAAATTTGGTGAAAGAGAAGACAAAAGAGATTGGAGAGAAATGAGATGAAATAAAGGTGAAATGAAATTAGATGAGAGATGTTGGAAAAATTATATGAAAAAAGAAACATATTAATGATGTTAATTAAACATAGAAACAAGAAGAAAGAACATAAATAGGATAGAGAAATGAGACTGAAAAAATTGAGGTAAGAGAAAATCAGACTAAAGAAATTAGATAAGAGAGTAATTTGATGAGAGAGAAGAAATAAAAAAAAAGATTAGAGAGAAATGAGAATAAAGAAACACAGTAAAGAGGAGATGTATTGCAAGAAATAGGATGAGATACAGACATGGGATTAAAGAATAGCTTTCAGTACTTGATCATTTCAATTCATGGTATTACACACACATTTCAGTCAGTACCACAAAGTTATTGAGGTTCAATACCCATATATTACACAGCAATGTTCAATCTTCTGACTTTCCCCAAAATCATTTGGTAGTCTCATTTTACAGCAAGTTGCCCATCTAAAGGAATGAAATATTGCCTGCCGGGTTTGCAAACATGCCCTGTTACAGCTAAAAGATGACTGTTGTCTCTACTGTATGAAAACAAGTTGATAAAGCCAACAGAAAAACAAAGTTCTGCGCCTGGGCCTAGTTAGTAATTGATGGAAAATTGGATTTGATAAAAGGAATTTTTGATAGGCTTGCTGTGAGCGAGATGAGAGAGATCAATGCTTAGCCAAATAAAATGACACTGCAGTATTTCAGTACAGATACAGTATGTGACAGACAGAGCTATCATGCAGCAGACTCAGGGTGGCTGCTAAGACCCTCGGGGCAGCCTGATAAGATGTGACACATGGGCCTCCACATGTGCAATGCATATACAATCCTACAGTGCATTTTTTTTTTTTTTTTTTTGCTTCCCTGAAGGCTCCATCCAGTTCGGGGCACCCTGCAGGTATTATCACTTTCCATCCCTCCACATAGCAGCACACAGAGGTGGACTGACTGGCATCATTTCGTGCCTTTAAACTTGCCGTTCTATATCTCTGACTAAACTCCCATCTCCATGTTCACTCTGCCCAAGGACATCTGTCACGGATGCAAAGAACATGTAAATGGGGGAATTTTAAAAAGGAGGGTAAATCTCATCGCATAAGCAGAAAAATATTTAGAAGGAAGAGATTAGAGACCTGAGGCTGCTAGTCACATCAAAGACATCACTCACACATCTCTCCCTCTCTCTTTCTCTTTTTCCATTCTCTCTTGTTCTCCCTGTCTCTCTGTTTCTCTCCCTGCCTTCCCTCCATGACTGCGTGGGTGCAGCTGGTTCCTATGGCAATGCCAGTCTTTCTAAGCGCGACATACCGCATGTACCCTCTTTCAGAGGACTGCTACTTCATTAATTATGGAATACATACGGACACAGACTACCAGTATTTCCTTGACATTTATTAGATCTGCACGTTGGGTAATTTGTGTTTAGTAGGTCGTCATGCGATATGTAACACAATCCCTTTAAAGTTGATCATTTCAGGTTCAGAGACCAGACTGCTGAGCAGGGAAATAGCACTTGCAAAATCGACTTCCTAATTTTGCTGCACTTTTAACACCTCAGTGCTGTGATAAGGCTGATAAGAAAAAGACTCTTCAATGATAATTAAATCAGGTGTTCATCATCAGCCCATCAGGGCCACTGATAATAATTAGCAATAATGTGATAGTCTGTTTTTCCCTCTGGGGAGTTTCTCTTTTCGGTTGCCCTGCAGCTACAGAACAGTAGCCTCAATTAGAACTGGTACGGAGCCTTTGTCTTGCTCAAGGACACTTTCGTAGACCGGATGCTCATGGTCAAGTCATGCAGTTAAGGGAACCGTTTCTCTAGCAACCAGGTGACAGACGAAGCGGGAAGACAAGCACAGTAATCAGCCAGTGACAAGCAGCAGATGGCCCAGGATGACCCACTCAAGAGGTATCTGCTCCTGAAAACCAGTCGCAGGGAGAGACATTAGAGGACTGATCGAGTGTGAGCTTAACAGGTTGAGAAAACAGGTCAATTTACAGGAAATGTCTGACCTTTTCAACATGATGCAGATACAAGCGAGTGCAGAAAAAAATGACACGTTTACTGATTTGTTTCTGTATGGTTTTCTCAAAGCATTATTCATTGTCACTTTGAGATAAACAGACTATTTGAAGCTACAGTATATGATTAATAATTAACAGCCTTAGTAGGTTCTTAATTATTATTTAGTTGGTTGTATCCTGAATTGATTGACATATTGCTCTCTCCCTAACAGACCAACAAGCGTATTATCAATGTGTCTTGTGCAAACAAACTCCAATTTTGTGCATCATTTAGCCTTTTTCCATTGGCCGAGTCAAACCATGACATGCCTGAGATGGACCAAGTTGGGTCAAACTGCGCCCGACTCACCTCAAGAGGGTTGCGGTGACATCAGATGGGCTTTGTCATCATTCAGGGACGAACCAACTAACTTCCAGTTTAGCCCTCCGCTAACTTGAATGACATAAAATGATTCAATTTTATAGTCTTTCCAAATGTTATCAGAATGGACTGAATGGATCAAACAGAATGGATCAAATTCTGATAGTGAAACAAGTCTTTTCACAGGGGTTGCAATGCTGAAAAAAATGTATCCACCGTTTTACAGCCGCTCCTTTGACCACTAGTCACAGCGCGGCTCGTTTCCCGGGGGCTTGAGTGAACAGTGCTAAAGAGGACGCTGCTTTTAAATGTCATCAACTCAAGACAAGCATGTCATCAGTTAAAGACACACCTTCAAGCAGGTAGCCCTGTTGTAATGGAGATGCAAATCCCTGACACACTGGGCTGACATGCAGAGTCAAGCCAAGCCAGTACATGTGTATGGAAAACCCCCAACTGTGTACACAAATGCACATCAACAAGGTAAAAAGCTGAATATGTTTATAGTTTGAGTTTTTTTTAAGTTCCTTGGAGAAAATCTGAATTCCTGCTGTTAACATAATTATTCACCGCAGGACCTCAAGTTTAACAATACACTCAGATATTATTGCATGTTTCCAGGCCTGGGGAGCATCAACTCTTTGAGCCAATTAGGAAACATGTCCAAACAAATAATAACCATGTCTGTGAGACTTAAACTTGGCATGAGATAATAGGTTGTTTGTATTGTTTGTTCATGAATACAAAAAGTACATGAGTTTTATTCTAAAATTGCTCTACCGCCTGGGAATGCAAGACCACTAAGTTTACTTCTGGTTAAACAGGCACTTTCCCAGAAGAGACATAATTCACTGACAGTTTTCTCCTTCACCCAGACACCAACATCAGTCCAACTGATACTAATTGTATGAACACAACACTCTCTGGTCTGTTACTGTCTTGACTTCTGATTTTCAAACTGTGACTGGTCAAACCACATCCTCACATTTTTAGCCATGCTAGCGTTGTTGCTCTAGTGATGGCAAAGTTGGTCTGTCGGTTCACCACTCTGGTCCAGACTAAAATATCTCCAACTATTGGTTGGATTACAGTGAAATTTTGAACAGATATTCTTGTTCTGCAGAGGAAGAAACCAAATGACTTTGTGGAACTCCTGATTTTCCTCTAGAGCCACCATGAGGTTGACATTTAAGTGAAACACCTCAACAACTATTGGATGGATTGTCAGTTGGTACAGATGTTCATGGTCCCCAGAGGTTGAATCAGAACAACTTAATTTTCCTAATACTTTGGTTAACGACTAAGTACCTGCAAAACTAATGACATTCTCATCAGACGAAGCTATACTTTGTGTTTAGTGCTAATTAGTGAATGGTAGCATGCTAACACACAAAACTGAGATGGTGAACATGGTAAACATTATACCTGCAAAATATCAAGATATTAGCATTGTCATTGAGAGCATGTTAGCATGCTGATGTTTCACAGAGCGGCTAACGTGGCTGTAAACTTTTAGTCTTGTTCCAAAACTTAAATATAACATAAAAATCTGTTTCCCTGTGAGGCAAGGTGTAGACCAGATTTGAGCAAACATGATTTAAATCAACCAGTTTAAATATCCTTCGGCAATTCCGAGAGACTGTGAGTCATATTATCATCCCTCTATTTGTCCAACACGTTTGTAGTTCGATCAGTTCTCGTGGATGTTTTCCAGACTTTAATTGTAACACCCCTGTGGTTTGTTTTGATTTCCCATTTTAGCCATTTGAATGCCATAGAAAAGACATTTTAAATTGCAGTAACTGTGTGTAATTATGTGTCACAAATGCTTATACAGAAATACTTTGCCAAATCACTTATTATTTTTTGATATGAAATACGCAAGTTGTGGCTGCACTACGTACAGAGGCTCGTATAAATCTTCTGAATCCACATTAGACCTCACTTTCTGTTCCATTTTATCATCCTCTGAACACAGAACGATCATGTCACTCAAATAAAGAGTCCAGTGTTTTGCAGAAAACAGTTTTGGGCCAAAGTATAAGGAGCTCTAGTTGGCTGCTGATTGGCTCCCGGCCCAGTGACACACAGCTGCTGGCTGCACACATCAAAGGGCTTTGAGGATGGAAGAAGAGGAGCCAAATATTCCGACAGTCACTCAGTTCTAATTGTAGAAAACGTGGACAGACAGACAGTAGTCAACTGTTCAGCCATCATAGAGAGCTCCACTCACACACACACAAACAGCTACTCATACATATTGTAAAACACAATCATATGCAAGCAAACGTGTCCACACATGTGCACATCCCAAAGGATCTCATTACTATGATTGGCATCAGGACCTTTTACTGATCGGGACACTTTCATGTTGCATTTGCATCTTAAGTATATAAAGTTAAATGAAACTTAAATGAAATGCATGTGTGTGCAGTGTGGGCACGTATGTGTGGGTGTGCGTGAGCAGTTTTGTCAAGTGTTATATAGCAGCAGAAGCCAAGAGAAAGAGAAGAGGAGAACAGAGGAGAGCAGGAAGGAAGAAAGGAGGGGTGAGGCCATGCATGGTCAGAGAGGGCAGACGTGAGCTAAATAGCTGAGTTGGCAACTGTAGAGCAAAGAGGGAAGAGAAGGGTGGGTGAGTCACACTGCTGTGTGATGAGGTACAGTGTAGGACAGTAGACTTTTTCTGTTTCTTCCTGTGGTAATATAATCTCTAAGAAGCAGTGAGCTGTATGTATCTTAGTATCTTTTCTTTTTGTCTTTGCCGTTATGTACTGTATTTTCTCTTGTGTCATTTTTGTTGTTACTGAAAAAAATAGGTGCAATGATCTCAATAGACCATCCTGGTCAAATAAAAGTTAAATTAAATTCATGGTCAAAGGTAAAACGGACACTCTTTTCACTCAGGCGGCTGTCCAGGGACTTCTCTTTCTACCTTGGCTGTCTGTACCTAATTCCACATGTTTTGATAGATAGATGATGGATGGATGGATCTTTGTCCTTCAGGAGATTCAGCCTCACCTCTTGTCTCTGTCTCCCTCTTTTATGTATGAATAGTGTAGTTTCCCCTTTTCCAGGGCTCCATGGTGAGAGGAGGTCGTGTAGCTGAGGTCCAAACTGTTTCGTGGCACCAGGAGGTTTTTCAGCTTTCTCCCGATCATATTCTTCATATATGTTATAATCTATCTATAATGATGTCATCCTAATCCTCCATATTGTCATTCTGCTATCAAGGTCTATTCTGTACACTTGACATCTATTGCATGTCAAAGAATCCCTCCTCTGTTGCTTTTCCTGAGGTTTCTTCCATTTTTTCTCCGTTAAAGGCTTTTTGGGGTGTTTTTCCTTCCTTCCTGAATCGAGGGTTGAAGGTGAGAAGGTGTCGTATGTTGTAAAGATTTTAACACCCCTTGAGGCAAAGTTGTGAAATTTGACTTGACTTGACACATCTGTTGCACCAGATTGAAGAACCTGTCTCATACGTAGAAGATGGTGAAATTCATCCCATAGGTGTTGGTTGGGGTCGAGGTCAGGGCTCTGTGCTTTTTGATGGGCCTGGGGGCATTGCCACGTTGAAATAAGAAAAGGCCTTCCACAAGGTTTGGTCCACAAAGGTGGACACATGCTACTGGCTACTGTGTAAAATAACATTGTACCTATGAGGGATGTGCAGAGAGCCCAGTATTTGTATTTGTATCTGTATTTGTTGAGGCAGCAAAATTATTTGTATTTGTATTTGAATAAAAGTGGGAAGAGGCTTAAAAATCCTGTTTTTGTATTTATTACACTTTTAATTTTAGAAAATTAAAAGTGTTACAATAAGTGTTCATGAATAAACTACCTTACGAAGGAGGTCCTCACACCAGGTCACGAACTGGAGTCTCCCAGATTATAGACGACTGCGCCGACTACTGAGCTACAACTTTACTCATCAACTCACTGCAGGCAGACCTCTGACTATTTATACACCCATAACACAGAGACAGCACGTCATGTAACATGTAGAAGAACTTCAAGGGTGATTCTTGCCTTGCACTTTTCATTTATTGCCTATTTTTTACAACCTAACTTTGTGGAAAGGAGAAGGGGAACAACAGGTGATGGAGAGTCCCTTGGGAACTGGTATTTGACATGTTGTTTTTTTTTACTATTCGTGCTTTGCCAAATAATGTATTTGCACACCTCTAGTACCTATATGCTGTAGCATTGAGATTTCCCTTATTTGGAACTAAGGAGCATGGGCCAAAACATGTCTCCCAACTGTCCTAATTTGAATTATGACTTTATCCTTTATCCTTTATCCTTTATCCTACCTTATTTAGATTGTATCCTACAAGTGTGACAACAGCCAAAACCTGCTCACTGTTAGCTGTGAGAACACTCAAATGTCATCTCAAAGACATAGGCTATTATTTGTGTTATTAAAATTTGGTCTGAAGTGGTGGAAAAGGTTAAAATTTTACTTAAACTTTTATTAAATATGTGGATATGATTATATATGTATGTATGTATAGATATATTTAAATATACTGTGTGTGCATTTGTCATTACATTGTAATAGAGGGAATAGGGAGTGATCATGTCTTTTATCTGCTTTTACATGTATTTCATGTGTTTTTGTCTTGTATTGCTTGTTAAAAAAAAAAGTATCTGGATAGGGGTGTCCAGATACTTTTGGCCATCAGCCAATGTGAGTGCAGGGATTTGCAAGTGGCAGCTTTATTCAGAGAATCAGCACTGCATGCATGTGTGTGTGTTTGTGTGTGTGTGTGTGTGTGTGTGTGAGAGCGACATAATGGTGCACCCAACTTTGTGTGGCATGCATACAGACGCAGACACACACAAAAGATACAAACTCCCGTGTGTGATATTTTGAGTTTACACATCTCAACATGTCCTTGACTGAGCTTGCTCTGAGTGACGCACAAAGAGCTCTGCGCTCTGTAAAGTCTCTCTCTGTTGCTCATCCCACCACCCCACCCAGCAATCTGGTCTTGATTCTAAGGGACATATCTGGGATTTAATACAATTTGTAGGGGAAGGAGGCAGAGAGGGATGAATGATATATTGACTTCTATATAAAAGCAAGGCTGGGGTGGTAATCTCATTTCAGGATGCTGTGATGAGATTCTGGCCTGTTTTCTCTCCAAGATGATGTGACTTTGGTCCTGACATCATCATGCTGCTGTGTGTGTGTTTGTGTGTGTGTGTGTGTGTGCCATGCATGTGAGTGCTTCATGCTCCATGATATGCTTCTCTGATTTTATCGGCTAAAATTGCATCTCTATTTTTGTGTGCATGGTGGAGATACAATCTATTATTTTTGCTCTCTAAAGTTACTCTTGGTTTTCCTAAATTCATCTTTGAGGGCTTTTAGAAATAGAATCGTCTCCGCAGCGTTTCTGTTTCACTCTGACTTTTGAACAAGCCTGCTCTCCATTTTTAGTTAAGAAATATTCATGAGAGAGGCAACATCAACACAGAAGGGATGAAGGCAGAACAAAAGGTCAAGCAGTGATTGACAAACATGGAGATGTTAACTACACACTTGTGTTTTCAGAACAGATTTTTGGGTCCTAATGTCATGAAAATGAAATATTTTAAGCCTCCCTCACAATATGACAATGACTGCATGTGTCAGTATTCACATTTGTGTGAGATCACACATTTTCTAAACAGAATATCAAGTATGTGCTTAATTTTTTTTCACAGTAACAAAGGTATGAAAAACTCAAAATCTTGAACTTGTAATATTCTGATTATGATCAATCACTAGCTACTTGTTGTTCAGCTGCTTTGGTTCAAGTAGGCCCACTGTGTAAATGACAGTGCACTATACATCATGGTTAACTAGCCAGTGTCGCCTAGCAACGGCAACTACATATGTGTGCATTTGTTTTTGTGTGAAGCTTGGAGCTGTTTGGATTATGTATATGGTTTTCTTATTTGGTCACATCACATAAAAAACACATCACTCCAATTCATTACACTGTTTTCTTACTTGTGGCTTCTTGCTGTATGTGTGTCTGTGAGGCACATGTGGGTTCTTTACTGTCTTCTTGTATTTCATTTTGTTAAATGTTACTTGTTGCTCTAAACTCTAATATGAAATGATTTTTTAAATATATCATGTTATGTGAAATGTGTATGTGTGTGTATGTGTGCTTGTGCGTGTGTGTGTGTGTGTGTGTGTGTGTCTGTGGAGGAGTGTCAATATCATTGTTTATGTTACTGTTCATCAGCCCTGAATATCTTGTTAGCCTCTGTTAGCACAGTTATGTTTGTGTTTACTGCAACAGAAAAGAAATAAATCTCCCATCTGATGTCGTCTCACCGCCATCGCTTATCAGGTTTTATTGCTACCAGCAGCTTTGTGTAAGAGGTGCAAACTGACAATACATTTAGCCAGTGTTTCACTATTTAATATTTGGTGCGGCAGCTGATATACAAGATATACCTCAGAGTCTTGCCTACTGTTAGGGAGGGTTTACAGAATTCTGCTGAACTGAAAACCAAGCAGACAGAAATTATTAAATTTTGAGCAGAAAAAGCAGTTTTTTTATACACAATATGTGTATTGTCGGAAAAATCACCTGTATTGACATAATATGCCAACAAGAATTGAATATACCAAACTGCTGTTTCCAAGGTCAAGAATGAACTTTCAATAGTATGATTTCAGATTAAGTTACTGATAGATTTAATTACTTGTGGGCAAAAAGTACCAGTCACACAAGTGACATATGGGCAGCTTATTCACATATAGTGATCCCCTTTAATGTTGGTATAGACTCCTTAAAGGAAAAGAATGTATAGTATTGGGAAAAGTAACAGAAACACATCACCATATTATGCAATCCAGTACAACTACTATAAATACATTTCTGGTATCACATGCTTATTGTATCTCATTATAATTTAAGTAAATGAACAAGTCAAATTAAATTGCAGTCTTGGTACATTTTTTGGCTTGTAAGTTTCTCTGTATCTTTCACAGAGCAGTGTGATGCCTGCTGTAGCTGGAACAGTCCTGATTGGTTGACATCGCTGCTTGTTTGTCGTTACCCAGGATTCTCAGGGTTGTCATGGTAATACATGTCTGTGGGAGATCTAAGGGGGATAGAGAAATAAGGACGGGAGAACATCTAACATTGAGCCATTGTGATACATTTAGAAACTCTTTGCCGTGCCTTGCTTAAGTTCTATTCATTTTGTTCTCACCATCTACGGATGTTGTGTAACCTGCAGGATCCTTCAGCTCTGAAATCTTTACAAAAGGTGTGCTGCTACGCTGGATACCTCCTTTAGATGCTATTTTAATCATCAATACATATTGTACATTTTTTAGATTCACTTTTTTTTCTTCACACATTAGGAAAAAAGTAATATATTTCAATTTGCCTCCGAGTCCAAAAACTCATTACAGAAAAACAGGAAAGAGTGTTAAATGCATATAGTATTATTTCTGAATTCAGACTGAAGGTAGATATTAAAGCAAGATCAATGTTTAAAGGAATAGTTTGAACTATCAGCTTTCTCACCGAGAGTTAGACAAGAAGATTGATACCACTCTCATGTTTCTACTGTAAATATGAAGCTACTGCTAGAAGTCAGTTAGCTTAGCATAGCATAAAGAAGAGAAACATGGGAAAATAGCTAACCTGGCTCTGTCCAAAGAGAAGAAAATCTAAAACTGAAAAACCAAAGTGTAAAAAAAACTTAATGTGGTTTTAACTTCCTGGAGTCTTGTTGTGACCATGAGGTCACAAGACAACCAGTGAAGACTTCGAGAAGTGGCTGGACCCAACCAAGAAATAGCCCGGCACGCTCCCTTTAAAACCACAACAGTTAATTTTTACACTACAGTTTTTGTATAGCTTAAATTAACGAGATATAATGTGCTCATTAGTGAACTTTAGAGGTGGGCATATTTTGTTACCTTTGGACAGAGTGAGGCTAGCTGTTTCCCCCTGCTTCCAGTCTTTACACTAAGCTAAGCTAACCATCTCATGTTTGTAGCATATTTATTTACATGAGAGAGGTATCAGTCTTCTCCTCTAACTTTCAGCATGAAAGTGAATAAGTGTACTTTCCAAAATGTCCAACAATTTCTTTAAATTAGTCCATCTGAAGAAACTGGTGGACATGTGGCCAAGCAGTCTGTTGACTCTATTACAACTGAAAGGATTTGTCAATTAATCAACCACTCATTAAGCAACAAATTAATCACCAACTGTTTTTGTAAGTTAATTTTCAAGCAAATATATCAACCATCCTCTGGTTCCAGATTCTCTACTGTGAGGATTTGCAGCTTTTCTCTGTTTTATGTAATAAAACTGAACATTTATGGTTCATGGACTTTTAGTCAGGCAAAACAAGACATTTGAAGACGTCACCTTGGCCTCTGAAAATTTTTACTATTTTACTATTACTCTGATGTTTTATAGATATTTTACAGACTAGTCTATTATGTTATAATGCTCATGGCTCTGAACAGTATGTTTTTACCTCCTCAGATAACCATAAATTAAGGAGTAAACTCTCATGGTTTTGAATAAAGCTCTCCAGACAAGACCAATCTGAAAATACTTGACAACAACATGTCACATAACAACACAATGCCAGAGAGACAGAAAAGTGACAGTAACTAAGGGAGAAAATAATAGGCTGACTACAGACGGCCATTATAAAATCATATACACCTAATATTGTTCCCACTCACACATTTAACACCCAGTGTACGCCTGCGCGCACACACACAAATACAAAGCGTGTCACATTTCCAACATTCAGAGTACATACTGCCAACAGCTGTCAGATATCAACGCTGTACTCTTGTTTCCTTTTCCTTTCTGTGGTTCTATTCTCAGACACATGCACATACTGTATGCACACACACGCACACACACACACACACACGCACGCACACACACACACACACACACTCATTCACTCACTCCAGTATGTCTGCAACTTGGCTACAAAAACTGGATAAAATGCGCGGCGCTCTGGGAAATTAAAGGATTATACGAGGAGAGATATTTAGTTTGTCTCGGCACACACGTACACAAACACACACTCATTCCCAATACTTCCAGCCCACACACACACACACACACACACACACACACACACACACACAAATATTACATTCCCAAATTGACATTAACATACACAGATGACCTCTGACCTAACTCAAACACATACATAAACAAAAAGACACCCACTCATTCACTTGGTCAGTCAATAATCAACACAAAACACAAACACACACACACACTCGGCTGCCAAGTACTGGTATTTTCCCCTGGCATTACTAAGCGCTAATTGACAAAAGGTTTGTATGGTTTTGCCCCTGTTGTAACTGCCAGCTGGCTGATTTCACAAAGCTTGTGCATAACTGGAGTGCTAAAATGAACAAAACAGAACGCAACCATCAATGAAGTGGAAACACCTTCCAAGCCTGGTCTGAGGATCTTAAAAACAGGCAGTGGTAAGAATCAGTCAATGTCACCTCTACTATTAAATCATGTGTCACCATGTGTCAGCTTTCACCATTAAATTTACAGACTGCAGGCACGGTTTTTATTTGAATATGGACACACTGGATCTCTATCTTATCAAGTCATCTATCAACGGCCTGAAAAGTCTTAAAACGAGTGAAAAATCTGCCAGTGCAGTGAAATAATTTCAATCAGTAGCCAAAACAAATTAACAGATTCAAGAATTTTTTAGAATAATTTTTCGTTTCTCAAGTGCAGAAATCTGTCTGTCTTCTTTTACAATCCTGTCTCCAAGAAATTATATTTTTTTGCAACAGAAAATAGGTTTTGAGTGAAATATAATGACTCACCAATTATAACGAAATGTAAATGTAAACAATAAGTTTGCCAAATTACAAAATGTTAACCGTGAACATATCCACAAAAAGTTCACCGACAACATATTTATTTTCCCATTACATTTACTATAATCACTCTCAGAGAATGTCTGCTCTCAGAAACTAAAGCATGATTAATGTTTTTAATTGTTGCTGTATGTTTTGACACTCACAGCACTACGGTTAAAGATCATGATCTTGGTTAAAAATAGTCTAAACTGAAGTGACTTGAAGCTTGAGACATGACGTGTTTATAGACACTTTAATAACCAAAACCACAATCTCTCCCTAACCTTAATCAAAACTCAGGACTCAGGATGCAATTTGTAAGCCCCTGATCCACCTCGATCAAACAAATTAGTAGCGTATAAGTTTTTTCTTTTGTCTCGGAGACAGAGTTGTCTTCTGCAATTATTTATGGAGAATTCTTAAAAAAAAAATGTTGCTTTGTACTGGAAAGCTGTTGAAACAACTTATTGCACTGGCAGTTTTTGGTTTTTTGGGTCCAATAATAGACAAAAATGCTTCATGAGATAGAGGTTTTTGCAGTGATATGGTAGACTGTATTCGCTTGAAGTGGTAAGTTTTATGACATGATAATGTGGTACGCTAGCTGCCCCTCATCTCATCTGGTGAATAAGTGAATCTGTTGTCACTAAAGTTAGGCTGAATTTAGAGTAACAATAACACTGCATCAAACAAATGAGACCACTGCTTTGTCATGGATGATGACGCCACGTAGAGCTAGAGGCAAAAACATGCAGCGTTGTGTAGGAAAAACGTGGACGCTGGATCGACTTGAGCGTATGATTGAATAGTAATTTGTGGTTTTTACACAAACAAGTTCAATAACCTTGTTAAAAATTCTTAAAATTATATCTGCTCTTTCATACGGAAGCCGAGAACGGCCGTGCTTGCAATTATTATTTTTTAATGGCATTATCTCAAGATCACAAGTTCATTTATCTCCTGATCTTGAGAAAACAAAAGGTCGATTTCTAGAGATAACAAGATAATTTATCACGAGATTTATCACAGGTGAAGCTCATTCTCATTTGTTCATTCCTGTCTTCTCCTCTCCACATTTCCCTCACATGGATATCTAAACCATTCAGATCAAGCACAAGAAGCCTTCAGGTGGTTCTTAAGGACTTGGGTTAAAATCTGTCATATGTTGGTTCTTATTCCCTCTCTCCACCCCACCTACCATTCTCTCATTAAGTTTAATGAAATGAAAATGCCTGAAAGGTACTCTGGTATTTCTCCTACATGAGACATCCCATCATATTATGACCAGGAGTTAATCAACCTGCCATTTGGCTGTGACACAGATGTCATTAATAAAGGTGCTGTTAATAATAATGGCCTCCTTGATCTGACATTTTCAGCTTAAATCAGTTGCTACAGTTGTCAAGACGCCCTTTATGCTCACTGGCATGGCACTCCTGATCTCTGATAAACATTTTAAGTAAAAAAGAGGAAACAACCTTTTGATTATCTCATTATGTCGAGATAACAAGCTAATTTTCTCAAGGTAACGAAATAATTGACTGTGATCTCGAAGTAACGGCATTACAAAAAAAAAATTCAAACATGGCTGTTTTGGGCTTCCGTACTTTCACCCTCGTTGAAAAATACAGAATTTGAAAATGCAAATCTATCTACTACATACAAGATGTCTCCCACTTCACTGTGAAGTTTATTCTCAGTTTATGTGCTCTGGGGCCTTGAGGTTTCAACACTTGTGTAAGCAGCATATTTGACCATGGTGGCTTCCAATCTAGTTTTGATGTCATAAATTATTCTCACAGGTAAACATCTTTAATTCAGATTTAAGGTGAGCACAAACAAACTTTCCTCCTTCAGCCGATGAATGTGAAAACAGCCTCCTAGTGTCAAACCCTTCACATACATCATTCTGCAGTGAAGGTCAAACATCCAAGTGAAGTAACACAAAGCAAAACACATTTTTGAGTGGACATTAAATGTAACTGTGACTCACATCTGAAATGTTCCGCTGCTGACACACATAGCAGATAAGTGAGAGTCTCTTTTTGAATTTCCTCTCAAAGTTTGATCCATTTTTTATGTCCTAACACTTTTTTAGGATTCTTTTCTTGTCTTCTTCGAGAGCCTGGCCTCAGAGCCATTGTTGTTGAGGTAAAGCCCATTGAGACACTGAATGGGATATTGGGGTTATTCAAACACACTTGACGGATGTGACTTGACAAAGTGAAACCACAAGAAATATGATTTCTCTCTTTGTAGATGCCCAATTCACACATGTACCACAAATGCACATTGCTTCTTCAGTGATCCCCACTGATCCTCCACCAAAACACAAAAAGAAACAAAAAACAAGGCGCTTACATGCCAGACCTACTGAGAGATTTCAGTTTTTAATGCTCTCCTCTGTGTCATTTCCAAATTTTGTTCTCATATTTTGATCAGAGTCAATGTGTTTGATGAGCATAATTCTATCTCAGAGTTTGACTGGGGTTAACATGTAAATGATATAGGCTAGTGTAAGATGAGATTTATTTTTGTGAAGATCTGTTTTTGTAGATTATATTATTTTGATATTGGTGGGATGTTTTGCATGATTTGGTTAATGGTTCATGATTTGATAAATATATCCTTTATATTTTTTATGTAAATTGGGATCTATATAACACTATGTCTCATCTTGTTGGTAGTGTTTAGGATAGTTTAGGTTGGGCGGAGTGATACTCCATACAGTGAAGTGATGTATCAAGTTTGTTGTCAGTGTTCTGTGGTTTTTCGACGGACTTTAAAGTACACATGTTCCTCTGATGAAGCTGTCCCCATGCTTTTACTTACCCCACGACCTGGAATCAGGTTTAATCAGAGTGATAGCTAACGCTACACCAGCGTTATACTATCTTAGTAGCATCCAGGACCAGCATTAACACAGTGGGGAAATACTGTGCTTTTGTGAACAGGGCTTTATTAAACATAACTTGCAAAATAACACAAAATAATGTATGAAATGTTGGGTTAGAGTACTACTTTAAGTTTTAAGCTAGTTAGACAAAACATGCTAATGGTTGCAGCTTACATTACAGCAGACAGACACATTAAACACAAGCTTGTATCTATTCCTTACACACCTGCCCGACATAGTTACAGCTGCTAAACTATGATTGCATTATCGCTGTTGGCGGGAGCGGTTTAGCTAACTGTTAAATGCTGAAAACATGTTACATTAGACATTTTGCCTCTAAAGTTGAAAGTGCATATACCACAGAAAGACAAACAGGCCAGTTTTATATACAAAAAGTCACCACAATGCTGTAAGTAAGGTCTCTGAATCTCGTGAATGTTGTCTATATTTCTAGACTCCTAAGGTTGTTGTCTGAGTTTTCTCTTTATGTTTTACTTCTACGACAGAGCCATAGATTTTCACTTGGTCCTAAATGGAGCTTCTGGGTGTTAAATGGAGCTTCTAATGGTTTTTAAAACGGGGAGTGAAAACATTTCCTGGATTCAAATGGTTTAAATATGAAAGTTATCTGTTAGCTAACAAAGTGAATCTTAGCTCCTGTTCTCTATCATCATCTGTCAGAACTGCTCTCAGGATATTTCAAGCAACAGAAAGATGATATATATGACGCCCAAACCCTGGAGAAATTTGTCACCAGAGAAAAGACAGAGATGCCTGAAAGATAAGAGAGGATAGACAAATCAAAAAACAATCTCTCTGTTGCTCTCCTGCTGCTGGTATCTTGGGGTTTGCGCAACAGATCTTTATGGGGAAATGGAAGAAGAGACAATGCGCTGCACAGTCAGGGGAGGTAATACTATTTCAATAGTCCAGTCTCTAGTAGTTAATGGGGCAGCCAGAGAGCTTTCTCCTCTTAGCCCTGAAGAGCACCTGAGAACAGAACATCAGAGGGTTTTTCAAGTCTCTACCAGGCCACAATGTCTCCAAACTACCTCCGTCACAGAGACAGTGTTGTCTGCAGAACAGAGGGCAGAATAGAGACAAGGAGGCTGGGAGAAAAATACATGTATTGAGCGCTTTCTCCATCTTTCCCACTCTTTTGTTATTTTTTTCCTCTACCTTTTCATTTCACCCTGTGGCATCCCTATCCGTCTCTCCATCTCTCTTTCGGTCTCTATCACCTCTCACCCTCTTCGCCTTCCTCTCTCTTCCCCCCCTGCTCTTTCTTCCTCTCCCTCTCTCAGCATACACATCACGATCTCTCCTTGATTTCCAGAGAGAGGCTGGTATAGCAGCAGCCGGCATACAAACTAGCTGACTCAATACACATACACACGCATGCTGCATGAATAGGGTGTGTGCATTGTGGCGGTATGGAAAGATGGAGACAGAGATGGCACGAGATAAGAGGAAAAAGAGGGAGAGGCAAGCAGCAGATGATAAGGTGTTGGGGAGAGGAGGTGGAAAGAAAAAGAGAAGGTGTGGGACCTTTGCTGGAGAGTTTAGCTTTGGATTAGCTGTAGTTCTGGCATGCTGGCATCAGCAAGACATGCGTCAGCATACATTAAGCAGCTCATTTATCATTCACACTATGAACATGAGGTATGAGGTCACCGTTAGGTTGTCTCATCGTTTCTAACATAAAGCTGGGGTTAATGAAACCGGCTCCCAGGAATTCTTAAACTACAACTTGAGACTCAAAATGATTCTAGTTTTTAGGATCCCCAGACGAAAAGAGTAACATCAAAATTTGATGAGCCTTGGGCCAAAAAAGTTTAGGCACCATTTTAGCACAGAGAATGAGGTATAACTGGGGGTTATGAGGGCATGGACTTACACTCGCAAATTGCCTTTGTATGGGCTGCTGTATTTTAAAGGCTCAGTTCACCCAAATTAGGACGAAAACATATTTTGTCACTTACCTCCTGTGGTATCTAGCAGATTTCTGCTGCCACTGTAACACTATGGAGGTAGATGGACATTTCTTTAAACTGTTTTCACTGGAACTACTTTCTACTCACAGGGATGCTGTTTCTGGAAAGAGATGGTGCTGCTGAATTTTTAAAATGTAATTTTTCAATGCTGTGAGCAGCACAAGCTATATTCCCTTCATCTGTTATATTGGAGTGGGGGCACGAATCCCAGAAATGCATGCATAGATGCAACAAAGTCCCAAAAGATAAATCTTTTTATGTACACACAAAATCGATCAGTCAAATAAGATAATAATTATTTTATATTATTATTATTATAAGTCAATATATGTCACCTTTCGGGACTTCTGGGGCTCCATAAGATACTCCTACAGGTAAGTAAGAAAATATTTTTATGAATTTGACCCTGTAAACTGTGTTTAAAAACATAGTTTCCTGTAAATATTCAATCTTGCACGTGCAGTAGGGAGCATTTTAATGTTGCAGTTGGGGAAAGTGAAGCTAATTTTAACTTTCATTATTTCATACACTGTTAAGTAGTTTAACATATAACAAAAAATGTTTTCTTTGAAAAATATGAATCTCTAAAGTAACTAGTAAATGCTGTCAAATACATGTAAAGAAGTGAAAAGTACAATATTTCCCTCTTAAATGTAGTGGAGTAGAAATAAAAAGTAAAACTGAAATATTCAAGTACTGTGAAGTACAAGTACCTGAAAATTATATCGAAGTGCAGTTAGTTAGCTGCCACTTTCTATAAAGGAAGGAGAATAACAGAGAGAAAGATAAAGCACAGATTAGGTGTAACGGATAGTAAACTGCCCCCCCTCGTTTCACTATTTGCATATTGTGTGCGTGCATGCATGTATATGTGTGTGTGTGTGTATTCGTGTGTGTGTGCGCGCATGTGTGTGTATGTGTGTGCATGCGTGTGTGTGTGTGCATGTGTGTGTGTGTGTGTGTGTGTGCGTGTGTGTGTGTGTGAGTGTGCTGCAACTTGTAAGAATAACTTCCTAATTACAGTTCCCCAGTGTTAGTGCAATCTTCCTGAAATGCTAACTAGCCTCCTACAGGGAATATGGTACATTATTAATCCATGTGCTTGCTTGAACGTGCGCATCCTGTGCTTGGAAGTGTGTGTCTGCAGCGTGCATGTGAGTGTGCACGCGTTCGTACATGCACATGTCTTGTCTGCGTGTTTCCACACATCCCCCTTACCCTCTTTAACAGAGGCTTTGTTCATATAGGTGTGCAGTATGCACTGCAGCTGTGTATGTTGGAACACAATGTCATGTCATGGGCGTAGTAGTGTGTTTGTGCATAAAAATGTTAGCCAGGATTATTGTGTGTAGGTGTTTTCTCACAACAAGTAGCCTAATATAAGATTTGTTTACAACTTATTTGTATACCAAGTGTATTTCAATAACAAAACAGACACTGAATAATTGCAAAAGTAGCCAATTTCTCAACAATAGCACAGTAAAAAGACAAAGAATCCTCACATTCAAACCGAGTCAGCAGGGAGATAACATGTTAACTATGCATGCAGATTTGCTTCCACACCATGGGGTATTTCCTCTCAACAAAGATCAACATTATGACAAGAGATACTGCTGGCTCTCCGTGCACCAACATGCTTAATATGGAAAGCTAGTTTCTGTTGAAACATGGTTGGCTTTGACAAATAACCACTGATGAGAGTTGGTTCTGAAATTGAGCCTGGGATTTCAACAGATATATACTCCATGTTGCGCCCTCGCAGTGGCAGCTAAAGGGGCGAAAGACGCAATAAATGGATGGGAGAGCGGGGAATGATCTCCTATTATGCTGCAGTGTTTTTTTTAATATTCCTAGAGAACTTGCCCCACAGTAATGCCTCTAGGTACTAAGATTGTACAATGGATGGAAAGCTTACTCCTGGGTCTCCTGGTGAAGGTTGAGAGTAACAACCTGGTACAATGACAAGACAGCACACACATTAAACCCATCACTTTTCATTTGTTTTGTGCTTGCAGACATTCTGGCAGTTCCTCTCTTGTAAAGTTGTCACTTTTCATTACTGCTGATTTTAAATGTTGCCACCTGCCTTATTACAGATGTACCCATTAGAGTCCCACCATTTCTGACATTTCTGCTACTGCTGCTGCTGCTGCTGCTGCACAAAAAGCTTTCCTCGTATAGCTGTTTGTGGAGAGATTTTGTTTAGCTCTGTTCAGTGTACTCATTAGTTTTCAAGAGTCAAACGGAGCAGTTTGGTAAACACAAGTTTAGAGACCCTTTTGTTCCAGAAGTGTTCTGCTCTTACAACTCTTGAGACTGGAAAAGTCTGCTGCAGCAAGCACTGCGGTACTAATGCAGGATGAAAGCAAGATGAGCGACCTCTAAGATAGTTATCAATGGATTCCCAGGACAACTAAAGACTTCACTGACTGAGGATCTCCGGCCTTGAAAAGAGCCAGCCAACCATTTCTCATACCCAAATGTATAATATCCTAAAATGAGTCACTGAAGTTGTTCTGTTTCACTGAAACTACCTCATGTCTATTCATGGTGCCCGGAGTAAGACCCTGTTCTTCTTTCTTTCTATCAATCTTTCGGTCTTCCTTTTCTTTCCCTCTCTCCCTCTGTGGCACTCAGCCAACAATTGGAGTCAGTCAGTGGAAAAACTCTGTTAGTAGTCCATGCCCTATGGGACAAAGTGGCAACAACATCCGTTACAACAGATAGTGGGGCAGTAGGCAGCAGGCACAGGGCACAGCAGCCAAAATTTAACTGGCTGAGCGACTTTGTGTCACACACACATGCACTCAGTGGGCTAAAGTGTTTAAACTGCACATCAAGCCTGCTCTGGGAAGTCTGGACTTTTGCCACATTTTAACTGGGTAACACTTTTACATGTATGCCAAAGTGTTGATAAGAGATGATACAGATGGTTGACAAAGGAAAAAACACCATCATGGGTCATCTTAAGAGACCAAAACAGATTCAATGTGCCTCCGAAAGCAGAGCTCTAAGTTTCTGGAGAGATGAACACCATTCTTCCAAAAGATATTTCCTAATTTGATGATGTGATGGTGGCAATTGCTCCAAATCTCCCATGGGTCACCAGCTGGGTTGAGATTTAGTGACTGTGAATGTCATAATATATGATTCACATCATTTTCATCCTCATTAAACCATTTAGTGATCACTCGTGCGCCCTGCACGAACATCTGTATTAAAATTCCTCTCATATCCTTTAAAAATGGACACTCCACAAATTTTACACATAAAGTCCAGTTTAGTGCTACATGGGCTGTGAAAACAGTTGTAAAATGTCTTCTGTGGCTCTGGGGGAAGCTCACTAAAGTTTGGAAAAATACTCCTGATGGCATGAACAGCGGGGACTAATGAAAGACACTTTTTAGTTGCATTATGGGAAATGTAGAACCCAATGTTTTTGGAGATTGACCTAAAGTAAGGACTAAAAGTCTTGATATCGCCACCTCTGCAGCTTTGATTTTGACCATTATTTTTTCCAATCTGTCTCTTGTAAGCCCCCCAACTATATGGAAATGCAATACTAAATTGGTGGAATATCCCTTTAATTTGTCACCCCTCTGTAGATGGCTAATCTCTTGTGTCTCTGCATGCACAGCCACCTATGATGGAATGTTCTGCAGTGTTTAGGTCTGCATGTTCTCATGAGCAGTGACTTGACACGCTAGAAAAAAAAAAACTGTGCATGGCTTCCCTGAAATATTTGAAATGAGAGCTTAGACCATGAAGAAATGTAGTTTTAGGCCTGATGTGTCAAAGTTTCACCTTACACAGATCTAAAATAAGAGATACGCTGGCAAGACTTCATCCTAGAAAGAGTTCAGACTGATTTTTCACCGGCTCTAGCCCAGATTCTGTAGAGTCGCTGTCCAAGGTGCTGAACACTCAGCCCGCTGGACTGCGGTGCTGGTATGAGGGTTAAAACGTGCTGGTCCCTCATTCTGGCACTGCAGCCCGTCCCGGGACGCAAACTAATATATATATTTCCAAGCCACCATCCTATATGAGCGCAAAATATCACACGCTTCAGACGTATCTTTAAACGCCGAAATGGCTCCGATCAAACTTGCATACTTATAGGTTGCTTAGACCGGAGCACGGGACGTACAGGCGCCGCACACATTCACCAGGAGCCGATAATGTAAATCTGGATCTATGTATCTGCTCTCGCATTATCAATGGACACACGCGGATGGAGGTAAGACAAGCAAGGCTGCCTGAGAATAGCCAACCAGCAAATCCCCCTCATTCATCACCACCACCACCACACACACACACACACACGTTCACACACACACACACACACAGAAAGAGGGAAAGAGATGGGTTCAGTGCCGGTGATTTCAGAGCCGCAGGAATGCAAGAGCTGCTGGCGTATTTCAAAGTTGCCTACGCAATGCAAGTCCAGCCATCACAAGGAGGGCACATGAAATGAAGCCGAACGCTCTGTGCGCAATCTACAGATGTTTGCACTTTACCTGCTCCAGATGCCAACGTGGAGGAGGACGCCGTTTCTCCTCGCAGGTCCCCTCAGCAAAGCGGTCCGCGCTCGCTGCCTCTGGCAATACGTGTGGTTGTGTTTATGTGTGAGTGTTTTTTTTTTTTTTTTTTTTTGTCTTTGTCACTGATCTGATCCCAGCTTGCTTGTGTCTCCTCTGCGGTCTCCGTGAAGAGCAGTGACCGGGAAGGGTTCGGCGGTCACGGCAGCAGCATCGGCAGCAGCAGCAGCGGCGGCAGCAGCGGCAGCAGCGAGTGTGGAAATTTGCCCGCGTCAAGATTTTGGGATGCAAAACGGCGCCTGGTGTGATGTGCTGCCTCCTCGCCGCTGTCTCTCTCGTTCTCCGTCTCTCTCCTCTCAGTTTCTGCCTCTCACACTGCGTCAGGCTCCACTCCCCCCTCCTCTCTCTCTCTCTCTCTCTCTCTTTCTCTCTCTCTCTCTCTCTCTCACACACACACACACACACACACACACACACACACACACACACACACAGGGGAACAGACGGTGATTAATTCGCTGGAATTCAGTTTCTCTCTCTCTTTGTCTCTTTCCCTTCCTCTCTCTCCCCTTTTCTCTCTCTCCCTATATGTGCCTCAATCACCCTCAATCCGTCGCCTTTCCTCTGGACTGAAGCGACCGCCAGCCAGCTGTTCCGGTAGAGGGGAGAGGGTTGCATGGCACTTGAAGCGCCGCAGACAGTCATTTGGATTAGATGCGTTCCCATTTGAAGAGCCAGATACACTCAAAAGAAGAATTGCCTTTGCCTAAAACGTTGACTTTAAGTATTTCAATCACATGTACAACTCCCACCTAATTTTATTACATAACTTCAATATAAAAAGGTCACATTTAATGCAATGTTTTTCTGTCATGTTTCTATCATTTCTATCATTTGATCATATTAAATGAATGCAAACTTATACATAAAGCTTATGTGTTTATTCAAGTATTACATATAAAGTTAAGGGGAACGTCTATATAAACATGATGTGTTTATTCAAGTGCTTATTCAAGCATTATTCATAAAGGTAATGCATTTCAAATTGGTTTTATCTCCTCTAATAAATGACACATACAAGCACAGCTCTGAAAACTTTATTGCCAGATAAACATTGATAGGCCAATAGTAATAACTTCAAAATTACAGAAACTTTAAATGTATTTGTTCCATCAGCAATTCAAAAGACAAAGGGCTACATCAGCAAGACCTGCAATTGCCAAGAAACCTGGGTAATAGCAGATTTAAACACATAATATCCAAACTATGAGAAATTCAAAAGGCTTTTCATTACATTATACCTGACACCACATAATCAGGAATAAAGGCATAAGGCTTAGTTATGTATTGTATCACAAACATTATCATCACATAATAAAGATACAAGGCTTTCCCAGGGTGTTCATACCACAGATGAGATTGAAGGCACGATACTTATACCACATCATAGCATCTTATATGCCAAACAATTCAAACTAAACTAAATGAGAAAACAAGCACGTTATAAATTATAAAGCAATGTCCCTGCTGAGCCTGCTGGTGGCGCTAGAGGGAAGGTCATGGAGTCACTCAAATTGCCAGGTTTCATCCTCTAATCAGCATCAATGTCACCAAAACTCATAGCAATCCACCAAATATATTTGGATATGGCCCTCTTGACCTAACTGCGGACTGATTGACCTGGTGATGTGTAGGCTTCTGTCTTCCCAGCAGAGCCAAAAAACTCAATGCTCTCCATTTACAATCTCAACTGATATACACATATACAAGAACACCTCACAAGTTTTAGCCAGGGACCTGGATTACAGCAACATTTTAAACATTTAATAGTCAGTGCTCCGTCTTTAAGATCATTTTTGCAGAATGGGAACAACTTATACATGGGAAACATGAAAAAGGCCTTTTAGTTTATATAATACTTGCATGAAAAAAAGGGCCTCTCCATCTACATATGTAACGAAGATAATAGTATGCATTCTCAATGCAAAATAATGGCCACAGGGTCCAAGAGCAGTTTCCTCCACCAAATGCTCCAACAGCACATCTTAAGAAGAATCAGCAAGTTCACACATAATGAAAGTGGCAAAAGAGGATGACAAAAAATAAAAAATCTGAGAAAAATGAGCTGTTCCAGTGTTTGCTTGTTTTGTTTGGGTTTTTTTTAAAAAACCACTTGAACTAGTGAGGGGGCTTCATTCCAGTGATCTACCAGGTCATCAAATTGGCAATGTCCATCAAGCCAAAATGTGGCCAGCTCAACTGTCCAGCGTTACGCTTGTGAGTTCACTGAAGTATCTTAATCTTAAGCGTTTGGACCTTTGGGGACAGTTGTCATCCAAGTTCATCAACACTTTATGGAAGAATTCAAATGTGAATTTGAGTTCCTGGGGATAGCTCAGGTTGAGTGTGTAAATCAGTCCAAAAAGTTCTAATGGTGAAAACCAAATGAACCATTTTGATATAAGGAAAACATCTCAAAAGTTAAGTTTAGTTAATACCAAAGTTAGTTTAATACTGAAAGCTCTCAGTAAAATGCCATTACTAACCAAATACTGCTTGATGAGAGTGTTTCTGTCCTCATTGAAGTAGACACACAGACTTATAAGGACACAGTCCCTCCTGGAGGTCAATGGGCCTCATTCACTAATCATTCTTAAGAGGAATGTTCTTCTTAAAACCCACTTACAAAGTTTTCACAAGGATTATGACATTCACCGACGTTTTCTTATTTGATTGATTATTTGATTTGTTCTTAGGTAAGAACTGAATCTTAGAGCACACTTACTCACATTTGAATGTTGACATGTTTGTGAAAAATAATTGGTTTTTGCATTTTCTTCAATTCTACAGTTGTATAATATTGTGAGATTTAAATTACATTATTTTTATCATTTATATTATTTGTAATGATTATTTTCATTATTTTACAAAGCATTATGGTCTTTTGAAACAAATACAGGAGCGAACAAGCGAACAGGAGCGAAAAACAGGAGAGAACAACATGCATAAGTGCCATAAAGCTAAGTTTGAGTCCAATAAGATGTAGATGCCAAGAAGCAGTGCACAAGAGGCATATATAGAGTGCATAGAGTGCATAGAAGCAGATTTTTCTTTTTTTGTTTTTGTTGGGGTTTTTTTGTCTTTTTTTTCCTCTACATTCAGTCCATTAAGTGCAGAGGTGTTTGCAAAAGAGCTGTGTCTTTAGTTTTTTCTTAAAGATTCAGAGGGACCCTCAGAGTTTAGTAACTTGTTCCACCACCGGGGAACTACAGAGGAGAAGAGTCTAGCTAGCAACAATTAAAATTAATTTGATTTTTACAGCGTGATTATTTGTAGTTTACAATTAATCTCAAGAAAGAAACACATCACTTAAAAAAATAAATTAAAAAATTGTATTATTATATTATTATTTGTATTACTTTCTTCAAGTGTCTCGGAGATTGTGGCCAGTGTTCAGGCTATCTGTGAAAGCGTTTGAGCCACTGTCTCTTGGTGGTCCAGGATCACATCTATGATCAGATGTGGGACAGTTGAAGAGATGAGATGAAACCACTAACACAAGGCTCAGGTCTGTGTCCAAATGCTCAGCTGATGGCACACCAGAGAGTGCTGTCTCTCCAATAAAGGCCGCTATGTGCTGATCCAGCTCAGATAACTCTCCAGTGATCTGCATCTCTCTTCTATATTTGGCAATTTTTTTTTTTTTGGCCTCATATTTAAGATCAAACCATTTCCTTTACTTCATCAGCTGTGTGCCCTTCTCCAGATAAAGCATTCACTGAATGAGTAATAATATTTCATGCATTTTTTTCTTCTGTTATTGTATATCCACCACTGACGCTATTACATATGACAGCTCGTTTGATGTTCAGTTCCTGCAGCAGTACCTCCATTTCAGAACTACTGAAGGTTTTTTATGTTTGGAGTCCGGTGCTCCACCCTCATTAGACTTTGTTTGGGCATTCTTGACTTCTTTCAACTTTTCTTTTCAATTTCTGTGTGGTATCTGTGTGTGCACACAGCTCTGCAGTCTCATGCCCTTTTAATGGGGATTGGTTGGGCATTTACCTATGCAAATTAGGATCACCTGGCACATGCTTTCAACTTACAAGGACAATGGGATTCATCATTATAAGAACACAACAATTCTGCATTTTAAGAACACATCAAGAATCAGACATAGACTTTTATAGGACCTTTCTTAAGAAAAAATGTAAGAAAAAACTTAGGAAGATATTGGTGAAGGAGGCCCAATGTTCTCACTCTGCAAAAGAAGAGTCTCCACTTTTCAAGACATTTTCCAGGACATTGTTCATTCAAGATTCAAGAGTCAAAATTCAATATTTAGTTTACTGTCATTTTCTTTTGTACTTGCATACACGAAATGCTGTTCCTCCCAGTCCACAGCAGTGCAACAACAACAGAAAGGATAAAGATATATATCTAAAAATTCCCTTAAAAAATGATAAAAACATATAAATCCAAAGAAAAAATGAACAAATAGTTAGTAGCACAGTGCATTAAAGTGAGTTTAGAGAGAATGTGCATGTTTCAGTTTGATGTTGACAGCTGGTCCATGTCAATGAGTGACCCGCACTAATGGCAGGATTATATAATCCATTTTGCTGTCCAGAGACCAAATATTATCCAGCATGATTGTTGGAACTGCTGGTTTGTATAGGTTAGCAGTTAGCCTAGCTTGCATGCCCCGCTTCTGCGTCCTAACACACCACTTTCGATGTTTCCTCTCTGGAGTAGCTCCAGGCAAGTCCATGGTCTCCTTTGGGCCCACTTAGCAGACCAAGCTTCCTCAGCTGATTTAGCCCTCCCAGCCAATATTTCTTGTAGCAAAAGTCTATGAATATCCAAAAGAAACTGACAATCATAGACATATTTCCCTTGCACTCCACACAATGACATAGACATAGACGTAGACGTAGACATGGACAAAGAGACTGCAAAGTCGTAAGTAGAAGAGGCCGTTGCAAACGTTGGTCGTGCTGCCATCACACCAGCTCATGGAGAGAGAGAGACAGAGATTGCCACCAACAAGGACCCCTTAATTTATCTTCTTGTCTTCACAAAATAACTCCTCTGTTAGCTTCCCCGGTGAGTTTCTCCTTTGGAATGTTAATAACAGTGGCAGGTAGCAGTTGACAGCTAGATAGTTGTTTTCATTTAAAAAATATATCCAAAGATGATATTTCCTCTTCTGTTCTTGCTGACTAATGCTGTTACCTCTTCTTTAGATCCCTCTCTGAAGATTATTTGAAGGTTATTTTGCAAAATGTCCCATTCTTTAGGTCCAAGTTTGAGATGTATTCAGGAGCCCATCTCCAGTGCAGCCACTCTCTCTCATAACCCTCTTTGTCTCACCCCAGTGGTTACTTTATTGACACTTGGCTAAAGAAGCTATCAGATTTGAGAAATCTGTTGTACAAATCAATATTACCTAGTTGTCCTAGTAGGAGCATTGCAACAAAAGACATGTTGCCTACTCTCCATATACATGCTTCCACTAGGACAGATTATCAGTAGTTTCAGCAACATCACCTATCATTTGTACACTGATGACATCCAGTTATATTTTTCCTTCAAACCTGATGAGCTTGATAGACTTTCTGTATTGAACAAATGTTTAAATGCAATTCGGAACTGGATGGCAAATCATTTCCTGCAGTTAAATGCAGATAAAACTGAAGTCTTGATTATTGCTCCTGATAATCTTCACTCAGTGATCAGGCAGAACCTTGGTGTTTTATCCACATCTTTTCAGTCTAGTCTGCATAATCTTGGTGTAATTTTTATCAGTCTATGAGTTTTCATGTTTCTTTCACTTAAGAACATAACCAAACTTAGGTCTGCTGTGTCAAGAGCTGAAATAGAGGTGCTAATACATGCTTTTATCCCATCACGTTTGTAATTCTCTTTTTACTTGCCTTAATAAATCTTCCTTCGACCATTTACAAACTGTCCAAAATGCTGCAGCTGGGCTTCCAACAGATGGTCACACATTACACCTATTTTAACCTCTCTGCACTGACTTCCTGTTAAATTTAGAATTCATTAAAATCTTGGTGCTCATTTGTAGAGCCCAACATGGCAGGCTCCACATTATATTATGGACCATTTGCACCCCCACACCACGAGCCGAGCTCTTAGGTCCTCTAACCAGGGTCTTCTAAGTGTCTTCTGAGAGATCATGCTGTCCAGTCAGCAGCACTTAAGCTTTGGGATAGACTCCCATCTGAGGTCTCTGGACTCTTTTAAAAAGCAGTTAAAAACCATCTGTTCAGACAGGCATTTATGTAGCATGTGTTATTTTATGTTTTAACTTGTGTTTTATGTCTGTTCCCCCTTGTGTGTTTTATCTGTTGTTTATCTTTGTTTTATTTATTTGACTGTGAAGCACTTTGTGACTGGTGTCTGTGAAAGGCAAGGCAAGGCAAGTTTATTTATATAGCACATTTCAGCAACAAGGCAATTCAAGGTGCTTTACATAAAACATTAAAAGCGTCAAGATAAAGTGCAAAAGAAACACACCATAAAAGAACATTTAAATACATCCAAAAACAGTCATTAAAGAGCTCAGAAAATAGAAAATAAAGACAAGGTAAAATAGAGCAAGACAAATGCAGTGTAAGAAATTAATAATTATTTGATTTAATAAAAGGCAGCTGCGAACAGAAAAGTCTTCAGCCTTGATTAAAAAGAACTGAGGGTTGCAGCAGACCTGCAGTTTTCAGGGAGGTTGTTCCAGATAAGTGGAGCATAAAAACTGAACGCTGCTTCTCCATGCTTAGTTTTGACTCTAGGAGCAGAAGGCAGACCTGACAACCTAGACGATCTGAAAGGTCTGGATGGATGGATGGATGTAGCAGCATGTCAGAAATGTATTTTGGCCCTAAACCATTCAGTGCTTTATAAACCAACAATAGTATTTCAAAATCAATTCTTTATCAGACAAGAAGCCAGTGTAAAGATCTGAGAACTAGAGTGATGTGATCTGCTTTTTTGGTCTTACTGAGCAACATTCTGAATCAGCTGCGGCTTTCTGATCGATTTTTTAGGGAGATCTGTAAAGACGCCGTGACAATAGTGGAGTCTACTGAAGATAAATGCATGGACAAGTTTTTCCAAATCCTGCTGAGACATAAGTCCTTTAATCCTTGATATATTATTCAGGTGATAGCAGACTGACTTTGTAATTGTGTTAATGTGGCTGTCGAAATTTAGGTCTGAGTCCATGACTACACCGAGATTTCTGGCTCGGTTTGTGGTTTTTAACATTACCGACTGAAGCTGAGTGACTTTTAATCGTTCTTTCTTGGCTCAAAAAACAATTACTTCAGTTTTATCTTTGTTTAATTGAAGAAAATTCTGGCACATCCATTCGTTGATTTGTTCAGTGCACTTACTCAGCACTTGTATTGGACCATAGTCCCCTGGTGATATAGTTATGTAAATTTGTGTATCATCTGCATAATTATGGTAACATATTTTGTTGTTTTTCTGAGCTAGTGGAGGCATGTAGAAAATAAAAGCCTCAGGGAACTCTGCATGTCATTTTTGTCTGCTCAGATGTGTAATTACCTATAACCAACCAAGTACTGTGCCAGAAAGTCCCACCCAGGTTTCCAGTCAGTCTAGTAATATGTTGTGGTCAACTGTGTCAAATGCAGCACTGAGATCCAATAATAGTAAGACTGAGATTCTGCCACTGTCTAAGTTTAAGTGGATGTCATTGAAGACCTTAACAAGATCAGTCTAAGTACTGTGGTGTGACTGGAAGACATCAAAGCAGTTGTTTAGTGCCAAGAAGTCGTTCAGTTGTTGAACAGCTTTTTCAATGATTTTGCTTTAAAACGGGAGGTTTGATATGGGCCAATAATTGTTCATTAGTGACATGTCTAGATTGTTCTTTTAAGAGTGGCTTGATGACAGCAGTTTCCAAGGCCTGTGGGAAGACACTTGAGAGATGTGTTGACAATTTGTAAAAGATCTGAGGCCATGCAATCTGAAACATTTTTGAAAAAGCCTGTAGGCAGAATATCAAGGCAACAGGAGGAGGATTTAAGATGTTGTATAATGAGGTCATTTTACATTTCTCCACAGAGATCTTTTCTTACCAGAGACAACCTTCACCTTATTTGGCGCAATGGCGTAAATAACATTTGTAATTTTAGAATTTAAATTATCAACAAGCTCATTGACTGAGAACCAAGAGAGGGCAGGTGTGGAAGAGAAAGCCTGAATAAATACTTCACTGGTGTTATCAGTTATATAGCGAATGATCAGAGAGAGCAACATCAGTTACCACAAACTTAGAAATGTTCAGACCCTTGGAGACGATTAAGTTCAGAGTGTGCCCCTTGTTGTGTGTTGACTGCATCAAATACTGAGTCAGTCCATAGTTATTAAGATCACAGCACAATTTTTTAGTTCCTCTGTCCTGGGGTTGTCAACATGGATGTTAAAATCACTAACAATAACTGCACAGTCAAAGTCAATACAGATTATAGACGGCAGTTCAGCAAAGTAATCAAAATAGGTTGCACAGTATTTAGGTGGCCTGTAGATATTTAGGAACATGGCTTGAGAAGAGGAATCCAACTAAAGAGCCACATATTCAAAAGAAGCAAATTTCTATAAGTCATCTGCTTGCATTGGAGGGAATTATTAAACAAAATGGCAACTCCACCTCCTCTCTTATGCACTCCAGCTTCACTCATAAAACTGAAACTGAAGTTGGGAGGTTCAGCTGTTCTTATCAAGTTTGCAGAACCAGTTGAGTGCTTGCTGTTTCTTAGCAGATTCACCATTCTGTTTCTATTACATATCAAGACAGGAATTGAGAAAGCTATCAGCACACTGGGCCCCAGCTTGTCCTGGGAAGAGACATAAGTGCCATTAGCCTTGCAGCCTGGAAAGGTGCTATGTAACTTTACTTACTTACCTGCCTGCTTCAGGAGCCAGTCATAAATGTCATTTTCACATTACACTTAACCCTGGGCAAAAAAAAAAAAAAGAGTTACACACTTACTTACTTAGAATGTAGGATATCCCCTCTCTTAGCCCAGGGCTTATTAAACCCTGCTGCAGAGCAGGGTCATCCCTGATTTTTGGAGGGGTATTCCCAAAAAGTCAAGGGTAAGGTCTGCAGTATGAATCGAGATTAGAACCAAGGTTAGAGCAAAAACCTTAATTAAGTTAGCTATGTATTTGTCAAGTTGTGCCAAGAACTTGGCTTGAAGTGGCAAAGTTGTTATACGCATGAATTCTGCTTTTATCTATGATAGAAACAGTGAAAGAAAGTGATGAAAACTTTCATGCTTTAAGACGAATTATTTTCTGAGATGAAAAAGTACAAACAGAGACACTTTGGACTATAAAAGGAGACTTGGCACTTGGGCACCATCTTTTAAACGCCCTTTGGCAGTTGAATTGCAACCAGACAAAGAAGAGGCCTATCTTCTTGAATGGGGGGTTGTCTGTATTTAATGTTAATGTTCCACACAGCAAGATTACAATGTTCTAATTTGAAGCAGCCTGCGTCATTGCCAGGGAAACTCTATACTGGGGTGGGCAACCATGTGCCATGGATGGCCAACAGTCTATAGGTTTTTCACTTTAACTAAATACTACAGTAGCTGATTTAATTGAAGCAGAGAGGAGAAATATGTGAATCGCCTAGAGCATAATCTGGTTGGAATGAAAACCTGCAGACTCGGCCCTCCATAGCACATGATTGTCTACCCCAGCTCATGTCAGGCACATAGTTGAGCTATGGAGATTGTTTTAAAATTACAAAATACACTCGATTTTTACGTGTATCAATTCTGTGGTGTTGAGCAGGCCAACACTTGTCTTGCCTGGGTTTGTACCTTTGTCGTTGAGCTATTGCCACCTACTTGATCAATACCAAAGTTGTGCAGCTACTCAGAATCTGAACATGTGATTAGCTGATAGCTTGTCACTACGCTGATATGCCACAACTTTTAGGATTTCAAAATTTTAGACTCTGTTAGGTGAGGGTCAATCATGATGCTCATAACTATATGTCTTCTGATATACTTCACTGGGCTCAGCCAAAACATAAGATATGCCCTTGCAAGAATCTTCTTGTTTTGGTTGTGCGTGCAAGACGGCCGTGAGACAGCAAGGTTTATTCTGTATAAAGTCTGTATAAAGTGGGAAGATTCACTGTGAACTCCAAGCATTTTGTATGTTCCATTGAGGGTACAGTGCGCTTCCTGGGCCCAGAATAAATGTTTTCTTGTAAGACAATGGAGACTTGACCAGACAGTTTCATTTTTATACATCACTCTGTCTCTGACAAACATGTTCTTAAGAAATGCTGTCCACAAGAAAAATGGACTTAGAGTACAAAAAATGCTAATACAGAATAGAATAAGCTTTTCCCCAGGGGAAAAATAGTATTGGTACATAACTGCTGCAGGCAGTTCTACATCAGCAGAGCAGTGTGCAAAATATCAATATCATCAATACTCACTTCATTCACTGTAAACAAGGCAGGCCATCTGTTTACAAATTCAGAGATCACAGGTGCTTCCTGGATAACTTCCTGCTGTCTGTTGAAGGTCTTCTGCATTTTCTCCTTGACCACAGCCTTGTTGTGTTATTTTTTCACCTCTGTCAAGAGAGCTACCCTTTCATCCTCAAGACTCTCTGTTGTTTCACCACTAGGTTGGGATGGGAGGAAGATGACCTTATTTTTTTGTTTGTTTTTTTCATGTTCACAGCAGCTTTTTTTGACCTTCGTGCTTGTTCTTGAGAGAACACTGACCTCAGGGTGTCCAATCTTGTTAAGTTTTGTGCAAAAATTGGCACTCTTTGTCTTTGTTTCCAACCCTCATGGACAGCACAAGTTCCTCTTTCCCTCAAACATGGATGAGCATGCAAAAATTGGCACTCTTTGTCTTTAGATGCTGTTTCCATCCTTCATGAACAGCACAAGTTCCTCTTTTCCTCAAGCATGGATGAGCATGCACCAAGACCTCAGCGACCTCTTCCATTTGGAAATTTGAAGATCTCTTCAGCCATGCCTTCAAGGATATCTGTTCTTAGCTTTTGGGGGGGTAAGAAGAATGCCATTTGCTCTGAATTCTGCATTGGCTCTTTGGAACTAAATTTCAGCAAAATATGAAAAGTGGGCAACAAAGAAGATTGGAGGCCAAGAGCAGGTTCTTGACTCTGAAGCTGGATCTAAAATGACTTTTGCCAATTGAGTGCTCAGAAGACAAACTGTCTCGGTCAAGGGATGGAGAGCTGAGGGGGTTGGCAGAAGTCCTTCCTCGGGTCAAAGAGCTGTGGGATGTAGTGGTTGAAGTTATTGGCGTGCTAATGCTGCAAGGTGGTGGAGTCCCTGGAATGCTGGAGCTAGTTTGTTCACACAAAAAAATATCAATTTCAGACTATCCCTATCTCTAATTTCACTGGTTGACATAAGATTGACATATTCATTTCCAAAGTCTGTCAGGAAAGATCTAACTTTGGATATATTTCTAACCTAGGAACCAAGGAACCTCTTAAACATTTACACGATAAATCACAAAAAATGTTTGATTTATACAACATAATTCAATAAGTTTTCAGATGATAGACCATGCGATTGTTTGTGATTATGCAATTTTTTTGTCTCCATAAGATTAGCGAGGAAGAAAAGTCACATTATAGACATACCTTAAATAATGATATAGCTTTTAATCATCCATCTCACGCCTACAGTGTAATCACAGAGTGGACAAACATTGGCCAGGTCTTCAAGATCAACTAGGGCAACCTCTGTGTTGAGAGATATGGTCAGCTCATAAGCTCTGAAGTGCTAATGATACCACGCACACAATATCCTTATGTAGCCCTATCTAAAAACATTTCATTTTAGACAAATAAATATGTAAACCAGTTCATTGGAGTGTTTAATACAGCTCATAGTGAATTAAAAATGCTATAGGCAGATAAACAAATGTTTGTCATTGTGTTAATGAAGTTAATTGAAATACAAATAGTTTGTTTACTGTACACATAAGAGTAGCATTTTTACCTCACAACCTAATCCCAGGGGGCATAAGGTTGTCCATCTTGACATTTTGTTAATTGCATTGGTTGTTTGCAATGTCAGCCCATGACAGTTCTGTAGGAGATTCCTTTCATGGTTGTATTTTTGGCAAGATGTACTTTGTTCATCTTGGGATATTTCTGCCTAAGGCTTTCCACTACTTCCTTGTTCAGTACATCCACAGAGAGCATGGAAACATTTGCAACTTACAATGTGGATTTAAGGTGGGATACATTGATATGGTATGCAATCATTTACTAATGTTTGGCTGCTAATGTGAGTGGTATATTCGTGAAACAATTTGTATGATGAGCAACTTGCTTAAAGAAGCTGTGCTTCACCTCAAACCTCATAGTCCATTGTCCAACTAAAGGCCAAAAACATTCAATCATTTGAGGGTAATGTTCAACATAAAGATATTTTGGCAAGAGTCATGCAGGAAAAAGCTCCAAGAATCTATCTTTGTGTTCTGCGATTTTGCAGTCCAGGTAGACAATGGTCTCCTCATCATAAAAAGGGGAAAAAGTGACTTCAACAATTTCTTTTAAATCAAGCAACCAAGCCAAGTAGGCTCTGCCTGTGGTATCAAGTCTCCAATTATAAATGGGAACAACCTCAATAAATTCTCATTTTTATTGGCATTACCTCCGGTGCTCCTTGTACCATAATATGAGGTTTATTAGTTCTATCCCCTGACTTGTATGGAAAGTTCAGGATTAATTTGTTAAGAGTGTTAAGAGACAGATACTTTTTGGAAATGAATACACCAATGCAAAGGGCAATCTCAACTGGAATAACACCCTCAAATAAGTCAGGAACAATGTCAGGAGGGTAGCCCTGAGAAACATGAAAATAACATAAATTCTTAGTAAAAACACACTCTCTTTACACCACAACAGATGGTTATGTTCTCCCTTGCAAATATAATGTGTGTGTCATGAATGTCTTTAGTTCGAAGGTTAAAATGACCTGACTGAACAGCCCTGAATGTCTGATCTCTGAATGTGTGATCTTTGACCTGTACAAAACCTGCAGAAGTAGACACCAGAAAAGCTTTCAATGAAGCTTGCTACCTCATGGGCTCCTAAATTATCTCCAATGACCAACAGGACTGTGCCTTTCACAAACTCTTCAATACCCGAAATAAAAACACCATACTTCTCTAAAATAACCAAATCTTGTAAAAGGGGCTCTAAAATTTGTCCATACCCATACACCTTTACATCTGTAGTCTTACAGCCAAGTGGATGGATGAAAGAGCTGAATGAGATCCAAGTGGTAAATTATTCAAAATCCAGTACACACCGCAAAGTTTATGAGTTTTTCTGGACGTACCTAAGGGGTTTCAAACCTCAAAGATATCAATGTATAGCGATACTGATAATTTCAAATCCTCCCCGGTGAAAAAACTATTTTCTTTAAAGTAAATTCCATTTTTTATCAATTTGATCAGATTGTACTGTCACTGTCACTTAACAGTTGCTGCAGAGAATGCAAAACAGGAATATACTGCAATGTCCTATTGGTTTTGGGATCAAGGATGTACCCAACTGGGTTCCCCATACACCAATGTTCTCTATAATACTGTTTCCGTTTGCAAGCTGTAGTCAGGGGGGCATCTTTTACAAAGGCTTTGGCCAAATAATTGGACTTGCACACTACTTGAGCAAGCTCTTTGACAATTGACTCATCAACTTGAACATTATAGTTTTTAAGAATGTTAGGCAGGCTGTTAAAAGTGATCAGAAAAATTGGGGAGTTTAATAAATAGTGTAATTCATACAGTAATTCATCAGTAGCTAGGGCCGGCACAAACTATGTTCCAGCTTCAATATAACCAAGGCGATGTTCTGCTCAATAACCTTGAGAAGATCTTCAATAGTGGAATAACTATGTGCATCTAAATCAGTTTCAGATTCTACATGTGTCTGCAGCACGAGAAGCAACATCTTGTACGGGATTATGTTTCCTGTTTTTATGGGTATGACATGTATCGTAGGTGTTAGTTTTAAACACAACCTTTAAACATGCATGTAACAGTTTCATGTCTCCGTAAATCTAAAGCAAAGTAATAAAGTAATCTTGTTCATTTAAAAGCTCATGATATGTACACAACTGACATGGAAATGTGGATAACTCAGATGGCTTTGAAGAGGTTTGGGTTTTGTGAGTACCGTATATGACTCAAAAGACTCCATAATCCATAATCTAGATGTGCAAGGACAATTATAGTACAGGCAAGGATGCCTGAACCTGTTCCCATGACCACCATGTTTTTGCTTGCAATATTTAAGCAATTCATACCTACTTACTACTGATTTTCCACACACCATACACTCCTACACACCATTCACATATTCTACCTAGAAAATAAGAAGGTCAAAATGTAGCTAACATTTTCGCAGAAAATTATGGCTTAGTTAATATAGACCTTATCAATGCCATCACATGTACTCACCTAAATTGCGAGGTTGCCTATACAAGATGTGAGCTACTTTGTTGATTTTGCCCTATGATGTTGCACCTGAAAGTAATGGAAAAATATTACAAGGTTAGTTTCCAACCAGGATGATAAATAGCCAGCTGCGAAGGTGTGTATGTGTGTGTGTGTGTGTGTGTGTATGTGTGTGTGTGTGTGTGTGTGTGTGTGTGTGTGTGTGTGTGCATTCGCGCATGTGTGTGTGCAACTGCCTGATCTTAACATTAACATTAACATTAATGTTAACATTTGATTTATTGTATTTAAATATTTTAATGTGGATGCAATAATGAAATTACATTTTAAGGCCATCTTTTTTATCACTTTTTTAAAAAGTAGGAGAAAACTGAGTTGTACTCGTTGCTCTCTTCATTTCATGTGACATCATTGGCTATTCTCTAATATGACAATAGGTTGAAATGCTGCTTTCAGTGAAAGGGATGGAGAAGCAGAGTACTGTGGTTTTGTTAATACAGACTGAATCAATGCCATATGTACTTACTTTGATTATGAGATTGCCTGGAAAAGGTGCAAGCTACTTAGTCTAATGTTGTTCTGCCTGAAAATAATGGAAAAACAATGTTAAAAACAAGGCTAATTTCCGGCCAAGAGGAGGAGTAGCCAGCTATGGAAGGGGAATGGGTAAAGAGAGTTCTTAAAGTTGGCCTTGGTGCACTTTTCCTTTTATGCAAGATCATAGGCTCCATGATAAAAGCTGTAAATGCAATGAGAGTGTGAAGCAGCAGACTTCAACTGACCTACATACGAAATTTGAGTTTTAACTAACAAACTAAGCTATCAAGAAATTTTCAGTAACTTAACAATTAGCTATTCAATCCACAAAGCAAAACATGTTATTTTGCAGGACTGCATAAAACATGGAGCATGTTATATTTGCAGTATATGTGATATTCTTAATTACAGTCTGATAATGAAATAATATTACAATTTCACAAAATTAGGATCAGCAACAGGCTTAAAAAGGCTACTCAACATTTTACTCAACATTTGAATCGCTGCAGTCAGGCCTTGAGGTGCAATGGACTAATTACCCTGTAATCATGAGTCAAATGCATTATATTGCCAATAGGTCAGACAGTGACATTTATTAATCCAATTCAAATTAAATTTCTTTTAATAAGATTGTAATCCCTCAAGAGAAAATTTTAAATAAGGTAATGTGCATTTGGAAACAACTTAAACTAGAACAGTGCACTCAGTAGAGTGCAGATCTCCACCAGGTGTGTCTGGGGGCATGTATAGTCTCAGTTTTCTTTAAGATGCATAGAATAGTGTAATGGTATTGTAACCAAGTGTCCTCCTGGGTTCGCCTAACTATATAAACTTAATAAGGTAACAATAAACAGGACGATAAGTTCAAACTTCTCAATTTAAACATTGTTATTTATTTAGATCATTTTGTAGTAACACACCACACAAAATAAAACCCCTCCCTACCTCCCTCTCCCCTCCCAAACAAAGAAGAATTCAATCTCACTCAATTGTCCCTCCCAGCTCCCTTACAGTCAAGATGGCAGTGAAGCTAACAAAAACAGGGATTTATTTATCTTGTATTGTGCCTAACTTGTATTGTGCCAGACTTGCTTTTAGCCTAGCCAATTGCCAATGTCGTGTCGAAGTCTGTTCCCCCCTCAAATGATGTTCCCCTCCTGTCAAAATTGTGTTTTCCATAGCACCACCTCCGCGGCTGGGGTTAGGACTTAGGTTATGGTTATGGTTAGTAGGGCTGTAGACTCTCAGTTGATTGGTCAATTGGTTGGTCGATATGCTCTTGTCCAACCAAATACTCAAATATTTTTTGCTTACACTAGATATGACCTGCTAACGATGTAGCATGCAAACTATGCTACATCGTTAGCGTAGTTAGCACACATTAGCTTGGAGGGCTAATTTGGCTTGTGTACTATATTACGTGAATGATTGGTTGAAGAGTAGGTATGATTTCGGTCAACCAAGATTTTCTTCGGTTGACTGCAGCCCTAATGATTAGGCATAGCGGAGATAGCTGGTTGGGGTTAAGGTAAGGTTGGGGTCAGGTTAAGCACTTCAGAAGATGACTGGTTGGGGTTAGGGATAGCCTGGATGCAGTTTAAGGTAAGGGGAAACACATCTTCACAAACAACACACTTCGACACAACACCGGAAATGCCTTTTGCTACAGATCACTTGCGGCCCCTACTGGCCACTTAAGCAGAGTGAGGAGTTAGCAGTCAATGGCGGTATAAAACATGTTATAAAATAGGTTTTTCAACAATTGTGAATCACTGCAATCACAAGAGGTCCTTGAGCATGCAGTCATAAATGTGCACAAAAATGATTATGCTGATGGGTCCAGTAGTATACAAGATTATCTGCGGACAGATACACACACGGACACACACAACCAAACACATGATCTCCTCCAGGCTTATGCCTGGCGGAGATAATTAGCAGGGAAGGGAACAAAAGTATGTTACCAACACCTGCAGGTCTAGCCAGCTTAAGTAGCTTAAACGTTAATGAGAATCAACCATAAATATTTTAAGTGAGTACAAAATGCAAACTGTCTGTCAGCACCAAAAGCAGCCCTGCCAGAAATTCGCAGTAAGTTTAAAATTCTCTGATAATCAACTACAATTTCCTTCAATATTCTGCAACCATTAGAGACAGTCCACAGATCATATAATTGAGCATCTGAGCAACTGAGCATCTGAGCAACTGAGCATACTACAGCATCTTGCGTAACATTACATTCTTTGTCACTCTTCACTCTGTGCAGCTGTGATATAGCTGAGGGACAAAGTCAGGCAGATTGTGGAAAAATATAATTATACTACCCTCAGCACCCACTGTACAGTCTGCATGGAGATGGAGAGCCATAGTAGAGGCAATTCCCTGTGGAGGTTTACATCAAGAAAGTCTGATGCGATGTGAACACGCCTGCTGCGCAAATCCTGCCAGTCTGCACCTGTATGCGTCTTTTGGAACAGATGGGTTGAAATAGCCACGACAAGCACTAAGGCACAACTTTTCTGCAAGAGTCTGAAATCCTTGGCCTCTCCAAATTTCTGCAGAACATTTAGTTTCCCATGAAAAAGTTCAAGGGGGCTGCAAAAGACGTGACAAATCTCTCACGCCTAGTACCCTACCCATGAAAACAACAAACAATAGTTGTGACTAAGTTGTTACCCTTCCTCCATATAATAAAAATATAATAAACCAAATTGACTAGCTAGCTAGCTCTAGCAGAGTCAAATGCGACAGTGAGACAAAACGTGACTAAAAACCCAGCTGCATGCACCCTGAAAGTCAAACATGTGTCAACGATGTCTCTCCTTTGCTGAAAAAGTTAGTTCCTTGTAGCTAACTACAGCAAGGTGAGGAGATGGGACACACTCGCTAGCAACAAAAGTTCTCAAAATGCTTTTAGGATCTAGTAAAATAAATCTAGTTTACTCAATTTGTTTACACTCAGTTTATACTAAGCATATTTACTTTATGTTTAATTATTTGAATCAATAAACTCTTGATTTAATATATTTCAGTTACATTTTACTTAGTCATTGCTCATGTTTATGAGGCCTTGAATCATTTTTTGAGTGTAGCTTGGTAAGTACTGTACTGTAAAACCCAAACTGGGGATGTTCTTGATGAAATTATATCAAATCCTTTAGGGGAATGAAACAGTCACACAGCAGAGAACATTTCAGAGAAATACTGTGTTTTTGGAATGATGGTCACATTGCTGGGTGTTTCTGTGCCCTCCAGCTGCTGGCGGATGCATCAGGTCTCTGCTCCTGGAGGCAAAAGCTACAGTAACCCACCAGAATGAGCAGTCCAGTGTTATTTGTGGTTGGCTGTTTGCCTAAATGCACTATGGGGCAACCTGATGTCCTGCCAGCAGACATGGTCAGATTAACTGCCTCTTTAGTGCAGGCACACACATGCGCACACATACAGGCATGGAGGCAGATAAATAAACAACTTGAAAGAGAAATGAATGGATGAATGCATAAACCAGGTATTAATAATACATTATGAACCTACAAAAAACATGGCTCCTGTTCAAAGCCTTACACATTAACTGCCCTTTTTTTTACCATTAGATAGCATTAATCCAGGGCTGTATGTTCTCAGGCTGACATCATATGTCGCATTAGTGGATATAGAGACTATAGTATAAATCCAGTAATCTGCCTCTATATGGCTGTAGGTGATGGCTGACATTGGAGTGAACTGTATCCTGGTGACCCTCATAATGCATGACTGAGTAATTACAAATGAGGAGGATAAAAGGCAGATGAGGTCAGCGAGAAGAAAAAAAGGAAGAAACATAACAGAGACATCATCCATTCAGAGAAATCCTATAGATCCCTTCTCCTGTCTGTCTATAGAGAATATAATAGAATAGAATAGAATAGAATAGAATAGAATAGAATAGAATAGAATAGAACAGAATGGACCTGTGCAACATACTGGATTTAAATCTGCTCCAGGGGCACCGTTAGTGGCTGACCTCTGACCTGATCTCTGAACCTTTGGATAATTTCTCACAGGGTATAAATATATAATGAATCATCATTATTAATGACAGAGTAAAGGTGATGACAGTCTCCTCTCTAAGTTGCGGTGGTGCTGCTGTTACAGGTAGCACCGGGTCACCACAGCCACGAACGTAGCCATACGACTGTGAATACTGAGGTCACGTCGTCTAATGTTATATTTATTTATGTTGTTTATTTTTGTTCTAGTAACCTTTATGAGCTCATTCTAGTATTTTGGATTTTTAAATTTGACTATTTTTAGGCCATAAAAAACAATACATTATTAAAGGCTTCAGCATTTCTCCCCCAGAATTTAATTTCTGGAAATACAGAGAAGGCTTTAAAACAGTATTTAGACCTTGAAGTTGGGAAAAATACAGAAAGTGTAAATGAACAGTTAACTAGATTTAAAGTAATTAAAGAAATGTAGAGATTTTCCATATGTTTCTGTGTGGTTTCTGGTACGAAAAATTTGAAGGTTGTTGGGGGTGTGCTGGAGGATTGTTGGTGTTTCACTTTGCTAAAAAACATTCAACTTTCAGTCTCTTTTGTAGATACACTGGAAACATGTTGATCACATCACATCAACATGTTTCATTAGCTTTGGCCAGTTTTGTGTTGGAACAAGGAAAAACAAAAACAACAAAATGGACCCAGCAAAGCAACAAATGATCTTCCCAATTGTAAGAAAATTTTTGTAGATCGACTGTCCCAGTTCTGTGACTTTGACTTAACTTAATACTGAATCTATTTTATATGTTTATAACTTGTACAAACCAAATCTGTGTGGACATATAAATAATAAATATATGTGCATGTAATTATTATTTGCGCACATAAATTATATGTGAGAAATAACTTATACTACAACATTACATATGATTTTACATGGTCGTTAGGCTGCATGGTAGCATTTATCGACATGTCTGATGAAAGCAGGCAAGCAAGTATATATTTATATATTATATTTATTATTCATTTTAACCCTCAATTAAGCATTTATAAATAGTATTACAGTAATAAATGTTTTACAACATACTAAATGTAGTTGTAAGCTGATAAAAGGACATGATTATTAATATATTTGCCCACAACTACAACTCTTCCTGAGAAACAAATGACACTATAATACAGTTGTAATCATGTGAAACGTCTTCATATTATAGATTAATGTGTATTATTATTATTTATTAATAAAGTAATTATTTATTCACTCCATGAAAACTGAGAATACTCCATCTAATAATGAATGTCATAATGCGGTTAAAAGCTCACAAACATAGTAAGTGGACCTTGAGTTTAGATTTTTTTCTCATTTCTAAGGTCAAGAATGAACTTGAAAGCTCAACATGTCTTCATGAGTTAATAAATGTTTTATAACATACAGTAAGAATTTGTTTGTGTGTAATTAAACATAATTATTATTTTATAACTATTTATACACCAGTTATGGCTGTTTTAAAGGAAAAGTTATAATTAGTGACAAATACATTAACACTTCAAATGTCTTAAATCTACATTGCAGTGTGTGTTATAAATTCTTTTAAGTGTCTCTATTCTTGTTTTTATGAAAATATGTGGGCTGCATGAGAATAAGATGATGTTCTACCAATATAATATCATGATTTGCATTAAAAAAAAAAAAAGGCATTAAGGCGACATATAAAAGAAACTCAAGACATTAAAAAAAAGATTTAGATAAAAATAAGCTACAATAGAATAAGACAGAGAAGACAGGAGGGAAGCTACGGCAAGATATGAATAAATTTAATTTAATAAAAGGCAGCGGCAAAGAGACAAGTCTTCATCCTTGATTTAAAAGAACGGAAGTTTTCTGGAGTTTGTTCCAGATACAGTATGTGGTGCATAAAAACTGAATGCTGCTTCTTCAATAGAGCATATAATACATATGTTATCATATACACAATATTCATCATACAGTGTATGAAATTTGTTGTTCATGGTTACTCCTTTTACAAATATGTATATGCAATAACATGATTTTTTATATAGTTACATATGGTAAAATATACAACAATTACAGTGGACCCTCATACATGAACATACACTGTATGTTGATATTAAAGTGATCTATACCACCAGAGGGGTCATTTGCTTTAGCTCAAATCCTAGATGAAACCCATTTTTCACCCAACAGAGTCAGGACGGCTACATATTCAAGTACTAAGAGCGATATAGTAAATCTCACAGAACAGAGGTGGAAATGGGAAGAATAGTAAAGACCAATGGGGGAAGGGTTCAGAAAAACCCACAGTTCAGAGTGTGCTTCATACTTTTGGGAACATTCTGCGCCACATTTTTTTCTTTCCTAACATCAAACAAAATAGATGAAGTATGTGGATACACACGCTAATAATAACCGGGCTAAAATGTGTCCCAGTTTGGGTCAGTAACAACAATAACAACAGCACCAACACAATACTGGGTTAATGTTACCCAGAGAGCCACTCAAGACCAGGGATCATTTTGACCCAGTTTTAGTGTTATTTTTTTATTTTACTGTTGGCTTATTTACCCAAACTAAATATTGTTATAATCTACTCTTTTTAAATGTTATGATTTGTTATTGATTGTTAATGACTTCATGTGTATCCTTTGAATGTCGTATGCACATCATTTTGAGCAAGAAACAATACATTTGTGACAGTTTTTAGCTAAAGCTTGTTGTACGTAACGCTGGCTCAAAATAACTGGATAAAGTTGTGTTGTATTGGTGCTATATTGACCCAAACTGGGGAAAATTATAGATAAATTATTTTACTGTGTATGATCACTACTTAAAAGGTCCCCTCTATTGTGTTTTGACTAATCATTTAGTCCCCCCCTAGTACCTAGTACACCACCACCACCCACTATGACCTCAATAATTGAATTATCTCCTTTCTGACAATGTCAACAAAAACTGAAAATGTATAAGCTTTGTAAATGTAGAATTTGTGGCAGAGCTGTTGTATTGGATTGCATTAGATTGCACAGGTGTACCTCATAAAGTGGCCGGTACATCCATATGTGTCCATGCAGCACATATTTTCGTCTAGTGTAGGAAAGGTACAGACATACACAAGCATACAATCACAACCCTGCAGTCGGTATAGTCATGCATACAGAAACCAACAGAGAAGCAGGCTGACAGGCTGAGAGGGCTGCCATACAGACTAACAGACAGCGAGGCAGGAAGAAATGGCAGGTTGGAGGTTTGAGATGATTGACAGAAGGAGAGGAGAGGAGAGGAGAGGAGAGGAGAGGAGAGGAGGATGGAGGTGAGAGGGAAGTCCATCAGGTATTGTATGGTTACTTTTGGGTAGGGTTACTCTCCACAGCTCTTAGGAATGTCACATTCTTATCAAGGTTGTAATCTCTACATTATAATTGTGTCCAGTTTTGTTGAAGTTCTCATCCTCAAAGCCTTGACTCTTATAAAGTTACGGGTCAAAATATATGATTTGAAAGTATGAACATGTATGTAAGCCAAGCAGCCAAAACAGGGTTATGTCTGATCTTAAAATTTTCCTTATTATACTAATAATAACTAGCTCTACTGCAATACAAGGACGTGTTTATTTCCACATGGTTCATCAACTGGTGAGGATGCTGTTTAGCAGGATATCATGTATATAGCCATCAAGTGCATATTTAAGTCATCTTTTACACAATTCTTGTTTTAAAAGGAGTCGGCTGGATATATTAAAAAGTCAGCCAAAGAGAGAGTTTAGGTTGCCAAGTAGAAATGAGAAAAACGCTTTAGTTTACTTCCATCTATTATCGAAGACCCAATGTTTCTACTTATTACTACTTACAATTTCGAGTGGTAAATAGGTCTATGTCACCCTTATCATTGTAAAGTGCAACTGTGCAAGAACTTGGAAAGCTTCACAGGTGTAATTTACTACAGTCATTACAGGCTATACAAAATCTTACAGGAGCGTAATTGTACTATAACTTGTACTTCAGGATATACAGTTTGCAATATAATAAAAATAAATAAATCATAAAATGCGAGCCTAAAAATAAAATTCACTTGGAACTCTGGAGCCAAACTGAATACAACTCAAAATCAATAATATAGTATGTGTAAAAAAAAACAAAAAACAACTAACTGATACAAATCACCAAATAAAATCCTGATGTGTGTGTGTGTGTGTGTGTGTGTGTGTGTGTGTGTGTGTGTGTGTGTGTGTGTGTGTGTTAATCTGTGTCAATGTGTGTCTGGGTCTGCAGCCCCAGAGGACCAAAGTCTCCTTTGATACGGAACGAAAGGCCAGCGGTGGCAGCGAAGACTAGCCGAGGCGAGAGAAAACATGAAAGCAGCAGCCGTAATTATGCTTAACCCTCACCCTTAAGGAGAGATTTGGTGATGCAACATCACTCTGCACTTCGTGAGACTGATAAAAAACCAGCACCTCTCGCTCTACGTCTCACAGGGCTTAAAAAACACAAGCACACTTGAGCACATGATGGAGGAAAGAACGGAGGAGTCGCAGGATGCACTTAAAAAGAAAAAAAAAAAAAACAAAAAAAAAAAACACTTGAAATCTTGAAAGCGGAGACTGTAATCACTCTTACTCTGTAATTACGCCTAATCCTTCACTGAGGGTTTGGTCATGCAGCTACACACCTCCTCCATCGTGCCGTTCACACACACACACATACACACACACACATATAACATGGTAATAATAATGATAAATAATACTACATTTAATGTGTACCACACTTTTCATTCATAGTGAAAGTATTAATAACACAGAACATACAACATTAAGAAACATAGTAATAAGAAAAGAAAATAGTAATAAGAGTTAAGATGAAAAAGCCTTCCTGAACAGAGAGGCTTTTAGGCTTTTTTTTTTTTTTTTTAAAAGAGACTAGGGTCTGTGCTGCCCTCAGATGGTTAGGAAGGAATAACACTAATGATATCCCATGGGTACCTCAAAGTATAAAGGAGGGACTGAAGAAGGAGAGTAGGAGAGAGAAAGTGTGGGAGAGTAAGAGTCTTTGTGAACAGTATGCTCTCATCTCTGTTGGCAGGAACGCCATTTGCGAGTCTGTATGATGTTTAAATAGAGACAGCAACTGACGCGTGAGCACACACACATACATACACACACACACGCACTCTCAGAAACACACACGTGTACGCACGGACGAGTGTGTGCGCCGACTAGAAGACAGAGACTGGGGGAATGGAGAAGAAAAGAGGATTTAAGCGACACTGGCAGGCTCTCACACTGTTTTTAGGTCAATGACAAGAAGCCTATTCAACAGACAGACACACGCAGACACACAAGTAAAAAGTACACACACACAAGCTGTGCATATGCGTAAAATATACTTAGCTGCATTTACTGTCAAACCTCAACAAAGAATCTCTGTAACAGTACTAGAAAGGCTTGACAGATATCATACTCTCCTCAGCTGTTATTTTCCCCTTATTGTCCTCTCCCTCCCGTGTCTCTGCCTCTCTGTAACATGTAAACAGGAGTTTGCTGATGCTGTTTTCGACATGGACCGGCTCCATTTCCTGTTCTTTTTGGACACTGTGTGCTCCTGACCCTCCATCTTGGCCAGGGTTCAAAGGGACAGAGTGTGTGGTGTGTGTGTGTGTGTGTGTGTGTGTGTGTGTGTGTGTGTGTGTGTGTGTGTGTGTGTGTGTGAAATGGGGGGGGGATACGGGAGCAGGCATACAGATCAAAGGGGGTTGAAAACAGACTGGCATCCCACTAGGAAGCATCAACTCTCATACATATTCACCAGAGGTTGTGTGCGTGTTCATGTGTGTTTGAATGAGTCCCACTTAGTTGCTACTTCACTAATCACTTATCTAAAAGAAGTGTGCATTATTTGCTGCTAATCACGTAACTTGGAGGAATAGTTTTACATTTTGGGAAATATACTTATTTGCTTTCTTTCTTTGTTGAGTTAGGTGAGGGGACTGATACCTCGCTCACATCTGGATGGTAAATCCAGTAGATAGCTGGAGCCATTTAGCTTAGCTTAGTACAAAGACTGGAAACGAGAGGGAAACAGCTAGCCTCGCTCTGTTCAAAGATAATAAAATCCGCCTACCAGTACCTCTAAAGCTCACAAATTAACACATCGAGTCTCGTTTGGTTAATCCGTCCAAAAGTAGAAGTGTAAAAACTACAATTCACCGTTTGTAGTGTGAGGGTTTATGTGCCAGATTATTTCTTGGCTGGGAGCAGTAACTTCCTGGTGTCTCTGCAGGTTGCCTGGCAACTGCTCCCGGCTAAGAAATATTCTCTGCAAGAAAGCGAATAAGCGTATTATAATGTCAAACTACTCCTTTAAAATGAAACTATATTAACCACTACAGGCTGATTTATACTATCATTTTTATGTTCGCACTTTAAATCTGCGATAATTGATGATAATTAATAAACAAGCCATCAACACAACAATGACATTATATTATCACCTTTTAAAGTTGATATTATAGTCATGTAGTTAGGCAGTAGCATTTTATCCCCTATTAAATCGATACGGTATGCTTGTTAGCAAAAAATTGCTAATTTACACATCCAGCAGATACGGAGCAACATTAGCATTCATTTGGAGTTTGTTTTCCAAAATGATGTTGTGTTTTCTGTTTTGTTGTTCTGTTTCCTGAAAGGTTGTGCTTTGCACGTCAGGACCCCAGTAGAAAACAGCTGTCTTCTGCGTCTGGAGTAACCTGATGCGCCAGATGGTTTGTTACACAGAACCATCTGAGAAGTCGTCTTTGGAAACTGTTTGGAAAAGGGCAGGCACTTTGATCTGTCTGTCACCGTCTTACCTCAAATAGGTCTGTCTGCGGACTCGTAGCATCCACATGACACACCCACTTTACTACATGACACGCCCACTTTACTACATGACACGCCCAGTTGGTTAGGGTTAGGCATGAGGAGGGAGGTGTCGTGTAGTAATGTGGGCGTGTCGTGTAGGTTGAAAAAACTACTTCAGAGTTTAAAAGTTCAAGTTGTTGAACTGCAAGCCACTGTCTGAATGTAGAGAGGGAGAGAGGTGAGACTGAAGCTTTATTTGGTAATTATTCAATTGAATTATGTGTAAACATTTGGTTAATCAGTGAGCTACACTGCAGAGTGGATTCTCTGCAAATGGTGAAAGCCAAAGTTTAACCTGTCTCATATGGATGGGTCCAATGCAGATTGAATGCATGTTGAGTCGTATCTGCATTTTTGCACTAAACTAAGGGGAATTTTAATCTCTATCATCATTTCAGAGCATTTTACACCTTTATTGGATATTATATAGTAAATTATACATATTATATATATTATATAGTAAAGAAATGAGGGGAGAGAGAGACAGGGAAGGACCTGCAACAAAGGTACCCAGCCAGATACAAACTGGGGACTTTGTAATTGTGAAGTGAAGAGCGGCAAGGAAAGGGTTAAGACTGATAGATCCCTGATATAAGGAGGTAGAAATCAACCAGCAGCAGAAACACAGAGTTTCTTGTTGGTGATGTTGGTCGACTGCGTCCAAATAGAAAATCTCACAGTCATCACCAATGTTCAAGTCTTCAAAAAAAACATAAATGTATCCATTCTTCTCCTGTGCTCCTTGTATCTGTTGGAGAGTTTATACCTAAACTAGTGCGATCCTGCCAGCAGACCACAATATTTTACAGTAACATTCAGCCTGGTTTCGCTATAATTCCTCGGTTTCTGAGGAAAGTTGTGATTCAGCTTGGGGCTGTTTGAACTGCAGACAACATCATACACAGGTGCATCGGGTGGTGAATCTCTCTAAGATGGTGTCCTCAGGACTCTTCATCTTCCTGCCAGTTTGTAAATCTCCAGGTGTTAACACAGGTGGTCTCTGGTATCTGAACTCTGGATAATATTTGACCAGTTTTTAATGATTTTCATCCACAGAAGAGATCGGGCCTCATGCAACAACATTTTCATATTCTTATCCTAAATCTTACGAGTCTTCCAAGTCGGATTCACCAAACTCTCTTAACTGTCTGAACTTGTCGTAAATCGCTAATTTAATGATGATGAATGTCACCTGTTCATGAAAAGGTGCATGTTCATGAGATTTGATCATCAGCATAATCAACACCCCTAAAATTGCCATATACATACAGTAAGGCTACCTTTTCTGCTGCATTTATGGGCGAGATTCATTCACAAAAATGTTACCAAAGAGTAAAAAAAGAATTCAACACCACAGAGCTTCAAGTCCTGCATTCAGAAATAATAATAATACAGCTGTCAACAATGTGTCATCAGTGCAGCGCTGTACTGTGACAAAAATAAAGACGGAATAGTTTGACGTGAAGCAAGATGCTGAAATCTTCTTGCAAAAAGCAAAGAGGCCTATAACTACTGAATTGTACAAGTTGCTGCGCCGAAATATGCCAATAAAATCTAAAAATCTAGAAAGCATTAAGATTTCAGGTGAAAATGGGTGTTTTTTGCCCTGAAAGACAGACTACTGTATCTGTGCTTGACTCATATGGCAGGTCTGGACCACTCAAATTTAGTTCATACCTACAAGAAAACAAAAAATACAAGAAAATTGATGAATGCCACAAATTCTCTTTAATCATTTCAGAACAGATCTGTTGGTACAAGTGGTTCTTCCAATATATTTTAAAGTTCAGTTTAAAGTAAATATTTGGAGCTTTCTGTGGTAAAGAGTCAAATGTATTGAGTGTTGACAAAAATCTTCTTCTAGAAATGCTTTGGATGACAGATTCTTCATAGACATAAATAGTAGAGCAACATTTTAAATTGCTCTTCCATGTTGTTGATGTAAAACTGCAGTGTCCATTATTTTCAGAGTTTGTGGAAGACACAAACAAACTTAAATCTTTCCTTCTAGAAACACCAACTGCAGAGTGTTTGTAGGAGAAAGCTTCACCCATCATGTGATATATCCCAAGATTACCAACAGGAATCCTTTTTAAAATTCATGGTGTTGGACCCAACTTGTCGATGCCTTCCATTATGTTAGGATCTTTGACTGTGGAGTCTGTCCCACAGGTTTCCCAGTTATCTGCTTTTAGACGCTGACATATTTTGCAATACCATTCTCCATATTCCAAGATAGTCCGCAACTTCATAAAGCCCTTTGTGTGTTTTGAACATTTCAGCTCTCTCACTGAAATGATTTTGATGATAGCTGGTTGAATCAGACAATGAGAGATGTAACATCTGTAATGGAGATGATTATCTTTTTTATTGTATACTTCATCCTCAAGGCTGACAAAATGCTGTCCACTTCTGCTGGTTGTTTGAAGATTTATTCTTTATTTCTGTCTTTGTGTTGTCTGTAGGTCTAAAGCGCTTGTTTGCAACATGTTTGCAAGCTGCTCATCTAGCAAAAATTTTCTTTATTTATCAAAAGAATCTGCTTTGGCATTTTTTAAAACATCCCAGTGTTAACACTGATAGAGGAGAAGAATGGGCTGCTTCAGTGAGAACAACAGAAACCAATATGCAAGAAACACTTCATGTGAAAACCTAATTGGTGCCATAACTCACCCGTACCTTAACACTTCCCTTAAGACCCCAAATCTATTTATGTATGCGTGTGTGTGTGTGTGTGTGTGTGTGTGTATGTGTGCAGCATGTATATGTGTGGCATTTATGTATCCGTTCTCAGACGATTTAAGCAGTGTGCGGTTTAAATGAACCCATTTAATGGCCTACTATGTTAACAAGTCCTGCAGGATTCTTCAGCTATGCAGTTATTTAAATGGAGAAATAATTCACTTGAATGGTGTCCATCTCTAAGAAGACTATACAGGGAGGGGCCATGGAGGAAAAAGAAATAAATTCGTGCTCTCAATTTTAATAATTTGTGCTTTCAATTTAACAGAATTCACCCTCATGCCGTTCTCTCGTCCTGTGTACACCCTCACTACGGATCGCTTGGATTTAGAGGGTTTTATTATGATCTTGCACTAAGATATGTGGATGTACTTCGGGTTTTGGCTTGTAAGCACAACACTGTGTTATCTCTGAGATAAACCCTTAAACGTGCTCTACAGGATAACGGACGTTTTCGCTGTAAAAACTTTCATGCTCATGCAGATGTCATCCGGTTCATAAAAACTCAGCTTCAGGGTTTTTCAAGCTTCCGGCTGACTGAATGCATTTGGCGCCCTCTACAAGAGGAGAACAGGCAAAGTAGATAAATCAAGAACACTAATTATGTAATCCGTGCACGCGAATTATTAAATCAAGAGCATGAATTATCACTTTGAGAGCACAAATTCGTTTTTTTATCTCCGTGGTCCCTCTCGGGCTCCATAACAATAGATCCAAAAAGGTGAAGAAATATTTTCTTTTCATAATGTTACAGGATTTAACTGGTTGTGTCTGAACAAAGGCATACATAATTTGAAACTCACATGAGGTCTTTTTCACCTGTCATGCATTGCAGGAGATATGAGTTTGGGATATAAATGCGTCAGCCTCATGGGATTCTCTTGTGTTCGTCCAGTGAAATCGCTTCCCTTCCTGCAAAAATATGCCCTCAGGCAACAATAGGCAGGCTTAGCTCCAGCGTGTGTGCGTGTGCTCTGCATGAACGTGTCCGTGGACATGCCTTTGTCTGTGTGCCTGCACAGTTATGTGTGCAGTGTATGTGTCAAGGACAGCTGTTCCTTCTGTTTCTTAGTAGGGCCTAGGGCAAATCCCCATCCAGCCTGTCCAAACGCTGCTTTCTTCAGGGGACAGCGATAGATTGTCACCGTTGTCTGCCCTTAATAAATCCTTCCCAAAGGCAATCAACATAGTCTGAAACCGCCGCTGCTCAAAATTTCTGTTTGTTTACTCTCTGCATTGGTAGGCCAGGGCTTGTCTGCTGGGAGTGTTGAATATAATATAGCATCTCTCTGCATTTTCAAACATCGCTTTCTGCATAAACTGTACAGTCAATGATTTAGTCTGTGTAGATCGTGTCGGTGTTTCTGCACTTAAGCAAAATCATGGCACAGACCGTAAAACCAGAACTTTGAAATGAAGGAAATTGGGATTTTAACCTATTCTGCTTTGGTATTGTTGTTTGGATGTTTTTATGTTGTGTGAGTATTTATTTACTGCATTTTTGTAATCAGTGCTGGTTAATCAGTCATTTCCATGCTCTTATGGTTGAATAAAATTGAACCTTCAAGTCAGACGTGTGTATGTCAAGCATTACCAATTACCATCTCAATAAGTATTTATTAAGGAACTTTTTAAATAGTGCAAGGAAACAAATAAAAAAACAAGAAATTCAAGAATAACCACACAACCAAAATCAAATTGTGCTGATTGTGCTTTATGCAAACATTAAAACTTGTTACCACTCACCTAATCATATATCTACAATAGAGTATGAGAAAATACTTCATAATAATAAGATATATTAATATGTATTTATAATATTTATATGTTGCCATGATTGTGTATGTATGATGCTTTTTAGCTTTTTCTATTTTTCTAAAAAATGTTTTAAATTACTAAAATATTTGTTGATTCATGGTGTTTGAATCTACTGTTATGTCCCAGTATCTCTGGTTTTCCTTACTGGCCTGAGTACCTTGGTGAATAATTTTCCACAGTCAAACTCCTGGCTAAGCATTTTAACAGCATTTAGGGGAACTTTTCTTCCAGCTTACAGTGGCTTTTCAGTTATGCATACGCCCCCTGAGGTTTACCTGCGGCTACCCTCGTACACCCACACACACACAGAAACACACATAAAGACACAGAATCTCATAAAGGAATATTAAGAAAGATCTGACATCCGCCTTTTCTCTGTGGATTTAAATACTGGAAATTAAAAACACACACACACATAAAATATGATGCACCCAAATCTCCAAGGCGCAGTCGCTCTTAAACCGAGATATTACAAAAGGTTCAGTCGACCGTCATAGCTGGGCGTGAATGTTCCACTTCTTCTAATGACTACTAGATAATGTCTCCAAGACATGTCCAAACTCTACACCCTGCATAGGTGTCTCATTAGTTACCTTAAACCTGCAAAAACAGATTTTTTTGGCGTCTTGGGGGCAGTGGAAACAAGTTGTGAACATAAAATTGACATCACCTTTTAAGCTGATATGTTGCACTTGTTAGCATCAATTGCTTTCATACACATCCAGCAGTTACGGAGCAACATTATCATTCATTTGGAGTCTTTTTTCTGTGCACCTGGTGAATGTAAGTCCAATAGTCACTCCCTTTTAGCTCTGTTTTTGCTCTGTATCAACTCCTGAGGGAAATATCTGGCTCTTTAGCTGTTAAATGCTCCACTATGTTCACCTGCTAGTGTTCAGCTAACTGTGTCTTTTTGCTGTTTGGTGCTGAGCAGGTAGTGTACAGTGGGTTTTGAGAGCTTTCTCTCTGAAAACAGCTGCCTGCCGTGAGACGCTGTGATACGCTACGAGAGCTGTGAGCGTGAACCAAAACAGTAAAGTTGCAGCCGGACAGCTAAACAATGAGCTGAAACTCACTATAAAGCTCCATAAAGCCAAGGGGAGCTGCAGAGTCAGGTTATAATTCTCTGTAGGTTCATCACTGAGTGCATCTTTCACATTGTTTTCACATTGTCTTTATGTATTATCATGAAAATATCGACTGTAACTACAGAATTCTGAAGTGCGCTGAGGTCCAGTTTGACCAAAACTTTCCCAATTTAAAATACTAATTCAATCAAATTTAAAGTATGCAGCACACTCACACTGCAAAAGTGACACCATTTTGTATTCCCAAATACGTCAGTATGCATTATAAATTCACTTTATCTTTGACTGCAGCAAAGCAAAACACAGCAGAAATGAAAAAAGCTTAAACAAATTGTGGATACTGGTAAAGCAATTATAATGTCAGGAAATAAGAAAAATAAAGAAAATCTTTGGACATATTGTTTCAAAGTTTGAAATAAGAACTAATTCCCAAAGTTGCAGTATCAATTTCAGTTATACTAACTGCTAAAAGTAATATAGTGGGGTGATCAGAACATAGTGTATGCTTTATTAGTGAAGTATAGGATTTGTTCTTGTTCACTTTGTAAATTTCAGGTTTAAATAAACATTACTGTCCTCTAGAAGCCATTTGAAGAAAGAGACATTTTTTAATTTAGCACTATGCATTCCTCGTATATGTCAGACAGAAAGGCAGAAAGTTTTGTGTCATCCGTACTTTAACTGGACTCACAGCGGCCTGACATCATCATCTCTATACAAGAATCTTTCTGAAAATGACCACTTAAGTCATCACGGGCTTTACTTTTACCTTAATGTCAATATGTTGATGTAGATTCATTTCACATATGTCTTATGGTATGATCCCTTCTGAAAATCTCTGAAAACTACTTACTATCTCTTTGTCTTGTATCTTCAAATTATTTGATTAAATATTCTAATATATAAATGCATCTTTCACCATAACCTTGCCATACAGTATATTATAAAAACCTATAAATCTATTTAATGTGTATTTCCTGTTCTCAATTTATTTTAAATGATTCTCTGTACTGTGTGTAAAACTGTCTTTAAAACTGCTACAATATATGCATCATGCCATAAAAATGTATAAATTTGCCTTTCCTATCAACTGTGAAATGACCAGGCAGCAATGCAATCCATTTTCCCTGAAATTACCATGGCGGGTAACACAGCAGGAATGCCCATATTGAAGGTACCTTGGCAGTGATCACACACGACCCCGACTGATTGGAGTCATACTTCTATGGCAAAGTTGTTGTTGTTTTTTTTTCAATGCTCTGAGAAGGGACCTCAGCAGGAACCTTTTGCTCAGTTCAAAATGTCTCTTCAGAAAGCTGTGGCTGATGAAAAAAAAAACTTAAATCCAAAGAAAATACATTTCAGTGTAGCAGTGTGATCGGGACAATACAGGCCAAGATTATGGACAATAAAAAGAGGGGAAACATTATAAGAAAAAATCCTTACGACTTTAGGTTGATCAGGCAGAAAGCCATATAAACCACCTTCTATCTCAGTCTGGGATTCATGTGTTAGCGTGCCTGCCCTATAAACACACAGTATACACTTTATAGCCTGCGGCTACAGAAGAAAAGCTCCTTTTCAGATTACGCTATAGAGTTCAGTGACGATCACAGAAATTGTTTCGCATTCTGTTTCAAAATCAGTGTTTCTGTTTATCAGCGTTCTGTGTTTATTTATTTTATGAGGCTTATTCATCAAATGGTGCACAGTTGCTTTGTGTTTGGAAGGAACATTCGAGAAATGTGCCGTTTTATCATATTCTATTCCATATTCTAGTCCTGTTTGTTTGTTAATTATATTGTAAGAGGCTTATATGGTGCTGCGTGTATTTTTACTGAATTTACATGCACTCACAGGGATGTAGAGCACCAGCCCTCACCCTGACTGTGTGTTTGTGTGTGTGCAAATAATGCATGTATCTGTGCATTTTAGAGTACAAATCTATATGTAATGATCAATAATCCTGTTCTATTGTGTGTCTATCTTTATGGAGTATTGTTTGCACATCTTGGATGATGCATTGTTAGCAAATTAGTCTTCAAAAGAACCATTGATTAATGTCTATTTAACGATTGGTACTGTACAATGTACATATACACAGGAGCTGCTAGGGATCTTTAACAGGAGTTGTGAGAAAATAACGTTGTTTACTGCATCATATCTTGCTTGGAGCCCATGGGGTAAACGCATTTTCTTGGCTAATTGCAAAACACCTTTGTGCACAAACACACACACTAACCCAGATTATAAAGATAGATTGAGTTGGGGATACAGTGAACCAGCATAGCTGCAGATGTTTGTTCATGTATATGCATGTGTGTTAGTGTGTGCACATGTGTCTCTGTAAGTGTAACAAGGCTCTCTCTGAGATTGCAGGGCTTTAGATGGAGGGTCCACGGGTTAAAGGTTATCTGTCAACCATAACATCACATTAACTGTGTGATCCCGAGAATGTGTTTGGGTGAAGGTCACTATACTGTATGTTATGAGTTTGTTTATGAAAGCAAGTGTGCTATTAACACACATGTCTCCATGAACCAAAAAGGCCAACTGAAATGGAGCTGCCTTTTTTTGTCTACTACATATCTGCTCTGTAAATCCCCTCTCCTTTGAGAAAAAAACACAAACCAAAAGGGAGACATGTATATTTTAATTCTTTGATTTCATGATGGTGCCCCCAAGTTTTGCCTTATTTTATCATCCGCTTACGTCCGTATTTCCATACAGCAAATCTCGTCTTGCATAAAGCAGTAATTTGGTGTTCAATCATAGGCAGAGCAGACGGTCGCACTGAGCCTGATAGCATCTCGCTACCAAACACAAGAGGCACAGACACTGAACAATAACCCACACTTTCCTGCAAAACTCTCCTTCTTATCTAACTTATAAACATGAACACACATCTTGTCCTGCAGCTTAGCTTGTTGTACAAGCTGCGAAACAAACATTCACTGCAGAAAAGTGCTATCGTCAGTTAGCAGGCTAGATAGCCAATCCCCAGAAAACAAAATGCAATATAAAACAAATTTACAGCATTTCTAAACCACCTAACCTCTTGGATTAAGTCAAGAAGCAGCCACCTGCACTAGTCTAGATTAGTTAGATTGAGGGTGCTATGAAAACCAAGAATGCATCGAGAACACTATATAATTGGGTGGATCAGGACAGGAAATGATTATTAGAAGAATGGCTGTTTCATATTTGAAATGTTTTCCCATTCAACCTTGCTCCACCTGAGAAACAGCCTTAAATAACCTGTTCTGCTGAGCTCAGAGTTGCACTGATTGGAGCCAGTTGTGGTGAAGCAGGGTCTCTTACTTGGCATGAGATTTGAGAGATTGATTTGAGAGAGATTAGAGATTGATTAGATTGGCAATGATGTTATATTACTAGATTTCAGCATTGAGGCACTTACATTCATGATTTTGCATAGGCTTACTAACCTAAAACTCTATTACTGGAAATCGCGAGAAACTTTCGGGTGACAGAGAGACACAGCGCGTCTCCGTAACCATAGTAACTCACTCTCACTCCTGCCTACGTGCACATGGCATGAGAGGAGAGGGAGAATTTTATCTGGCCCTAAAAAGAGATTATGAATTGGCAGAATATCTATCTACTGTCAGAGATAAAAAAGCAGAGACAGATCCTCACCAAGTACAGACTCAGTGACCACAAACTGGCAATCAAAAAAGGACGACACAAAAAATAATTGCAACCAAAAGAAAACAGAATATATGGTCACTGTTCAACAGGTGAGGCTGAGACAGAGACGCACCTTCTCCCACAATGTAAAACTGTATATATAATTAATATATATCAATCTTAATGTTGTGTTAATGTTCATATTATTGTTATTTTGTATTGTCCAAATATTTGGACAAATTGTATTTTGATTCCTTGGCAACATTGTTCTCGAAACTTTCTTGCCAATAAAGTCCATTGAATTGAATTGAAGCAAAGTGAAGTGACGTGAAGTGAGAGACGCTGTGCTGCTGCCGGAAAAGCCGCTGACTGAGATTACTTTGAGCAGCATGCACGGGAATAAATTACAATATAATAGACTTGTGTATATTTCTCACTTTCCCCCTGATGATCTGCATAATTCACCGCCACACTGTGCCGCTTTCTTTTTTTCGTGCCACAACATTATCAGTTATGAATTTGTTTTTCACTGTGTAAGAAAATGGACGTGTGGCGTGCGAGCGTGTGAATAGTGTCGATCGCGTGAGTCTCACAGTCAGCGAGCGTGAGAGTTGGCAGCCCCAGTTTACCTTTTTCTCCGTTCAGTACACAGGTAGCCTGCCGGCAGCTGTCAATCAAACACAGACACCAACACGCCCCCCTATTCGGATAATACGAAATGATTTGTTTTTCACTGCAAAAAGGGACAATTAAATATGATTTTAGCTGGACTTCAAGCTTGACAACATTAGTGCAGTCATGCATATCTTTAAATATAAACTCACCGTTTTCATAATCTACACCATCACCACTTATTCCTTAGTATTCAGTCCTTGTAAGTCTTCAGGGAGAGCATTAGTAGCAGCAGATGTCTTGTGATTGTAATATCCAAGAATCTCTCTAATCTTTGCCTTTCTGCCATGGTGAAGGAATCCCAAGTGCCTACAATTTACAAAATGATTTCTCTCACAGTTTCAGTTCTGTCCATAGCAGCAGTGAGTAGTAAATTTTCTCACATAATTTTTCATTTACAAAGCTGAACGCTTCTCACCGCTCCTCCTTTAAAGCGTTGGTTCACCCAAATCAGAAAAACATATTTTCACGCTCACCTTTAGTGGTATCTAGCCATATAGATAGTTTCAGTTTGATTTGGTCATATTTATAGATATCAATTTCTCATTCCCAGTACAACAAGGGTGAATGGAATTTCATCTGTGGCTCTCAAAGTATTGGAAAATAACATTTGAAAAACATTTTTTCCAAAAACAATAAGCCACAGACTTCACTATGAACAGTTTCCATTAGAACCACTTTCTGCCCAAAAAAATAAAAAGAGTTTTTTAATAATGTATTTTGGTGTGTTTTGAAGAGCACAAACAAAACTCCCTTAACATCCATTAGGCTGAGTAGCAGACTTCTCAGAGGCAGACAAATCCAGAATTGGGCAAATAAAAGTGAAACTGTCTGCATGACTCAACCCTGTTGTTATACCGGATGTTGAAACTGGACAGTTCTATTTCTAAATGGCCTTCCCTAATATGTTTAGGAGTAAGCTAAATTACTACACAGATTATGTTGACTGGAAAAGTTCTTTCCAGACGTTTCCGAAGTGTCGCATAGAATTCGTAGTGAAGTGATAACGGTGGATGGTGGCCATACACGACTTAAAACCTACAGACAGGAGTTTGTATCTTGCTTACCACATGTAGTCAGGCTACTTTAAGTTAAGGTCAAGGTCAGGGAAATATAATGGTCTGCCACATGTCAGTGTTGACTTTTTCAAGCTTTCAAGCCAAGACCACATCTGTTCCTAACACTTTGAGTTATCTAACCATGCCATAATGAAAAAAAAAACATGATAACCACATAACATTAATCATGCTTTAGTTGCCACGCTCATATATTATACGGAAAACAAGTTTAAAACATCAGTGAATGCTGTACAGATACATGCAGTAGTAACATTTTTGCAACAGTCAAGATCTTTATTTGTCAAATGCACAACAATTATAAGAGTGGCAGATATTGGTGGAAATGAAACACTTGGGCTTCAAGCTCTTCTAACAGTTCTCAGCATGTAGGCCATCCACTGTGCCATTTTGCAGATACTAAAAAATATTTCCTCATTACGTTGATAAAAATGTACTTTGGGCAGCATAATGTTTCTTCCAAAATGTGTTTGCTGTTTCTAAAAAGCAGTATGTAAATATAATTTCTAAGAGGTAGGGTTGCTCTTCAACAGTACATGAACTCTCTTGACGTGGTCTCCTGCATTAAGGACAAGTTTGCTACATGCCTACACTCCACCCAGCCTACACACCCTCACATATCGCCTTGCTACATAAAGGACACAATACATAGATTAGCACTGAATGTTGGTATGTATTGCAGATTAAACAAATATGAACACAATTCATATGGACACAGAGCTGGAATAGATACAACACGAGGTAAATGAGAAAATGTTGTTTTTATTGGGTGAACTGACCCTTTAAATCTGTTTTGCAAGTAAATCATATGATAATGTACATCCTATTAGCATTCTGCCATAATAATTTAGCAGCAGTTCAAATAGTCTTCATGGGGTCATTACCTGTCATCATCAGACATATGATAATTTCATTTTCCTGTGTAGCACAGACGGTTTTTTCTGTGGCTCCACTGAGCATCGAGTGGTATGTTTCCTCCAAAAGCAAAGCCTAAGCAGCTGCACAGTTCATTACTGCAACCCAGCCTAAAAGACCCCCAACAATTTCATTCCTATTCCATTTTTCTGTACTGACTGGGACTTCTTTTGACATGTTGACACTCAAAAGCACTGCATTTGCATATCTGCTTATGAAGTAGCGCTCACATCTCTCTCTGCATGACAATTTACACAAATTCAAGGTTTTATTAGATTCATTCCCCGCCATTCAGCCTCACATGTGGCACTGCACATGCTCTAGTTCACACACCGCCACGACGGCTGCTCTGAGAGTGGGCAGCAGCTACTGTGGCTAGTCTGTGGGCAAAATATAACCAAAATAGCATGTGAGGAGAGAGATGTATTTAACAAAGACTGAGAAAAACCAAAAGAAAGTCTAATGTTCTTTGTTCCTTCATTTCCCAGGTGATTTATAGCCACAAGTTTCAGGAGACTCAAATTGGTATTAAAAGCTTTTTTTGATAAGTTCCAGTACCAACCTGTTAATTTTTATTTAAGTGGAAAGTCTGATCTGATTCCTTAGAAAGATAACTGTCAAGGGTACAACAGCAGATATTTCAAATCTTTTCAGGTCATAGAAGATAAAATGATAATACCAATAATGCTGTGTGGAAGTCATGAATATATTATCTTTGACAATAAGAGAAAAAGCACTGCAGACAGAGTTTAATCTTCATTCTTATGACCTGATGCTGACATGAGATCATTTACAGCTGTCTTTGTGATTCTGTGGATGTACAGTATGTGCATATGTGACAGAGAAAAACAGAAAGAGCATACATGTGCAGCTGGTATACAACAGTGCAACATCTCATGCTATAAATGTCGGGGGGGAGGATATATAGACGAGTTTGTAGGGTAATGGGAGGAGGGGCCGCTGGGAGAAGATATGCCCAGGATGGAGCATCTCATCTGGGATGAAAAACAGCTCGCTGTGGGACTTGTGAACCAACAGAGTAGCTCACCTTCCACTCTTATAAACAAGGAGTGCGCTGTGTGTGGGGAATTGAAAAATCCTCTTTGTGTGTGTTTGTGTGTTTCCTCACAGGCTACAGTTCAGCATGCTCTACACAGGCATGAGTGGTGTAATAATTAAGAGAGGCCTGGGCCTCCAGCCCCGGTCAGTGTGTCTATTATTGGTTCAAGCTGTGAGTTATGTCTGTGCCCGGTGGACTGAAATAAGCACTGATTTAATCAGCTGGGAGACAATTAATCATTTTACTTTTTTGTGATTCCTTAATTCATCCTGATGTTTGCAAAATTAGAATTTAAGAAAATACATGAGAAGTCTGGTTTGTGGATTTGCAAGAGCACACCACCAGCTGTTCTCCATCTTCGTCCTCTGGCCTTGATGTTAGCTGCAACATGCTTTTAACAAACGGTTTTGAATTAAACCAATTTCTTTCACATTCCTGCATCTTTCTATGCAAGAATGTAATGGCATTCGCCTTTGTGATTTCTTTCCATTTGTAATCTTTTTTGAAGATGTATTGCCTTTCCTGCAAAATGCTAAGCCAGCCTTTTTTAACAGCACTGAGTTGCATCTCAATGTCTGCATCACTGAGTTCTTTTCTATATTTTTAAGTGGTGTTTTTACCCTGAAGGCTACAAACATGAATGTTTTCTTACTGATATGGTGCTTTTGAATTAATGCTATGATGTTCATTCATTTATTATTATGCATTACAACAATCATTATGTTTATTTACATTATTCTACTGCATTTTTCACATGCGTATCTTAGATTGCCTCCAGCTTCTGCACAATTTTTCCAAACTTTTAACAGTCAGCTCAAATAACTCCAGTTTCAGCCTGGCTCCAAGCTAATTTTAACAAAAAATTTAACAAATAATCTTAACTCAAGGTCAATGTACTTGCTTTGTCTGTGGCTTTCAATTTAAAGACAGTCTGCACACACTAATACAATCCTGAGAAGAGGTCTAATCGCCAAACTGTGCAGAGCCTTTAAATCTTCTCTAACATCTTGTATAGCTTGTGGCCTTTCTTATCTTAATCTGTTTCCTTGTTCACCTCTTTTATTGTGTCTGATATTGTTCACTACAAGGTCAAATAAACAGCCTTTTCATTTAAAACTGATTTTCAACTGATTCAATATGGCTTTAGGGACAACAATGTCGGTCTGTTGGTCAATCCACGACTTTGGCCCAGACCTAAATTTCTCAAGAACTATTAGATGGATTGCCATGAAGCATTATCAGACCCCAATGGTCTCCTGAAGATGAAGCCAATAGACTTTTTTATGACAATGTATCAAATGACAATGTGTAATGTGAGAAGCATCATAGTGATGAACCTACAGGACATTATCAGTTCCCCTCGGGCTTTATGGAGCTTTATAGTGTTTATAGAGTTCAGCTCATTGTTCAGCTGTCCAGCTGCAACTTTTACTGTTTTGGTTCACTCTCACCGCTCTCATTGTGTCGTTTTCAGCCACAGCAGGCAGCTGTCACCAGAGAAAAAGCTCTAAAACCCCACTGTGCACTACCTGCTCAGCACCAAATGACAAACAGACACAGTTAGCAACTAGCTGGTGAACATAGTGGCGCATTTACCAGCTAAATTGCCAGATATTTCTCTTAGGAGTTGGTAGAGAGCAAAACACAGAGCTAAAAAAGAGTGAATATAGGACTTACATTCATCAGGTGGATAGAAACATGACTCCAAATTAATGATAATGTTGCTCCATAACTGCTGGAAAGAAGCAACTGTTTGCTAACAAGTTTGCCACATCAAGGGGTTAATATCTTAGTGTTGTGTTCACAAGATTTTGCTGCCCCCAAGTGGCTAAAAAATTGGTTAATAAAGGTTTAAGGATTAACTACAATAATTGTGGTGATCTCTTAATTTTTGCTCTAGCGCCATCATTGGGTCAAAAATTGAACTTATTTAATACTTTAGTTTATGACTAAATACCTGCAAAACTAATGACACAACCATCAGCTTTACTTTGTGTTGAGTGCTAATTAGCAAATGTTAGCAAATTAACACACTAAACTAATATGGTACACATGGTAAACATAATATCTGCTCAACATCAGTGTGGTTAGCATTGTCATTGCGAGCAGCGTTTTTTTTCTACCCACATTCTGCGAAGACCCACCCCTACTCTGCCTCTGATTGGCTCTGACTCTGATATTGTTACCCTAACCCAATCATCTCACTCCTCATGCCTAAACCTAACCAACCTAACCAACGAAGGCAATGAGTATTAACCAATCAGAGGCAGAGTAGGGTGGGTCTTCATGGAACGCGACTGGATAAAATTAAGGCTGCATGTTAGCATGTTAGCATCACTTCACAGAACTGCTGTCGTGGTTGTAGATTAGTCTTCAACATATGCATTGAAATACAATGGACACCAGTTTGATAGAGCAGCGGTTACCAGTTCATGTAAGTTACAGCTATCAAATGATGTGAGCCTTATTATACTATTCCTCTTGGACATTTATATTTAAACTACTCTAACCTGGATCCCACTACCAAATCTTGAAATAGCTACCTGAACTGAAAACGGAAGCTACAATCTTAAAGTCCCACTCCACTCAAAAATCAGTTTTTCTTCTTGTTTCTTCAGTCTGATGTTTAAGCTTCACTGTGCAGAATGACGTATGTGCAGAGTTTGACACTAGAAAGCAGCTCTCACATTCATCTGCTGAAAGTGGAAAGTTTCTCTGAGCTCTTTGAAAATCTGAGTTTAGGGGGCGGGCCTATAAGTAGGATTTGTGACATCACAACTAGTACAGAAGCTAATAGTGGTCCAATATTCAACTTACACAAGTGTGATATGGAAGCTTTAAGTGCACATACACTGATAATGGACTTTATGGTGAAGTAGGAGACATTTTGTATCCAGCAGTTAAACTTCTGAAATTAAATATATTTGCATATTTATAGATTCTGGGATTTTAATGAGGGAGAAGGAGATGAGGCCATTTTAAGGATTTTAATGCGGTAATTATACTTTTTTTGTGGAAAAACCATGTCAGACACACATTATTGTTCCAAGCAGAGTATTTATATATGTATTAATACATGTCTGGAGGGGATCTTTAAATCAAATGAAAAATCAGTGAATCCACTTTGTCTGTAGGTAGTTTAGCAGATACAAATGGTATCACTTATAGAGTAACTTTGCCTGCAGCAACTGTGCATCATTTTGATTGGCCCTGAGTTAGTGGGGAAAATCTCGAGAGAAATTCTGACTAATACTGGTATTTCATTTAAATAGATTTCATTTCAATTCTTTCGAAAACCGTGAAAAGATTAATTTTATAGACCTTCACTCTTCACTTGAGCAAAATGGGTGTAAAACATTGTTAGAGCAGCAGGGGACAAAATATATTAAATTCATCGGGAGAAGCTTTGAAGCAAATAGCGACCTCAAATTAAACTCAAAAAATATTATAAAAATTACTAAAATTGAAAAAAAAAATATTTTCAAGTATGACAAGCTGCTGTTAAAGAAGTTGCAATACGAAACCACACACACACACATATGTCACAAGATACTTTTTCCTTTTACAGAGTACAAGATGATAAATTTTGCACTGTATATCGCATTACATTTCTGACAGTGATTTTAATGAGCAAATGTTGAATTTCTGCTCTCAGATATAAATGAGAGTGTGACTTTTTTCCTCTAATGTGTGTACATGTCACATTAGTGTATATGTGTGTGTGTGTGTGCCTGTGTGATGACATACGGCACACTAGTAAAACACAATCTCATTTCCTGCTCTTCTCCGGCCGGCGTGTCAAGGCCACGATGCGTTGGATGTCAGTTTACAGCACATAATCAATCCTCCTTTTGAGCACGTGTAATAAACTCTTTACATGCATGATCACACATTCACACACAGATAATTCAAATACACGCACACACACATATATATATATACATAAGGAGGAAAATAAGTACTGACATAATTCACAGCCTTTAATTGTGCAAACAGACTAACGTTTCAACTCTACTATGAGTCCTGATGAAGACATCCTGATGACTCCGATGAAGACATAGTAGTGTCGAAATGTTTGTGCAATTAAAGGCTGTGAATTAATCAGTGTGCTCCAGTCCCTTTTGTTCTTTGGAAGTCTGCTGTCCTCGAACTGAGAAGCACCTGATTCAGCTGCATTATGCTGGAAGATGTGCGGAGAACCCTGTTTCAACTAAATTTCTTACGTAAATGTGTGTCTGTGTGTCTGCTATCGTCAAATTAGAAAATGAGAACAGCCCCAAACCCTCACATGATCCCACTCTCATTGTTTTTCATTCTTTTTCTCTCCTCTTTCATTTGCCCACCCTCCCTTCTCTTTCCCTTCAAGGCTGAATTCAAACTACCTCAGAATCAACACAAGGCCGTATGAGATTAACGTGTGTGTGTGAGGGTGTGTGTGTGTGTGTGTGTGTGTGTGTGTGTGACTTACCATAAATTCTCTCCTCTCGTCCCTCTTTCAGTTTTTCTCCATTACACACACACACACACACACACACACACAGAGATAGACAGATGAGCCTATTTGAATGTACTCTACACTGACAAAAAACCCTTTTATCTGCACTGTGGAGAAAATGATAAAACAGGTGTGGAGGGAAAAAAACATTGCCTGAATGATTCGTTTTTGTGTCCTGTATTTCTTTTTTTTTCATGGCAAGATTTCTCATTCCTGTATTCTTGACTGCCACTGTTATACAGTGCTGTATTGTTTCTATTGAATGCTTGTCTTAAGTCATAAAACACTGTCACAGAGGAAGATGAATTATGGGTATACAGAGCAGCAGAGTTTACAAGAAAACTCCACAGGGCACCTTTAAGACCTTTCAGAACAACTAATTCTGATTTATGATGTTCTGGATAGTGCACTAGAGCAAAATTGCAATGCCGCCTGGGAAATTATACATATATTTTTAATTTATAATAAAAAGAAACGATAAATAAACAATGATGCTCTCCTCCTAATTGTGTATCTTAATCCATTGTGATCTCCAAGCGCCAGAGAGCAAACACTTGTTGAATATCATCAAAAGTGCAATATATTGCTTGCCTGGTTTCACCTCAAAGTTCTTACATACCAGAGTCTCACTGACAGTTGTGTTGGATCAAAAACTCCAACTGTGAGTACATTGATTTACAGTCTGCAGGATTTTTTGGTTCTTCCCCTGTGGGAGAAACAATTCACCAATCAGAGCTTTGTGGGTGACATAATTTTCCTACATTGCTAGTTGAAAAATGAAAAATAGCGATAAAAAGGGCCATGAAAATAACATCAAGCTTGGATAAGATCAACACAGGTTGTTGTAAGTCGACTCACAGAAATAACAACTCGTCAATCTGAACATTTCTTCAATCAAAGTGAAAGATGTAACATTATCTGCTCTTAGCAACTGCTACTGCACCTTCTGTGTGGATTTAAAATGATATCAACGGGATGAATATGTCACTTGCTACTGATTGGTTCTGTCTAGGGCAAGTTATCACATCCAGCAGGGCATTAAATTGTATTTATACTTGTGCGTTAAGGGGTTACAGCAAAGAAACCGAGGCTATGCTGGTAGCCTGACAGCTTGGCCTTACAGGACTACACACCAACATTGTACAGAGCAAGACCATTATTTCCAGTGGAGTGAGCTCCTTGGCAGCTACACGAGCCACGCATCACACTGATTTTTCACCAGGTTGTTCGTCAAAAGTTCGACAAAATTGAACTTTACGCTGACCTCTACAATCCATTGGATTCTGGCATAAACAGTAGAAGAAGTTAGGATGGTGATAATTGTACTCTAGAGAAGAAAATGGTGGAAAAGTTCTCCATCAACAAATTCCCAGAGTTCTGTAACTCTCCTCTCTGATTGTACCAGCACTTTTATTAAAAAATGTCAAGCCAGGCAGAAAAAATCAAAGCGAATGGGTATACCAGTTTAGAAAATCAATATCGTGATTATTTACTCTTCAGTGTTTGGTCTCTAACTGTTGTTAGCGCATGTGCACCGCCTTAAAATGTAACAACATGGACTACATACAGACTAGAGGCTTTGGATGCTTGTGTTTTCTTCTACAAGTTACCAATGTAATTGGGAATTGTCAAAGGCTAAGATATCTCATGTTCAGTAATACCATTCCCACAGAAAACCTTTGCCACTCTCTATCACAAAGTGAAGGAAAAACTGTAAACACAAGTACTTAAACTATTACAGATTGTATGTAGTTAGCTAGAAAAGGTAAAAGCTCCCCATCGATGCTGCATATCACAAAGTAAATGAAAGAATAACACGTATCAGTGGTGCTGCCGCCTGAAATATTAATTAATTCCTGTGCCAGAGGCCCCCACAATGGAACAACCATACACCATGACACAGAAGTATAATTTAAGCTTTAAATGAGGAGTCAGATGGGCAATGACACTTAGGGACACTGAGTGAGACAGACAGATGCAAGTTCAAAGAGAAAAGAAGAATCATAATAAATAAATGCTAAAGAGAGAAGATGATATTAGAGTCAGGACGGAGCGGGAGAGGTTAAGGAGTGAGAGACAGACGAGGTGAAAAAAGGACACAAAACACAAAGCACATGTGATGTAATCAGACCTGAGAAATGTTTTAAATCAATGCATTTCACACAGTGTTTGACAAATTTATGAGGACTCTGATCTAGCATTCTTGCACATGATTATTTAATTTCCATCTCCTATCACCTTAATCACTTCTGTGATGATAAGCAGTCATTGCTTTGGTGTTTCTGCACTGCACTTTCTAAAGACGACTGCGCAGTCAAACAGCGTGGTGAGTACTGTCAGCTTTTTTGATGATAAACTTTGAATATTAGTCTTTGTTTCCTCTCATTAACTGTAAACCCTTCATCAAAAGTAGCTGTTTTCACCAGAACTGTCCCATTTTTCTACAAACCATAACATATGCAATCAAAAATATCTTGAAAGATGCTATCATTGTGCACGCAGTGACTGTAATAAACTCTTATGAAGATAAATACCACTTTGCTATGCAGATTCTGTCACCATTAAAAACAGCCAGGCTAGCTGTTTCCCCCTTTTACCAGTCTTTGTGCTAAGCTAAGCTAACTAGCTGCTGGCTGTGGCTTCATATTTAAGGGGCACATATGAAAGTCGGATCAATCTTTTCATCTAACTCTCCATCAGAAACCAAATAAGCATATTTCCCAAAATGTCAAACTATCCCTTTAAAAAGTGAGTAAGCAGCTGATGAACCCACAATATCCATCTGGCTGCATCACGATATGACCCCATCTATTAATTTTTAGTTATGCATTTTATTTTTTATTGACTTTGTCCCAACAAATATACAGCAAAACTAGTTTTTCGTGTTCGTAATGAGGGAGAGATAGAAGAACAGTCTCCTTCAAATCTATTTTCAGTTTCCTCCTGCTCTCTGTCATCACATTTACTACATTTCAATGCAGCCAAATTCACAATATAGTTCTTATTTACATATTTTTCAGTTTCTGTTGTTTGACGTCTGAAGTAGTGTCAAAATTGATCACGCCTCAGTAGTACTACCTGTTAACCAGCAATAATTACCAAGCTGTTGTGCTGCAGATAAAATCATGATTTTATGATCACGACATCGTCTGACAAAATGAACAAAAATACAGTTAATGCTAGCAGCTGTGCTGTAAGGTCGGCTTTATTGACATTTAAAATGAGTGATCACAGAGTTAGTCGGAGGCGAAGTGTTGTCATATTGAAGTATAGCCACAAAGCATCTGTTGCCATCTAAACGAGCTGCAAATGTGTTTTCAATATGCATGTGAAACGAGAAAATGTCACAAAAGTAACTCTGAACTATATTAGAAATGTGGCTGCTGAGGAACAGACACTCCACTGCTGAAATGCTTCCAGTGGACACTGAAACAGCGATGGAGCCATGGCACCGTGGACATACAGAGTGACTGTGTGATTGGCTAACTGATGAAGTGACTGACGTCAACGTGACTGGCTCCTCAACTAACCAAGTGACTGGATGGACTGAATGACATCAGACTTATTGGCCAACTGTGTAGGAAGGTACTTGTCCATATATGTGTGTGCATTCCTGTACCACCGTGTTTCCATGTTAGTGTCACTCATGCTTCGCCCACGCACCAGCAGAAGATAATTGGGCCTCATAGCATAAACAAGGCTATACACAAAATACACTGAAGCCCCACACATAATGTGATGAGCAGCAGTACACAAAGGTTTCATTAAACCACCGTTCAAACACACAACTTTAGTCTTCATTAAGGTAAACTCTCAGACACACACATTAGTTTGTTGCCATCCTCCCCCACAATGAGGGGGTATAATGGACAAAGTGACAATGTTTAAAAGGAAAGCAATATTCTGATATGAATCAAATGAAACAAACAATATTTTCAGTAAGACATAGGCATGTAAACAGCATTATCTAATTAGCTTAATGAAAATAAAGTAAGAGCTTTACAAAGCATTAAATTAAAGATGTATAGCATTCAATCTTGTTATTAAAAAGCACTTTAGACATGTATATGCCTCTACCAAACTATGACTCATAGAGTTTTCATGGCATTTTCATCACATACAGCAATCCAGCTGCTTGATGATGCATGAGTTATTATTGTGCATGAATCAACTCTAATATATAGCAAAGAGAACAAACAGATCAAAGTGAAATTTGCACAAAGCAGCTACAGGACGGAAAGACTGCCACGGTCCATGTAAACACAGTCAGTCACTGTGAGTTTCTGCTGGCCTCTTTCAGATCCCAGATGGTGGGATTTGGCCAAGACAACATGTTGTGTATTTGGAGCCAGACTTTATATAGTGAATGGATAAAAGAGGTTGAGCCAGAATGAAGACCACAACTGCAGAAAGCAAGAGTAGGTCAAAACCTAGTATAATCAATGTGTGAAATTTTTGCCAATTTGCTACAAGGATAGTCAGTAGTAGTGTCTATAATGTGAATTCCTAGCTATTAAATGTTCATCTGCAGTTTTCTGTAGTGGTCCCAGTAATATTCGTTGTTAAAGTGTGCTGAAATAGCATATCACATTAAGCAACGTTTGAATCAAAAAAAAAATGCAGTTGCAAGAACAATACTTTCCACTCATATCTTGGGATGTTTGATTTGAAAGAGAACTTATTTTTATTCTAATTATAACTTCTAATTATCTGTTAACTCCCAATGCTTTCATCTGTTTCACTCTGCAGATGTCTCTCGTTTTTCTGCATTGAGTGTTTTGTCAGAGTGATTGTTATTTAGGGTGCTTTAACTGCGCGCTCTCCCTCATGCCTCTATGTGTATTTTTCTGCCTCTTTCCCAGTCGATGATCATGACGGCTGCAGTGGAAATTATAAATGAAAGTTTTGACAGCATTTTGGCTGCATATTCAGGAGAGTCATCTCCACCTGGTTACCACAGTTACAGTCAAATCAAGCACACCTGCAGAGCAGCCACCCCAAGCTAAACTGAGTCTCATGTTTTACCTGCAAGACTCAAGTTTTAATGCTGTTGTTCATCATTTGTGATGTGAACATGTCAGAGAAATAAAAAGCTTGCGTCCATATCAGTTCAATTATAAAATCCAAACACACCACGGAGAGTCTCTCCTGCCAGTTGCTGACAGCGCTGCCAGGCGGAGAGTCGATCACACTGGATGGTAGAGGAGGAGACGGTAGAGACGTAGAGACACTGGTAAGTGTCTTTTTAAATGGGAGTTTAGCCGACTTTGCTGCATTTAACACTGGAGCTGAGAGCATCAGAGCTCGGAGTAGAAACACAGTCGCTCTGCGCCACGCTGCTGTCCTCCACTTCCATCATCTCATGCTGATTCATTTTGAAAGAGCAATGGCCAATGGGGAAACGCCAACACAGCCGTTCAACCAATGGTGTAACTTCATCACTCACTCACTCACTCACTCACTCACGGACAACCTCAGTTATAGTGCTGGTACGTAGTCGGTCCAGCCAAAAGAGTAACCTTTTAATTAGTCAAACCTGTGTAATCTAATGAAACCCAATACCAATCTCCTGCAATAAATCTTACTTTTGTGCATTGACAATAAAGCATCATATCCATTAAATTTTGGGTTTAATTACTCTGAGTAACTGATGGACTTTGGGTGACGTAAGCTATCCATATTTCATTAATTCTTTTCAGGTACCTCTGTGTTATCAAGTGCCAAGTTTGATATATTGGAGCTATCAGAAAAATTGTTTCCCAGTTGTAATTATGGCTTGAATCTTCAACAACATTTACCATTAATTTCAAAAATGGTAATTACTATAATTCCCATTGTGAATGCACCATAAAGGCCTGGTCACACACCAAAATTTCAAAGAATTCATTTGTGAGGAAAAGGCCTTTTTTCACAGCTGCTTTGACACAGCTTTGACTTGTCACATAAGCAAAGGTGTTACTAATAACATCAACGATGACTCCTTTCTATTCAAGTGTCCCAGTAAGCCATGACAGTGTGACAGTATTAAGGATAACTGGATACCACATCAAAGATGGTGCACAGTCATTCCTGTGAAAGTTTGCTCAGTGGCGCAAAAACGTCTGCCATGTTTCCGCGGGCTTCCTCACACCCATAGAACATGCCCACTAGAGTCCTTCTCCGGCTGATCTGAGACTTCCAGTGGCTGAGCCGGCTAACTTCTGGTCACTTGAATGGGGACAAAATAATTTAATCATGTGGCTCTTTTAGACTTTCCAGATGTTATCAGACTGAATGGATCAAATTCTGATAATGAGTCATTTTGCAAGGGTTGTGATGCTCAGGAAAATGTATTCATTTTTTTTATAGTATGTGAGGAAAATGCTTTTTTGCCCGGTGTGCATTACGTGACGGACCTGGAAGTTGTAATTATACAGTTTGGCTACTATGTCAAATTGGCTTGAGAGCACGGCACTGTTTCTGGGGGCTTGCAGTGAGCCAGCATGAGCAACACCAGGACCCTGAAAGTAAAGCAGTTAAATGGAATTCAGCAATCATTAATTTTATTATTTACACCTGTGCTTTTCCTGTGACATGTCAGAATGTCTTCAGTCAGCTCTGCTCATAGGAGTCAGATAAATCTACCAAATCTTTCAAAACAAGTTCAGTATTAATGAACTCTGAAACAGGAATGTGAGGGAACGGGGAGCCAGAGTGTCCAAAACACAGGAAGCTATCGTAGCCTCTTAGCTGTGTTGCACCATCACTGTTTTTATATAATCCTGCTCTTCCAAAGTATAAACTGCTCCTCAATGGTTTGAGTAGATGTTAAAAATACATCTCTTGAGTAAATTATGTTAAGTTATTGGTGAACGGGCTAGCTTGCTAACTGAGCCAGCTAGCTTGGAGAGCCATTGTGCTATTGCTAGCATGCTAGCAATTAGTTCACCAACTACAGTCTCATCATTAAAAATTATCCATCCCACATGAGATTACATGACATACAATAATACAACATATAAATAACAACTTGCAGCGATTGACATTCATGTTCCAAATGGAAACTTTTTGCAACTCAAACAAAGAAAAAGTGTCCATTTCACAAATTGTTTTCATAATTTTAACATCTTCCATCCAGAAGTAATAATTTTTACTTTTACTAAATAATTTCTTTCTGTAGTACAAAGGGCAAAACAAAATGCATTTCATTTTCTACTTCATTTAGCTCACATAGCCAATTGTGTTCTTCAGAACCAACATAACTCCCTGTTTCCAAATGTAATGGTAAGATATCGTCACTATGACATTAAGCACCATCATCACAAGGATGTGTGGATGAACTTTGCTGTGTCGCTCTCTGGTGTGACCCGGGTTTAATTCATTTTTGTTGACACTGTGTCAGTGTGTTGCTGATTATCTGTGGTCATTTTTGAAGCTGCGGGTAGTTATCTGCTGTGCCAGGCTGCATTATATTGAAAGGTATTTCTAATTTCTAATGGTGGATGGAGACCAGGCTATTTTTCTCCCTTTTAAGACTAATAATGATGACTGTAATGGGGATTAGTCATATCGTCTTAGTTCAAAGAAATGAATTTAAACTCAATATAGCCATGTATATACTAATATTTTATGTGGGGTATTTCATTATCTGTACCTATTCATTAAATATATATCCTGTTCATTCAAAAACAAAACAAAGTGAACTTTTTTGCTTTAGGGATCATTTAGACAAACAAAAAAAACTGGGTAACAAAGATTCGCTTAACTTACATAATATCTTTTTTCGTTTTTGTTTTGTTTTTTGTTTTTTTGCCTTGCCTTCTTGTAGATTTAACAGTTTGCCTCAAATATTGTGTTTGGATGAAAAATGTGTTAATTCATCAAGTTTATCCAGTCAGAACAAGCCAGAAATCTAGATTCAGCAGTGCCTGAAAGCCATTTTTCAGTTAAATGAAGTGGCAACACAGAAAAAAAATTGTTCATCTCTGTGGCAATATTTAAAAAAGCAGTCCATTTAAACATTAAATCTTGGCTGCAGAGTCAGAACCAAGGACTGTAACAGTCATAAAAACCCATAATGTTAAACTACCCACTCTTTTGAAATCCGTTAAACTGATTTATTAAAAAAATACCACTGTGCCCGTTGAGTGATATTTCTGTCTATCTATCTATCTATCTATCTGTATATATATATGTCTATATACATACATATAGATAGATAGATAGATTAAAATGTCAGTGGTCTAAATGAATGGATGTATTGGTCTACACAATCCACAGCAAAAATTCAAGATGATAGACAGGATATGTTTCATTTCCACACAATATGAGCAATATACCCGTGTGTGCCATTTGTAATAAATACAAACTGTAGTTGGTAAATAATGAGCTATCTCGGCATTGAAAATGTTTTAGAAAAAGATTTTAAAAGTGTCACCAGATGCACCAGTCACCTTCCACAGCATGATATCAGTCATTATTTTTTTAGCAAGACTACCAGTTGGAAACCGTCAAAGGAAAGCAAAAAGTATTAACTTCTGTAATTAAAAGGCTGAGCCAAAATTACCTTGGCCCATCCAAAATTGAAATCCTGGTGCCGTGCCTGATGTGATGAGACTTGGATTTTTGTGCCTGCACCTTAACTACATTTTTTACGACAGAAATGATGAACTTTCTTCAGAGAGGAAACATAACTGTTGATTGTAAAGAGGCACCTGTACTGTTCGGAGTAGGAAATGGAGATTTGAAAGACTGTGATATTGTATACATTGTAAACCCGCAAGTTGGCTCAAACCCAAAACCAAACTTAAATATATTCAAAACCACCTGTTGTATATATTTGGACACCCTGGAAGTCAAGTCAAAACTGTAAGGCCATAAAAACTATATTGTTTGTGAAAAAGTCAAGTCAAGTCAAGTCAATATTTATTTGTACAGCCCAATATCATAAATCATTAATTTCCCTCAGGGGGCTTTACAATCAGTATAGCAATACAACATCCTCTATCCTTATATCCTTGATTCAAATGAGGAAAAATTCCCTAAACAGGGAAAAAATGAAAGAAACCTCAGGAAGAGCAACAGAGGAGGGATCCCTTTTCCAAGACAGACAGACATGCAATAGATGTTGTGTTTACAGAATAGACCAAGAAAGCAAAATTACAGAAAAACAGCATGGACAAACAAGATGAAAATAAATCATAGATGGATTGATTACATATATGAAGAATCTGCACCTTTTTCAGGATGTCAGGCAACTTCCAGGTGCTACCAAAAACAGATAGGACCTGAGCCATGCAACATCCATCACCATGGAGACCTGGAAAGAGGACAGACTTCACATGAACACAGGGGAGACACACATCACACAGCTCAGACACACGGAGGAGGACAAGAAACCACACACACACACACAAGGGAGAGACAGAGAGAGATAAGGACATCATTCACACAGGGGAGGGAGAGACCAGGGCTGAGGCTGAGGAACCAGAAGCAAAACCTCTGGAAAATGGCGCCGACAGCCAGGGACGCAGAGTCCCAGGACAGCCAACTGTCTCATATATAAGCTAAACCCTCAAGCACCTCTCTCTTTTATTTTTTACTTTTGTGTTTTAATCGGATTGCTTTTATCCTGTTTACTCTGCATCGTTGTTGTAAATTCAGTTCTATCAATAAATTAAAAAAATAAAATAAAAATTCCAATAGTGATGTCAGCACCTCGTTGAATACACCTGTATATCACTGCAGCAAGGTGAGAAGTTAAACCACTGGAAGTCAGCAAAAAAAAAAAAAATCTATGTCAAGATAACAAGCATGACACCAGGTGCTCCACCTCCTTGCTCTGGATGTGTGGAAAGTTTGAACTCTAAATACACAGTATGATATGAATATGAAACAAGGTGAATCCCATTACCCTTCACATATTGTTAATTAAGTTTTGACCATTGACAGACACCTGGCACATGCACGCTTACACAGCATCGAAACAGCACATGCACAGCCTGCATCAGTGTGCGTATCAGCATGTGGGAAAGCCAGCAGGAGTTCATGACTCTGTACGTCTCTCACTCAGCTGAGTGATGAAAGAGAGGGTAAGAACAATTCAGAAGTGCTAAAAAGGTGTATAGCCTCAGGTTTTATCCAGCAAAGCTAACTCGCTGAGTATTGGACATCAGAGTTGGGATAACATGGGCAGTTTTTATGAAAACTGTATGGTAACTGCCTCCCATCTTGCAGAGTCAGAGGCCTGGGAAATAGGAAGTGATTCATAAAATTACTCTGGCAGTGGGTGCCATCACAGGCTGAGATAATCATCATCCAACGCTCAGCTCTCTGTAAGTGTGTGTGTGTGTGTGTGTGTGTGTGTGTGTGTGTGTGTGTGCGTGTGTGTGTGTGTGTAAATGTGCATCTGTGTATTGGTTCTCCTGGGAGTTACAGGCAATAAAATCTCCATGTTGACGACTGCGTTTCATATGTAACAGAGAGAACTGCCAGCATTTACATGCAACTCCAAGGCCAAGTTCCCACACTGAAAATCTTCAGCGCTCAGTTTTGATTCATGCTCAGATCCAATATTTTTGCCATCATTATTATTCACATCTTGCTTTATCATCCTGAACTGACCTGCATGAAAAAAAGAGCAATAACAAGGATGTACCAACCCTGATGCTCAGGCAGATGTACACAAATAAAATGAAGGATACATTAATTCATTATTTTGTAAGGTGTCATCACACATCTTTACACAGTTTAATATGTTATCCTGCCACAGCTTTAGCTTCTAAAGATAGTTTCACAGATCTAAATGTGGCCTTGACATTGCAGCCACATTGCCACAGTGCCCCTGTTATGTCAGTTTGAGTCCTGCTGGCAGTGAAGTCAGATTCCAGATTATATGGTTTTACACCTCATTTACACCTCCATCACACTACTTGAAGCTACATTGCCAAAAATTAGATATTTGACTGAAAATCTGTGACTCAGATTGATTATTTTCTACAAATAGGCACGTACGACAAACGACATCTGATTTAGGTCACTTTCGCCTGCAGGGCTAACATTGGCTAATAGTCTACATTCAAGATAAGACACAGCAGAGAAACTCCACCCTGAAGTCACTGGTAAGTAGAAAAATTTGTAAATAACACATGTAAGAAAAGACTTATGACTGTTAAAATCGAAGGCTGATTAGCGCTATACAAACATTTAGATACAACCATATTTGAGAGTATAATATACTATAATGTACCAGTATTTCATCCTAATCTTCCAAGAATCAATTTCTGGCCAGTTGGGGACATTGGACATTGATATATCATCACCTTATAAAGTCAATATTGCGAATGTGTTAGCAGACAGACAGCAGCTTATTTACACGACCAGCAGACACGGAGCAACAGTAGCATTCATTTGGAGTCATGTTTGTGTCCAACTGATGAATGTAAGTCCAATATTCCCTCTCTATTTAGCTCCGCTCTTCTATCCACCAACTCCTGAGGGAAATATCTGACTCTTTACTTGTTAAATGCTCCACTGTGTTCACCAGCTCGTCGCAAACTTTGTCCATCCGATCAAATAGTGTACAACAAGTTTATCAAAGCTTTTTTGCTTAAAGTAGCTACCTGATACGGCTGGAAACGAGGCAGATGTAAGCAGTGAAAATGAACTAAAACCCCAAACCCAAAAAAGCTCACCTTGGACCAGCCCTTAGTTATGCTGCTATAGGCCTAGACTGCTGGGAGACTTCCCTTGATGCTCCTCTCTGCTCCTCTCCATCTGTATGTATTCATATACCATTACTGCATGTTACTAACTTGACTTCTTCCCCAGAGTTCTTTGTGCTTTCTCATCTGCAGGAAACCCCAAGGACCAGGCTCTGGCCCGTGGCCGTGGGGACGTCCTTCTCCAGCCGTCGCTGCTGTTTGTCACTGCTGTTTGTTGTTGCTGGTCATGTATCTATTATTGTTGTTGTTGTTGTTCTGCTTCTCTGTGCCCCCCCTCTCTCCCTTCTCCCCCTCACTTTCTTTCTCTCTCAACCCCCAACCGGTCAAAGCAGATGGCCGCCCACCTAGAGCCGGGTTCTGCTTGAGGTTTCTTCCCATTAAAGGGGAGTTTTTCCTTACCGCTGTCGCCAAGTAGTGCTTACTAATGGGGGAATTGTTGGGCTCTGTAAATTAAAGAGTACAGTCTAGACCTGCTCTATGTGAAAAGTGCCCTTAGATGATTTTTGTTGTGATTTGGCACTATATGAATAAAATTGAATTGAAGTGAATTGATAATTCTCTATAAGTTTAACACTATAAGCAACCTCTTTCTAATTACACACAGTCATTGGACTCATTGTTAATACAAAAATATTTAATCGACTTTAAAATTCATATTCTTTTAAATCTTGTTCAATGTTTAGAGATAAATTATGGTAATGTTGCCGTCGCTTTGCTAATCAGCTACACATATCCTGCTCTGACCTTTACTAAATGTTGAGTCTCTTTTATCCTTGTGTGCTCATGAGTTGTTTAATGTCCCTGTTCCAGAGTCACTAAGACAAATTTGGATTCTGATACTGTACATATGTGTTTGCTTTGAGATCTCAGTTGAATCGACGGCAAACAATCGGGAACCAACAAATGTTGAGGATGAAGAGTGAAGAGTTCTGTCTCTCATTGATGTATTTAGAGTCCAAAATCTAATAAAGGAAGTCATGTCTGCGTATCAGTGATGGAAATGACTGCGCTTAAATTGATGGTACAACTTCTTAAAGTCTCATCTCTGAGAGTGAGACTTCCTCTTCCTTGTCTCCACAGCTGATATTCACTCCAGCTTTCCCTTTCATGCGAGTCAAACCCCTCATCCTCCCACAAGCTCTTTTTTTTAAACAAAGAACCAGACCAGAGAGAGGCAGCCAGCAAATCTCCTAAATTGCCATCAATTTATTCTTTGTTCTTACTTATCTGTTACACTTCCACAACTCTGAAAAACTTTTATCCCTTTCACAGCCATGTCTCTGTTCCTTTCCTCTCCCCACCCTACAATTATACAGTGATAAACCGCATGTATTCATTCCTTATTTGGCCTGAAAGCAAATCAGTTTCTATTCACTGGAGAAGCAGTTAAAACAGAGAGAGAGTGTGTGTGTGTGTGTGTGATGAAATGGCATAGGACGTGTCAACAGCAGGTTTTTTTTCTTGTGTGTTGCCGCCTAATCTCACGCATGATTAGGAGAGCAATAACACGACTGTCTGAGCAGGTTACAAAAATGTGAGCGCCCCACTGTGTATGTGTGTATGTACGCTTTTATGTGTGACAGCCTAGAAAATGTTTATTGAGCCAATAACTGTCACATTATCAGCAGATTCTTTCTTTCCCCACCTGAGCTCCTTCAGTCCTAAGTGTCCAGCTTTTGTTTTAACCTGCTGCATTACAAACCTCCAGCTTCTCATCCCCCTTGACCTTCATCCAACCTTCCTGATTGCTTTTTTCACTAACATATTTTCCCTCTTTTCCTCCTCTATCTCCTGTGGCCTCTCCTCAATTTCTTTGTCTGCTCTCTAAAAAAAAAAAAGGTTGATTGCAGCGATGCCCAGTGGTTAGGTCGGAGGCTTTATCCGTAAACAAACACAGCACACACACACAGACACACACACACGCCCGCACACATGGACACACTCACTTGACAGTAGCTAATGGTCTCCCCTCAGCCTGCTCTTTCCTCAGATTGCAGCTCCCCTTCTCTCCCGCTACTCATCCCTCACTCTGACTGTGTTTCATTCACTTCCTGACTCTGCCCAGTGTGTGTGACTTCCCCACATTGTGCTCCTTTTGACTGTAAAAGGTATGATGTGCTTTGATGAAATAGAAAAGAAAAAAATCCAGGGAGCAGAAGGCTTTTATAGTAAGCTCAAGCATCCACATGTGGGTATGTGTGTGTGTGTGTGTTTGTGTGTGTAAAAAGGAAGAGGGGAGGGACTGATTTCATACAGTGGGATATGGCGCCCTCACATGGTAACAGTCTGCTTTAGTTGGTAAAACTACAATTATTTTCAAATCTGACAAACTTTATCAAGTTTGGGCATAGATGAGCTCTTGGTATTAGTGCTTGCATGTTTAGTAAATTGTAAAAATCCTTTTCAAAGACATGAGGTGATGAATGTGTACTGGGTTAGCTCATTATGTCGAGGTTATAGATATCATTCTGGGTCTGTCTACTCTTCAGTAGTGTTTATGTATAGTACTGTGCAAAAGTTTTAGGCAGTTTAGATGTTTAGGTTCTTATCCATCACGCAGTACCATCAGGGAGGCGTCTGATCGGTCCCATATTTATTCTGCCTCATGACGATGACCCCAAACATACAGGCAGAGTCATAAAGATCTATCTTCACCTACAAGAAGAAGAAGGTATCTCATAACAGATGGTTTGGCCCCCATAGAGCCCTGATCTCTACATCGTGGAGTCAGTCTGGGATTACATGAAGAGACAGAAGCTACAGTCTCCAGTTCTCCAAGATGCAGGAACAACCTACTTGCCAAGTACCTTGAAAAACTGTGTGCAGGTGTACCGAGGAGAGCGTGGTCACACCAAATACTGATTTCATTGAGGTTTCTTCTGTTAACTAACCTTTGTGTGAAGTTAATTAATAAATTAAAACTATTTATGCCATTATTTTAAAAGCATTCTCCCTTTACTTTTGCACAGTACTGTATATACAGTTTGCTATATGTAATGTGTATGAACTAATAACTAATTTATTTATGTGCATGTATAAAATGGCTAATTTTTCTGGAGATAAATGAAGTGGCCTACATGTTATTTAAATATCTGTTTTATAGCTGAACACTTGCACTATATGTAGTTATGTGTGTGTTTGTTTTTCTGGATAATGATATGTTCTGCTATTGTTATTCTTTAGCTTATTTGTTCTACGTGTTAATTTTATGTAGTTTTTCTGTGTCTGGCCATCTCGGTGGATGTCTGGGTTCAATAAGAAGAAATGGACATGGGTAGGGGCGGATGGGGAGACTTTTTAGTTCTACCTTCTTTAGGAAAATGTTAATAAAAAGATTCAGAAAAGACAAAGACATGTAATTATAGCAGTTACAGCAAAACAATCATTTCAAAGAAACAAACTAACAGGATGTGAAATTAATTTAATGCTCTGCAGGTTTACAGCACGTAAAGAGGGTAACATCCAAGAAACTATGCACGTTTCAGCCTAAGTTTGCAGTATAATAAATATATTCAACAACTTGTATCATTACATCCAAATAATATAATAATGCACTTCTTTTCTACTTGGCACTGGTTGATTGTATTAAAACACATGTGTTTTCCTCCCTGGTCTTTCTAAAATATCTTAAAAACTACATTCAGGTCATCTCAAGAGTGTGAGTTGATGTTTCCCCACTAACACACTCATCACATTCATGAAAAGCAGCTACATGGTTGTGATAAAAAAAAAAAAATTGAATCCAATATAACATTTCTGTCACTTTCAGAAACATGACATGCAGGCAACAAGCATACATAAAATTCAAACCAGCATCACCACCAACAATCAGCCCTCTGTTCAAATGGAAACTATTGAAAAATCTGTCTAGAACTTGTATTTTTTTAATCCATCAATCCATTTTCTGAACTACCCACCCTGTCCGGGGTCACAGGGTGCTGGAGCCCACTGTGGTGAGGCCAAGATAATTCACTGTTTTACACTGAACTGTTTCATTCATACTCAGTGCTCAAAGCTTTGCTGCCGTTCCGCGTGATACTGCTGTTTCATTATCAGTTTGTCAAGTTCCAACCTGTTTGCAGTTCAACAGCCACTTTCTGCATCTTCACACCTGCGTCGTTGCAGCTGAAATATCAGCTTGTCTAGTTAGGTGATAAAGGTAATTAAATACCAGAGACACAGGATTTTTCCTACAGTCCAACTACCTTTGATAAGTCACTAAAGTGTATTCATACAGGCTCCCCGAGCTCTGCAGCAAGAGGAGCCCCTTGAACAGCTCACACAAACACTTTATACTTTCCCCCCAACACAACCGTCAACACAAGCACCTTGAGCGTAGTCATACTCCTCTGTCTGCAGACACCTGTTTCCTGTAAGATAATCAATAACAATTCCACATATGGTGTCATGCCTGTCTTGTACAACTTCCACTTTTTCGCATTTAGTTCCCCTTTCTAACTATCATTTCTTAGAATCAGGGTCAACGTGTCATCATTCACTTCAGATAACCTTTTCTATTTCTTCTTTCCTAACAGACGAGACATTAATTTGCCAACATCTTGGCGATCTTGGGAGACATCTTATTTAAAAACAGAACAACGTGATTACAACATAGAAGTCAAGAGTGCATCATGTTCTCTAAAGACAACTGATCAGTTAATCACATTTTTACACTGGATTTATGATCATCAAAGTATTAATACAATAATATGGTAATTTCTCCAAAAGTACACTTCTAAAATTATTTTGTCTTCCACACCTGCTTCAACATAAAATATTGTAATTCAGTTTTATTTATATAGCGCTAAATTACAACAGAAGCTATCTCAGGGCACTTTTCACATAGAGCAGGTTGAGACCGTACTCTTTAATTTACAGAGACCCAACAATTCCCCTATGAGCGAGCACTTGGCTACAGCAGCAAGGAAAAACTGCCCTGCAACAGGAGGAAACTCGATACAAGCAAGCATCACCTAAATCATATTTATTACTGATGATTTTAATATTAAGCAAATATAGACTCGGTGTAGCTTTGCAGACTTGTGCAGTAAATCTAAATGATAAAACTGATGCTACAAGCCTAATGATCATATTATTGGAATATTATCTCAGACCTCCTGGTTCCCCTATTGATGTCCTATGGAGCCTGTAGTTAGTCCAGGACAGGATTACCAACTGGGCAAACCAGGCATTGACCCTGGGTCCCCAGACCTGTGGTTCACTGTGTGGCTGTTTATTTGTGTTAATTCGACTCTACGTGCACAATGACATTATCAACCTACAGTAAATGATAAGGGTTGGATCTTGTGGTCTTGTAATGTTGAGGGGCACTGTGCCAAAATGAAGTTTTGAGATACTCAAGTGATATTGTGTAGAGCTGCAGCGATTAGTCGCTTAATCAACTGACAAATAAATAATTGGCAACTATTTTGATAATCATTTAATCATTTCAGTCATTTTTAAAGCAAAAAATGTCAAACATTCCCCAGTTCCAGCTTGTCATTTGTGGGGATTTGCTGGTTTTCTTAGTCTTATGTAATAGTAAAGTGAATATATTTGGATTTTGGAGTGTTGGTTGGTCACCTTGGACTTAAAGGAAACTATGACGGACATTTTTCACTGTCTTCAGATGTTTTAAACAATTAGTTGATTAATCAAGAAAAGAAACGGCAGATTAATTGATAATAAAAATAATCATTAGTTGAAGCTCTAATATTGTACTCGCATGTTACATATTCTTAAATATATATTTGTGCTGTGTTGTCATGAAACATCCCAACATGAGAACACTGTTTGGTCCAGGCAAAATATAATGAAGCAGGTGTGTAGTCTGTTGTGTGCATTGAACATGATGGACGACAGCTGGAACTGGGGCGTCTGTATAGTAGCCTGTTGTTAATATAATTTCACAAAAACTCCCAAAAGTATAGTTTCTACATGACTGCAAAGACCTCCAACGTTAGTATGTGTAAGATGTGTATATGTAAGGTTGAAGTTAGTCCCCATTGTAAAGTTTTTCTGCTTTCACCTTTTCACCTATATATATACAGTATTTCACTGGCGCTTAGAGTTGTTTTTGACAGCTAAACACCGCTGACTGTAAGTTCCCCTCCGCTCAAAAATATGTTTTTCTTCTTGTTCCTTCAGTTGGATGTTTGAGCTTCACTGTGCAGAATAATTAATGAGCAGACTTTGACACTAGAAGTCTCTTTTCACATTCATCTGCTGAAAGGAGGAAAGTTTTTCTGCACTCACCTCAAATCTGAGTTTAAGTTGTGTTCCTACGAGCATGATTTGTGACATCACAACTAGTTTGGAGACCCAGAATTCAACGTACACAAAGTGTGATGTTGAAACTTGAAGCCTCCAGTGCACAAACATTGATAATGGACTTTACAGTGAAGTAGGAAACATATTGTGTCCAGCAGTTAAATGTCTGGAGAGAAATATATTGGCATTTGATTTTTACTATGAGGGAGAGGGAGGGGATGGAACTTTAAAAATTGCAAAGTACTTGAACTTTTTGGTGGAAAAAATATAAGATGCAAATTATTATTCAAAGCAGTATTTTATATGTCTTAAAAACATGTCTGGAGGGGATCTTTAAAGTTAGATTAAACTATGCTTACCCTCCCTCTCTACTTTTTATTTATTTCATTGGTGTGGAGGTGGAGGGGACAGTTTTAATTACATCGAGGTTCTGCTTTATTATCTGTCATTGTCGGGAATGTTTTGTTGTATACAAGTTTATAGTCTGTGTTTAATATTTTATTACGGAGCCCTCTGTACTCTCCTGTGGGAGAGGAGCTTGAGCCAGCAGTTTCAATTATTCTGCAGATTATTTTCTCTAATAACTGATCTGCTGGGTCTAAAAAACATAAGAAAACTGTGAAAAAAATGTCCTTCACAGTATCCTAAAGCACAAGGTGACATCTGGTTTTGTCTGATATTCAGTCCAAAAACAAAAAAAATATTAAATTTGCTGTTATGTAAAACCAAGAAAAGCAGCGAATTCTCACATTTAAGAATCTGTAACCATCAATTATTTGGCCTTTTCCTTCGCTGTCATATTACCTCACATAATATACAAACATGCAATGACTTTATGGCTTTATAACACTGAAATGCCAGAGTACATCAAGGTTTGGATGCTGCTGGGTGACTTTGCATCATAAATTAGGGTTTTCTGAAGTTTCAAAGTTTTCTAATGATACAGATTTTACTGCTAATATACACATAAATCATTTTCTATAATATATAGATTGAGATTGATGGCGACTGATGATTGATGGCTGTTGAAAAACTTAAAGCCTCTTTGAGGATATTTTTTCACAGAAATGTAGAAATAGATTCAGGTTCGGCTCAGCTGTTAGAGGTGACCTTTCTGCTCACACGTGTGACCGACCTTGACTAATATTTATGACTAATATTATGACTAATATGTTTTTGCAAGCTACAGAAAGTTGACTGTTTGCTCTCATACAGCGTAAACAGCGTATGCAGTGTGTGTGTGTGTGTGTGTGTGTGTGTGTGTGTGTGTGTGTGTGGTGGTGGTGGTGGGGGGGCACCATAACAGCAGTAAATCTGAAATGACACCTTAAAGGTCATTTAAAAATAAAGGCTTCCCATAAACCAATTGTGATTGAAGTGCCCTCTGCTGAAGTTCAACACACACATGCTCCCTCCCACTCTCTCACTTCCACTCATCAACCACGTTTAATTAAATCTGTCTAATTTGCCATGTCATTTATTACTTATGTGAGCATTTGTCACCATGGTGTGCGCTGCTGTAATTCATTTTTTCCATGCCACTTAGTTTTGCTTGACTCATACTGTATCTTTTGCTTTGTTTGTTCCTCCTCCTTCCTTCCTTCCTTCCTTTTGTTTGTTCCAAAGTCAGATGTTTTTATAAGCTGATTTTAATCCCAGTACAGTAACCGATTTTTATGTTATTTTCTCCTCTGCCTGTAGTCATCTTAAAAAAAACAGCACAATGAGTGTAGCTGGTCTGCATCCATGTCCAATAGGTGATACAGATCTACAAACTAAGGCACTTTATATGAATTTAAGTGTTTCATAGATGTGACAAACCATCCTTTAAGTAGGCAAGTTTTCACATTATGCATCTCCTTTTTTGTGTTTGTTTTCTTAAGTTGAGGGGAGGTCTGTTGCATGGCTTCTTAACCTCTCCTGTCATATCGCTTCTATTTCTATTACCTGGATTTTATGTCGTTGTATATGTGTGCAAAACATGTAAGTCAAATTAAACTGTATGTCTATGTTATGTCTTTATTTGACATACAGTAAGATAAGTAAGATTGTCTTGTTCTTTTTATTTATGCATTGATTTTATTTTATTTAATCAATTGTATTATCTTTGATGCTTTGGCAATATTGTTCATCTGACATTCATGCTAATAAAGCTTACTGAATTGAATTGAATTGAATATACATTTCTGTCATGTGTTTACAAGCCTTAAATCTGAAGGCTAGAAAATCATTTGTATTTCATATTTGCACAATTCTGTCAAAACATACAATCCTACAGTTTTACACTCAAGGAGAAAAAACATTACAGTTAAAAGGTGAAGCCTTTCCTTGGTTCCTTTCATTAAAGAAAAGAAAAATCACCCTGTCTCCACTTTTTGAAATGTCATCTTTGCATTTAAATGAAAGCAATACCTCACTCCAGCTTTCGTTGTGAATATTTTACCCTAAAAAGCTTTTGAAAAATATTTATCTTACAAGATAAACCGTAGATAATAACTGCAGGAACTGTTTTGTCTCTCAGAAACTCAGTGGCAGCTGCATCAGTGCCAGTGAGACACCAGCTATGAGATGGATTTTGTCCAGTGGTTCCTCGCCTCAGTATTCGTATTTGCTGTCTCCAGCCTCCTGTCGGAGTAGAGATTTCTGGCACAACTTCACTAACTTCCAAGGTGCATGGAGAAGGAGACAAAAAGAGGTCCAAACTCCAGCAACACTTGAATAATAAATACTAAATAACAACTTTATTGTGAGGCCTCTGTCACCCTGAAAAATATGAAAAGAAAGACAATGAATGGATAAATGTGTTATTTTAAATAACATAATGAGCAATCCCTCCCTTGGTGTCTTCAGTTTTCTGTTTTCTTTTTCTAGATTATCCCTTGTGACCAAAAATTACTAAATTTTCTAGTCTGAGGTCTCAATGACACTGCATTTTGATATCAAGAGAAACAGTGAGGACAAGAGTTACACACTTAATTAATCCCAACGGGTTACAGTGTTGCAACAGCTAAGTAACGTAAGTCATAAAAAAAATAGGCAGGTGAGAAATAAAATAAAACCTCATAAATAATAAACTGTGAAAATGGGAGAAGTGGAGAGGAAGGATTGTTCAGAAACATTTTCCTGGTAAACTGACACCACTACAATTTTTCATAACTTTTGTGGCCTTTTTGACCCTCTCATTTTCCCCATCATCCAATAGGATTTTAAACAGCAGCAATTAAATGGTCATAGTCACAGAGCAATTTACAGATAGTGTACACTAGCTTATGCAATACTTCAGTTATTGGTCATATGTTGAATGTGCAATATCCTGCTACAGTGTGCAATACTGGTGCAATATTATTTTCCTGGTTTTATAAGCTGTAGTGATTTTATCAATAGCATTGGTTTAGTTTTTTGTTGTTGTTTTCTATGAATGGTGTAAGGCAATGGTTCTCAAACTTATTCACAGCAAGGACCCCTAAAATGACACAGATAAGACCACAGACCCCCATCTGATAAGACTTTTACTTTAGATGTTTTATTACAGAAAGTATATGAAACCCATGACCAAAATAGTCATACATTCTGTCATTGTGTTAATTATGGGTGGAATTATAGTGAAAATAAATTATTCCCCTCTTTGCTGGGGATGCCCTGGACGTGTCCCTGATAGGCCTATAAAGTATATCTTATCTTATCTTATCTTATCTTATCTTATCTTATCTTATCTTATCTTATCTTATCTTAATTGGCACAAATCAGTCCTGAAATATGACGGTCATTGCAGTTATGTTTTCATGTTATTAACAGTGCTTTTTCCCCACTGTGAGCTTGTTTTAAGAAGTGTTGGGGCTTATATAAATTTTAAATATGTTAAAAGAAAAGCAAGATGTCAAGAAAATGAAGAAAGTGACATAAAATTGGAGCTAAATAGTCAGTAAAACAGACCTCTAAAATTAGTGTAATATGTCACATTCCTCTAAATTCGCAGTGAACACGTACTTTAATAAGAAAAGATGTTAGGCTATATTTACAATAAGGGGTGCCATTTTAATCAGTAAATGTAATCTCTTTCAGTGGCAATACCAAATATATACTGTATATAAAGGCACTGAGGCGATAGTTTGGCTTGTAAATTTGTAGGAAGCTGGATTTGATCAGCTCATGGATGAATTAGAGCTCTAATACGTCCATGGATCAGCCTGGGGGATTTGAGAAACTCTCGCGAGATTAAGATCAATCACATTAACCGCACTCGCGAGAGTTCGTCCCTCCGCCTGCTCCAACAAACCTAGCATTTACCTTTAGCGAGCGGCCCCGGAAGTGTTTGTAAAACTGTTAAAAGCCCGTTGACGTAGGCTAGCTAGCGATAGCTGACAGCCGGGTTCAGTCATTGTGCGAGGATGGAGGTGACACGCAAAAGTGAGTAGCGAGGTGCTGCCAAACAATTGCACGCTGGATTTTTAGGTTGCTATATTCGTCATGAAATTGTACAACAGAGCAGTAGCAGGAAATGTTTTTAAAATGGTCAAAACTCCTCCATTCCTCAAGGTTTGTGCTGCTAGCCCGCGAGCTAGGTAATATAACAGTTAGCTGCACGGCTGCGGGTTTGTGTGCTGCTCTGCAGGTCAGCGAGTGTTCCTCTTACATCCTGACACTAATGCACTTTCATTTCTGCAGATTTTAAAGACTGCTTAAACTCTGTGTATGCCGCCATAGAGGATGCGGACTTCCTTGCAATCGATGGAGAATTTTCAGGTAACGTATCAAGAGTTTTTTGAAAGAATTTGATGTTTGAAAAGCCAGCGTTGTGTGTGTGTGTAAAATTGTGACGGGTGTTGTGTTTTTAGGGATAAGCGACGGCCCTAATGTCAGTGCACTCACCAACGGACTGGACACGCCGGAGGAGCGATACACCAAGCTGAAAAAGGTTGGCAGAGTTTCATTAGTTGGCAACACTTTCAATGCATAGGTTCAAGTCTGTCTTTAAACAACAGTCAGGTGCCGAAATGAACATTGAAAAGGTTTTTCTTGCTGTAATCATTCATCCTGTTCATACTGGTCATAAGAAGATCACATCATGATGCGCTTACAGTGTAAGTGATAGAGGACAAAATCCACAAGCCTCCTTCTGTGCAAAAATGTATTTACAAGTTTATCTCAAGCTAATATGAAGCTTCAGCCTTCCATTTTTAAAATAATAATTTTTTTTTTTTTTTATTGAACCAGGAGAGTCCCAGTAAGAATCTCTTTTTCAAGGGAGACCTGGCCAAGACAGACAGCAGTGGAAATAAAAAAACAGTTACAGACAGAAAACAAAAAAGATGACAAATCTTAATAAAAAGAAAATAAAACAAGTATAAGGAAACTCGCATTACAAAAGAGAAATTTATGGGAATCAGTTGTGTCACCAGGTAAATTAAAAACATTTACATTCTAGGGAATCTGCCTCTATTCTTTCATTTTGGATTTAAATTAGGCTAGATTAATTCATTGAGTTTCAAGTCATTCTGCAACGTATTCCATGCCGAGGGTGCAGAGTACATAAATGCTCATTTTCCAATTTTTGTATGGGCATTTGGGACAGAAAGCATATAGAAGTCCTGAGAACACAAAGAGTACTGTCTGACACTTTTCGGCATGATAAAAGCAGGTAGGTAGTATGGGAGCAGACCAAGAATTTTCTTTATATATAAAGGTGTACCAATGTAAAAGCCTTCGGGTGGCCAGAGCAGGCCATCCTACCCAAGAGTGTAACTCACAGTGGTGAGTCAGAGCTTTAGGCTTGGTAATGAACTTAAAAGGAATCATGGTAAGCTGTTTCAACCATATGAAGACACTGAGCAGAGGTATGCTTATATAAAAGATCCCCATAGTCCAACACAGGTAAGAAAAAGTCGCAGCAACAAGTTCTTCTTTTACCTAAAAAGAAAAACACAACTTATTTTGAAAATAAAAACCCGGTTTTAGCTTCAACTTTTTCACCAGGTACTGCACATGTGGCTTAAAAGTGAGAGTCATCAACCGCAATATCCAGATATTTATAAGAGTTAACAACCTCCATTTCACTTCCCTCAAGAGTGACCACTGAAGGGATGTTTTATGGCCTATTTCTAGAGTTGATAAACAACATAAGTTTGGTCAAAATTAGCATCTTACACATTTTTGACCCAGATTATTTATATAAATGGTGAATAAAAGTGGACCTAATACAGAGCCCTGTGGTACACCTTTGTTGACGGATATACTAATATCAGAACATAGACCATCGTATCTAATGCACTGAGACCTATTACTAAGGTAGTTTGAGAACCAAGCAACTGCTTGCTCTGAGAGTCCTGAGTTTAAAAAGTCCTAAGTTTTAAAACATCATGGTCGACTGTGTTGAAAGCTTTGGACAGATCAATAAACAGTGATGCACAATGTTGCTTCTTGTCAAGTGCAACAGAAAAATTGTTTACTACCATCAGTGCAGATGTGATGGTGCTATGTTTTTATCTAAAGCCTGATTAATATGTTGATAAAATATCACTGCTGTATAAAAACTCCTTAATTTGATCACTCACAAGAGATTCAAAAATTTTACCTGTAGTACTGATAATTTAGATATTTGCCTATAGTTATTTAAAATAGTTGGGTCGCCCCCTTTAAATACTTTACATAAAGGGAGGACAGAAGCAGATTTCTATATCCTTGGATTTTCCGTATTTTGCACTGTAAGCTAAAAAAGCTACAAAATCAGATGCCAAATTTAAAAGGTAAGGATCAGTAAAATCAGGCCCCGAGGGGTGTCTAGGATCTAAAGCTTTTAGGGCTTTGTGAACTTTCTGCACAGAGAAAGGTATGAAATTAAAAGACTGACCAGTATACAGACGCAGAACAAGCAGAGTCAAACAGAGAGCCAGAAGATATAAAGTGCTCATTAAAACAATTCAATGTCATGAACAGTATCAGAATCCTTCATAACAAAGGGCTTGAGAATGATTGCTCACAGAAAGGGATTTTATGGTTTTCCAAAACCTCCTAAGGTCGTTTTAGATTCTCAGTGGCAACAGACATATAATATTCTGATTTAGCTTTCTTGATCAAAGAGGAGCATTTGTTTCTTAGTTATCTAAAAATAAGCCAATCAGTGGTAGAACCTGTTGTCCTTGACTTAGCCCAAGCCAAGTTATGCACATGAATAGTATCTGCTAGCTCAGAGGAAAAACCAGGGGTTATCACACCTCTTTACTCCCTATCTCCTGAATGGGGCATGTGTATTTATGATTTGCGTAAAACCCTCATTAAAAAATGCCCATGCTGTCTCCACATCAGGGATCAGCTCTGTTCTACTCCAATTAAAATGAGACAAGTCATGATAAAATCCCTGTTCATTAAAATATTTAAGATTCTTCTTACAAATAACGTGTGGTTACAATTTAGGGACCTTAGTGTCAAATCCAGTAGATATCTTTCAGCGTTACAGTATTTTTAGTGCCAAAGTTCCTCTTTTTTTGATACTACACTTGTACACAAAGAGGGAATTTTAAGCTAAAAACACTGTAAATGTGTCAGATATCCACTTGATATGACTAACTCAGACTACTGAAGCCTCATATAAGCTTCAGATAAACTTTTAAATGCATTTCTGCACAAAATGACTGTGGACACACTGTAGATCATTTGAAGGGGATCTTTTTAACAGCCAGTATGAACGTGAGGAATGATTACAGCGAGGAAAACCTCTCACTTTTTATACGGGTACCTGACTGTTGTTTTAAGACAGACGGAGAAAAACTGTCAATCTGTCTTTTTTTTTTTTTTTTTAATGTTCATCTCATTTAAGCTGTTTCTTTCCTGTCCTCAAGCATTCCATGGACTTCCTGCTGTTCCAGTTTGGATTATGTACATTCAAGTACGACCAGACAGAGTCAAAGTGAGTGATATCTACTTAACTAGCATAGAAATTTAAGTTTTCAGTTATTGATATTCAGGAGAAACACACAAAGGATTTGCAACAGCGTCTGCTACTGTTAAATTTCTCCTTTATTATATTAAGAAAATGTTTTGAGCCCAATTTCATCAGGTGCAGACAGTTTCTTGTGAGTCCTTTTGGGAGATGGCTTGTTCTTTAAATAAGCACCTGGACAAGAAAAATATGTGTTTTCACACTGACAAATAAGGAGCACACTATATACCATCTGCTGAAATAAGAGTAACAAGTAATAATAATGCACTGGGGCCTCAAAAGCTCCAGGCGTACTGTCTGTTAATTAATTCGATTGAACATTTCTTCGGGAATATGCAGCACTAAAGCACAATGTCAGCTGACATGATGAGGCCTTTAAGCTGTTATTACCAGATCTTAAAACCCTGTCTTGAGGATGCTTGCTGTGTCAAAATCTAGCTTTCAAGCCTTCATTCATTCAGTTTTCTACATAGGATGCATATCTCTAAATTAGTGTGTAATCAAAATATTACATGTGGCAAAAACCGAATGGAGGTCAGTAGGGGCCCCCTAGCAGGTTAATCCAGCCGCAGACTTGTCCTGATGATAAACACATTTTATCATCTATTTCTAATTTAAAATGAACCAGAATAAAGGTCATGAGTGAGTCTGCTATCAGTCCAAACAAGCAGCATTTTGGATAATGTCCACCAATGCCATTTTCAAGGTTTATGCAGAGGCATAAAATATCAATATCAGTTTCCCACAGAATCAGATCCTGTTTGCGGTGGTAGCTGACTCGGGGTCGGAAGCAGCGGGTCCGTTGTCAATGTGTTTGTGTGTGAGGGAGCAGGGCAAGCAGGGCCTGAGAGAATCAATGCTCTACAATGAAATAAAATTTTACCTATTTTAAATAGTAAAAAAAAAAAAGAAAGTCAATATGTGGTGGTCGATGTTGATTCTGTGGTGAGCTGCCACAAATAAATCAATGTATGGGAAACACTGTATATAATATATATGGAAGTGATCCAGCTTTTGTATGCATGAGCAGCATTTTGACCAGCATGCAGGTTGTTGTAATAAATCCCCAGCCGACCTGAATGATTTCACTAATCCGTTCCTGTTATCTTTATCTGCAGGTACATCACAAAGACTTTTAATTTTTATATATTCCCAAAACCATTCAGCAGGACGTCCCCCGACATAAAGTTCATCTGTCAAGTAAGTCAGTGCGGCCTCTCGAGGCGCATTAAAATGCTTCTGTGTGAACTGAGATAACTGACTTTTTAGTAATGACAATGATTTAATAAAATGATTGTTCCTGAAATGGTTGGCCAGGTGTTAAAAGATTATCGCAACGTCGTCGTTTTATGAGAAACTTGTGAAAATGAAAAATGAATTTGTCATTTCTAGAGTTCCAGTATCGACTTCCTGGCCAGTCAGGGATTTGACTTCAACAAGGTGTTCTGTCACGGTGAGTACACAACACAATGGCAGTGAACATGTCACATGTGTAATGGCCTTTTGTCACATATCAAACTGTCAAATATGGAGATGGTAGTGAATTCTTGGTCATATTCTTTTCATTGTTTTAGTTATTTCCAGATTCAAAGCAGAATATTAATCGTATATAACAGTTTATCCAGGTGAAGGTCTTGAACAGTGTTTGTAGACACTGGTTTCAGTGCCAATTATTAAACATTAACCAGCCTCGGTGTTACGAGCAGGAGGAGAGCTGTCATCACCTGTCACACTGGAGCAGCTGCTCTTTTTTTGCTGTTCAGTCCAATTACTAGGCCGGTCTTTGTAGAAATGCAGCTGATTTTTTTTTTACAGTCTGGAGTTAAGTCTTTAATTCACGGTAGAGATGTAAGTTACAAATCATTTTGCTGATTTGAGTCATTTTGTTCCGTCTCAAAGATTTGTTCGCACATGTACTAGACACTTTAATTCACAGTACTGAGTTAATATGCCAGCGATATCTGCATAGCTGTACAGATTCTACTGTCACTTATGTGTGCTTGTTCTGGTTCACCTCATATTTCCCTTTTGACAATTTCAGCAAGTTGGGAAAAACACAATAAAAGTTGTCCTTACACCAATGATAGACAGATTTGTCGGGTCAGATCTTGCAATTTTTCTTTCTAGTGCATGCCATATTTTTGCATCCACTGTGACCACTCTATCACAAAGTTGATGTGATGGAATATAAACAGGATTACTGGAGGTGTATGGATACAATAAATGAACAAAAAGTGTTTGCACGCTAGAATTTAGTTCCCAAAAAAACCCCATTAAACTGAAAAAGGCAACATTTCAACCCTACTGGGTCCTCATCAGGCAAAAATCTCGCTTTTCTCATTCAAATGCATTTTTATGGAAGCTAAAATCCAGTGTGCTTTGTTTTTCATTGAATCTTTTATCCTGCTCCGGGCCTGAATGTAGGATGGGATGTGCACACAACTGGCTCATTGTTTATAGAATGGATACAGAACATCGCCTAAAGGCAATGCATGTTTTTACAGTTGTTATAGGACAGAGAATTGCAGAGCCACCAGAAGTAAAATTCAAACTGACTTTTTTTTTTTTTTTTGTGTGTGTGTTTTTTAGGAATCCCATACCTGAATCAAGAAGAGGAAGCCCAGCTGAGGGAGCAGACAGAGGAGAGGAGGAATCAACATGCTAACGGTGTTGGGACACCATCCTACATCTCCCCATCCTCCAAAGGTCCTGCACACGTACCCGAGGAACATAAAGACTTCATCAACAGAGTGGTGTAAGTGTAGTTTTTAATTCTTATCTTTTCAACAAATTCCAAATAATGCGGAGTCAAACAAAGACCAGGCTCTTGTGTGAGACCATGGTGGTTAAAAAGAGCTGTTGGTAGTGACAGTGTGTGCATTCAGGCTAATTGGAAACAGTTGAGGTTGCTTGCCCCCTTGGTCATCTTCTCTTGGGGGTATATTAGACATGGCCAGCTGGATGGAGACATTTCTTTGGTCTACTGGAAGCTGGAAGTCACATGGGAGGGACCATATCTCTCACTTGGCCGTAGAATAACTGAATATTCCCAGAAGGATTTAAGAGAAAGAAGACAATTCTTTCAAAATTATGTTTGTGTCTGCCCCTTTTTTACGTTTTCATCTTTTCGGCTCTATTTTCCCTACAGAGAGAAGGTTGAGGCTCTCTTCACTAACGCAGAGAAGACTTTGGACTTGGAGCCATGCACTGGGTAATCAAGCCCTTCTCTCAAAAAGCCATATTTATAGTATCAATATCTGTTTTTTATTTACACTAATATTCATATTTCCCTACCAGGTTTCAGAGGAAGCTGATATACCAGACACTGAACTGGAAGTGAGTGTAAAACCTGGCTGTTGTTGTTGTTGTTGTTGTTGTGTTGCTTCATACATTAACACTTTACTCTCTTTCTCAGGTTTCCCAAGGGGCTTCATGTGGAAACCATGGAAACAGAAAAGGTGAGATCATGTTTAATTTCAACTAATCTTGACCCTTTTTTTAAAAATTATTATTATTTTGTGTTTGTGGAATATTGATGTGAGTTCTGTATGTGTGCAGAAGGAGCGATACATCCAGGTCAGTAAAGTGGATGATGAGGAGAGGAAGAGGAGGGAACAGCAGAAACTGGAGAGAGAGCAGGTGAGTTATTAACATGTTGCAGCCACATCGCACATTCATGCTCCGTTCATTAGGAGCGTGTGTTGATTTTAAATTAGAGCGCTTTTGTTAAGGAGCTTCAGAACGCACTACTCATAGTATTTTCTCTACCTCGTGAAATGCCTGAAGGTCGCTTAACCAAAACGTTGCTATTTGATCAATTCTCAATGAGTGCTGACGGTGTGAGAGACGGTTTTTTGTTTTTAATATTTTCTCTTCCTCCAACAGGAGGAGCTAAATGATGCAGTAGGCTTCTCCAGGGTCATCCACGCCATTTCCAAATCTGTGAGTCAACCTCCACTTTTTTCAGTTCAAGTAACTCTGTCTTGAATTACACAAATCAGTAAACGGTGACGCTCCAAAATAACAACCATCATGAATCAGGAATTGGCTTTCATAGTCAAACATTTATAGTTTTGCCTCTTTTTTTTTTTTTTTTTTTTGTAGAGCTGCAACGATGAGTCGATTCATAGATTAGTTGATTAACAGAAAATTAATCAGTTTTGAGTCATTTTGATACAAAAATACAACAATTAAATGTGAATATTTTCTGGTTTCTTTAGTCCTCTTAATGATACTAAACTGAATATCTTGCTATCGGACTTAGTGTGTGGACTAACCCATTTCATCTGACACACAGGGTAAACTTGTGGTTGGCCACAACATGCTGTTAGATGTGATGCACACCATCCACCAGTTCTACTGCCCACTGCCAGAGGTACACACTTACATGGAGATTTTAAATATGGAGCCTTTTCTGGCTTAGCTTAAAGCTAAGTAATGTAATTTATGCATTATTTAAACGAATGCTCTTCTCTCTAGGATCTTCAAGACTTTAAAGAGGTCACAATGTGCGTCTTCCCAAGGTAAATCAGTTTCCTCTCTTTACAGCAGATGCTTTTTTTTGATGCTGTCTTTTAGCTTTTTGATGTTCAATGTATTTTGTTCTGTGTTAACTTGCAGACTTCTGGATACAAAGTTGATGGCTTCCACTCAGCCATTTAAGGTAGATGATCTTCGTCACTGCTGTAGATTAGCACAAGTTTTAGATATTTTAAAAATGGAGAGAAAAACATTCAGGCTCTTTGTTTAAGTGGAGCATATTTAAATGATTTATTTGACTGTGTATGGCTGTGTTTTAGTTTTTTATTTTTGAGTTTCAACCTCACAGGGTTTTCTTCAGGGTTGAAAGGTCTAATTCTCCCCTGATGGTGAACCTGTGAGGTTGAACTGGTCTTTTTATTTTTACCAGACAACCCTAAAAAAACACTTCATATTTTGGGAAAATGATGATTTACAGTGGAAGAATCTTTGCTGGGTGTTCGAGCTACACTGGTGCAAACAAGTAGCTCCAAAAAACAGCGTATAGTAATTCTCTGGAGCTCTTCTATCACCCGCAAGATTCTAAATATATAAATCAGTAGACAAATTGGTGATTTTTTTGAAAAGTTGTATTTACATCTTTACACTCCAGGAGCTGATCACGAACACCTCTCTGGCAGAGTTGGAGAAACAGCTGAAGGAGACTCCCTTCAAGTCACCACGAGTTGGTGAGTAAATACACTTAGATTTGCCTGAAATACTCTCTCACCCTACAAAATCCTACTAACCTCCTTTTTCTCTGTCTTGTTCCTGTCAGAAGCGGCAGAAGGTTTCCCCAGTTACAACACAGCCCAGGAACAGCTACACGAGGCGGGGTATGACGCTTACATCACAGGCCTCTGCTTCATCTCCATGGCCAACTACCTGGGTAACACACACACACACAATCAACTGTTCCTGTTTCCAAATGAAGAAATGACTTTAATAGATGGGAGTCTAACTCGGTCTGCTCAACGCTTTTTTTCAGGCTCTTTCTTGACTCCACCCAAAGCCTACATCTCAGCTCGCTCCAAACTTATTGAGCCTTTCTTCAACAAGTAAGAGACACACTTACTTCACTGTATTTGCTGTTCTCTTCCATCAACAGCTAAAAGTCTGAAATAAATGCTTATAATGCTTCTCTTCTCTGTTCTCAAGGCTTTTCCTGATGAGAATAATAGATATTCCCTACCTCAACATCACAGGACCAGATTGTGAGTAAAATAGTATAGAGCATGGTTGTTTTCAATTTGGCAAAATATCCAGGCAGTGTAAAGATACTCTGTGGAGTTTTTGTCTACTAGTAGCACCATGGAGCAGTTGTTTTCATGAGTGGGTTGTGTCTAGTGTTTTGTTTGTCTCATGAACAATACACATTCCTGCTGCCAGATTCAGGCTATTCCACTGAATGATAGTTTGTGGCAGTGATGCTCAATGAAATGCAGCAATGCATCAAGAAAAGCAGGGAAGAAGACTGCGAGCTAGCAAGCATGGATGTAAACAATGCATGATTTTAAAAAAAATACTTTAAAAATGGCCTTTGCAAATGTTTCATGAGGAAGGAAATGCATTCAACACATTTCTCAGGCCTCAAGGATGCTCACAATGTGTTACAGTGAGAAACGGTGAATGTAAACATTACTGTTTTTTGTTTTTTTTTTTACAAGAAAACTCCACAGGGCACTCTGAAGCTGCTTTAAGGGATTTCTCACCACTAGGGGGCAGGGAAACGCCAAAATAAAGTCAAAGTAACACAAGCCTGATATACTTTCAGTTTAGCTTTGTATCTTGGTCTGCAAGGTGCTTGGATTTCTTCACCAGCCACTTGTTAATATGAGCTTTTTATTTTGTTTAGATTCAGTGTTGATATCAAAATATCACGTAATGGAGCTTTAAAATGAAACTAAATTAAAGGGCAGGTTTACAATTTTTCAAGTCCGTCTTAAAACAACAGTGATGGACAAAATCCACAGTCCTCGTTTTGAGCAAAAATGTACTTAAAAGTTTGTTTGAAGTGTATATGAGGCTTCAGCCGTCTGAGTTAATCAAATAAAGTGGATATCTTCCACAGTTAGTCTTTTTAGTGTTTTCCTGTTCAGCTGCTGTGAAGGATCGTATCAAAAAGAGGTGATTTGGTACTAAAAAGACAGTAACTCTGAAAGAAATGTACTTGATTTGAGGAATTATTACGTGTCAATGATCATTTGGGCATTTATCGTTTTAGTACAGACTTGGAAAAATTGTGGACCCATCCTTTTAAAACTGTTGCCACCTTTTCTGTTTTTATTTTCCTGCTAATCTCTTCTGTTCTTACAGTGCAACCTAAAAGAGACCATGTCCTGTATGTCACCTTCCCAAAAGAGTGGAAGACCAGTGACCTCTACCAGCTCTTTAGTGCCTTTGGTAAGACATGATTTTTGCCTGATGATAAATCTGCTTGCAAACAAGTATGACCCTGTTGTTCTCCACTCACACTCTGTTCTCCAATCATCACTCAGGGAACATCCAGGTTTCATGGATGGACGACACATCAGCCTTTGTGTCCCTCAGTCAAACAGACCAGGTGCAAATAGGTGAGTCTGACAACCTGACACACACCTAACTGGATTCGGTCACCTGCACTAATAAATGTTGGAGCAATCTGTTAACATCTTCCTCTCTCTTGCACAGCTATGAACACCAGCCGCTATGCAGAGAGCTACAGGATCCAGACATATGCAGAGTACATCCAGGGTAAGCAGCAGGAGAAGGAGAAGCTCAGCCAGACAGCCAAAAGCTGGGGAGAGGACGGCTGGGTGAAACCTCACTACACCTCCTCTACTGCTTCCGGTTTCGGTTATCCCAGGTACACCTGCGCTCCTACACCACATGATGTGTATTCACTTCTCATCTAGGAGCTTCTGCAGGAATCCACAGTTTCTATTTACATTGATACACAAGATGTATGGCCTGTTTTTTTTTTTTTTTGTTCCAGGGGTTTGAGGAAACGCAGCATCAGCCCCGTTCAGGCAGACCCGGGGTCCGGAGATGCTCTGGTTGCAGACGGTTGGAATAACTACTCATACATGGATAGCACAGGCAGCAAGAAGATGAAAACTGATGGTGTGTGTGTGTATATATAACTTCTAGCTGCTGGGTGGTAATACGCAGGGTTTCCCCAAAGAAATGACTTAGCAGAGATGGAGTGTGCCCTGAGGGAGAGAGAGAGCAGGTGGCTTCATGAATCATCACCACAAACAAAGAGATTAAGTTAGACATGGCTGAGTAATTTAACATCAAATTTTATGTTTTAATAATGATGGCAGCCTCCTTCTGAAACGTAGAGCATATTTCTGTGAGCAGTATGAGGAAGTCTGAGCTAGGCTCTCATTCAGTTTATCGTGTTTCCTTTGACAAATGCAGATGTTGTCGAGAGCAAGACCTCAGAAGGATGGCTAAAGACAACGTGAGTAAAGTGGATGGATCCTTTCTGCAGTCACTGTTATCCTCTTTGCTGTGATTTGAGCCTCTTTAATGGTTTCTGTGCCTTGCAGAGATTCGTCAGATTCAGCGGGGTTAAGTCCAGTCCCTGATGAGGACGAAAGTCCTGAGGGCACCGATCCAGCCAATAACGCTGAGGGGACGGTCACCTGGCAACAAGCCCCGACAGTCCACGGGAGGAAAGGTCAAAAGAACAAGAAAAAGAAGTCCGAAGGTGCGTTTGTGGGTTTATTAATCCTTTTGAATTACTGATTATGTCCATGAATCCACTTAGAAATTATAATGAAGACACTCCTCATAACTTTGGTACTTTCCTCATAATCATTATGTTTAAACCTTGTTCTCAGTATCAGAAATAATCCAGTGAGTGACGTCTGTATATCAGTGGTTACAAGCCAAAGAGGAACTGCACGTAGCAAATGCAGCGTGACTTTACATGGTGTAGATTCACAAAATGTAAAAGGTAGCTAAAAATCAGCAGGGCTTAAACCACTTAAACTGTTTGTCCCATATAGAATTTATATAAGTGTTTTGGTTGTTTTGAACACTTTTTAAAAAAAATGTTGTCTTAGTTTGATGTGGAAACGTGAGGCCTGCAGTACACAAACACTGAGAATGGACGTTTCATCACTTGTGACACCTTGTGTCCAGCAGTTGAAATGAGAAATGAGATGAAATATATTTGCATATTTATATATTCTGGACTTTTTAATGGAGGAGAAGGAGATGATGTCATTAAGGATTTTAACAAGATAATTTAACTTTTTTTGTGGAAAAACCATATTGGACACAAATTTTTATTAGTATTATAGTAAAACATGTCTAGAGGGGATCTTTTAATAGATGAACTAATCCTGAAGACGAGCTTAGATATAACATGGTTACAGGTTCTGCTTTGTGTTGTACAAACTAGAACTTTTTGGATATAAGTCACTGAAATGGCGACACCAGTACAGCTGTTATCGATTCTTCTCTCACGTTTACATCAAATGACTGAGCCCTACAGTAGGACATCGACAGAATGAAGCAGGAAGTACATGAGACTGGCACCAGACCAGCTCCCACTGTCTCCATCTGCTCTGTACCGTCAAACCTGCCAACTGCGTGACTGCAGGATGCAGGGCAATAATTTCTGAGGAGGAGAATATACAATTACACAGATATAGTGTTTTAATTGTGCTGGCCCGCTACTTAAAGCACAAACATGGCTCACTACTTGGAAATGTTGCAAGATTTTAAAAACGCCTACACAACTCCAACGTTACAGGGAAATGTAATTTAACTAATTTATTTAATTTAGTTTACTCCCCCAAGACTGTGTTGTAGTTCTTGTTCTTATCCCTGCATGTGTCTCTTTTTCTACAGAGGCTGAATCTACAACATCGCTGTTTGAGGTTCCAGAGGTTTGGTAGCGAGAGGTGAGGAGCGGAGAGGCCGCTATCTCATACTGGGCTTCTGCTCAGTCTCTTCCTAAGCACTTGGGGCACTCTCTCCTTCAAGGGCATACATTACTGGGAGTGGTGCGTGCCCTAAATTCATCCGTTCACTCAACAGCTGTGGATACCGTGTCCAAAGCAACCAACAGAGCAAGTTGACTGGACTATTGAAAGAGAGAACACAAGCCATAACGACAGCTGCCATATTTTGATCTTAAACCAGAGGAGCAGGCAACTTTTCTGCGTTAACACACACACACACACACACACACGCGCACACACACACACACACACACACAACTAGAATCTTGAAGTTTAAAAACTTCGGAAATTTTCATTTATTTTCTGACGTGTTCAGACTGGAATCTGCCACCACAGCCATGCTGTCAGTTTGGAATTATTCATCAATTTTAATGACGTTGTCTCCTCTAATCAGTCTTATATTTTATGAGTGTGAGTTGTATGCGAGTTTGTGCATGGGAGGGAGAGTTACATTTTCTCTTGTCTTTGTATCCCTGTGAATCATTTTCATAAATATTTCATAAAATACCACTTAACAGGTCCTGTAGTTTACACGGTCAGGGTTATTTAGGATTTAAAGGCGGTCAAATATATTTTTTTCTCCATTTTTAAAGAAAACAAGTAATTTATGTCAACTTCTCCAGTTTTATCAAAACATAAGCTGATCAATGATAATGTGATATTTATTATTGGTGGCATTTTGACCCTTCATGAGAGGTGCTTGTTTTTTTGTACATAATTGTTTTTCTTTACCTTTTTTTTTTTTTTTTGATGTTTAATGTTTTGTAACTGTGTCAACCTGCAACGATGTTGAAGTATGTTCCAATGCAAAATGTGTAAACGCAAGAAAACGTATACATTTTTGTATAAGATAAAGTTTAAAAATCCTTAAATATTTCCTTGGAAAGGGAATTAATTAAAGAAAGTTTCTTAGTATCTTTTGTGTCTGACTCTTTTTGTTTTCAAACTGACCACAGTTGAAGTGAAAATGTCTTCACAAGTTAGTAATTGGGCTCTTAACCAGTCACACTTAAAGGACAGCTTCACAATTTTTATAGTAGGGTGCCCGTATGAGCATTAAGAACATTAAGGTTTTACTTGCTGTAATCATTCCTCTTGTTCAAACTGACCAGTAGAAGATCATCTCCAAACACTCTTACAATATAAGTAATGGTTGACAAAATCCACAGTGAATATCATTTTAGTCCTGCTCAGCTGCAATGGAAGGATTGTAACCAAGTGAGAGACTTTGGCACTAAAAAAGACGGTGACATTGAAAGATATTGACTTGATTTCAGTAATTTGGACAACTGAAGCCTCATTATCTTCAAATCAATGTTTAAATACATTTTTGCACCAAAGGAGGACTGTGGATTTTGGCCCCACATCACTTACATTGTAAGTGCATTATGAAGGGATCCTCTAATGGTCAGTATGAACAGGAGGAATGATTACAGTAAGAAAAACGTGCCAGTTAATTTGGGTGCCTAACCATTACTTTAAGACTGAAGTGAAAAATTGTGAGCTTTCATATACAGACTGAAATATTTAAAATACACTTGCTTTGTTATATGGCCTAACTTACAGTTCCTCATAAGATTCTGGTAAAGACACAAGATGACGTTGATCATAAAACATTTGATTTCCCTCGTTGTGTAAAACAAATTGAGCTCTGGGAACCACTTTTGACTTAAGTATTGTTTTTTTAATGTGTAACTATACTTGAAGTAAAATGTAATTAACTACTTATATTCAAGTGAAATATTGCTAAAATTAGGGAACACTGGTACTACCACAGTACAACAAAGCTGCTCTGTAAAACACTTTTCATTGATCCTTAAGTGTCACATATTCTTATCAATGTCAAGAGTTTGAAAGGTTATAAAGAAAAATCAAAGGCTACTATTCACTTCAGTTTCCGGCTTTGGCTTCTAAATTTCGATACAAATTTAAAACCATGACGATGAGGAGCTGGACAGTGGTGCTGAAGGTCAATAATGAAAAGACAACAGTCAAGACATTAAAACAATTTAATGTTTCAGTATCAAAATGCATAGATCAGGTTGGTAAATCCTGCTCATAGTTAAAACTCTTCAGCTCAAGTTTAAAGTGACATTTCACTTAATTACATTAATATTATTATACAATCAGCTAACATGATCTATTATCCTGTCTGTCTTGGGTTCATTGTGACTTCATGAAACTGCTGTCTGATTGTCTTCCAGTAAAACAAACTAATGGAAGACAGACAAACTGGAAATACTTGGAAGTACTACACTTCAGTACGTGCTGAGTTTTGTGCTTCCATGATTGCACTTTTCATGATTTTGTCCGATAATAATCACACATGCGGGAGGTTTATAGTTCAGAGAAAAAGAAAATATTGTACCAAAGGCAAATGTTAGTTTTTACTGCAGCTCTGATTGTTTCCAGGCAACAACAAATTATTTTTAACAGCATTTGACTTGAACTTGCGTATATCAGACGGATTGTGTTTCAATGTACAGAAGTCTGAGGTGTTTATTTTATACTTCATTGATGGATTTTATATCTTAATTGTTTTATTTGTATCTTCATTTATATTTATTTGATCTTTATTGCTTTCACTTGGTCCAGGTGGCACGCAGGATCAGGCATCAGTTGACTGTCAGCGTAGATTTACACTCCTCAAGATTCCTGCTTGACCTCCATAAGACACAAACCAGGAAAGTGTCCATGAGCGCTGAGGAAGAGGAGATGGAAGAAATGGCTCAAATATTTTTTTTGTAATCAATCAATTATTGTATCAATAAAGACAAATGCAAAAATAAAATAAAAACAAATCTGAAAAATGAGAGATAATGATGATAATAATTTCTTTAACATAAGAGTCATGACACCTCACCTGGTATGTCCAAGCAGCACAACCACAGACAAGGTGCATTCTGGGAGAGATCTGAAGAGCTTCCCCAGGCGCCGGTCCAACTTCTTCATCATAAGCTCCATTTCCTGGTCCTACACATAAAACAAACTGTCATCACATATGTGCTATATATCATAAACTGTACACCTCAGAAAAATCTAATCACAGAAGTACTAAATCACTGCCTCATATGTACTTTATTACAATATTTTTGGCAATGTACTTGTATTCTAACGTACACTAACTTTGACAAAAATCACAATAATTACGAGTCCAACACTTCTCCAAGGACAGAGAAATGTCAAAGTCTACACAAAGCATTATTACATTGCTTGTAATCGCTTAGTTTTCATCATGAAAGCAAGTCATGACAAATAAAGCTAGCCTACATTTCAAAAGCTCCGTTTCCCCTGTGAGAAGAAAAAATCTGAGAATTGATCCTGACAGCTGAAAGCCAGAACAATGGGACTATGATGTTCCAAGGATCTTCTGCTGCCATCTTGTGGTTTTCACACACAACTTTTAAAGCACTTACAAAAAAGAAAATAATAGTTTAATAATAACTAATAATTATTGTAGTTTGCTTACCTGAGAGCTGGTGTGCATGTGGGTCCTCTCCTCGTCTTCTGCTGCGACCCCATTAGCTCCCACTGAAGTCACAGGAGTTGTCATGGCAACCCATGAAGGCAAGTGAGGTGGAGTCAGGGATGGACAGATGAGGTAGTGCTCCTTCCAAAGGTCCTCAGAGGAGCTGAGAGCTGCGTGTTTCCCCTCTGAGCTATCAAACTCTGTCAACCACACACACTCAGGTCAGAAATGAACACATACAACAAGAGATAATTCATATTGTAGCTGTTTACTCACTGATGCGCGCATGTCTTGCATGTTTTCCAGGTTTGGCAGGCAGGAAGATTCTCTCCACTTTACCAAACTGGCCAAATGTTTCTCTGAGTTTCTCCTCAGACAGTTTAGACTTTGTGGTAGGAAACTGCTTTGCTGCAGTTGACTCAGTCTCAGAATAGTGACCGTTTACTTTAGCAGGAGGCGTCTTGTTCGCTGTTTGAACATGAGTGACACCTGAACATTTAGTGTGCCCGTTAACTTTTGCAGAAATGTGCATGTTCTCAGCCATACTGGGGTTTAATTTAACAGCATAGAGGTGACTGGTGTTGAGAGCGTCACCCCTCAAAGCATCAAGAGTCAGATCCAGGTCCAGCGTCGACTCATAAACAGGCCTCTGCACCTAGAAAATGCACACATGCAATCAAATACAGTATACTGGAGGTACAGAAGTCTCCAAATGTTTAACTGTAATGTAAAGGGGAAGAAACAGAAAGAAAAAGGGAAGAGAGTTACCTTGATGGACTGTCCCTGCACGTTAAGTCCATTCAAAGTTTTTAAAGCCAGCAGAGCTCCTTCCAGCTGCTCGAACTCGACTTCTGCATGGACCTGGAGAACAAACATTGTCAGAAAGGACAGATGAGATTAATAAAGCACATATAGAGGAAGGAGAACAAACAGTTTAACAGGAACCGGAGCAGAGGACACAATTATATTTATATAAACAGATAACAGAAACGATATTTTCTACCACAATAGAAAAAGAGAATTAGGATAATTTACAGATCAGATTAAACATTTCATCACCTTTCCTTTTATATAAATGAACAGAAGCAGTAATTATCACCAAATAGCAGTTTATTAAATGTAAAATGGAGGACTGTACTGCAGGTGAGACGTACCCTGACAGCTGTGTTCAGCATTTTGATTTTCTGAACCGATCCACAGCAACGAAACAGCCGCCTCACATCTCTCTCAGAGAAACCAGCGGGGAGCGGCCCCGCAAACACTACACACATATCTCGAAGGTTTGCATGCACCTGCAGGATTAACAAACACGGTAAATAGTTTGTAAAAATGACAGTCAGACACTGAAAAATGATACATGATCTGAATGAATGCCTCACCCTCTGGTACTGCTGCTCCTGATGAGGGAAGAAACTCTGAAGTTGTTTTGAAAAAGAAGAGAACTGGAGCACAGAGAAGAACGGACACTTGGTGTGTCTCCTGAAAGCAGCCACTACCTGAAGGAAAGATGATGAAGTATGAATAAGTAGAGAAGAAGAAGAATTTCGCACAGAATGTTGATGGAAAAGAAGAGAGGAACAAGACGGTGGAAGAAGAAGCAGAAAAGCAGAGCAAATATGCAGAAACGTGCAGCCTGTCACTTCTGATTTGCTGCTGGCACATAATACAGTCACCTATAATATGATTAGCTGGAACAATTAACCGATTAATTGACCAAAAAATGAATTAATCTGCAACTAATCTGCAAAAAATTAATCTGCAACTATTTTGATAATTGATCCATCATTTAAGTCGTCTTTCAAGCAGAAATGCTGAATGTTCTTTGGTTTCAGCCTCTCAAATGTTTTTGTATTTTTCTTCATATTTGACAAAAAAATATATTTAACATTAATATCTTAAGGTTTTGGACAAATAAATCTGGCAAAACAAGCATCACTGTGGGCTTTGAGAAATTATGAATGCCATTTCTTCCTTATTTTTTGGCGTCCATTGACTAAATGACTGAATAATTGGCAGATTAATCAATAATGAAAACAATCATTGGTCCTGGTCAAAAATATTATCAATAAGTAGCAACTTAATTAATCTGTCTTTGCTTTGTTGCTTTAAAGATTTTCCATCAAATCCAGGTACTTGGAGACAAAGGTCTTAATACCTAACAAACAGGTAAACTGCCAAACCTTTATGAGCACCTGCTGTATGTGCACCAGAAATGAAAATAGATCAATACTACTTTGTGTAGGAAACCAGTCAATCAATCAAACTTTATTTGTATAGCACCTTTTGTACAGGTTAATGCAATCGAAAGTGCTTTACAGATGACTGACAAGCCAATAATGAGACAGAACAAATGTAAATAGTAAAAACGATTTGAGACTAATGCACACAAGAAATAAAAGAAAAACAAGCTAATTTTGGGTTTCAAGCAAGACTGTCCCATCACATCAGTTGCACTGGAATCAAAACCACCTTAGACACGATCTGAAAGTCTCACCTCTTTGTCAGAATTGTGCCACTGCTGATCGGACAGAGGCAGGGCGATGTCAGAACGTTTTCCTAAAAAGGCCACTGACCTGCCAAGTGTCTGCAATATGTCAGCAAACCTGCACAAGAAAGATCATTTTTATTATTTGATGAGGTTTTATGAAGAAGACAACAAGTGGAGTATATGTTTTCCCCTAAATCTATCGCATAGCTACTTCACAAGGGTTCCAGTTGACAACTAAATCACATCAAACTAGGAATAAAAGAAACAGACTGAGTTATAAAAATCTGTAGACTGACTCACTACATCCACTCTGAGTCAGTTAGATCTGAAAATGCTGTTTACAAAAAGAAAACAATGTGCGTCCACAGTGTTTTCAGGTTGTTTCCAAAAAGTTTCCTGTGTCTGTAGTAAGATGTAAACAATACAGATAACTCTAAACAGTATGTAATATGTTACCTGGTACCTGTTACTTGGTGTGGGTGCAGCAGGTGTACAGTCAGCGGACTCCTCTACTATTGTGTATCCCCACAGCTCCTCCAGATGAAGCTCTACAACCTGACAGCGAGCATACACATGAAAATGTTATATCAACTGTGTGTGTGTGTGTGTGTGTGTGTGTGTGTGTGTGTGTGTGTGTGTGTGTTCGTAATGTGTTACCTGAAGAGGTCCTGTTTTAATAAAGTACTGAGCCAGCTCCAGGGCTGCCAGAGCATCCTCAATAGGATTGTGACCCTTCTTCTCTTCAGTTTGTATTTGCCTCCTGGGAGATGAGCGGAAAATTAAATTGTTAGCCACGGTGGGCGAGAGACACAGAGAGGTAGAAAGAGAGAGAGAGAGAGAGCTTGATAGAAAGGGGGAATTTACTTCAGCACTGTCTCAGCCAGGACCTTGAGCTTAAACCTCTGTCCAAACTCTCTCCTGTACAGCAGCGAAGTGTCAATTACATGCTGGTGGATCAGCTGCAGGGAAGACGACACACAGTACAGGTCAAAATGTGTTTATAATGAAAAAAAAACATGCATCTGTGCTTGATGTCCCTCTAGAGTAAAATAACTTGGTTTAGTACACCTCAGTATTTTAGAAAAGCAGCATATTTAGAAAATATAAAACTAGAGAGACAAAGAGAGAAAAAGTAAACAAACTTCACTTTCTACTAAACAAGCTTCACCTGATCATTTCGTAGCTGTTACGAGCTGAAACCAAAATGTCAGTAGTCACTCACTTTCAGAGCCATGAGGTCGTTGTTGATGGAGTGGCCCACCAGGACTGCGTCCCGCGGCAACAGCATCCTGAGCTTCGCCTGAACGTCCCGGAGGGTGGTCGTGATTGGCCGCAACATCGCTGCAGTGATACCAGAGAACCTATCAGGAGGCAGCCGATGACATAGGCGACAGAAATGCGTTGTAGCATTTTAACACAGTGATGTTGTTTATCAATAGTATGAAAGCATGTGTGTATGAGTGTGTGTGTGTGTACTTGGTGAGGTAGTTGAGGATTTTGTTCTCAGGTTTCACCAGATCGTCCAGCACACACTTGCCGTCGCTGTCCACCAGAGAAACCCGGGCCAGCTCATATCCCTTTTCTGTTAGACACTGGAAACACAATGTTAAAGGGTCAATGACATGTATCTACAATATATCAAGTAAAGTGCACAGAGTGTAAATGTCAAACATGGCAAAAGGATGAAACGCATCTCACCATTTCACAGTCGAGTCCGTACAAAGGGCTGCTGTCAGTGACAAAATCATCACTATCTGTGCAAATAAATTCCTCAAAGCCTGGCATTCCTGAGTCAAAGGAAACAAAAGAAGGAGGAGGTGAGGAGGGGACGACGGAGAGAGGCAGCAAGACAGAGGAAGAAAGAAAGAGAGAAAGAGAGAGAGAGAGACTCACCTTTAACAGGGTAGTGCTTCTTGATCATCTCCTCCTGGGTGAAAACATACGCTGTCAGTCCTCTCCTCTCTGTCCCAAACTTGATGATTACAGGGTGATTCTTCAGCCCTGCAGCAGAGCACAATAACACACACAGTGAACAACGAGAGAGAGACACAATATTATTGACAAAAATGCCTCAATATGTGAGTGAGTGAATATTAGAGAAGATTACTTTGACCCAATAAGCAGAGAGAGGCATTAATTGTTCATTTCTACCATCTGCAACAGTTTCATGAATACAGAAAATTTGAACACTTAATTGTAACACCGCTTTTAAAAATCTGGAAGAAGAAAAGTCATTTAGGCTACATCGAGGGTTTTCAAAGTCTGACACTGTGGTAATAACTGGTGATAATCCTTCACTGGTTTTCAAATGGCGAATATAATATAACTCTGACCATTAGTAATGTCATAAAAATACTGATAGATAGCTCATATTAACAGATTTTGTCCCTCTTTTTATTATTCTTTGTTCCTTGTCTCACTTTGATTCAGAGGATAATCATTCGCTTAGGGCCATTTGCTCCTCCAAGGAGCACAGGCCATTGACAAACGACCTCCATTTCACTCGATTACGAGCGATTCCCTCTAGATCTCCCCAGTTGAGCCCACTTCTAGTTATTTCCGCCTGGGCATCTCTCCTCCAGCTATTCCTGGGTCAACCTCTGTTTCTTGTTCCCTGTGGGTTCCATGTCAAGGCTTGTCGGGTGATGTTTGTGGCAGGTTTTCTGAGGGTATGCCCAATCCGACTCCGCTTTCTCCCCAGAATCTGTAAGGTAATGGGATCCTGGCCTGCTCTCCTCCACAGATCCACATTTCTTACTTTGTCTCTCCACTAGATTTTGAATATACTTCTTAGGCAGGTGTTAATGACTGTCTGTAGTCTGTTTGTTGTTTGTTTGGTTGTCCTCCGTGTTTCCGATCCATACGGCAACACAGTTTGGTGTTTATTGAGATGTTTTTTGAGCTCCAGATCTTTCTGAGCATGTTAAACACCATCCTTGCCTTGTTAATCCGGCTTTTTATATCAGCCTCTATCCCTCCGGTGATGTCCACAACACTGCCCAAGTATGTGAACGCCTCCACCTCTTCCAGGCTATTGTTGTTCATGAGGATGGGGTTGCTGGATTTGGAATGGATCTTCATGATCTGTGTCTTAGCTGTATTGGGTGTCAGTCATAATCATGTACAACGGCAAATGGATGCATTCATACAGCACCTTTCTAGTCTTCCGAACACTCAAAGCGCTTTACACTACATGTCGACATTCACACACACATTCATACACTGATGGCAGAGGCTGCCAACCTGCTCATCAGGAGGAGTTTCTAATCATACACACACACACACTGATGTGAGCCTTCGGGAGCAATTTGGGGTTCGGTATCTTGCCCGAGGACACTTCGACACACGTAGCCAGGGAATTGCCGATCTTCCGATTAGTGGACAACCTGCACTGCCTCTGAGCCACAGTCGCCACAGTGTTGCCCCATATAATGGTTTGGGGAGTGTAAACGGGGAACATGTGAACAGGAAGTATAACGTTGCCATGGATTCAGTGAGTTGTGGACACTATGGGCTACAACTTGAGCCTATATTTGTTTACATTTGTTTGTTTTATTTTTTTCCCCCTATGTATTAGTGTTTTTAATATTTTATCCTATGTTTGATTTATTATAATCTTTCAGTGTTCTTTTGCCTTGTCAAGTAGTATAATATTTAAAAGTGCTATGCAAATAAAATTATTATTATTACTACATTTTGGCACCATTAAAAGTATGCTGAATTAGGTATTATAAGTTCCTGTTTGCAATGTACCATAAATGTACAGACAACTACCACTGGATGACTTTGATACTGAAGAAAATTTAAAAACAAAACGTGATAATTCTCAGACAAGTACTTAAGTTATAGCAAGTGTCTTTTTTCTATCATTTCTAAGCGGCTTTATAGATGTTTATCAGCGATGCACATCAGAGATGATGATATACTCGGAGAGTGTAAGTAACATTGAATCTAAAAATATGTGCAGCATCTCTGTGAGTTCAGACTCTGGGCTACATCACGACAAGTCTTGGTCTCATGTTATACTGAAAATGTAGGCATTTACTGTATTTTCCAGCACATTCCACATATGCACATACACAATTCTCACCTTTATGCAAGGCGCTCTTTTCCTTGTCTGTTTGGGAAACAGATGACCAGTCAAATTTAGGAAGTTCACTCTCGAAGATTCCAGACGCAAGGTTGTTAGATGATGGAGTGAAGGTGACCCTCTAATACAGTCAGATAAAAAACAAGGACCAGCATTAAACCAAAACACTGACAGTTTGAGTAGAACTTGTCCCAATAAATAATCTATTACTATGTTTACATCCCCTCTGGTTACTTACAGTGGTGTAGTTGGTCCTGAGGTGTCGCAGGCTGAGGTAGTGTTTGTAGAAGTGACTCTGGGTGAGACCTTCCACCAGCACAACATTCACACCTTTGACCTTCCTCTGGTGGTGAAGACGACACCAACTACAAGGCAAAATACTTACATTAGATATTTTAGACACATGTTTGGGTGCAGGGACACAGTATTAGTACATTACAGATAATTACAGTCATTACCTGGGCTGTTTGATGCCACCTGTTTTCCCCAGAGCGGCATAATGCAGCAGCTCTGTCAGCTCATTCAGTGTAATTGCTTGCTGGAGGCTTTCAGGCAGCACAGAGATCCTCGGTGAGCAGGAGGTACGTCCACACTCCACTGCTTCATCATCCTCCTGCCCACTTTTTAATCTCTTGGCCGTCTCATGTGCCGTGGGGGAGATGTTCTTTCTTTTCTTTCTGCTGCACGATGTTGATGATGAAGACTCCATGTTCAAGCAGATGTTTCTACTGGGAGATATAAAAAGATATTTGAGATGGTGTTGTGTCCTGGCAGCTGTCAAATGTGAGCTGTATCATTTGAACACATCTAGAGTTATACACGCTCCTCTTTATATTTACATTGTTTTAAGCGCTTATGAATGTAAATGTGTTTAGGTAACTTGGGCTGGGTATCAATTAGAACTGCAATCAATTACTTGATTAGTCAATGACAGAAACTTAATTGCCAACTATTTTCATTGTGTTGTGTTGTTTAATTATACTTTGACTGTTAAAATGATCTTCTTTTTTTTTACTGTATTTTAAAGTGTGGTAACTTTGTGCTAAGACAAAATAAACAGAGAATATGCTAGAAAATCAGTTTTGTCGGTGGGTATTTTCAATATACATTTCTCCCATAAACCTGATGCATCTCTATTGCAGGAAATATCTTAAAACCTTTATTCACAGTTTAAATATTTCTGTAACTAACTAGCCTAAATCATAGACATCTGAGTCAGAAAAGAGAGCAAGGCTTCTGTAGATAAACATATTCCTCAATGTCAAGTATTGTAAGTATTGTTCTGGTATTGGTACCAAAACTCAGATGTTATATTGGCACTATTGATTGCTCTGATCATATCCAGGCATACAGGTAACTTTTGACTGATTCATCTTCTGAACACTAGAACAGAGGAAATACTAGGCGACTGTACAAGATGTTGGAAACTAGAGCTGAAAGATTAGTTGATAAACTTTAAAAATGATTAGCAACTACTTTGATAATTGCTGGAGTATTTTTCAAGCAAAAATGCCAAACTTTACCACACGTACAGCTGTCATTTGTGAAGATTTACTGCTTTTCTTTCTCTTATGTGATAGTAAATTGAATTTCTTTGAATTCTGAAGAGTTAGTGGACAAAACAAGCAATTTAATGACATCACCTTCAGCTATAAGTAACTTGTGATGGACATTTTTTCACTCTTTGCAGACAATTTGATCATTAGTTGCAGACCTATTGTAAACCCAAAAGGATTTTAGAATAACATCCTGGTGATTTGATTTAACACTTTAACACATAGCTATTATGGGTATAAGAAGCAAGTTGACATGATCTTGTCTTGTACTGTATCCTAATATGGGACATGTGACTGTTAGAAGCATATATAGTGACTGTTTCATGATAAGCTTGGTTGATTTATGCTGCAGGTGTCAAGCAACAGAAGAAAGCTTTAGGCTTTACCTGTAGCCTTTTATCTGAGGGGTTTCTGCGTGTGTCATTAATAAGATACACAGAAGACACTACAGCATCGATGTAGCTACAACTCTTTAGACTTTATACATATAATTTACAAGTATTTATGCGTTTATTATATATATGAGGACATAAGCGAATAATAAAAAAAATATATACCAAAAGCTGTTGGTCCAGGGACTTCCAAATTCATGTCTTTCCACCACCAGACTAAAAACACATGGCCAAAACACAGCCGCTGCTACACGTTACAACTGCAACTAAACGACGTTTTTTTTCTTTCCACCCGCATTCTGCGAAGACCCGCCCTACTCTTCTTCTGATTGGCTGAGGCTCTGATATTATTACCTTCTTGCTTAAACCAAACCAATCTAACCAACGAAGGCAACGAGTACTAGCCAATCAGAGGCAGAGTAGGGCGGGTCTTCGCAGAATGCGGGTGTGGAAAAAAATAAGGCGACTAAAAAGTACTGGCGCTGCTTCCGGTTTCGTACCTTTAAAATAATTGTCAGGTCTTTCAGTCGGTTCATGCTGTGCAGTTAAAATTGCGATATTCGACGGTATTTCGTCTGAAAACAATCACACTATCCAGATCAAACTGACTCCATGTCGGTATGTAGCCTTATTTTTTCATACGCGGCGTTAAGACCAGAACTTCATGGTTTTATTTTGATATCGCACGGCAAAACCGGAAAAGCAGTTCGTTCTTTTTCGATAAACTTCGTACGCTTTACACGATCGACTAACTTTCTGCAGTTGATTTCGCTGACTTGCAGTCATAACCAATCGAGACTAGAATAATGGATGCGCATTTAAAAAAAGCAGCGCGATTATTACTGCGTTTTTAAATCAATATACAAGCAGGACCCGCTAATAGTTTCACTTTTTTTCTGTAAAGATTGCAACAAAAATCCTCGGTGCTCTGAATTTAAGGAACACTTATGGCTACAAAAAAACTGGCCAAGTAAGTAACATAAACTATCCGTTACTAGCCTGTTGGCTGAACAGCTAACACAAATAAACTGGAAAGACGAAGAAACGTTTTGGTTAGCCTTGGATATTTAAATAACTAGTTTAAACATTTGTGTTAGGTTCAGCGTTTGAATATCGTTTTAAAACTTGAACTATTTGTGTTTAAATTGGCCAACAATGCTTGTTCTCCTAAACATTTTATTCAATAAGATGTAGTAGTGCTGTATTTTACTAACTTACAGCTAAGCTCTTGCAAAACATCACGAATTTAGTTGGTTTTAGATTTACTGTACATGATAAAGACTCTTCAATCTCTCTCTGCACAGAGAGCTCGGACTGTTGAGGCAGCGCAGTCAGTCCTCCACAGGACTAAAGAAAGCAGTGGTGTCAAGTAAGTTTGAAATTGATTGATTTAATTTGATAATGTGTCTACAGAAAGAGCATGTTTAGGCCTACACTAGATCCCACTGGCATTACATCTTACATTGGATTATTTGTGACATTATATAATACTGTTTGTTTGTTTGTTTGTTTGTTTTTCAGATCAAATATTTTCCTACCTGATTGTGATTGATTTTGAGTCCACTTGCTGGAGAGAGAAAAACAACTACAGCCAAGAAATTAGTAAGTTTCTGAGGAATGACTTTGAAACTATATAACTCAAGACACCATTTTTTTTTTTAAATGTGATATTTAATTTAGAGCTGCAACGATTAGCTGATCTATCGATTAGTTGCCAACTATAAAAATAATCGCCAACTATTTTGATAATTGATTAATTATTTTGAGTCATTTTTTTAAGAAAAAAAATGTCCAAATTCTCTAATTCTAGCTTCTAAAATGTGAATCATTTCTGGTTTATTTAGTCTTCTATGACAGTAAAATAAATATCTTTGGGTTGTGAACTGTTGTGGACTGACACCAAAGCTATTATGTGTAAAACTACTTGGCAATAAACCTGATTCTGATTCTAACTGTGAACAAAACAAGACATTTGAGGACGTCATCTTGGACTTTGGGAAACAGTGATCAGCATTTTTCATCATTTCTGACATTTTATGGACCAAACAACCAATTTAAAAAAAAAAAAAAAAAATTAAATAATCAACAATTTAATCGATGATGAAAATAATGGTTAGTTACAGCCCTAATTTAATTTGAGGACCACTCCTCCTCACCAAACCTTACACCTGTCCTTCTCTCCTTTCCTCCTCTTGTGCAGTTGAGTTTCCTGCTGTTCTGTTGAACACGTCCACAGGGGAGGTCGAGTCTGAGTTTCACACATATGTTCAACCTCAAGAGCGCCCCGTTCTGTCCGAGTTCTGCACTGAGCTGACAGGGATTACACAGGTGTCTGTACAAAGGAATAAACACACAATTACAAAGATACCAATGTACCTCCTGGTGCTTTTTACTGTTGATTGTTTTAAAATACATCTGACAGCTTTATTTCCCTGTCTTACAGATGCAAGTTGAGGCAGGGATCCCCCTCCAGATCTGTCTTTCTCGCTTCAGCCGCTGGCTGCAAAACCTGCAGCTTCAGATGGGTGTGGTCTTCCCCAACAGACAACAGAGATGTTCTGCACCTTCACCCTCTCAAAAACTGTGTACCTTCCTCACATGGTCAGGTAAAAGTCATTTGTATGTGTTTACGACTCTCCAAGGTCAGAGTTAGCATATATTGTTGGTGATAAACCCCAGTAAGCCTCATCGCAATCAATCACTGCCTCAATTAAGGAGGTTTTTTTCTGTGTTGGAGGCAAGATGACACTTAAAATCAACAAAAAAATACACTTTTATCTTCAAACATTACAAATTTTGTACAAAAACACTGAATAATTTTTGGATTTGTAAATACAAATATGTAATGGTAGGGCAACATCAACAAGACAACATATTTGAGTTTTTACAATTTTGAGATATTAAATGGACAAATTGAGTTGAAACACATTGTTCATTTTAATGTGCCTCCATCTACGTTGCGTATCAGACTGGGATCTTGGAGTTTGTTTGCAGTACGAGTGTAAACGTAAGCAGATCCATAAACCTGATGTTCTCAACAGCTGGATAGATCTGAGGAGCACATACAGGGTAAGTGGATGCTCAGTCATTTTGTCTTTCAACCTCTGCTCTCTTTAATGCTTCCCCCCTTATTTTTATGGCTGTTTCTAACAGTTAGTTTTGTAACTGATTAATTTATCAATTACTTACTACTATTAATAGTTTAGTTTGTTCATCAGTTCTTCCTGCAGCACCAGTTCTGCTAACCAAAAGCTGCCCACTAGGCGGCTCCTGTTCCACTTTCAAACATAGTAGATACTCATCTTTCGTTACCACAGCCAAAAGTCATGCGCTCAGATTTCTTATTTTTTCTGACCAACAGCCACTGATTACATTTTCTGTCCTTGTTCAAATCAAGATTTCTCATGTTGTGATAAAACCTTTTTTCTCTACAGCTGTTTTACAACAGAAAACCAAAAGGCCTGAATGGGGCACTACAAGATCTTGGGATACAGTTTTCTGGGAGAGAACATTCTGGTACAAAAAAAGCTAAAGTTTTGCTTTTGCTTTGTTCCTGAAAATTCTACATATAAAATACCCACAACTTAATTCCCTTTTTCTTTTTTCATATGTTTCCTGTTGTCCATCTTTCCTCAGGTGTGGATGATGCCAGAAATACAGCTCAGCTGGCAGCACGGATGATGAGGGATGGGTGTGTGATGAAGATCACGAGGAGCCTGGACAGGGTGAGTGGCCGTCCAACGACGCATCCCGACCCCTAAATCCCCGGTTCCCCTTCAGCCTCCCCAAGCAAAACCTGTTATGGATGATGACTGAATGGGTGTCTTCATGGATGAAGCTTATTTGCTTCAGAAAGACTCAAGATGTAGAATTTTTAAATGTGCTGTAAAGTTTTCTTATATAAATAAACAAATATATAACTGGGTTGTTTATCTTCCTGCCTTTTTATCTGCTCCAGTTTTTAGACTTTTGTACTTGATGCAGCGTAAAATGTGAAATAAATCTTGAGACTTGGAGTGAAGGAAGCAAGATAATTAAACACACACTGATATTTTGTGCGTTACTGATTATATCCCTCATGTTGTCTTCTTCTCATAGACCCCATCAACGGTCAAACCCATGTTTGGAAACTCAACCTGTCCTGCACACAAGACAGAAAACCCCAACACGGATAAAGAGGAAAACACGAGTACCACAAATAAACCCTCATCATCCAAGATTCCTGTCAAAGCTGGTCAGATAAAATTATGTACAAAGAGCAATACAAGACTTTTAAACACAGAGGACACCTCAAGGTCAGTTCAAGAATCTGTTCAAAGCCTGGTCTCACCAAAGACGCTGCTGAATGGTACAACGACACCACTATGGGGACGCATCAGCAGCATCAGTAGGAGGTCAGTTACAGCAAAGGTTGTCACTAATATTTCCTCTTCAGTTATGAGCATCTGTCCTTCACCACACAACAACAACAACAACAGGCTTCTTATGTGTTCTACTACTATTGGCGGCCTCTCCCACCCGCCTCAGCAAAACCAGACCTCAAGAACAGCGGGACTTGTGAAGGACGAGGAAGGCGCAGAACTTATAGTGGAAACCGAGGACAGGTGTGGTTCATATGACGATGTGGTGTTGGTGGGTGACGATGCCAGCATCGAAACGGATAGAGAATTAGAGTACGTATCAGATGTTGACGGCAGGTGTTATGTGTCGGAAGAGCCTGATAATTCATATTCACCAGCGGGTCAGGTCACATTAAGGGAAACTAAAACTCAAAGGATGGAGACCAGTGAGTCATCCACAATGTCTGACACTACAAAAAGGGTAAGATCCCACATTAACGTCTCTGGTCAGTTTAATAAGATGACTCATTCAAGGATCTCAGAGCCGGAAGCTTACTTTGCTGTGCCTAAAACTGTTACTTGGAGCTCCAAATCCAATCTGCAAAAATCAAGAGCGAAAACCCCTCTGCTGCGCCAAGAGAAGCCACATGTGTCACATGAAAACTCTAAAATAAACACACCCTCTATGTTCAGGCTGAAGCCCTTTGCCCCAGAGAAAACTTCCACCCCTAATACCTCATTTGTCAGACCCAGAGCAACCATCACACAACACACAAAGACTCCAAAGTCATCCTTCAGCATCTACACTGACTCAGCAAAACAGGCTCCCTCCTCACGTGGTTCTCTTAATTTCTCCAAGAATGTTCTTTCCTCTTTGTCAACCAACACGCTCTCCTCATCTACCAATCGATCCTTCGTTCCTGTGACAGTGAGAGGAGGAGGAGGAGGGAAGATCACCTCCCCGTTGTGTGCGTGTGGCCGCCGTGCAAAGCGGCAGGTTGTGTCCAACGGTGGTCCGAACCAGGGCAGAGGGTTTTATTGCTGTGCGGTCCGCCGGTCGAGCAGCGGCAGGATCCAGAAGGGATGCGAGTTCTTTAAGTGGGAGTCTGCGCTGATGAAGAGCAGTTCAGTGGCTTCTCCTGCTGTCAGGTCCTCTGTCTCACTGTGTCACATCAACTCAACTCTCAGCTGCCGTCCACCTCAGGGGTCATCATTAAGAAAGAGCTATTAAGAGCTGTAAGCTGTATCTGCTCCGTTCTACCTCAGTCACATAAACTTTGAGACACCTTGAATGCAAACTGTGGTCAGTTCTCACAAAGACGTTCCTGCATTAATGTATTTTATGCAGGAAAAAAGAAAAAACTCTGAACAGATTTTATTGGAGATGAGGATAGGTTTTTTTTTCTGCTGCTACTGTTTGCCTGTTTTTCTTTTGACACGTAAACGCCTAATTAATTGATTTCATTTTGAAAAATTAATGTTGAGTCTTCAAGTTAAAATGTCATAAAGCCAATTGTTTGCTTTTATTTATTGCAAACGAAATACTTGATAATGAATTCAGTAATAATAATTGTTGTCATTAACTATTTAATTTTTGAAAAAAATAGCCAATATATTCATCTAGAATGAATACTAATAATTATGCAAAAATGAGCTGTGTGCTGTACAGTAAATATACTATTTTGGAAATGAGATTTGGAGAGCAAATAAAATGTTTCAAGTCCCCCTCCTCTCAAAAATGTGTTTTCATTATTTTTACTTAACGTGGATGAGTTTCACTGTGCAGAGTTTGACAGTTAAAGGCTCTTTTCACCTTCATCTGCTGAAGGAGAAAAGTTTCTCTCTACTCATCTTAAATATGAGTTTACATACAAGTGTGATTTTGTGACATCACAACTAGTTTGGAAGCCAACCCAGTTCAGTGACGTAGGACTTAAACGTTTGAAATCTATGAATATTTGTATATTCAGAGATACTGAGTTATGGGGAAGAAGATGTAATTTTAGCAATTTTTAACTAGCTAATTAAACTTTTTGGAGGAAAACGAATATGAGACATATTCAAAGCAGAATATTTTTATATGTCTGAAAACATGTTTGAGTGGATCTTTATAAATAAACTGATTTTTACTCATAATTTACTTTGTGTTTTCAATGTTTTCATTTTGTTCTTGGTTTGAGCATTGACTCCATTTAAAGTTTACGACATAAACAGTCAGTTATCTATGTCAGTAATATTTGTTTTTAAAAGTACAAATATTTAGACCTTAAGGTACAATTTCTAGTAGGAACATTGATTATGCATTCCTCAAGAAATAACAGCAAAGCTACAGTAACTATACAAAAGATTTTTAAAAATAAGTACATACGTGTATATAAATATTTAAAAAACATATACTAAATATCTTTACACTCCAGGAGTCAATATATTGAATTTCAATTAGATTTCAATACATAGCTACGGAAGTTGAAAACAGCCATGCTTGCAATTATTTATTTATTTTAATGCCGTTATCTCGAGATTATGAGTTAATTATTTCTTTTTCTCATGAAAATGAGAGAGAGAGAGAATAAGAACCCAACATGTGACAGATTTGAACCCATGTCCTTAGGAGCCCCCTAAAGGCTTCTTGTGCTTGATCTGAATATTTGAGCTATCCATGTGAGGGAGAGGTGGAGAGAGGAGAAGACAGGAATCAACAAATGAGAATGAGCTCCACCCGTGATAAATCTCGTGATAAATGATCTTGTTATCTCAAGGAATCGGCCTTTTGTTTTTTCGAGATAACAAGATAAGTTAACTTGTGATCTCGAGATAACAGCATTAAAAAAATAATTGCAAGCACGACCTTTCTCGGCTTCCATACATACCTATTGTACCATAAATCATTTATATATTGAGAGCCTATAATAATAATAACAATAACAATAACAATAACAATAACAATAACAATAATAATGAATGATAATCCATTCAATAAAATCATTAAATAATAGGACTTGGTCAAAACACTGGTCAATAGTTGTGTTTCGCGACACTGTCACTGTTTTGTCCCTCCTCACACGCCGTACAGGACAACCAAAAAACGTGCTACCTTGACTGGTTGTGACTGAATGAGGTGTCGTTTCATTCTACAGATACAGTTTGAAGTTGAACGCATGTTTCGACGGACAGGTTGTATGTTTTTGTGAACTCCTCAGACGTTTTATACTGCAGTCGCTGTAGCTTTAAAGTGTCGGAAAGCTTCTGTTTGCCCCAAACTGTTGAGCTAACGGCTAATAACGCCGAGGGGGAGGAACCAAAACAAGACGGTAGCCTGCTGCTAGTGAGATCAAATACGAGTTTTTGGGTTGTATAATTGTCTTTAGAAGCATATTTGATAATATGTCAGCCGTGCAAAACGATTCGAGGAAACGGAACAAGAAGCGGTATGCCGGCCACCACAACAAGCGGTGGAAGGGCTCCCGGGAGCTGGAGGTGGGAATGCAGGGGATCCTCATCACATGCAACATGAACGAGAGGAAATGCACCGCGGAGGCCTTCAATCTGCTCAATGAATACGCAGACAAGCTCTATGGGCCCGAGAAGGTGAGTGCTTTAAAAATTTGTAGGATCAGAGGTCATATGAGATCTGCAAATGGGTTCGCAAACCGCAGACTAGGCCTTGATTATGTTGCTCTAGTTTCCAAGTTTCTGTGCAGGTTGAACAAGTGAACTGCACCTTGTGACTGCAGCAGAAAGTGAAACCTGAGTTAGTTATTCTTATTTTGCCACAGTTTATGTTTTTAATTGCACATTTGTTTTGTGCATTGAGTGGAGGCAGCCACAGTTTTATTGCACGGTGTTGAATGGACATGACTTTACACTTCAAACTTTATACTGTAGTGTAAAGTAAACTTAAAGCAGCTTTCTTTCTCAATAGCTGCTACCTTTCTGATAGTCTTGAGCCAGGAATTATGAATTAACTGAAAAACGTGAAAGTCTGAGACAGTGCTGAAACAAACAGTTGAGTAGCCAGTTAGTTGGTTCACAAGAGAGCTGCAACAACTACTCGATTAATGGAGTAGTTGATTGACAGAAAATTAATCAGCACCTATTTTCATTATCAATTAATCGGTTTGAGTAGTTGTTCAAGAAAAAAAAAAGATGACATTCTCTGATTCCAGCTTCTTAAATATGCAACAGCAAACTGAATATCTTTGAGTTGTAAAGTTTGGTCACAACGTTTTAGGTTGCACCTCAAACTTTGAGAAACAGTGATCAACATTTATTTTACCATTTTCTAGAATTTTATAGACCAAACAGCTAATAAATTAATAATTAGCTAAATAAAAATAACAGACAGATTAATCGATAATGAAGATAATCGTTAGATGTAGCTCTAATTCATAATTTGCCAAGTATGAAGCAAAAACGTTAAATGTCCATATTTCCTTATTCTGTCTGTTTTATATCATCGGTTAAATAAAGATGAAATAAAACTACATTCAAGACATTTGTGAATTGATTCAGTTTGAGTTTTGGACTGTCGATTGTTGATGTGTCACCTCAGACTCTGAAAAACTGTTTGGGGCTTTTTTCTGTATTTTCTGGCACTTCATGGATTTAATGATTAATTTAAAAATCCACATTAATTAAAGACCTAGTTTTGTCTTTATACATTGTCATTCTTATGTTCACAGTTGCAAGACAATGACGGGAGCAGTAGTGACGAAGAGGAGGCTGAAGAAGAAGATGTTGATGTAGCACTGAAGAAGGAAGTGGCGCAGCTGCAAGCGTCAGGAGTTAAACAAGAGCGACGCTTCCAGGCTCTGGACAGCGGGGCAAACAATGTCATCTTCATCAAAACTCAAAATCTGGGTACACATTTTACTCTAAGAATAGTCAGTGAGTTTTACTTTTTGCTTTTTTTGTTATTATTGTGGCTAAAATTTGGGGGGTTTTTTTTCCTTCTCTTAGAATCTGACAAGCTGGTTCATCACATCCTGTCCGATCTCCACACCACCAAGAAAAAGAAGTCCCGAGTGATCCTTCGGATGCTGCCGGTGAGAAACTAAAATCCTTACTGTGTTTAATCTGGTAGAAGTGATTTGACAGATGCAGTGTAGAAAGAATATGACACAAGATGTCGAGGGACATTGGAGCAGAATAGCTTTCATGGATGAAACTTGATAAGCTTGTATGCATGTTACAAATTAAGAGTTGTTTTAAAATGAACTCATTATTAGACATTTATAAATGTGTTGGACATGTGGTGAACGTATCCAAATCATAACCGTTAAACAAACATTTAGCACCACATCATTGTGTTAACGAGGTTGTTCTCAGAACAGTTTTACTTCATTTAGAAGCAGATCTGATCCATTTCATTACAATTTAAATAAATATTAAAAGTATAAGAACTAAAATAATCGATATTTTTTTCTCATTCAGGTGACTGGAACATGCAAGGCCTTCCAGGAGGACATGGTGAAGTACCTGACCACGTTCCTGGAGCCTTGGTTCAAAACCCCAAACTGTGGCACCTACCAGATTGCTTTCAAGGCCCGAAACAGCAGCCACAACAAGAGAGACGAAATCATCAAATCTATCGCAGGTAGTCTCGGACCCAGTTTATATTTAGGTCTTTCACGGTTGATTGAAATGCTACAGAAGGAGAACTGACTTTTCCTTTTCGTCTTTGTCTTTTTGCAGGTCTCGTCGGGAAGCTGAACCCTAAAAACAAAGTGGATTTGACCAACCCAGAACTCACCATCATTGTGGAGGTCATCAAGGCTGTGTGTTGCATCAGTGTGGTAAAAGACTATACACTGTATAGAAAGTACAATGTTCAGGAAGTGGTGAAAGAGGACATTCCCAAGCCTGATGTGACCACACCAAAAACCAGTGTGACCACAACTGAGCAGAAAGAGAAAACTGATGCAGCGGAGGCAAACCAAGAAGAGAAGACAGCAGAAGAAGAGAAGACAGCAGAAGAAGAGAAGGACAAAAATGCGCCGCAGGACAACAAGGAGGTTGATAAGGGCGAAGGTGAGGGGGAATAAGAGGTCACATTTAGTAAAAACACATCGTCAGTTGGACTTAGATTAAAACATTTTTAAGACATGATCTTAAGTTGCTTTATATTGTTGTGCTTTTGTTTTAAACAGAAGGTTCAAAGCAAAGATGATTTTTTTTTTTTTCACAACTTGGCAAAATAATGAAGTTGGTAAGAGTCAGACAAGAATCTAATATAATTTAATGTATTTTTTTATATTCATAAAGAAATCTGATACATTGGTACCATCTTCATAGAGGTGTCCATTTCAAATAGCAGTGATTTTTGAATGAACTGTACATGTCACCATTCCTCATCATAACTTTGCCAACAGTTTTTTAAAACGCAAAATTAAATTTTTAAATTCAGTGTCATTTTTTTTTTTTTTTTTGGACATGTTAAATCAAAGTTTTGTTCAGGTTTAGTGGTACGCCACGTTTAGTAACTGTCTGTTTTTGTAATTGTTATTTCTTAAAGCAGTCCCTGAATTAAAGATACATTTGTGTTTGACTATTTTTGCTACATATCCTTCACTCGTTTCATGGCACATTATGCTTCAGTGATGGGAACAATGGGAGGTAAATATAAGAGGAGAAGAGTCAAAACTACATTAATGTAATAAAATAAACACATATTATGTCTTTTTTTACATTTGTAGGGGTTCTGCATTTCACATCATGCAGTGAAATGTCTTGTTTGACAGTGTTTTTACCTCCCACCACCGTACATGAACTGGCAGTTCTTTTCTTCGCCACAAGATGGGGTTTATCCCTCATTTTGTAGAGGCATGTATGAGTTTTTTGTTCACTAATTGTTAATTTATCACTGAATCTTTGATAAAAGTAATATCCATTGTCTTAGTTAAAAATTACCATTTATTTTATAAATGTTTTAAAGATGTTTGTGATTAAAAAAACAGTAAGATTTCATATCATTAGCAATATTTACAGATTACACACCTTTATAATTTCATACATGATGTATCCTACAACAATATAATATCATGTAGTGATTTTTAATGTATTTCTTAGCATAACAGAAAAAAGCTCTATTGGTCTTCATTTAGTTTATTTTTATTTTATAGTTGTAATCTCTCAATGTTTCATGTTGTGTAAACTTACATTGTTAATCAAATTTTTGTGAACTCGAGAACATAACTGGACAGTTTCCTTCTTAGACAGAAATTAAAAAAAACAAAACAATGTGAAGTAGAAATGACCAAATATGAGAGATGCATTTTTTGTTTATTAAGTATATGCACATCTTGCATGAGATTTATATCAGTTCAGTTTACAGGTTTAAACCAGAGTATGTGGTCATATTTCTGTAGAATTATTGTGTGTTTCCTGTGAATCCACTGTGCGTTTTATCCAAATGTCTCTGGAGTTTGATGGGTTTCTATTGATGAGATTACCAGGAGAACATGCCTTTATAGATTTTGGGGTAGACACATCAAAACTGAATGTTTAAATGAAGGAAAATCTGTTTTCTCTAAAGTAAAATCGGTACAATATAACCAGAGTCTCAGACACAGTGACGGCATACTGTGTAAGCACTACAAAACAGAATCTATACAGTTCTTTATCTCTCTGTCACGTATACACACAACACACACATACACATTAACTGAATTGTGAATTCCTCTCTGCTCATTACACGTGGGCTGAACTGTTGCTGTGACCCGCCAGTCGTTATCTCCACCATATTCAGCTAAAACTCACAAATTGCGTCGCCACCGGCTCTCAGGTGCCCCAATCAGTGTGACCCGCTGACAAGCTTATAGCTCCGACACAAGGGGGAAGGATTGAATGTTTTCAGCATGCCAGTGTGTTATTAGTACAATGCCAACAATGCCAATTAGACTGTGACTAGCCTACATAATGGCTAATGTAAAGTGATGCCTCATAATGATATCACACAGTGGCAGCATCTTAATGATGTCTCTGCTGTCAGGTGAGATTCTTACATTTAAATAGTCGATGTAATCAAAACATAATTTCCTACTGATACATAGGAAATTTTTAAGATGACTGTTTTTTTTTAAATAATTTACTGCACAGGAAGGTTACTGAAATTTGCTGTTCATTTTATAAAAAGCATTTTTGGGAAGCTTTAAACATGTATCCAGGAACATCATAATACAAATGAAGAGAATATTTACAGTAGCAACCATTTGGTGTTGTCTAAATTTTAAAAAATGCTTCTGATGTTTTAATTACCCCCAAGGCCATTTCTAATTAAAACTCTGTGGGCTCTAAAGCTCGCTGCTTTCCAGCCAAATAGGCATACGAGCACGTACACACTGTTCTGCAACACAGGATTGTACGCTTATTCAGGTTTAAATGTCACAGGCCTGTGAAACAATTGCATCCACAGGCGCATGTGCACACAGTCCCCGGGGTCAGGATTAGCATCCATTGGTGTGGCTCCATATCTGACCTTTATGAGTGGCTAAGTAGTGCTCTCCAGGGTCTCATTTGTCTCACTTTACCCGAACAATGGCCTCAACCCCCTCACAACTGTAGCCTGCTCTCTCGGTGCAGAATGTACATGGCGAGGCTTGAATTGTTGAGCTTCGGAGCTTTTCAAGGACTCCAGGTCTACTTTCGCTTACATGTATGTAGTTAAAATTACCATCAAAACCCCTGAAAATGCGGTTTCAAAATGTGAGCATTGCTTCATAACACCACACTTTTATGACTAAATAAGCAACAATGAAAGCTAAAGTTTGAAAAAAAACATCCTTAGTTATTATTTATTAATCAGAAATTAAGAGTTTTTACCCAACAATTCTGTTAATCTGTTTCATCAGGACTGTGTGGGTGTGGTCTGAAGCACACAACCCCACAACTGTCATCACATTTAGCTTCAAATGTTGCTTAATTATGATTGGTGCATAAAGGTATATGTCCAACAGAGGCCTGCCCACTGCAAACCAGTGAGAAGAGCACAAAAAATAGAGGAATCTGATATATTAAATAACCAAAACTGTTCCATCTTTGGTGGAAATTCTTGTGGATTGAAGGATTCAGTCTCTCTAAGTAAGGAGCTGATTGTGCTCATTGATCTGTTTTCAGGGCCTTTAATTGCTTATTAGCTAGGCAGCTTGTCTCTTTGCATCCCAATATGTTTCCTTACCTTGCCTTAAAATCCCACTTATAAAGCTTGTAATTTTAGTTGTCTGCAGAAGTGTCAAGTAGTAATGAAAACTGGCACACATTGTTTTTAAGGACATCATGAAGAGAGAACAGATGGACACAGGGAATGCAGAATAAAATGATGCATTTCATTATAACATGAGGAATACTAAATAAGCCAACACTAAACTTTATCAAAACAAGACAGGTAACAAATAGTGCTTATTTAGTATTTGTCATGTCATAATGAAATGCATCATTTTATTCTGCATCCCCTGTGTCCATCTGTTCTCTCTACATGCTGTCCTTAAAAACAATGTGTGCTGTTTTTGTTACTACTTGACACTCCTGCAGACAACTAAAATTACAGAGAGAACAGATGGACACAGGGAATGCAGAATAAAATGATGCATTTCATTATTACATGACAAATACTAAATAAGCCAACACTAAGCTATATCAAAACAAGACAGGATGCAGAGGAAAATGGGTAAGACGGTGCATGTTTGAATACTAGTGTGGGAGTTAACAGGATATGCAGTAGTCGCCTAGAAAAATGTATGTGTGGGATATGGAGACGAAAGCATGAGGGTGCTCTATCCATAATCCTGCATGACTACATCTACATCCTTCACGCTTACCTTACCCAACCCACTTCAATAAAATGAAAAAAAACAATAAGTGCGGTGGCCCTGAGAGGTCAACACACTGCAAGTTCAAAAAACAAATTCAAATAGACAAAGCACAAGCAAATGAAGAAAACGTCTTCACAAATTTGACAACACATGCTCTGCAAAGAGGGAAAACAACCAAGTACAGAAGAGCGTTGCAAATACAGAAAACACAACCAAATACAGAAAACACAACCAAACACAGAAAACACAACCAAATACAGAAAAGTACTGCAAATACAGAAAACACAAATACAGAAAACACAAACAAGTACGGAAAACACAACCAAATACAGATAATACACCAAATACAGAAAACACAACCAAATACAAAAACACAACCAAATATAGAAAACACAACCAAATACAGATAATACACCAAATACAGACAACACAATTAAATAAAGAAGAGTATTGCAATTACAGAAAACACAACAGAATACAGAAAACACAACCAAGTACAGATAATACACCAAATATAGAAAACACAACCAAATACAGAAAACACAACCAAGAACAGAAAACACAGCCAAATACAGCAAACACAACCAAATATAGCAAACACAACCGAATATGTAAAACACAACCAAATACAGATAACACAACCAAGAACAGAAAACACAACCAAATATAGATAATACACCAAACATAGCAAACACTACCAAATATAGAAAACATAATCAAATACAAAAAACACAACCAAGAACAGAAAACACAACCAAATACAGAAAACACAACGAAGAACAGAAAACACAACCAAATACAGAAAACACAACCAAATACAGAAAACACAACCAAATATAGCAAACACTACCAAATATAGAAAACATAATCAAATACAGAAAACACAACCAAATACAGAAAACACAACCAAATATAGCAAACACAACCAAATATAGCAAACATAATCAAATACAAAAAACACAACCAAGAACAGAAAACACAACCAAATACAGAAAACACAACCAAGAACAGAAAACACAACCAAATACAGAAAACACAACCAAATATAGCAAACACAACCGAATATGTAAAACACAACCAAATACAGATAACACAACCAAGAACAGAAAACACAACCAAATACAGAAAACACAACCAAATATAGAAAACACAACCGAATATAGAAAACACAACGAAGAACAGAAAACACAACCGAATATAGAAAACACAACCGAATATAGAAAACACAACCAAATACAGAAAACACAACCAAGAACAGAAAACACAACCGAATACAGAAAACACAACCGAATATAGAAAACACGACCAAATACAGAAAACACAACCAAGAACAGAAAACACAACCGAATATAGAAAACACAACCAAATACAGAAAACACAACCAAGAACAGAAAACACAACCGAATATAGAAAACACAACCAAATACAGAAAACACAACCAAATACAGAAAACACAACCGAATATAGAAAACACAACCAAATACAGAAAACACAACCGAATATAGAAAACACAACCAAATACAGAAAACACAACCAAATACAGAAAACACAACGAAGAACAGAAAACACAACCAAATACAGAAAACACAACGAAGAACAGAAAACACAACCAAATACAGAAAACACAACCGAATATAGAAAACACAACCAAATACAGAAAACACAACCGAATATAGAAAACACAACCAAATACAGAAAACACAACCAAGAACAGAAAACACAACCAAATACAGCAAACACAACCAAATATAGCAAACACAACCGAATATGTAAAACACAACCAAATACAGAAAACACAACCAAATATAGCAAACACAACCGAATATGTAAAACACAACCAAATACAGAAAACACAACCAAATATAGCAAACACAACCAAATATAGCAAACACTAACAAATACAGTTTTACTTGAGAAAAGGATCTGAGTACTTTTTCCACTACTAGAAGACCAACCACACATACAGCTGCATTAGGGAAAGCCACGATTTCAAGTACATAAACATTGACAAACTATTTGCTTGACAACAAATTATGGCCTCAAGAATAACCATTGCGTTGCCCCCACACGTCTGACAACTGCAACAAAAAGCGATTATGAGCTTTGCCAAACGGGTATTTACTGTGCTTGCAGAGCTGTTGTGTAATAAGGCTTTTCTGTTATTTTGTCCGTCCCCTCCAGGCAGGTGTCAGTTTGTAGCTTTCCAGATGCTGTTTCTTTTGTCACACACATGCCTAGTCAATAGATGCACACACCAGTAGTTCGTTTATTTATTTATTTTTATCCATTGTTACAATGATGGGAATATGTTTTGGAGAACATCTATTTCTATGAGAAATTCTGTGCGTGTGTGTGTGTGTGTGTGTGTGTTTGTGTGTGTGTGTGTGTGTGTGTGTGTGTGTGTGTGTGTGTGTGTGTGTGTGTGTGTGTGTGTGGAAGCTGGCTATGTGAATGGGATTCAATAATGAGAAATGCTTATCAACCCTCTACAGCCTGTCAGCTCGTTGCTATTAGCCGTTACCCCAACAATCCTACAGGTAGGCCAAGAGTGCTCATATTGATCCCAAACATTCCTATTTGTCCCCGCAGAAAGGGGGCAATCAGCAGACGGATTTAGTTGATTAGGATTATGGGAAGTAATTTGTGGAGGAAATAAGTGGGCATTTTTAAGTGGGGGCTATTAATGTTGTGAAATTAGTTTTCTTAATACCTGGGATGAAGTTGCTGTTTGAATGTAAATGACTGTTTATGTAATTTGACAGGAGAGGAAGAGAAACAAGCAGAAGGGAGGTCTTGGTTTTTGTAGGAATCGCGGGATGGAGAGAGGAGAAAACACGAGTGAACAACAAATTCAGGAACAGTTTTTCTCTTCCACACAGAATCACATTTATTCATTCATTCTCATCAGTGGTATAATCCTTGGTGAGGGTGCTTTCCATATCACTGGGTGGCTTTGGCTGCAGAGAGACACATTTTAGCATAATGTTAACAATAACCTTGACAATTAGGTAGACAGGAGAGGGGACTTGGGGGCAGAGAGGCAGGAGGGCAGCGTGCAGAGTAAAGATGTGAATAGAAACCTGGAGAAAAATAGAGGAACAAGAGACTAAGGATGGGAGACAAAACTGGGATATCAGCTGTGTTTGATAACTTCTCTTTCTTTTTTCCTTCCAATGATGTTAAGTGGTTAAAGTCATGTGTAGAGTTTGATATTTGAAAGCTGTTTTCACATTCATCTGCCGTAAGCAGAAAGTTTCTCTTTGCTCATTGAAAATCCAATTTTAAGGGGTCGGCCAATCCTGGTCCGATATTCCCCTTACGCAAGTGTGATGTGGAAACTTGAAGCCTTCAGTGCACATACACTGAGAATGGACTTATCAATGAAGTAGGAGACATCCTCTGAAGTAGTTAAACTTTTGAAATATATTTGCATATTCATAGACTCTGGAATTTTTAATGAGGGAGAAAGAGTAGATGCCATTTTAAAGATTTTAACATGGTAATTATACTCTTTTTGTGGAAAAAAAACAAATCAGACACACAATATTGTTCCAAGCAGAGTATTTTTATAAGTGTTAATATGTCTGAAGAGATTAGAAGAACTAGACCAAAGCCCAATTTCACCAGTGAGACTGCTGCTAGCTTACCATACTACCATAGATGTATGAACACATAAAGATATTTGTAACAAAATGGCATCAATACTCCTAACATGTAATTGGAATCAATATAATTGTTATAAAAATCACATGTCTAAAGGCAACATTTTTCCAAACCCGTCTATACCTAAATTAGTTTGAAGTAAATTTGAAGTAAGCTGCCCTACAAAGTAAGCACAAACCCAATGACTAGCTTAGTTATATAACTTTTGAGTTAATGTTAAGACCAGAATCTGACTTTTGTTTTACCATATAAAAAATAACAACACCATAAAAATATATCATTTATGTATAAACAGCATGTAACTATAAGCTAAAAACCAAACCACACAAAGAGACTAAACAGCAGAACAAAAGAGCTAACGTTATATCAAATGAAAGCTAGCTTGGGAGATAGATACTGCTAGCCTTAGTGAAATTTGTTTCCAAGTTCTCTTTGTAATATTAAAAACATCACGTTTTATAAACTGACATCTTGGTAATTTATTTTGTTATCTCACATAGTTAAATGAGGCAGTTTTTTTTCCTTCATCATGACTTGATAGCTAAATCAAGTCATGATGAAGAACAAAACAACTCAATTAGTTTTGCTAGCTAAGAAGAGCAGTAACTAACATCTCAGCTTTTATCTCTTGTGGCATTTATGTGATTTGGTGAGGTAAAGTAAGTCTTAAAACACATCAAATGAAGGCATTACAGCCTTTTATATCTTGTACACAGTTTTTCAGCTGGCCTGAAAATTTTAAACCATTTTCCTTGTTTCTGTAGTTACTTCTATTTGCCTTTGTAGGTCAATATACTGTTCAATATAGGTATACTGTTTGTTAAATGCAAATCAAATGTAAGCCAAAGATATGTGGAAAGTAGCAAAGAGTTTATTGTCTTTATTACATTTGCTGGTACATGTTGGTCAAATTAAACTAATTCTGTTGTTAACTGTGTGTGTGTTTTAGGGGAAGATCTCATTGGATTGGATAACAGCTGCCGCAGAGGATTGAGAGTGTGACAGTGAAACATGTATATGTGATTTTCAGCCAGATGACAGACAGACAGAAGGGCTCCTTAAGAGGACATACAACTCTAACAGGATTGGGAATGGTACTGACCAGCTGTAAGAGGTAAGAGAGAAAGAGCAGGGGATGAGAGTCAAAGTGGGAGGAAGGAGGGGTGGCGATCGCCAAGGAGGAGTGTTACCAGATCAGTTTGAGAAGGAATTAACTGTCATTTAGCCACAAAGTTGACTAAGAACACATTTGTGTTTGCTGAAACAGCTTGGAGAGATGGATAAGAAGGATGAAAAAAATGGTGGCGAAAAGGACCAAGCTTTGGGATGAATGAAGCTGTTGAACACATCATCAAACGCTGCAGGCACAGCAGGGGGCCTCGGGATACACCCGTCTGAGAGATGGGTGGTGTGGGTGTGTGCTTGTGTGTGTATAGTTTTGTATTGGCCTAATAAACCATCCATCTGCAGGGAGAGGAGAACAGTGGATGCGGGGAGCTTGGGGGGGGGGGGTTACAGCACTCTTTATGCTCCATATTTACACCCCTTTCAAATGCACAGACCGACAGATACTCAGTCTTGCCCAGAGGTTCTTTGATGCTTGTCGATACCGCTGCGTGATGATGTCATACGGCAGAGAGCAAGGGAGGGAGGCCTGATCAAAGGAGAGAGGGAGGGATGAAGACGCTGGAGAGGATATCCAAGACAACAACGGGACAAAGATGGCGACTGCTTCTGCTATGGGACGTCCACTGGTGTCCAGACCTCCGAATCACCAGGAGGAACCCTGGCTGTGCAGCAAGTGCATTCATTCCCCTCATTCTAATAAGATGACCACCAGCATGACATACTGGAACCACCAAGCCAACCTCAGCCACCACTACCGCCGGGCTAGCACGGTAAGCTCTCCGTCTACCTTAGCCTTTCCTCCGCTGCCGTTAAACCATCAAACCCTCAACGCCCCGATGTCTGGTTACCATCACTCCATCCCAAGGATTTAACATGAGTTGCCATTCTTTCTAATAACACATTTTCTACCCATTTTCTTTCTTTTTTCAGCCCTTTCATCATGGTCTTTTGGCTGTTAATATAGGCCTCTCTTTGCCATCAAAGGCAGCACATCAATTGCCTTGACTCCCAAGTGTATGTGTGAGGGTGAAAGAGAGAAAGGGAGAGAGGAGAAAAAAAGAAGAACACCATGTATCAAAGATCAAGGCACGCTTTCATGTCTGATTTTGGCCTTGGTTGGGTTTTGCTTTCCATCATCTTTCCATCCTCCTTTTTCTCCCTGCACCAGGGATGCAGGCGCTCTCTGAACCCATCGATGTTTTCTCCCGACCCTCAGTGGTCCAAAATCCACATTCGCTGAAAAATGAAATCAGGCGTCTTTTGTGGGGAAATGGATGCAAAGACATTTTTTTCTGGTTTTCTTTGAGAATTTTCTGTAGCTTGCAGGCTACTGGGCCACAGCTCTGCCCCAATGATGACAATACGTGAAACAATATTTGAATAAGCAGCAGGAGGGCAGCCAGCTAATCCACTGTGGCTAATCCAGTATTGGTGCAGGCCATATTGGTAGCTGGAGTATTCAACCCCATCACAATACACATCAGCAGGACGCCATGGCAGATATACTGACACTCGTACTACAGGCATGGCTGGGAAAGGCCAGCAGATGGATGGATAGGTGGATGGATGGATGGATGGATCATAGACAGATAGATGGATGTATAATTGCATGGCCTTGATATCGATGCTTTATTTCACATATTGTCTAGTTCTCTTGTGTAACTTAGAGTATTTTAAGAAAAAGAAAAAAACTGCGGAAATTGTATGATTAAGACTAAAATAGAGACATATGCTTCTACTTTTAGGGTTCCTCATAGATCTTTGTCAATGTTTATCTCACAATTTATAGAAAACAGGAGCACAAACCAACCTAAAACGTTGATATCACCCTACTCACTATACATGATGTCGAATGTAATAAAAGTGTCCACTGTACATGATCCTCCTTATCCTTTGTTTGGGAGCTTTTAGTGCAAGCAAACAAAATACTTGTCTCCAATTAATTTTCTTAAGGAGCAGAGGTCTGTTTCTCTTTCAAGGGGTATATAATGAAGATTTCACTCTCTGTGAGCATCTAAATGGGTCTTTGTGCTGGGAGGCCCCCAAGAGATAAGCCTGTTTCTGACAGGCCTCCGTACAGACGCCTAAATCTGCTGTGGCAGCTGGAACAAAGGGACCCCTGAGCTGGACCAGCACACTGACAAAAAGCCCCATCTCTGTAGTCTAAGGGGGCTGGCTCAATTTAAGAATTAATAATCCACTTTCATCTTAACTGGAAATGGTTGTTTTTATCACATACTTGACAGTGGTCAAAGAGTAATTCATGGAGCTCTTTGTCCTTTTACTGAGACTGTACAAACAGTTCAAACTAACTTGCAAGAGTCATCAGTTGATCTGGGAAGCTGTCTCATAGACTGCTCATTTATCAATGACATTGTAATTAACCAGTCCCAGTTGTATTGTACATAGTGCTACACAACCCACGCAGTCTCCTAAATGTGACACATGAAATGCCAAATATTAAATATAATCATCATCATCAATCATCATTATCATAGTTAATTAAGAAATTAAATTAAGAAACTGTTTATGGGTAAAATTAGCAGACAGGATGTATGTTTTGGTTAATTAAGTGATTAAAATACTTGAATAATAAAGGTATTTCATCATATTTTTAAATCTAATACTGCCACAAAACAATCCTGTTCATTGACTTGCAACGTTGCCCACAATAAGGTTTTTTCACAGACGACAATTTGATATGTCACAGTAGGAAAAGCACAGGTGTAAATAATAAATTTAATTATGGCTGAATCCCATTTAGCTGCTCCAGTTTCAGGGTCCAGGTGTTGTGTATTCTGGCTCACTGTCACACTGTCATGGCTTACTGGGACACTTGAATAGAACTGAGGCATCGTTAATGTGATTAGTAACACGTGTGCTTTTGCTGCCATGACAAGTCAAAATGTGTGCTGTGAAAAAGGCCTACAGGCTAAAACAACCAGAATTATTAAAGGGACAGACACTTTGGTATAAACGGTGTGGCAAATTTAAGGATAATCTGATGGCTGACACATTCATGTTGTCTCATTTGGTCATATGCTGAACAACCCTAAAACAAACATGATCACAAGCTGGTAAATGTGAAGTAATGCTGCATACAGGAACAATCTAATTTAACGCATACTGAATATGAATTTTTAGTCATTCCTGTAAGAATGTAAGGTCAGTCTGTCTGTGGGTGACTGACTGAAATATCCCCACAAATTAAATTGGGCACAGATATTCATGTTCATATTCATGATATTCGTGTCCAGAGGATGAATCATAATGACTTTAGTGATCCTCTGACCTTTCCTCTAGCGCCACCAGCAGGTTGACGTTTTTGGTTCAGGGTGAAATGTCTCGACAACTATTGAGTGGACTGCCATAAAATTTGGTGCAGACCACCATGTTTCCCTTGGGATAAATTGTAACAACTTTGGTGATCTCTTAACTCTTCATCTAGCACCAAATGTTAGCATGCTAATGCTAGCATTTAGCTCAAAGCATCGAGGTGCCTTTAGCCTCACTTGTTTAAATGTGCCTGCTGCTCACCTACGTTTTTAAACCTCTGGTTTAAATCAAAAGGAAGGAAATCACACCTTGTGCATTCACTTGTAAAATAAATCTGGGAATTCAGAAGTCTTACATGATGCTTTTCTTCTTATCTAGAAATGAGTCATTGTCAAAGGAAGCACATGTACAAGATGACTTAGGTGGAATTAAAGGAAGGGTTCTCAGTTTTCCAAGTCTGTCTTAAAACAACAGTTAGGTGCCCAAATAAACATTGAAACAGGTTTTTCTTGCTTGAATCATTCATCCTGTTCATACTGACCACTTCATAATGCACTTACAATGTAAGTGATGGAGGCCAAAGTCCACAGTCCTCCTTCTGTGCAAAAATGTATTTAAAAGTTTATCTGAGGCAAATATGAAGCTGCAGTCGTCCAAACTAGTAAAATCAAGTAGATATCTTTCAATGTTACAGTATTTTTAGAGCCAAAGTCCCTCTTTTTGTTTCTATACTTCCACCGCAGCTCAACAGGGAAACATTGTCTGAGGAAACAAAGAGGGAATTTGATGCTAAAAATATTGTAAATGTGTCAGATATCCACTTGATGTGACTGACTCAGACTGCTGAAGCCTCATATAAACTTCACATCAACTTTAAAATACATTTTTGCACTAAATGACTGTGTGGACACACTGTGGATTTTGGCCCCCATCACTTACATTGAAAACACATTTGAAGGGGATCTTTTAATAGCCAGTATGAACTGGAGGAATGATTACAGCGAGGAAAACATTGCTCAGTGTCCATATGGACACCTGACTGTTTTAAGACAGTCTTGAAAAACTGTGAATCCATCGTTTAAGATCTCAGTTTACCAGTAATTAGTAGAAGTATTTTGATTATTTACTTACTTTACTTATTACGATGTACAAATATTCCATTAGAATAAAGAGTAATGCATTCAACATTTCACTCAAGTATTATCAAAAAATGTATATATTACACTGTTGGATTATTATTACTGATGCATTAACATTTAAACACCATTTTGATTTTGCAGCCGGTTGCAATGGAGCTAATTTTACCTATTGTATATACTGTTGGGTGGTTTAATTTACAGTATGACTAACGCATCGTCCTTTTTTTCTCATTATAGGTTTTATATATTATAGATAGATAGATAGATAGATAGATAGATAGATAGATAGATAGAGGGAGAAAGAGAGAGGGAGCACGAGGACTAGGTGTATTAGTGCCCCCCTGTGTGATGACCTTTCTTCAGCTAAGAGCTCAGACCTCTACAACACACACACACACACACACACACACACACACACACACACACACACATAGTCAAGGTTCATTATAGATTCATAAGTACCAACATGCCCCCAACCCCTCCTCACCAAGACATCATAAAGGTCAAGTTCATCTTCCTCAGTATTCTGTCTTTGTCTCCCTCTCCTCTCTCCTCATTGTCTCTGGGGGCAATGCAGCAACAATAACAACACCAGCCTGTTGCAGCAGGAACATGTGCAATATGTATGTGTGTGTGTGTGTGTGTGTGTGTGTGTGTGTGTGTGTGTGTGTGTGTGTGTGTGTGTGTATACCAAAGTGATGTGAATACATTTCCATAACGAAGCTGTAAAGTCTGCCAATCATACACACTGTCAAACATTTCATCATCATGTTCTCAAACAGTCTTGCCTGTCTTCATTACTGCCCTCCGAAAAACTTCTCTAGATCTCCTATTGAATGATTTCACACTGATTATCTGTTTAAAGACATCTAAATTATTTTAAAGATCTAGATTATAATGAGGCTAAATAGATTTTTTGAGGTCATATTGTATACATAAACGTGGGCAATAAACCGCAATCCTCAATATCTCTAAAAACAAACATCAATATAAGATGATATTTGGAGATTATTATTGGTGCTTTCAAAATATATGAACACAGAGGTAAATTCTGACAGAGATGGGGAAATTATCAAACAATTAGCGGCATTTATTGTGCCTTTAGGTCATGTTGAACAGAATAGTTTCCCCAGAAATAGCCCTTGAGCCTAAAGAAGCCTTTGAGACCTGCAGAACACTAACTCAACCTATATTATGATATTATAAAGACTAAAATACCAGATAATATATCTTTAAATATCATAATATCAGTATTATACTTGAATGGTTCTGCTCTAATTGTATATAATTACTTCTCTGAGGCAGGTTTTTAATCAATTGTTAAAAAGAAAGAATCTGAGTCATACATATGAGAGCTACAGCACATATGTGACACCGATAAGTCGTCAAATATGATTGTTTCTTAATGCTGTTTTTTCTTTTTTTCTGTAGCCCAGGTTCACGTTGTCATGGAGCAGCAGTCTGTCCAGGAGTGGACAAAGACAAGGACAGGTGTCTGGACCTCACCTGAGCCACCAGACCCTGCTACCTCCATGTGGGACAGCTAGTCCGACTGACAGGAGGCATGGTAAACAGCTATGTGAAACCACTCTTCATCCTAGGTGTGTTGCCAGTTTGGCATGCAGGTCTTTTCATCCAAATTTTATTATTTCATCCTTAAATCATTACTGTCATTGCTTATTTCTATAATAATAAACTGAACAGCAAAGACTGACTGTAGTGACTTTGTCATCTTGAGACAGATCCTGAATCCCATGTTGATTCCACTAGAATATTTTCACGCTTCATAACTCAAAACAATTTGGATGCAACCTCCAAACAAGTAAACAAACTCACAATTTAACTGTCAATGCACAAATACCTCAGTGTGTTTCCTGGTGATGTCGTCAATTCAAGTCTGTTGCTCTAATTTCCAGCTTCTTGAGAGTGTTGCCTGCGTTTTTATTATATTATATACATAAAAAATTTGTTTTTTATTACATTAAAGAGCCATATGAATTTCTTTCAATATGTCATTTGAGGTTCTAAGTTCATTCTTGTAAACAGCAAACTGAAAACATTGAAACTAATTTCACCACAAGGTCAATTTAGGAGCACCAAACAGTTCTGAGCTCCAGAGATTTTTTTTTATGCCAACATGGACAAAGAATCCTTAAAATGCTCACAAAAAAATGGAAATTTAAACATCTGCAATTCCATAACAGCTGGGCAACCCTATGTACTAATGAAGACCATATGACAGTACTGAAAGCTACAGAAACAGCGATTGAATTGACCATTTTAGTGAGATTGTTTCCTCAATTCTTAGTAGTATTTTTATTTCGACCAAAAGATTTTACCAAAAAAGAAAAAAAGAGTGTGTGAGAATTTATCACATTTAAGACACATTTCACATGTTTATCTCATCTTGAACACCCTTTCATGTGAATCACATACAAGCACATGTGAAATGTAAGATCACCTGTGAAAATTTCACATGCTATACATTTGTAAAAGGGCATTTCAAATGTGGTGAGTTCACATAAGCACCTGTGTTTTTGTAGATTTCATATGTAATAAACATTTACGTGGTTTTCAGACACTTAACTGTATGTTTTACATGTGAAAATATGTATTTCATGTGTGTGTTTTTTAGGGGATCTCTTGGTATTACTGAGAGGAAATAAATGATTGTTAACAATAGTCTAATCTCTCGCTCTCTCCTTCCTTCTCTCTTTCTGTCTGTCTGTCTCTCTCTCCCTCCCTCTCTCTCACACACACACCCTTACACACACTCTCACACACAAACCGGTGAAAGCTCGGTGCTCCTGGCTGACTGACAGCCCGGCAGAGGCGGGTGACACGCAGGATGCTCAGGTGGCGGCGGCGGTGTCCGGTCAGTCACTCTGTCAGATGAGAAGATGAGCTCCGTTAACTGAACACCTGTTCAGAGTTGAGAAATCCGAGGTGAGTCGACTTTTTTCTCTCTTTTTTTGTCAGTGTTTCTCACTAGAACATGTAGGTTGCCTCAGATTTGTCTCGGCTGATTGCCTGGAGCAAAGTGAACAGACCTGAGCAGGTTGTCTGTGGTGTTGATCATCTGTCTGAGTCTTGCTTGTGCCCCGCTGTTTTTTTAATATATGTATTTTTTATTATTATTATTTCAATACATTCTGCTTCTCAACTTTCATGACAATGTGTTGTACTAACAGCGTGCCATAAAACATGTAATAACTGTTAATCAGAGTCTAAAGGGATGTCGCTCCCACTGCAATTCATTTTATGATGACCATTGTGTAGTGACGTGTTGGGGTCTGTAGGGGCGCTGCTGGGCGTAATTTCGCTAAACCGACATAGAACCGCGACAGATAGAACCGGGATGCTCTGCGAAATCTATTTGATAGTAACTGTATCTAATGTCCTGGCAATGGTGGAAAGTAACTAAGTACATTTACTCAAGTTCTGCACTCAAGTACAATTCTTAGGTACTTTTTATGCTACTTTATATTTCTGCTTCACTATTCATTTCAGAGGCAAATGTGGTACTTTTTACTCCACTACATTTATCCGACAGCTACAAGTTACCTTTCAGATTATACAGTGCTATATTTAATAACTTTTTTTAAAAATTATTATTTCCCAAGTTGATGATGTCAAATGTATTGCTTTTTTAGTCCGACTAAACCTCCAAAATCTAAATACTCTCCATTTTCTATCAAATAAGACAAAGAAAAGCAGCAAATCCTCATAATTTGGAAACTGGGGAATATTTGGCTTTTCTATAATTTATTGATAATAAAAATAGTTGCCACTTATTTTTCTGTTGATCATCTAATTAATTAGTCATAGTGAATATTATATCCACCTTGACAACTACAACGTTAAAGACTTCTTACACATTAATGCATCAGTAATCATAATGAAATATTATAATTATATAATAATATAATGCTTGCAGGTGCCATTTTGCATAATGGGTACTTTTATTGTACATACTTTAAGTGTATGTTGTTTCTAATACTTCTGTACTTTTACTTAAGTACAATTTTGAATGCAGGACTTTACTTGTAATTGAGTATTTTTACATTGTAGTACTTTTTACATTGCTACTTTTATTTAAGTAAATAATCTGAATACTTCATCCACTACTCTGCACTGCATAGAGCTAATAGAGGAACTTAGATTCATGCTAGTGGAAGTAAACAGTTTTAGGCGTGGGCTTCACAGGATTGTTGTTGGCCAGCAGTGTTAGATATAATTACTGTTTAATTAATATTTACGCATCACAGCCCGCGCCAGTACTGCCTTTATAGCGATGCTGTCGATATTTGTTACTTTATTATAGTTAGCTGCAGTGGTGAAAAGTAACTAAGTACATTTACACAACTACTGCATTTAAGTACTTTTCTGGGGTACTTGTAACTCACTTGAATATTTTAATTTTAAACTACACTTCTACGCCACTACTTTTCACTTGACTACATTAATTTTATGGCTATAGTTACTAGTTACTTTGCATATAAAAACGTTTTAAAACCTTTAATGAGAAAAAAAGGACAATGCATCAGTCATACTGTAAATTAAACCACCCAACAGTATATACAATAGGTAAAATTAGCTCCACTACAACCGGCTGCAAAATTAAAATACTGTTTAAATGTTGATGCATCAGTAATAATAATCCAACAGTGTAATATATACATTTTTTGATAATACTTGAGTAAAATGTTGAATACATTACTCTTTATTGTAATGGAATATTTGTACATTGTAATAAGTAAAGTAAATAATCAAAATACTTCTTCTACCACTTACTGGTAAAATGAGATCTTAAAGGACAGGTTCACAGTTTTTCAAGTTTAAAACAGTCAGGTGTCCATATGAACAGTGATAGAGGTTTTCCTCTCTGTAATCATTCCTCCTGTTCATGCTGGCTATTAAAAGACCTTTCAGTGTAAGTGATGGGGGACAAAATCCACAATGTGTCCACACAGTTTTTTTTTTTTTTTTTGTTTTGTTTTTAAGTTTATCTGAAGCTTATATGAGGCTTCAGCAGCTGCTATATTTACAGTCTTATTAGCATCAAATTCCCTCTTTGTGTTTCCCTGTTGAGCTGCGGTGGAAGTATAGTAACAAAAAGAGGAACTCTGGCACTAGAAAGACTGTAACGTTGAAAGATATCTACTTGATATGACTAATTCGGACAACTGAAGCTTCCTATTAACTTTAGATAAACTTTTAAATACATTTTTGCACAACAGGAGGCTTGTGGATTTTGTCCCCCATCACTTACATTGTAAGTGCATTATGAAAGGATCATCTAAGAAGAATGATTACAGCAAGAAAACTTTGTTTCAGTGTTTATTTGAGCACCTGACTGTTGTTTTTAAAAAAAAGACTTGAAAATCTGTGAACCTATCCTTTAAAGACACTTTATGTTCGTCTCTTCTATGCGTTGCGGTTCTATAAACGCACCACGCACCGCACGGCGGCGGCGTGCACGCACGTATTCTCTCGCTCTGTATTATTGCTCTGAAACCAGCCACCATGGGGAGTTAAGGGCAAGACGACGGGTTATTTTCGTTAATATTTAATACAAGAAAGCTATCCATATGCTGCGTTTTGGAGCACACAGTTCTCGCCAGTATCCCCAATGCAGCGGATTACGGGGAACGGGCTTCCAGAGACGGTAGGAGAGACACTTTAGTGGAAAACACGGGACATTAACGCTAACCAAAACTAGCTAGGCTAGCTGGCGCTGCAGCCAGTAGAGTGGAAAACGTGCCCTCGCTTTCTTGTTTTGTTTGATCTCAGATCGGCTGATTTGTTAAAGTTAATCAGTACGAAAATGTGCATTTCCTCTGTTCCGAGTTAGCTGGGCACAAACAAATGTACAAAGTGCGCCTGTGTTGAAGTGTTTTTTGCACGCAGGCCCGTCTTGTGTGGTTGTAGAGTTTGTTTCTGTACCCATCCCCCACCGTCTTTGCAGGCCAAGATGAATGAGATTCTCACTTCAAAGCACTGGCATTGGTGGTGGCATTGCTACAAGGCTAGCTAGCTGTCTTAGCTTGTTAACATTTGTTGGTTATTTGGGAAATGATGTTCAGCCTCACGAAGTTTTAGCGTTGTTTTGACAGCTGTTAGCGCTAGCTTTAAAGCTAGCTGTTAAACTGACGACAAAAACTCAAGTGGTGAACTTAAGCTTTGAAATATTTGTGCACGGTTTTAAAATGCTTTCAGGTAGACGCTAGTTTAACTTGCTAATAGCAAGTATCTGACTAAACATGTTAAGTTAGCATGCTAGCAATGTTTTTAGTGTTTAACGTTATGAAGGATTCACCTCATTCATCTCCTGATATTATTAGTCACACTTGTTTATCTCCTGCTCTCTTTTCTTTGTATCTATCCGGCTCATCATCTCATGCTGCTTCTTAAAAATGCTATGTAGTGATGGTCTGACAGTAAAGGGGCCAGGAGATGAATCAGCAGTGTGTGTCATTTAGTAATAATGTTTATTTCCATTGCTGCTTCTAACTGTTTTTCTTGTTTCCATCACAGGGTGAATTGTTTGTCTGCAAAATCATTGCTAGAGGGGAAAGTCTGACCTCTGCCTTGAGCAATCAGAGACATGAGTGTTGTCAGAGAATTACATGGGATTGGGTACAGGGGTGGCGGCGGCGGCGGGGTTGTGGCCTCTCTGAGCGGCCCTGCCCACTTCACAGAGGATGCTCCGCGACCCCCAGTTCCTGGTGAGGAGGGATCTGATGTGGACCCCCCGGTCCAGTCAGCCAGCACCCGTCCAAACACCCTTTCCCAAACCCTTGGCTTTCCCCTGTCATCGTCGTCCTCTAAAATGGGAGATCCATCGAGTTACACGCCCTCCTCGTCGTCTGCGACTCCGCGTCGCCCGGACCTGGACTTGGGGTATGAACCCGAGGGCTCGGCTTCGCCAACTCCACCTTACCTGAAGTGGGCTGAGTCACTTCACTCTCTCCTAGACGACCAGGACGGTATCCAGCTGTTTCGAAATTTCCTGTGCCAGGAAGGGTGTGCGGACCTTCTCGATTTCTGGTTTGCCTGCTCGGGGTTTAGGAAGACCAGCCAGGAGAAGAGAGGAAAACTGGCCAAGGCCATCTACAGGAAGTACATCGTAGACGGAAGCGGGATTGTCTCTAGGCAGATCAAACCAGCCACCAAGAGCTTCATCCGAGACTGCGTGGGGAGGCCGCATCCGGACCCCGCCATGTTTGAACAGGTGATTAAAACATTGATTTAATGTTTGTAAATGTTCAAATAATAGTGATGGATGATGAACCGCTCAGGCTAGCGGAGAGTTGAATACGTTTCTCACTGACTTTATTTAGTCCATTTCAGTTTACTCATTTTTAAAGTATCAGCCAACTGAACATCAATCACTGGGCAAACTGGCCAAGATACAGCAACTGAAACTGAATTGATGGGTGTTTGAAACCCAACAGTCACCATATTTGGGTTGGATAGCAGCACTGTGGGCAGACTGACACTGATAACTTAGTCATCTGTAACTTCCAAAGGTGTCATGATTTAATCAGTTGCAGAAGTGTTATTGGCCCACATTCATGGTTGTGTTGTAGGTCAATGTTTACTTCCTGATTTGAAGAACCAGACAGCCATGTCTGCCGCCATCATAAATGGCGATATCTGGTGCGGCTGCCATTTGATAAGCAGGTCTTGAGTGCCAGTGGAGAGTATTTCTGTTTGTGAACTTGCCGAATCAGTTTCGATTTGGAGTATAGAGAGTTTACTGATATATGAACTCATTTTATATGGTTTTCTATGGAGCATTTGCTCTCAGCATTAATGTTACACATCAGCTGTTGCAGTCTTGAGGTTTGTGTGTGTGTGTGTGTGTGTGTGTGTGTGTGTGTGTGTGTGTGTGAGACCAGTCTTCAATATTCAGCACAGCAAACTCCATCCTGATAGTTTCTGGGCCGGATGGAAAGTAAGGCTCCAACTAACGATTGTTTTATTTTATGCCGAGTTGATGAAATGTTAAAAAATGGTGAACAATGGCGTTCACAATTTCTCAGAGCGCACAATGATGTCTTCAGTTTGGTTTTTTGTGACAAAGATATAAAATAGTTTAATGCCACATATGACAAAGAGAAACAGCAAATTGTAACATTTGAGAAGCTGGAAACAGAGTGTTTGCTCGAAAAATAACTGAAACGATTGATCGATTATCAAAATAACTGCCAATTAATTTTCTATTGAATAATCATTGCAGCTCTAATAGAAAGTTCCACCTCTTTAGAAGGGATGTTTTGGGGACATAAATTATAGCTGTGTGTAGCTTCCTGTGGTTGAAATGCTGTTATAGTACTTCAGAAGATATCAGTTCAAACTCCTGTGGCTGTAAAGGTCTGTTAGCCTGTTGTCAATGCCTCGGGATAGCGTACGCACATCCCAGCACGTTATCAGCTGCGTAGGCAAAAAAAAAAAAGTGTACGCAGACTGTTTGCCTGTAGTAAAATTAAAATAATATCTAAAGAAAGGGTGCAGCACGCATCACAGATTAAATCACAGATTCAATGATTTCTTGGGTTTTTCACCTGAACCCTCATTTTCCTGTTATCTCTTCCACTGTTTTTATCTCCGTTTTTTTTTTTCCTCTTTTCTTGATATGATGTGGGTCTATTGAATGCGTGTTCAGATCACATTCATACGAGGCTGCCGTCACAGACTAATGTGTTGTTCACCAAGACTCGAGTCCACACTCGATCACTGCTAAACAACAAAATGACACACAATGACATTACATAATTACCAGATGAAAAAGTTTTTGTTCTCTCGCAGCCAACCTTTCCAACTCTCTCTCTCCGTTGCTCTTCCACTCGTACGGCCTCTCTTGCTTTCTTGCTTTTCCATCCCTAATGAAATTCTTGCTCTCAACACACCTCTCTGTCAGTCTTGACGGAGTATTAGATTAGCTGGGTAGTTTGTTACATAAATGCAGATTTTATTCCGTGTCATTGCGTTGGTCTGGAACGGGTATTGCGTGAAAAAGTGAAGCAGTGCTGAAAGTGTGTTCAGCCCAAGTCGAGGGGGAAGTATGACGTGTTGCGCTTTATAAAGTAATTAAAACGATGGTGACATTTTTAGGCATCACTGAGTATTGCACCGACTCTTGAGTCCCAGTATGTGACCCCTGTGTTCGTGTGCTCCAGGCCCAGACAGAGATCCAGGCCATGATGGAGGAGAACACCTACCCTTTGTTCCTCAAGTCGGATCTGTACCTGGAGTTCACACGGACAGGAGGAGAGAGCCCGAAGCCTAACCCCAGTGATCAGAGTCCTTCATCGGGTCCAGCCAAGCCTGTGCCGGGGTACTTACCCACGCTCGCTGAGGATGAGGAGTGGAGGTAAGATAAGCTTGAGACTTTGATTCGAACCGTTAACCCTCTGGGGTCAAGAAAGTCGTATACGACGTAAAAATACTATAATACTATATATATACTATAATAATACTTACTTTAAAAAGCCGTTATGAGCCGTCACTGGTTCTTATAATCCATCAAGAACACACTGTTGTTTTTAGACACTTTCGAAAAATTATAATAATTATATGTACTTATTTATCTAATATTGACTGTAGAAATAACTCTTTACTGTTTTGGGGAATGAGATCGCTGGCAGCCATGTTGACTCTCTCTTGTCCAATCACAATTTGTGTTATTGGGTGGTGAACTGTGCGCAAAGAGCTGAACCAGTGACTGTTGCAAAATGGTGCATCGCCGATTTTACAAATGTGATTGTAGGGGTCTATTCTTTGTCCTGAGCATTTAGAAATCTACTGAAACACAGAAACGACCTTCAGAGAGTGAATAATGTGTCGCAGTAGTTATCTGAAGTGTATTGAGCTACATAAAGACATGTTTCTACCTCCGCATGCACTTTGACCCTTGGAGCATGCGCACATTACGCATATGGTGAAATGTGTGTTTTTATTCTGTTTGCAAATGTTTTATTAATTAACATAAATTGAGGAACGGCAAGATCAGCTTGGTGGATGTGGCGTGGCAGGCAAAAATGACGATTTTCCAAAAAAAAAAAAAAAAAAACAACATAAAAACACACCAAGAAATAAATATTGACAGTTTGCTAAAAATGTAAATAGTTCACTTTTTCTCATAGACTGAAAAAAAAAAAAAAAAAAAAAAATATGGACATAGTCACCGTGACGTCACCCGTTCACATCGTTTTGAAGCCTGGAGTTTAGTGATTTGACTGTCGCCATCTTGGATTCGGCAGTCGCCATCTTTGATATTTGGAGCCAGAAGTGGCCGTGTTCGTACGAGAGGGTGGAGCTAGCTATAGCTGCTAGCTTGGTTAGCACGGTGCATTTGCAGTCTATGGTTAACTGTGATAATGCTAATGCAAATGCTAATTTTCGCTAGCAAAAAAAAAAGGCCTAAAACCATTAAAACAAAATGTACATACTGGAAAAACTGAACAGCCGACTCCTTAGAGGGTCTTTTATCACAACCAAACACTGAACAAGACTTTTTTAGGCAACCAAAATGTTAGTTAACTTTCATGAACTGAAAACGCACTATGAAAGAGCCGCAGCTACGCCTACACTCCATGAATCTGGGCTTATACTCTGCCTTATCATCTATTTCATGCCATAATTTGCAGACTAAACCTCATGCCGCCTTGATAGAGGCCATAAACTCATTAGGAAAGTGTTTATTGAGGTAATAAATCAAGTTAGAAGGGAGGCCGTTTTATCATGGACTTCAAACAACTGGACTTTTTTTTTTTGCAACCAGTGGAGTCGCCCCCTGATGGCCATTAGAAAGAATGCAGGTTTAAGGCACTTCCGCAATGGCTTTACTTTTCAGACCAGGAGCTACCTGCTTCGTTTTGTTCTGCTTGGTTATCATCTGAGGTCTTGGTCTACAAATGTGAAGACACGCACATAGTTGTTTGTTAAATTACCCAGAAACGAATATGGGCAGTTGTGATAAAAATGTTAATAGTACTTTTTTCTGTGCAAGTGAGACTTAATTTTTTTGTTTTTTACTTAAGACCTTGGGCTACAAATGTGAAGATTGTAATCATTTGCACATAGTTTGTTTTTATAGGAAATGGATAAAATGTTGAAAAATTCAAATTCTGTTTTACTTTTTCTTTTGACTTCTTTGTCTAATAACTGTACATTATGTCATGTGATATCACTGCAGCAAACATATTCAAATAGCCCGTGTTGTGCTGAAAACAATGACATCAATTACTGGCTTGTAACTTACAGTACTGAATTTATATAAATGTTTATATATGAAGAGAGTAAAAGTCATCTAGAATGATTAAACTGTAAGCTTTCTCAACTGGTCAGTTCGCAACGCAAAGTGAAAAACCAGAAAGAGAGTCTATCTGATGTTTGAATAACACGTCTAATTCATATCTGATCTTAGGTGTGGAGGAGGACCGAGGGAAGTGGAGGAAGAGAAAGATGAGGAGGAGTGTGGAGACACACCAGCTGGTCGGCTGACTCACAGCCTGCTGATGCAAACGGCGCCGCAGAGAGCTACAACCAGCCGGAGGAGGCAGGACAGCAGGGAGTACAGGTGTGTGTGTTTGTGTGTGTGGTTGTGTTTGTGTGTGTGGTTGTCGCTCTCATAAAGGACACAGTTAGAGCTGCAGTGATTATCAGAAAATGAATCACCAACTATTTTGATAATCGATTCATCGTTTTTTAAAAGAAAAAACAAAGAATCTCTGGTTCCAGCTCCTTAAATGTGAACGTTTTCTAGTTTCTTTCAGTCCTCTAACATAATAAACTGAATATCTTTTGGTTGGGGACTGTTGATTAAGACAAAACAAGACATTTGAAGTTGTATTTTGGGCTTTTGGAAAGAGTGATCGACATTTTTCATAATTTTTTGACATTTCATAGACCAAACGACAAATTGATTTAATTGACAAAATAGTTGACAGATTAATTGATAATGAAAACAGTCGTTAGTTGCAACCCTAGACGCGGTGATGTCTTAAAGTTTACAATATTTTCTGTTAAGAAGCATTAATATTTTCCAGTATTCAGTAATGAATCATTTCCAAGGTCATTTATGTCAATATTGCTAATGATACTAATATCCTCCCTGTTGTTTTAATCCCGTTAACCTGAAGGAAAGCTGTCATCTGAAATTCCTTCTTTATAAGTTGATATATAGTTGTTGCCTGCAGGCCAGCACCTCACTAGAATAGGGGTGTTTTTCCCTCAGTTAAAAAAACATATAATGATGCCATCATGTCTAGCATACACCAGGAGAGTTTACCCAATAAACTGTAATAATGATGTTTGGTGCAAAGGCAGCGGTATTTAAAGCACTGCTCCATTTCCAAATCTGCTAATATCCGTTGCTTTTTACTTAAATTTGTTTTTTTTCCTATTCATGTACTGTGTCAAACAGAACAAAACTCTTTTCATGACGAGAAAAGTCTGTTTCTTTACTTAAACCCTTGTTCAGCTTGAACAATGGTTTCACTTGTTACACTTAAAAATGTTTGTTTCCCGAATTAAATTAAAATTTTCCTTGTTACTATGTTCTTTAAAAAGCTAAAAAATTGTGTGAATGTGAGTTTGAGTTTGAATCAACTTAAAAACAACTGAAAATTCCTGAGACATCTCCTGGTGGTAGCGATTCCCTTCATTGTCATGGAAAACCCTGCGAACACTCATGGATTACTCCCCTATCTATACGTTGAGCCTCGTCTTTGAGAGCATAACCCCACGTTTTTAATATGAGCGCATTAACCACGATGTCTCTCCTCATCCTCAGACCTTGGAGAGAGCCGGTAAACCCGTACTACGCTAACATGGGCTACGCTCGCGCTCCAGCGACCAGCGCCAACGACAGCGAGCAACAGAGCATGTCGAGTGATGCAGACACACTATCGCTGACCGACAGCAGTGTGTAAGTTAACGCAGACGTACTTCATCATTTAAATCTCTCCTTTTATTAATTCAGTTACTAAATGCTACACCATAAGTGTTAATTAACGAGTTGTTAAGATGTTTGATTGATTGTGTGTCTGTGTTTGCAGAGATGGTATTCCTCCATACAGATATCGGAAGCAGCATCGCAAAGAGATGCATGAAAGTGCCAAAGCTAATGGACGTGTGCCCCTACCTCATATACCTGTGAGTTATACAGACACTCAGACGCTCTTTTATCCTCACGTCAGCACAGGCGGCTGTAATCACACAGCAGTAAAGGCAGCATAAAACCTGATGACCTTAATCAAATATTAATGACAATGTCTTCATGCTGTCCCAGCTTTATTACTGTAACAGATAACAACAGATAGCTGAGGGAGGATTAACCTGTGACACAAGAATGTTTCGCAAAGTACGGCGCCATGTTGTTATAATTAATAGGTCACTTAGCAATGATACTGTTAATGTTTCTATAGCAAATTACGTAATACCTTTAATCAAATCATTTTTAAACTTAACCTTGCACAAGTCCAGTATCTTGGATGGTATGCACAAATTCAAATATGACATAAAACAACATGGAAGAGCTGATAGAAAGTATAAATACGAATAAAGCAAACAACTAGCTGCCTAAACTGGAATATGAGAATATTAATGCAATATTCCTGGAATATTTAATGACATTCACCTTTTTAAGTAGAGCAGCTTGTGATGTAAGCATATTTGTCTACATGTGTCTCATAGAAATATGTAATTTACAAAAGTATAATTTGCATTTTGTCTAATTTTAATGTTAATATAGTGGGTTAAACATACAATTATGTGCTTTCATTCTTTTTCTTTGTTGTAATTAGAGTCTCTTTTTTGCTGTTTCAAATCTCTTCACAGCTGCTCTTTTCGACTCATAACATTTATTTCCCATCTGATAATTTACATTTACAAATTCGGCATCCGAATTTTTAGCCGCCGCTTTCCATAGGAATCCACGGCATGTAATTTTTTGTGCTCATGTCTGTACGCAGCGCACGTACCGCATGCCAAAGGACATCCACGTAGAGCCTGAGAGGTTTGCAGCAGAGCTGATCAGCAGGCTGGAGACGGTTCTCAGAGAGCGAGAGGCTCAGGAAAGACTCGAAGAAAGGCTGAAGAGAGTACGACTGGTGAGTTCACGATCGCACGTGTCCTCCTCGTGATGCAATGAGATCGCAATACAAAAATTCACGTTGATATGAGAAATGTATTATATATATTGAGGAGCATGTGCACCAATTATAGGGCGAGCCAATATATCACCTAAAATCAATTTTAATTAATTGTCACATTTACCTCGGTAACAATCAATCAAACAATATCTTATTTAATACACGTGTGCACAAGATTTGTACTGAGCCGGATTATGACTGATTCATATTTATTAACCATATTTTTTTACATTTACAAGTGCGTGTCAAGTTACTAATAAAACATCTGTTTCCTTCCTCACAACAGGAAGAAGAGGGGGACGATGCTGACATCTCCGTGACAACCTCCATGTCTTCTCATAGCATACCACTCCCCCTCCCCTCATCGTTTCCACCTCTCTACGGCGCCCGTTATTCAGAGACCACTGCTAACTCGGCGACAGTCGCCACTTACGGCGGCCTGGTTGCCATGGAGGATTCCCATGACGACGACCCGGAATCTATTTTGGATGAGCATGTACAGCGCGTGATGAAGACGCCGGGCTGCCAGTCGCCAGGGGCAACCAACAGCACCTTAGGAGGAGGAGGGGGTCGACACACTCCTCCCAAATCGTCACGCTCGCCCGACGGGGGGATCGGCCCGCCGCACTACCCCCCGCACCGAGGGGGAGGTCACAGTCTGCCTGCTGCCGGGGTTAAAGGTAAGAGGCTGCGAAGGCAGCAGAGTAGGATGTGCATCTTAACCGCGTGGCAGTGCCAGGGGGACGCATCGCCATTCTCAGCACAGAAAATCAACACTTTTTTTAAGGTTTCATGATTGGCACACCCCCGACTATTGTATCGTGACTCCTTTTCCTGTCACATGATAGCACATCGTCTATGATATTATAGCTGTGTGGCAGTGAACAAGGTATTTATATTATTTGTGTTATTGTTAACAAATTCCCATGAAAAGACACAAATCAAGAGAATGAGAACATGTTTTGAAAAGGTTAAGTCATTACTCAGACAGGAGTAAATGGTGCATTTGTTGGGGACTATTTTTAGCAGTGGATTAATCCACATTTGGTGCTCTTGTGCGGAGGTTCCAGTGTCCAAAGTAACATTTTTCTCTTTAGATTTGGTTGGTTGTTTTCCTTTAGTTATGGATATGTATTGTTGATATATTACGCAAATATGCAAAATATAAAATTAGGCATATTGGATCAGTAAATGAATGTTGTATAAATGTAGGATTCTCCAGAGAGCAGTACATGGGGAGAAGAGAGCAGAGTTTAAGAGAATAACATTTCAGTGAGTTTGGATGACCTTGATAATAAACTCTTATGTCATGAACTGAGACAATAATACATTTCTGCAGATCTCTCACTGCAGAAATGTACTCATTAAGATTGAACAGTGGGAGAAAGAACATAATGGCATTTGTTTGTGTGCAGGTATTTATTCCAAGCTCCTTCTGTCTGCTTCAGCGAACCACCTGTCCACTACAGACATGGAGTTGAACCGTAATGAATGAATAAAAAAGGAGAAGTGCAGGAGGAGGAAAATGTAACAGAAACTAAGAGCGTCTGTTTCCACAGTAAATCATCTGTTGAGTGTTTGACGGTTGTTTTATTTGTGCTTTAGAACGTAACCGCCATGAAACGATCAGAAAATAACGTTTTATTTCTCTCATTTCCTGGCTTTGTTCTCACTACCGCAGCTCTCACTCGCTCACACTCTTTCTCTCTGTTTTCTCTTATCTTTTTTTAAAATAAATCAGGAAGCCGACAGCAAAGTCTAACTTTACTTATCAAACAAAGAGAAATGTCCAGGGCCTCGTAACATTTGCTAACGGGCTGAGAGGAAACAATGTGATCTAGGGCGGTTGATAGAACATTAATCAGCAACTTTTTTTAATGAACTTTTTCTTGTTTTCAATGAAGTAACCACAAGAAAAATGCAGAGAAAATAAAGTTTTGTTTTTATGCTCGGGCTCTCTCACGCACGTTGTCATGGTACCTCAGCAGACTGGCATGAGGGACGCAGGATCCATTGATTGTTTTTTTGTCTTTTCATGGGATTTGTTGACCATCAGTGCGTTAACGTGCACTTCAGTAACCGCGTTACATAGAAAACTACCTGTGGAAATCAGGTTTCTCTAATCCCATGACAGTTAAGTACAGTTACGTTACTGTAGGATGTATTGAAGAGAGGCGAGTACGTCACTGATGAGTCTCTTACTGATGTCCTCTTCAGGTATGCATCACCACAAGCAACTGTATCACCACCGAGGAAGAGAAGGGCAGGAGGAGGCGGGCTCCAGGTCTCAGGCCAACTTCCTTTGGAACGGAGACCCAGCCAACCAGTACGCAGGGAGAAGTCGAAACTACGCCGACGGGGCTGGAGCCAGCACACTCGAGGGGATGGGCTACAGGTAGGCCGATGCGGTCGTAAATGTGCTAAACGTGCACACCAGGACTACAGCGTCTTGTATCCAGGTGATCTAAACTGGTTTGTGTATGTGTCACCTGTTTCGTCCTGCAGCAGTAAAGGAAGCACGCTATCACGGCGAGGTTGCAAGAAGACGTCGGAGACATCAGGCAAAGGTGATGAGAGCGGGCGTGGAATGGAGACCCAGGTACCGCTGGAGGATCTGGAGAGAAACCAGAAGATCCTGCAGTGGATGATGGAAGGAGACAGACAGAGGAAGAGCTCACACGGGTGAGTCTTACACTGTTACTCATATCGCTCATGATGAATATAAACATTTCTAATGAGTTATACTTTTAAATGTTTTCAGAGTTTAATTCTTTTATTAAATATATCATTTCAGATTTTTCAGAAGGCCCACCACTCCTGCCAAAAAACATTTTTGTACTGTCTTATCACAGTGCCGCGTCCACCACTTTATCAGTTATTTTTCCTTCATAAAATAGGATTAAGTAGATTTATATGAATCTAGCTGCGTAAGAAATATATCTAGTTGCTTTAACTGTTTGTTGAGATAAGAATCGCATCAGTCTTCTCGATATTTCTGTCAAGTCGCCTGACGTTCTTCCCGTCTCCCTCTTTGTTGTTTCTCCAGCGGCAGCACAAGCAGCTCCAGGAGGACGGGAGCCAGCAGCGAGTCGCCACGTCCAACCTCAGTGGAGCGACCTGGGGCAGTGCACCCCTGGGTGTCCGCCCAGCTGCGTAACAACCCCTCATCATCGGTGTCCCCCGCCATCCCCTGCTCATCGTCCGCCCAGGTCCAGCCCTCTCACCCTTTCATCCAGGACCCAGCCATGCCCCCCAACCCGGCTCCAAACCCCCTCACCCAGCTGGAGGAGGCTAGGAGGAGGCTGGAGGAGGAGAGGAGGAGGAACGCACTACAGCAGGCCAAGCAGAGGTAGAGTGTCAAGTTTTATTTATATAGCCTGAAATCACATTTTGCTTATATGATGATGAGTGTCTGACACGGATCTTTCTCTCTTTTTTAAGGCATAAGTCCGGTAAGCGCCAAGTATGTGAGAACATGACGGTCGCTTACTACTTTTGTGGAGAGCCGATCCCATACCGAACATCAGTCAAAGGCCGTGTGGTGACTTTGGGCCAGTTCAAGGAGCTGCTTACCAAAAAGGGCCACTACAGGTGAGAACATCTGATGAGTATATCTTAAAATTAACAGTACAGGAGGGAACGTCTCAGTTTAAAGGAACCATTTTTGGCTCAGAATTGATGAAAAGTAAACAAAAAAATATGTGTCTTATATACGTCTTGTCTTTTGCGCGCAGGTTCTACTTTAAGAAAGTGAGCGACGAGTTCGACTGCGGCGTAGTGTTCGAGGAGGTCCGCGACGACGACGCCATCTTGCCCATCTTCGAGGAGAAGATCATCGGGAAAGTGGAGAAGGTCGACTGAAATTCGGGAACAGGAAGACGAAACGGAGTTGCAAAAAAGTTCATTTGAAAAGAGGAGATACATTCGGGTCGGAGAAGAAGAAGAAATTCAGCTGTGTGGGGGGAAAAACGAACGAGAGAAAGTAGAAAGAAGGAAGGAGCAATGTGTGACAGAAGGTAGATCGCGCTGCATGGTAGAAGCTCGAGTATTAAGGAGGTGGTTGTTTTTTTTTTAGTGGAATATCTGGAAATCTGCGTCAAAGCCTGGATCAAACCCTACATAAAAGCGAAGAAGCTTGGCCAGATGACACGGGAGAGCGGAGGAAAGGAACATAAATTATTTCACCTGTCTTGTCTCCACTGTGGATATCCGAGGAGGGCTGTTTTAAAAAAATAAAAAAAAATAAATAAAAAAAAAATCTGATGTCTGACCAGTCTTCCACTTCCACCGCGATGGATGGAAAAGGGTGAGGGACTGCTGGAAGGAGAGAGGATAAGTAGTCTTCCACTTCTGCTCTGGAGGAGCCTGTCCTCCGCAGACCATTACGATGCTGCTACATTACCACGGAAACTCTTCAATCGGTGCTCGGGACAGTAAAGAAAGCGGATTTGTTCCATTCAGGAGTCTCGCTGCCTTTCGCTGTCTCTGTTCCTCATCAGCTGGTGACAAGGGGAGAGGACGGAGGATTTAGGGAAGTGGAACTATTAGCCTGCTTCTCCTCTCGTTGACTTCATAGCCTCAAAAGAGAAACGTGCTCACCCTTGATTCCTAGATGTCATGTAGTGATCTCTCACATAAACATGTCCAGACAACAGTTCTCTACATAACTTGTTTACCAAAGCTACATATTTTTGATAAGACAAGTATCCTAGCTACTTGTTTTCCTTTTTATTTGAATTGTGTATGTACAAGGCAGGTACTATTACTTATTAATGCAGCCTAATTTCGTCATATCTCAACTTAATGTTGTATTATTGTGTATGTTTTGAAGCTAGTTCATTAGTCATTTCAGGGCAGCCATTTTGTTTGTTTGTTTTTTTTCCTCTATACCACATCTCCGTATCCCAATTCTGTACTGTTTACCTTGAGTGTGCAGTTCTGTTCTCCTGCGCAATGCATTTTTAATGTAGGACTGTTTTTGTTTGTGTTTTTTTTCCCACCCTCATAAATCGGTTATCTGTGCCATTCTCGAATTTTTTTTTTTTTGTGAAAAAGAGGAGCGCACACGCTATAGGTGTGCCGTTTTTGACCACGATCATCTGTTGTTTTGACTAGTCGCGACGTCCCCCCCCGATATTTTTCTGCTATACTGAGAGCCTGTGTACGTAACTCCGAGCTCAGTCTAGGTGCCTGCCTGGCCAGTGCCATTACTATCTAGAATGCTTATTCTGAAGCGTGTTGGTGAGTGTGAAAGCCTCTGTGTCATGTACGCCTGTACTCAGCCAAAGAGCATATCATGCGTCCCCGTATGCCTACAAGCGTGTGTCTGTGCAGTCCACGAGTATCACATGTATTGTTTCAGATCGAGCAACAAAAGCGACCTTCAAACATTGTAGTTTAACGTTGAGTTTAACATCTGCAGCTTCTCTCCAAGGAGGGGTTTGACATTTTGAAAAATGCACTTTTTCCCGCTTTCTTTCTGAGAGTCGGATGAGAAGATCGTATCTGTATGGTGTATATGAAGCTACAGCCAGCAACCAGTTAGCTTATAGCTTAGCATGAATACACCTACAGCTCAGCTTTAGTACAGATTAAATAAACTAGAGTTATTGTTATTAGGGTTGGACGATATGGACAAAATCAAATGTCACAATATTTTTGACCATATACCTCAATATCGATACAGCGACAATATTGTAGGGATGGTTATTGAGTGTTTCCCCTTGGTTGACTGCTTTGGGGCAGCAGGGGGTGGCGCTGCCCCCCCCCCCCCCCCCCCCACCCCCACCCCACTGCCAATATCTAGTCTCATATCAAGATATTGATATAATATTGATATATTGCCCAGCCCTAATTGTTATTAGTAAGTAGTAAGTTTTCTCAGTTAATCATTAATGTCAGCCCATCACAGTTTCTTAAAGCCCAAGGTGACGTCTAGAAATTGCTTTGCTCGTCCAACCAGCACTGATGGATATTCGACTTCCTGTTTCTTAAAACAAAAAATGTATTGTTCTTCTGTCAATCATATAATCATTAATCGATGCATCATTTCAGCCTTAAAATTAACCAGATATAAGGTGTTAATTGGTGAGCTTCAGAGGTGCTAGTAGGTGAATTTTGTTAGCTTTTGAAAGAGCTTGGCTAACTGTTTTCATTTGTTTCCAGTCTTTATGCTAAGCTAACCGGCTGATTATATTTACCGTACAGATGAGAGCGTTTTCAATCTTTTTATCTAACTCTCAGCCAAAAAGCAGATAAGCATTTTTCTAAAAAATGTCAAACTATTCCTTTTTAAACTGCTCACATCCGTTACAGTACTGCCTTGTGGCCAGAATATCGTAAAGCACCGTGCAGACGTTGCACTGATGACACACCAGCCATGTAAGCTGAATGTAATTTGACATTTTTAAAAAAAACTTTTACCTGCTATTTCCTTAAAGGAATCACTTCATCGGTCATGTCAATACGCCTGAGTCTACCTTCAGTGTTGATCCCAAACCTTTGTCCAGATTGAGTGTTTTGTGTAATCTATGCTGGTCGTTAATTGAATGTGTTCATCAAACAAAGAGGTCCTACAGTAGGTCTGGCAGGAATGTCAATTTGTCCTGGGTTCAGCCCAGTAAGGGAAACATAGGATCGGAAAACATACTTGTCCTTACTTCAACCCATTATGCCTTCAATATGAAATTTAAAATTTAGATATGTATTTGTTTATAAAAAAAAAATGTAATTTTAATAATCACCGAGCATGTTCTTTATAAGGAATGTTTTCCTGATGAGTTGAATTGTCTATTTTTGTTTTAATGTTTATGTGCGAACTGCTATGGCCCTCAGATATATTTTATCTGTTATATTAGAAAGAACGCCCAGGGACAGTTGAATGACAACATTTTGTTAAGAGTTGTTTCTTGTGATTATGATTTCTTCAGAGATGGACAAAACAAACAACCGCGTCTGTTGTGTTGTCGATTTGTGTGAAACACAGTGCCTTTATCATGTTATCTTTCAAAATATGTTTATTGAACCAATCCATGCTTTTTAATGTAAGTTTTTTTTTTTTGTTTTCAGTCAGTCCTGTTGTATTTTTAGCTACAGACATGCTTGCTCACTTCTGTTCTGATAGATCCTCTGCTGTAAATATGTACATTATCATTTCATACGTGTCTTCAGACCTGCACCACATGTCCATGGTGTTTCTGTTTTTTCAAAGGTAAACGCCAAGATGTCACTGTGCTGGTTCCACTTGTACATTTCTTTTAAAAAGGTACTTCATAATAAAGATGTTGAATAAACACTTTCTCTCTTTTATATTTTAGACAGTATTTTCTGTATTTACCTTCTTTTCTTACTCTCAACACGTAACACATGCCTCCTTTTTGCCATGAAATATAGTGTTTACATCGGAAGACTGGTCCCTTGAACAGTACACACACGTTTCAGGCTGCGACAATTAGTTAATTAATTGACTAGTCAATCGAGAGAAAATTAATCAGCAACTATTTTGATAATTGATTAATGGTTTAATTTATTTTTCATGCAAAAAAGGCTTAATTTTCTTTGGTTCCAGCCTCTCAAATGGTGACAATTTGCTGTTTTTCTTTGTCATAGATGGCAAAGAAAAGAGCCCTAATGTTGCTACAAACACCCATGACTGGAAAGAGACTTTTTTTTTACTTAAGTATTATATTGAAGTAGTTTAATGTGCTGGCATTTACCTTTTTTTGAGACTTCTTTATGCTGTGATGGCTCCTATTGGTAACTTTATCAAATATAGTCAGTGATTAACCCATAAAATATGGATTTGTACTATTTTGTTTCCCAACAGTAATAGGTGTTGTCACCTCCATCTAAGTATCTCTTAAGAGCTACAGTAGTATTAAATGCTTTTAAAATGAACTACATCATTGTATCATTGCTGATAGTTATATAAGTTGTAGTTAAGTGAGTTTTTTAAGTTAATTTATTTTTACTTCAGTTTTTCCAATGTGTTGCTTAAAAGTATTTTCCACCAGTCTAAATAAATACTGATACACATGGTCAGGATCAGTGGAGGAGTACATTTACTCAAATACTTCATTGAAGAATACTTTTCCTTTACTTGTACTTAAGTACACAATTTTTCTACCACTTTATACTTAAACACCACTACAATTCAGATATAAATTTTACTTCACTACATTTAGTTGACGGCTATAGTTAACTTGTTATTTTGCAGACAAAGATTTAACATAGCAAGCATATGATGATTATAGATAATATAAACTACTACTGGTTTAACTACCCAGTAATATAGTTATAATTGGCTTTACAGTCATTAACTACAACATTAAAATGCTGCTTACATGTTTATGTATCAGCAATAATAATCCAATCATATAGCCTATTACAGTAAAATTAGTCATTTTACAAAATAAATACTTTCACTTTTGATACTTTTAGTAATACATCTGTACTTTTGCTTGTGTAAAAATCTGAAAGCAGCATTTTTACTTGTAATGGAGTTTTTTTTTATGTGATATTGCAGTGAAGTAAAGGATCTTAACATGTTTTCACCACTGATCAAAAGGCATGCTTATGGATGTGAATCTGAATGTCATTTGAACTCAGATATAAAACATTTCACCTCTGATGTCTTAAAATCTATTCACCTGTATATTTACTTGGAAGGGCTTTAAAAATAATTCTTACCTGAGTGATGCAGCGCTCAGTTATCAAGTTATTCACTGAGTTAATGATCAGTGTTCCTTAATTTGTGCTTTTTTCCCAGTAAAAATGATTTATGCTGAACTTAAAAGTAAACTGTTGTTTGACAAAACAATCCCAGTTTCAAGTCCACATACTTTTTTTGTCCAGAGCCTTCAACTGTATCCCACAGTCTTCATCAATTTAAAGGCCTTAAATACTATAGTAATTACAAGAAATATTTAAACAATAACCAGGTAATATTGAGGTAATCAGATATTGTAGTAGTGAAATTACTCAGCAATTACTAAACAACTGCTGAAAAAAATAAAGCAGAAAAAAAGAGGTTTTTATTAGTAATTGTTTTGAAATTTAATGTAAAATGGTTAATTTATAGCCCAAAGTGTAGGGTTAAAGGATGGGTTCACAATTTTTTAAGTCTATCTGAAAATAATAGTCAGGTGCCCAAATGAACATTGAAATAGGTTTTTCTTGCTGTAATCCTCCTGTTCATAATGACCATTAAAAGATCCCTTCATAATGCACCTACAATGTAAGTGATGGAGGCCAAAATCTACAAGCTTCCTTCTGTGCAAAAATATATTAATAAGTTTACCTGAAGCTAATATGAAGCTTCAGCCATCCAAATTAGTCAAATCAACATTTAAGACAGGCAGACCACTTAAAGGAACCTATGTTCACAGTTTTTCAAGTCTGTCTTAAAACAACAGTCAGGTGCCCAAATGAACACTGAAAGAGGTTTTTCTTGCTCTAATTGTTCCTCCTGTTCATACTGGCCATTAAAAGACCCCATTCAAATACACTTTCATTGTAAATGATGGGGGCCAAAACCTACAGTATGTCCACACAGTCCTTTTGTGCAAAAAATCCATTTAAAAGTTTAAACTTTTAAATGGATTTTTGCACAAAGTGACTGTGAAATGCTGAAGCCTCATATAAGCTTTGATAATTTTCTAAAAGCTTATATGAGGCTTCAGCATTTCAAGTGCATATCCGCCTCATTTACCATCTTTTTAGCATCAAATTCCCTCTTTGTGTTTCCTCAGACAGTGTTAAAAAGACTGTAATGTTGAAAGATATCTACTTGATTTGACTCATTTGGACGGCTGAAGCTCCATATAAGCTTCAGATATATGAACAAGAGGGATGATTAAAGCAAGAAAAACCTATTTCAGTGTTCATTTGGACTGACTTTTTGTTTTAGAACAGATTTGAAAAATTGTGAACTTGTCCTTTAATGTGTAAGGTAAGCAAGTAGCTGAATAGTTTCTAAGTGATGTACATTTTCAGCAAGAATTGTACTGTAAAGTAAAGATTTTTTTGTTAATAAAATACATATACCTGTATGTGGCTGAAATGTATCTTCTGTGTCTCCTTAAAGCAATATAATATTCTCATTTAATGCGTCCATGAGGAAGATAATTCAGAAACTGTACTTGGACGCCATCTTGTGGATTTTATCTTTCTGAAAAGACGGAAAAGACGCACAACGTCGTGAGGTCAAAGTTGAAATATGACGCAAGCACGTTCACAGATACACACCAGCTGGGAAGCGTAGCTGGAGGACGCATGTGTAAACAAGTTTTTATTGTAAATTATTTTATAGGCAGATATATCAGATCCTAAACCACGTCAGGAGGCTAATGAATTATTTCTTTATTATGCAGTGAATTTATTATTCGTTGAACGACCACACAGTCTGGTGCAGCCGTTGGTAATAAGCTAACATGACTGCTAGCTGACAGCATTAGCCCCGTCGGTGGCAGTGATGGATCCGTTGAGTATAGTTGAGGATGAAGTGGCTTTGGAGGGGCTGGACGGGATAACTATTCCTACTTTGTGGATACGACTTGAAGATAGAAAGCCCAAGTTTCCCCTGAAGCTCGACGATGGCACCAAGGAGCTTATCTGGAGGTCACTTATCAGCAACACCGACCTGAAGTTCTACCAACTCCCACAAGAGAGAGAAGATGTTATACTGTATGACAGGTGAGTTTATTATTCTGGTTTACAGCGTTACTAATAAAGGGCTCATCACAGATTTAAAAAAGAGAAATTAAAAGCTATTTTCCCCACTTAGTTTGACTCAATACACCTAGCTTTTAATTAATCGTTGAGTCATTTTTTTTAAGACTTTCAAATACTCTGGTTGCAGCTTCTCAAATGTTAATATTTTCATGTTTCTTTAATCCTCTATAACAATAAACTGAATACAAAACAAGACATTTGAGGGAACAGAGACATTTTTCCCAATTTCATACATTTTATAGCCCAAACAACTAATCGATTAATCTAGATAGATAGATAGATAGATAGATAGATAGATAGAGACAAAAAGCAAAAGAAACAATGCAGTTAAAGGCTAAGTTACATACATTCAAAATATTATGAATATCACAGATGTGATGGATAATGCAACAAAAAAAGTCTTGGTGTGCAGTCTGTCAGTCAGATTAATCAATATTGAAAATTATTGTTAATTGCAGCTAGGGCTGAGCTCTAATGACTATGTGGGTAAAGGCAAATAATAGAACAGTCTGGTAAGTTCAGAAAATGACATCACTTTACTGTTACAGACAACACTTATGCTATATCATGATATTACGATATCCAAAATCTAAGATGATATCTAGTCTCATATCATGATATCAATATAATATTGATATATTGTCCAGCCCTAGTTGCAGCCCTAATTTCATGTTCCATGTGCCTTTTTTTTTTCTGCTCCGACTTATGTTCTAAGTGTGTATTTTCAGGTATAAAGAAACTGATTCAGAAGGGGGGACTGAAACCGCATCAGGGTTTTCTGACACAAAGAAAGATGTCTACCCGGTCCAAATTGTTCCTGAAAACAAGGATGGGATACAGGGCTCGTGTGCCTTGTTCAAAGAGAGGAGAGACATCACAAAGCTCGTCCGCTCCAAGTCTGTCACCCCGTTGGTGAGCCTGGAGGAGGCTTTGAAAAGGTTTGTAGGCTTTATCCATATTCTCTTGAACAAAGTCAGGAAAAAAAGATGTTGAAATACAGCAAAAGGAATCACCTCATGTATTGATCTCTTAGATGAATTTATTTACAGTCATTTGACTGACAAAGTTGTTCTCCCCTCTTTCCACACCTCACCTTTTCAGATACGGGCGAAAGCTTGTAGTTGTGGCGTCTCAGAAGCTGCGATTTCGGACTCTGATTGGTCCTGAGAGCGATCCTGATTTGAAACTCACCGACGACTCTTACTGCGTGTTGGAACGAGTGGGCCGAGCACGCTGGCAGGGGGAGCTACAGAGAGACCTGCACGGGTCCTCCTTCAAGTACGAGACACACACACACTCGTTTAGCACGGTGTTGTTGCTGTTACACCGTGTTACCAGCAGGGACTTCAATGGTCACCATTAACAGGCAGTGTTATTTTCTCACAGGATCGATGCTCGAAAGTTGCACTACATGAGGAAATCTCTTGTTAGACATGGACTTATCAGCATGCAGTCTCAAGCCACACGACTGAATTCAGGACAACAGCAACACTCCATCCTTCTGCTGCTCAAACGCTTCCACATCAACAGGTCTGTTTAATTCTCAACACTGTTCTACTGTTCTGGACTTAACATTACCGCAATTTCTCTTATTGTATTAAAGGGGACATATCATTTTCTGTTGTTTTTATACTGTTATGTTGTTTGATGTCTATGTCAAACATGGTCAAAGTTCCAAAACATGAGGTGAACGTATGTTAAAATGCTCCCTGCAAGCCAAAAGCCCAGATTTCGACCTACTCTGAACACTTTGTTTGCAATGTCACCTCTACTTCCTCCTCGAGATGACATCAGATCGTTCGCACATGCCCACAGACTGGCCGTCCGTTTGGTAGCCTTTGTCCCTAAGGTTGTTGAGATGTTCACATTATCCACTCTCATATTTCCGGGGAGGGGCAGTTTCTGGTAGGAAACCAATCAGAACAGAGTGGGCTCATCACGAGGGGGCCTTAAAGAGACAGGAGCCTGTTTCAGACAGAGGCTGAACTGAGGGGCTACATAAAGAGCCAGTATAAGATAATTAAGGAGTTTTTTGAACTGTGACTCATACAACAATATTCCACTGCTCTGTTATTGAGATCTTGGAGGTTAGGGTTTGGAAGACCAATGATTTTGGAAGCAGTGTGTGTAATATGGGACACATAGCATGTTGAGAAAACTGCACTTTTGACAAAAAGCTACTTATTGGGGCGCCAGCGGATTGATTGAGAAATCAAGTCCCCTTAAACCCTTTTGTTCTTTCAGGAGGACAAAGTACGACATCCTGATGGAGTACGTGTCCAACCATCTCCAGCAGTCACCTGGCCAGATCGCCACTTTGATGGCGCTCAGAGAACAACTTGTGAGTATCTCTGTACGAGCGTTAGGTGGTTGTTGCTCTCCGTGTATTCGTCTTTGTGTTAATAATTGTTTGTTTTCTTGTAGAATGTGAGTGATTGTACTTTTAAGCGTGTATTTCACTACATGCGAACTGCGAAGTTGGTGGAGTTTTGCCGTTACCCTCTGGAGGACTTGGAGCCCACCGGCGGGCCTTGCCTCGACAAAAAAGGTAAAGTACCACTGAAAGAAAAGAAAGGCTGCAACTAGCAATTACTTTCGTTACAGATGAATCTACCGATTTATATTTCAAAGTTTGCTCTATTAAATGTCAAAAAGTTATGAAAATATCCCTTAACAAGTTCCCAGAGCCAATGGTGACGTCTCTAAATAGTTGGTTTTGTTTGACTTACAGTCCAAACCCAAAGATATTTAGTTCACCATCATTTAAAACAAAGGGAAGCAGCAAATCTTCACATTTGAGAAGCTCAAGCCTGTTAATCTTTTCAACAACAGCACAAGCAACATTATTACAAGGCACCATGACATCTGTATCACAAACATTATATATTATGGGTAGCGAGTCTTCATATAGCTGTACATGGTTAGTAAAGTATAGAGCAAAAAAAGAAGATAAATGAAATTGTAAGAGAGGCAAACCAACAGCCACGTTCATTATTCTAATGAATATATCACATCATCATACATCGTTTTTGTATTATACAAATGATTTCTCAGGTTTAAGTAGAAAAGACTTTCCATCCTATGAATCTCTTTGATAATTTCAAGCCGGCTATCCGCTGTGGATCTGTAAACCCTTACAAGTTATTTTCTTGTTCTTCTCAGCAGATATTTTCAGAAGGAAGGAAGGTCACTTCCTGTTATTCCTTCTGGCAGATCACAGAAATAGAACAATACACAGTCCAAGAATATGTTGCATGCTCCTTCAGATATTTTTCCAAACTATTTGCATCTTTGGATTAAAGAATTGTGGCATATTTGTTTGAAAAAACTATTGAAACAATCACTGGATTATCAGAAGTGTTTCCCATAATCCCATTATTGATTAACTTCGTTTCAGTTATACTGTGGCACACAAAACTTTGCTGCTCTTATGAAAAGTATGTTTTTTGTAGGTGTAGTTTAATGAGATGATAAAACAAATAATATGACAAAGTTCATAAAGTCACTAGCTAGAAACTCAGTATTTCATTTTAGAAATAGTGACGTGATGTTAACGATGCTGCAAACATGCTCACAGCTGACATGATTACATTCAGTCATGTTTTTGCCATGTGCCTTACGCGTGCGCTGCATTATTTATTTACTTGTGTGTTCCAGGTAACAAAGTGCTCGTGCGCTGTTTGAAACTGTTAAAGCCATACACAAAGAAGGGCGTTACTGATGATGATGACGATGAGGACGAGGAGGAAGAGGATGAAACTGGAGCGAGACTAAGATCTTTCCCTCCGCTGGGGCGGATCATGGAGAAAGATTTCCTGTCGCAGGCCTATCATCTCGGTATGTTTGTTGACCTTCTCAAAGGAACAGAAGGAAATAAATCTATTTTTAGACATTTTGTTCAGTTGTTATCTACTGCAGTCTTACTGTAATGCTCCAAAAGTAACTTTCCTCACCTCCAAATGACTCATTTTATTTATTAACACTTGCCTGTCTCTTTTTTCATGTAGTTTTATCCTGTGGTACAAAGGGAATCGCTCAGAGTAGTTTAGGGGTCAGAATGAACGTCGGAAAGCTGGAATCTCGTATGCTCTGCCGAAAGATGGAGAGGGATGGTACGATCAAGGTAAGGCCAAGACTGTTAATATAGAGAATTAATTTTGTTGGCACCAACCAAAAATCTATTTCTCTTGTGGTTTCTTATTGTATATTCTTTATTTTTGCTTCTCTGTAGATGTAAATTAGGTGAACAAAGTACAAGAAATGAATTTCAATATAATACAATTGAAGGTAGCGCCACAAAGTGCAGCCACAACATATATGTCAGTATAGTATTAGGTAGTATTTAATGTAGGGATGTTTTATTACATATGGTATTACTTTGTAAGTTTTTTTTTGGTGTTTTTTCTGGTCAATCATTTCATGTGTGTGATGTCTTTCACCCTGCAGGGATTCATGGAGGATGAGGGTCGGCAGAGGACTACGAAATTTATTAGCCATAAGTGTGTATCTATAAACAGATGTAGACACATTAAAGCCATGTCACATCAATCAAACATGTGTGACAAATACTGTTCTGTTCATGTGTTCTGACAGGTTCGTGGGTGTGAGTGATCAACTTCAGCTGGTTGCTAAGGAGCAGGAACGCAAGAAGCTGCTCTACTCTTCTGCACCACAGACATCAAGCGCCGCATCCGCTTCCCTTAAAACACCGTCGACCTCAAAGTCGACAGCAAAGGAAAACACCAGAACTCCAGCTGCAAAGAAGACTCAGAAAGCAGGCAGAGATAAAGAGGAGGAGGAAGCTGGGGAGATGAGTTTTGATAGATCGGATGCGGGTGATGAAGTGTTGGATGGAGACGGAGTTAAAGCAAGAGGAAAGTCAGGAGCAGGAAGAAAGACGGCAGGGAAGAAAGGCAGCGTGACAACGAAACAGACACAACCTGAGACCTCCATCATACAACCTACTACCGCTGAATGTGAATACTCATAAAACCTTTGCACATTCACAACAGATGTGACTTAAACAGGACTTTGTAACCACCCTCTTCTCTAATTTCTGTCATCGTTCAGGTGAAACCCCAGCTGGGACCAGTATGACAGCTGACTCAGTGTCTGATCTAAGATCAGGTGAGAAACGAGAGGGTCTAACTTTATAGGAAAGTCATGTCCTAAACTTGATTTCTGGCTTGAAACTGTATCTTAACAAGACATACAAACATGGAAGAAACAAATTCTTCATATTGTAAAGCTGGGTTGGTATATCGGCTGTAACAAAACATTGCAGTGCAGAAAGGCCAAATATGGATATTGGTAACTGCAGCATAAATCCAGTTGGGCTTTAATATCTAGGACAGAGCTGTCAGTCACGAGCATGAATGACTTCAACCATATGTAATCAAATTTAAAGGATTAGCTCAAAATGTTGTGAAATAGGTGTACTCACTGTCTTGCCAATGAGAAGGTCAATACAAATACAGGTGTGAAGCTACGGGCAGCTCGGCTGACTCTGTCCAAAGGTGACAAAATCTGCCTACCAGCACCTCTAAAGCTCATTAATTAACATGACATATATTGTGTGTTTAATCCTTAAAAATACATAGTGTGTAAATAAGACCAGGGTTTTGTGTTTTTATATCATATCGGAGCTTGTAAATAGCTCTCACACATACTTCTAAGTCATATTTATACCTGGGAAACTGAATGTTGTGAAAGTTCAGCATGTTTCTTCCTAATATGGAAGTGATTGAAAATCTAGCAAATAGGGACGCTTCATGTCAGCCAGAGTCTGTCGTTCATGATGATTAAACCCAGATTAAATGGATAAAGTGTTATGTTGTCGATGCACAGTGTTTTTAACCCTCACTCATCTTGAGCTGTCTGGTGACCTGAACGCAGCATATTTCTTGGCTAGGCGGTGTGACTCCCTGGAGTCTCCGCTGGTTGCAAGCAAGATGTAACATATAAAGATTAATTAGTTAGCTGTAGAGGGGCTGGTAGGTGGCATGCATTTGTAACTGTGTTTGTTACTGTGATTACTTCAGAGTTAAAAAGTACTTTTCCATGAGGCTGATTATATATCATATGTGTTCACCTTTGTTTATTTCATTTTGAACTGTCTCGTCTTTCAGAGCAAGCTCCGGTCGAGGAGGAGGAAAGGTCCAACTCAAAACCGTGCAGTCCTTTCCTTCAGAGTGAAGCATCTAACGAAGCCAATAAGTCAACAGAAAACAACATTGTGGTTGTTGAAGATGTTTATCAGCGGAAGGTCAGTCTGAAGGGTTGATTTCAGCTGTTTGAGATGTGTAGGTTAATGTCAAACATAAGAGCTTAACCCCCCCTCCTCTCTCTGATTGGTGCAGGCGTCCAGGAGTAAAAAATCCAGAAGAGCTATCGAGAGGTCTCATGAGACCTACCGCCTCTTAAAGAGGAAGAACCTGATTGTTGAGGCTGTGCGCAGCTTGAAAATCATAGAGGGCCTTTTCCCGTCAGTTTGCATTAATCTTCTCATTTAATTCAAAAGAATTGCATTTTATTGCCCAACATGAGAGGGAACAAAAATGTCAACATATTCTGTCTTTCTCCAGGCTTCAGAAGATGATTAATGACGAAGAGAAGCAGGATGGAGTCAGCTCAAAGTGCTGCAAGAAGACTATTTTACGTCTGGTCCACTGTCTGGCGAGAGAGGGCTTGCTAAAGATTTACACGACCACTGTCATACAGGACGGGATCACCAAGAAGGTACACGCACTCACCACACATGACGTTTCCAAGCCTGTAGTCATTGTATCCACTGCCTCTGATAAAATAAAACTACTGGCTACAAAAAATAAATGATTTTTAGCCTAAATGCAGTTATTTAGACTAAAGCCAGTTAGCTTAGCATAAAGACTAGAAACAGGTGGAAACAGCTAGTCTGGATCTGTTCTTGCTTGTTTAATCTGTACAAAAACTGAAGTGTAGAAACGACATGTGGTTTTGTTCGAACCATACCAATAAAACTATTCCTTTAAGCCTGTTAAGTGTAACAAAGGAGTTATGGAGACTCGTTTCTGACCCACATATGTTTTTAATTAAAGCTGGTGCAGAGCGACTGGTCTGGATGCATTGGTGTTTGGCTCATCCAGAAATAGGAAAAGAAAACAAAGAATAAACTTTAGCATAAAAATTTCATCTTAAACAAGCCTTTTGAGCAGGTGATATTATTATTTAGGTGATATTACAGACTACGGAAATCTTTTCTGGTCTGTGACCCTGTTTTGAGGTCCCAAAGTTCTCCTTAATGGGGTCTCAACCCTGAGTTTGAGAAGCGTAACCACACTGTAAATGAAAAAAAACCCAATTTCCTTTGTTTTATTAGAAAATCAGGGTCAAATTCCTGAAATGTGAGTTTTCTTTTGTGAAGCTTCATCACTGTAAAAATGTTTCATTTTCAACTTAAATATTACTGTCGACTGAAAGAAGAATCTGTCCTAAAAAAGTAATGAAGGGCTGAAACCAATGATTATTTTCATTGTCAATTAACCTACTAATTATTTTCTTGATTAAAGGATTAATCATTTAGTCTGTGAAATGTTATAAAAAATTGATTTGCTTGTTTTGTTTGACAAAGAGCTTAAAACGTTAAGATTTTATATTTAAAACAAGGAAAGAAAGAAAATTGTCATATTCGAGAAGCTGGAACCATCAAATTTTTGGCATTTTTGCTTGAAAACTGACTGAAACCATCAATCAGTTATTAAAATAGTTTTCTGTTGATTGACTAATCGATTAATTGCTTCATCATTAAAACTCGGTAAGGTTGGAAAATGCTCTGCAACACAGCATCTACTAGCTTTTATGCTTTACGCATTCACTCACTTATTCACTCATACATTACAAAAATAAAGTGTACGCACATAATAAATACACAGAAGTCTATAAAATAAATGTGAATGTTTGTTAATTGTTGATGTCTCCTCTCTCTGTCTGACGCTCTTCCACCTGCAGATCGAGATGATCGTCCATCCGTCCGTTCAGCCCAACGATGACATAGTAACCCGAGTTATTGAGCAGGTCCGCTTCAAAATCGCCAGTTCGTACACAGCTATACGGTGAGCACAACCAAATACTGGACGGTAAATAAGTCATATACAGATTGGTGGCAAACTGAAGGGGAAAAATCAACATTGGTGTTTTGATGTTGGTGGAGAAGACCTCCCATATGTGTTTGTTTGGGTTGAGATGTGTTGATTGTGAAGGCAAAAGTGTCTTTCTATAAAAATGTGCTGCACACTCACTACTGACTTATATTAACTTAATGTGTTAAAGAACCGGAACATGTCTTGTATCTTGTTTCTTGCCTCAGCTCAACTGTGTTTTGTCATTTTGGTCACTTCAGTATGCAGAACGCTGAAGGGAAAACCAGAGAAGAAGAAAAAGAGTCCGAGGAGACGAGCGCCAACGCCTCTAAAACCCAGAGAAGCAAGGCTGAAAAAAAGAGAGCGCTCAGTAAAGACGAGGAGGAGTTCAGACCCACCCCAGGTTCTCTTTGATTGTGTGTTATAGAAGACAAAGTGGGACGAGTTATTTTAGTCGGAAATAATAAGTCTGTTCAGCTTCAGGGAGGTTGAACCATCAGCACAGACGATCAGTAACTGCTTTGAAAAATGTTGTATTGTTTAAAAAAAGTAAAACATACAAATCTCAATACATAAAGACTTCAGTAGGGAGGACGTTTCCAGTCACATAGCCTAAGAATCTCTTGCCTCCGCATCTAATGGTGCACTAACAGTAGAGGGTGAGTATTGTACACTTTGCAGTTGTAGGATTTTGGGTCTATTTCGTTTTATTTTTATATAACTATGGTGCTGAGTTGTTCCTGATTGCAGTGACAAAACTTGCTGACAAGTTATTTTACACTATACGCTATAACTCTCATTTAACTCCACTGACTGGTGTCTTTGCTATAGCAACAGCATACAAAATAACAAATTAGACCGTCTCATCAATTAATCTGTTGATTTTGTTTCTCAATTTATCGATTGATCATTTAGTCTTTAAACTGTCCATAAAACAGTGAAAATCTGTGATTATCACCTCCTAAAGCCCAAAGTGATTCATCATATATGATGAAGACAAGCGGCGAATTCTCACGTTCCATCAAATATTTGGCATTTGTTTCTGTAAAAATGACTAAAACAGTTAATAGATGATCAAAATAGTCGCCAATTGATTTCCTGTTCATGAACTAATTGATTAATTGACAAATCATCTCAGCACTTTATACCATAGTGACAAACTAAATATGATTTTCCATCATTTCCACATTGTAACCCTAGTATGGTTGATATCAGGTATATTATTGTTCAATTCAACTGACGTTATTATCAAGAGAAACATTTAGAATTTGGACTCCACAACTTCACCCACTTTGCTGCCATATTTATCTTATTAACTGACTGTACATGTACTGTATTGAGGTTTTCTCTTTGTATCTTCTCTCTGTCTTTCCTTTATAGTTCGAGGATTAGGGAAGACATTAGGCTTCCAACCTAAGATGCATCGTCTGCGTGTTATTCATAACTTCCTCTCGTATGTGATCTATGGACACCCGTGCCAACACAAGTCAACCGGATCTGACCTGTCCAGTCAAACACCGACTCCCCCAAACAGCTCCAATCAGTCAGGCACCAACAAAAACATACAAAACTCCAGAAACACAGACGGACAAACTCGGTCATCTGAAAACGCTGCCAGCGGCTCTGCGGACCCACAAACTGTAGATTCTACCGTGTCTAATGTGACATCAGGCGATGAAAAGGAGGAGCCGAAGGATAAATCGACATCTGGTCACTTTCTGTCTGACATGAAAGGTAAGAGAGCGTTGTGTGGGAACTCAATGGTTTTGTACCGTCCATTTTGTTTCTTAATGAATTAACTTGTTTCAGGGCAGGTTTCCACATTTTTTTTCTCCCCTACTAACCACCTTCATTTTTCTGTAATCTGCTTCTTTCTTGTAGTGTATTCAGAGGAAGAGTCGTGGAAGAGATTCGTCCCTCCTGTTCGCATACACAAGGAGTTTGGCAGCGGCTGGGCGATGGTGGGCGACCTGCTTCTTTGCCTTCCTCTGTCCATCTTCATTCAGGTCGTACAGATCAATTATAAGGTGAGCGTGACCATACCTACTGTGCATTGTGGAAGAAAAGGTGTTTTTCTCTGAATGTACGGACACACTGGAGCCAACAGAGTCATGGTGATATGTTTGTCTCATATCATGTTGTTACTTTACATTACAGTACACCTAACAGATATATATGACAACGCTCTGTATCAAATATACTGTAGTATTCCTCAAACGTCTGCTTTTGTCCCGACCAACAGCCCAAAACCCAAAGATATTCTGTTTACTATCACAGAAGACTAAAGAAACCAGTAAATATTCATATTTGAGAAGCTGGAACCAGAGAAATTTGGCAATTTATTTCTTAAAAAATGTCTCAAAACAATAAATCAGTTATCAGAATTCAGGATTTTCTGTCGACTAATCAGTGCAGTTGTAAAATGATATATACTGCCAGTTTCCTTGCAGTATAAACACACAATGTGCAATAGCTGTTGCAGACTTACTGTCATACGCTGGCAGTAAACAGGTGTTATTTGCACGTGATAGTACGCCCATGAGGAAGGATGGAGCACATACAACACATACAGTCTGACTCATGGAATCTTATTTGGGAAAAGTGCGCATCAACTAACCAATCTGTCGACTCCACAGGTCGATGGACTGGAGGAATATCTGAACGACCCTGTGAAGCAGCACCATCTCGTCAGAGCGCTGCCCGCCAGAATGAAAAGACAGCTGCTTTATAAACGGTAACTTTCTCTCCGTCTGTCTGTCTGTCTGTCGCTATAACACATCATATTCATAACTCTAAATCATTTATTTATGGGTTCTTTATATCAGGAAATACATCTTCACTTTCCATGAGAACCTGCAGAGGTTGGTCTACATGGGTCTGCTGCAGTTTGGTCCAGTGGAGAGATTCAAGGAGAAAGACCAGGTACGAAGAAACCAGATCAAATCAACGTTGTGATCACGGATCACTTCACCAAACCAAATAAATATCATCAAAATGTCTGAGAGTGAAGACAAATGTTTTGATTTGATTTTCACTTGATGCTCAACTTGAGTAAATGCAAAACATTTGTAAGTATTTTTAAGTGTTTTTTTTATTTTCCTTCATGGTAAAACACAAACAGAATAACTACCAACATACAGATAACATGGAGTTCAACACTGGAAGTTTTAAGTGTCAAAAGTTCAAGTAGTGGCGGTAATATTAAAAATGATAAATTTAGAAAAATACAATAAAACATGATGAACTCAATAAGAACGATGAGAAAAGGAAAAGCAGATGACAAACACATCAGCCAGAAGATAAACTTCAGCTTAATTATACATCACAGGATGGTGGAAAAATAGAATTTATCACAATTTTATTTACTTTTTTCTTTGTTTGTTTGTTTTTTGTGCTTTCAATTAATGTAACAAACTTGAATAAGGAATCTATTTGTCAGTACTCTTTGCTTGCGTAAAAAGAATTTGGCCACTAGAACAGAAAATGAAGTAAATCAAAGTGACAACACATCAGAAAACACCTTTGAGACTAAACAAGTATGTGGAGTTAACTTTAAAAACAAAGGAAGACTGAAATCTCCTCAAAAGTTCGTTTTTGCTTCACCGGTAAAAAACAAATAATTAGCACATTTCCCACAAAAAGCAAAAGGGATAATATCTGTATAATATCTGTAAATGTATATCTATCAGAAGGAGTATTTACAACATGTGTTTTAAACCAAACATGAATGGATAACATCAAGAACTTACTGAATTCTCGGTGAAAGCAAATCAAATTTCAGTCAAATGTAAGGAATTCTGTCTCATCATCGTTCTCCATATCTGCCCCGATCCAGGTGTTTGTGTACCTGAGGCGCAACGCCACAATCGTTGACACCACCAACGCCGAGCCTCACTACTGGCTGGTCACGGAGTCACCTGACAAATCATTTGAGAGGCGTCAGTACACGTTCAGCACTGCCGAAGATGTAGAAAACTACTGGTTTGACCTGATGTGTGTCTGCCTCAATACACCACTGGGTACATACATACACTCATCACTGGTGATTATAAGGAAAGTTATGCTTTACAATGTTTTTTTAGAGCACTTAGCATTTTGTAAGATGTTTTTGTGTGTTTGCGTTTTTTAGGGGTTATCCGCAATAAGAGAAACGTCACAGACGAGGAAGCGGCTCCTTCCTTTGTGCATGAACGCAACGTGTTCGTAGGACTGGCATACCTGCTCAAGTAGGTGGAGTCTCTGTAAGCTACAAGGAAAAATAAAGACTTTGTTCTTTCATGTGTCACCCTTCAATTTAACATGACAAAGTCTTGGCTGCACATGAAAAAGTACATTTGTTAAGGTATAAAGTATCAGCTGTAAAGAACATTTTAGTGACTTGTCAAGTTTTTTTTGTTCTATTCTTCTCAAAAACTCACAAAAACCAGTTGAAACAGTTCAGTTTACCACCAGTGTGTTAACATAAACTGGTATATATATGTGTCTCTGTATACACACACAGGGGCAGTTGGGAGGTGTGTGATGACGGGTCGATACCAGGTGACGGTAAAGGAGCAGGAGGTCTGGACTCTGAATTCTTCGCTCATCTGAAACGCAACTGGTTGTGGACAAATCACCTTCTTTCTGTCAAAACGGTACAGTCTATTTGTAGCACACGGATACGGAGACATGGACGAGCACGGCCTATCTTTTGGTTCAATGCATCTTTATTTTCAGAAACCCAGTGGTTCAGAGGCGAAGGAGACCAAAATCAGACTGAAGAGCCTCCTGAGTAAAAACGCTCTCAGGATGGCACTTAAAGCTGGTGAGTCGCTCGGAACATAATGAATTTTCTGCTTACGTACTTCCTGTACAGAAAAGATTAACTAACACAAACTTGATCGACCAAGGAGATAGCAGTTACAATTCAAAGTGTCGGTGTAGACCCAGTGAGTTGAACCACTTTCAGTTATTCAGGCAGCACCCAAGCGACCTTGTCCATAGTCACAACATCACTATAAGATTATTAACTTTAGCGCTGTCTCTATGGCAACAATCATAAAGCCAGGTCGACTCGACCGGGAAGAAAACAGCTGTCTGTCCCTCACTGTCTGCTTGTCTAATTAGCATTTTCATACATGACACATATATGAAAATTCATTCATATCTGTATTTGTTTTCATTTATGTCTGGATCTAACAGGAGGATCTACTTCACCTCGTTATGTGACTGCCAAACGATCACTGGTCAGACAAGAAAATATTGAGGTATGACTTTATTATTATTCTTTTTCTGTGTTGTTTTTGTCCAAAAGAAAAGAAAAATTGTTTTGTTTATTAGTGCTTGTTCAGCTGAGGTTATCTACTACAGACACAGTGACCCACTCCTGTACTAGTTTAGATGTTGGCGTTTGTGTTGTTGTGTCCTGTTTAACATTGCGGCTGAGAAAGAATAAGGTATTGTTCTCTGTTCTTGTGTCTTTGTTACCAGGTGGCTATTGAGCCTGCTTCCAGAAACCAGCAGGTGGTCGGAGGAAAGCGACAGAAGAGAAAGAGAAGCAGAAAGGAGGTTATCAGGGCCCCACGCAAGAAGAAGAAAGGTATGAGCAGTCGAACATAAAAATCAATGCATCTGAGTGAAGATGGACAGTTTACAGATTGTGTTTGTGTGTCTGCCGTTTGCCTTGAAGAGCCCAAGAAACGCACCCCGGCTCATGACGAGGTGGACCACCGAGCTTTGAAGATGATGACCAGACAGCGAGTCTACTGGTCTGTACAGGAAGACTCGCTGATGATGCTCTGCAGCGTGGCCTCACACCTGCTCAACAGCCAGGTACACACACTCTAAATCTGATGGGTCACAAGATGATTCAATGGATTGGAAAGAAAATAAAACATATTTCTTTTATGCACAATTGTGTTCATATTTCTGCAGTTTTTTTTCAGGGTTTCTGCAGGTCTTAATGTCTTAAAGTATAGAATTTAGTTTCCTTTAAAAAAAAAAAAAAAAGGTCTTAGAGGGTATTAAAAAGTCTTCAATTTCATTTTGAAAAGTCGTTTTATATTTTGCTTGCTGGAGACAGCGATGTTAGTTGAAAACATTTTTGTTTTGTGTATTTTACTTATTTATTTATTGCAGTATCATACTGCATTAGTTGTATTTAGGTGTACCTGATGATGAACTGGGAGTGGGTGTAGATGATCGCTGTATACGTTAGCTGCCTTGAGTCACCACAGTCTCATAATAAACTGATTTGAATAGTTACATAATATGCGTATATTATTACAGATGTTTTGAAGATGCATCCTTTGATGATCATAAAATAATAATTGAAAGTTTTTTTGTCCAGCTGTTCAGATGTTTTTATATCATGTCATTAGTCACAATCATGTATTTATATACTTGTTGCTAACAGAGTATATTGTTGCTGTGTTGCAGTTAAAAAGGCCGTTCATACCTTACTGTGTGGTAAGAGACCTGCTCCATGCAGAGTTTGAGATATCGATGGATAAAACATCTGTCGCTGTCGGACGTCGCACACGATACATCCTCAAGAATCCTCAGACGCTTCTGAACTACAGGTAGATGTAGATGATAATAACACACTCGGTCTTAAACACACTCATGCCATTTTATTCATCTAATGTGTGTGTTGCAGGATCTGCCTGGCGGAGGTGTACCAGGACAAAACTCTGTTGAAACTGTTGGAAGAGAACAAACCTGCTGATCCTGATAAACCAGAGGTGTTTTTTTGTTGTTGTTGTCACTTTTTTTTTGTTATTTCTGCACATTTGATGTTTTCTGACTTCACATTATTGAATATTTCTGTCTGTCGTTGTTGTTGTAGGATTGTGCTAAAGCATTCTCGGAGTATGCAAGGCTGCTCAGACTGAAGTTTTGCTCTGTTATGAGCGCTTCTGATATGATCATGTCTGACACGAAACAACAGCTCTTTTCAAGGTAAGGAGAGCAGGAAGTTTAATGTGCTGACTTAAGACAAGTAGGGACGTCTGGGACAAGACACTGAGGTCACAGAACAACAAAGCTCTCTCTCAGTGCAGCTAACTCCTAACTGCCTTACTCAAGACTGAAGCCATTTTTTATGAGTTCACTGCTGCTCAAAAAGTGAAAAGATACAATGGAGAACAGGACTGAAACAGATGAAACCAGACAATGACATTGTGGTTAACACAACTGCAATAACAGGATGTGGAATTACCACAATAAAATTGACAATTTAAATGCTTAGAGACCTGCTCTCATCACACCTGTTTTCAGCAGCGGTTAGCTGGTTTCAGTTAAAAAACAACTGAAACCAGCTAACCGCTGCTGTTATAACTATAACAACTATAAACCAAATGTACACTGCCTGCTCAGCACCAAAGAGGACACAGGCAAAGCGACAAAGCTAGTGCACAAAGTGACTTAATAAATGTCTCACTGAAAACATTAAGCTAAAAGTTTTGGTTCTTAAACATTAAGTTATTCATGACTTAAATAAGGTCAAAAAGATGGGAAATATGCTTATCACTTTCTAGAGGAAAGTTAGTTGAGAAGATTGATACCACTCTCATATATGAGATGAAGCTACACAGCCAGCAGCCAGCTAACTTAGCATAAAGACTTAAAACAGCTAGCCTGGCTCTGTCCAAAAGTAACAAAATCTGCCTTTCAGCACCTCTAAAGCTCACCAATTAACATGTTTTGTCTTTTTTTAATGCATTAAACACACACACACACACACACACACACACACACACACACAAAGTGTAAAAATGACTTTGGTTTTGAGCACTTAATTTCTCTGGCACATAACCCCTGCAAAAGCAGAGCACTGACATTTTTACACTTCCATTTTTGTGTGGATCAAACAAGATTTTTTTGATACCATTTACCATGGAGGTACCTTTTTTTTTGTTACCGTTTGACAAAGCCAGTTTAGCTATTTCTCTGTTCCCAGTCCTTGTGCTAAGCTAACGTTACCCGGATTATATAAAACATAAAATGCAATTTATGATTAAATTATTTAAGTCCACAGTTTAGTAATCACCAATCATTTTGATATTCTTGTTTGTGTGTGTTACAGGTTTAAAGTTTGCACAATAGACAACAGAAAACAGATGTCAAGCAAAGACACTCTGACCTGGTAAGGATTCAGTTAGGCTTCAATTATTTTCCTCATTGAAGAATTATGATTTTTTTTTTTTTTTTAATGTTGGCAGTTAATTCTTTCCTGTCCATTACAGCACAGATGACATTCATGCCATAGTGTTACATAATGTGATCCAGAGCACTCTGGCCATGACCAACAGTCAGATGAAGACCTCCAGATCCTTTCAGGTGCGGCCATGTTTAAATGTCTTCCTCCCTTTACAAAGTCTCCCTTGACGTCCAGTTGTTGTGCCGGCTCCATTCTCCTTTCCTTTTACTCACAGAATCGTTTCTGATGATCCATCTGTCTTCTCTCTTAGACTTTCCATATGTACAGTAAGTATAATCAGGAGCTGCTGTGCCAGGTATTCATACAATGCAGGAAGAGGGGTCTGGTCAACCGCCGTCGTGTCAATCAGCCCTTCGGGCCCAAGAAGAACCGGGCTCTGCCCATCCTGCCCATGTCCTACCAGCTGTCTCAGACCTACTACAGGTACTACAGGTTATTTGTGTTATTTAACCAGGAAGTTTCTGGAAATGCATGATGTATTTTACCAAAGATATCTATCTGGTAAACATGTATAAAAAAAAAAATAATGGATAAATTTGGACATAATGACGTAATGATATTTTAAATGGAAGCTGCTCGACTTTCAGCGTAATTATACAAAAGCAGTACAAAAACAAAAAACACAAATCCATGTGACTTTGGAAATGGGAGCCACTGCTTTCTGGTATTTTCACTTTCCCTTTTCTCCTCTTCACATCTATTTTATCACATCAATCCAAACATCACAGTGGTATCAAGATGAAGTTTTCTCTTGTGGCGTGTAAACATTACATCCCTACCAGATTTTTTTTCTGTTTAGTTCCTGGAGCTCTTATGTTACTAGGAATATTTGGTGAAAAATCCATAAGTAATTCTGCTGTTCAGTCACCATTTAGACAGCAGCCGTGTTTGAATCTATCCAACACTACTGTATTTACTGTTTAATTGCAAAGCTTTTTGACCCTGCTTCTCTCACTCTTCCCTGCCAGGTGTTTCTCATGGCGTTTTCCTCACTCGCTGTGCACCGATTCCTTCCGCTTCCTGCGGACTCTACTTAACAACAGGACAGACAACAGGACGGAAAACAACAGACCTGCCATCGCTTTCTACCATGAGACTGAAAACAGGACAGAGGACGGGGAGGTAGTGACGGAGAGAAGAGCGCGGTCCGAAAGAAAAGAAAAAGAGAGCGAGAGAAAGAAAGATAACAAACCAGCGAGTGAACCGGAAGTACAACCTGAGAAGTCAAGCAGCGACTCTGCAAAGAAAGGAGACGACAACCAGAGCAAAGGGGAAGCAGACACGGAGCTGGAATCGAACGATGAAAAAACTCGCCTCACCGCTGGCTCTGCTGAAGATCCATCCACCGGAGAGCAGACAGACAATCAGCAAGCCAAAGAGAAGCAGCTGAGTGTTGCTGCCGCCTCGAACGCAGCGGCTCGAGGTTTAGAGGAGCTTACAGATGTGTCCGACATGATGCCGTTCTCTATGGACTCTCCGGGGGGAGCCTGCGTGGTCTCTCTCAGCCTGATGACTCTGGGACTGCTGTCTGTGTATCTGTCCATACCTAAACAGATGGTGGTGGTGGACAGCAACCTGGTGGACAACGATGTAGTGAAGAGGTATGTGTGGTGGGTCTAAGGCTGTATTCAGACCAAATCAGGCGGTGCAGCGAAAACGTCCCATCCATTTGAATGGGGATAGTGTGTTTCGGCTTCGGGCGTTTTGGCCGCTGTGGTGCCGCACCAGACTTCAGCTGGAAAGTTGAGCCAGAGTCAACTTTTGGAGAAACGTAACCCGACGTCACCGCGGTTGAAGGCTGCGGTGGCCAATCACAGCCGGAGATCAGACTGATCAGAGCTGTAAAACTCCGCCATGACGAAGAACAAGCACGCTACTAGGACGAGGGGAGGGGAGAAGTAAAGTTAGACTTTGTTGTCAGCTTCCCGACACATTTTAAAAAAAGACGAGAGAGAGCGCAGCTGTGGTCGAGCGAGCTGGAGAATGAATGAAGAGAGGGAGCGCTGGTAGCGAGAAAGCCGATGAATCAGATCAATAAAAAGTTATTTTCTGATTGTTTAAAAACACGCCCACACCCCCACATACCTCCGCTCAACCCTCCGGCTGAACACGGCACCGCCTGATTTGGTCTGAATACGGTCTAACTGCAGAATATTGTATAGTGCACAAGGATTACCTTTGATCAATTTATTACAAGTAGAGCGGTTGGTTAATCTGCCCATAATTTCTTGGATTACTCATTTAGTCTGTGAAATGTTATAAAGTAATTAAAAAGTGTCCAAGATGACGTCTTCAAATATCTTGTTTTGTTCAACCATCACTCCAAAATGCAAAGATATTAAGTTTATAATAATATGTAAAACAGAGAAAAGCAGCAAATCCTCACATTTGAAAAGACGGAACCAGAGGATTTTTTCACTTGGAAAATCACTGAAACAATAAATCGATTATGAAAATAGGTTCAAATGATAAAACAAATCACCTTTTCTCTCTTCCCTTCAGTATGGCAGCACTGGAGGAAGAGGACGATGATGACGACGACGGTGAGGAATGTGAGGGCAAAAAGAGGATGGAAGTGAAGGCCCATCAAGCGTCACACACCAACTACCTGATGATGCGAGGATACTGCTGTCCTGGCATAGGTAGATTTTTTTTTTTACCTACTTACTTGATTCTGATAGATCACCGTTTATGAAACCAGGTGTGAACTTTTCCCATCGATATGATTAACATTATTGGAATCTCGCCGCACAGGGCTGAATATGAATGACAAGTTAAAAGTCATCTGTTCAGTTTTCCAATTTCCTTTTTTCCTCTGTTTCTAGTTAAACTACGTAACCTCAACACCACTGACAACATCGTGGTGGAGTCCTGTATTATAAGGTTGCAGCTACAAAATACACCTGCCCACCATGTGTTCAGTATGGAGAGTAAGTATGAACACATTCAAGAGATGTGAAAATAAAGTTATATTTGCAGAAAATAATTCCTTCTCTCACTTTTTCCTTCTTTTTTTTTTAGATTCTCCACCACTTGATTTGTCCAAATGTGGTCCGTCTCTGCTGCCCTCCATCCTCAGCGACACTGTCTGTTCCTCCTCCACTTTTCCACCCAGCGTGGAGGAGTGTGACCGGCGTTTGATTCGGCAGAAAAGCTACTCTCCTCAGGATATTGAAGCTTGCGCTCAGCTGAGAAGGAGCTTGGATGAAGCCGGTGAGAAAGGGCTGGATGTGCACGACTTATACCAGGTTCACGCACACCTGGAGGAGCCACAGTCTGGATGCAGCAGGAGCCTGCAGCAGTATATGAAGGTAAACGCACGTACAGCTTAACGAGGCCACGGTGATGATGGGTTTTTAGCGTCGTGTGTCTAGGAATGACAGTTTTGGTAAAGATATTCATGTTTCCCCTCAGGATGAATTGTAATAACTTTGGTGATCCCTTAATTGTTTTAATTTTAGCACCATCATCAGGTCAAAATTTAAATTTTTCTAATACTTTAGTTTATGACCAAATACCTGCTGAACTAATGACACTCTCATCAGTCTCAGCCATAATTTGTGTTTATTGCTTATTAGCAAATGTTAGCATGGCGGTAAACTCAAAGTCTTGTTTTCTTCTTTTGACTCAACTGACCCCGTCCCACTAGCGTTGCTACACCTGTCAAGCTTTCCACTCGCACACGATATATGCAGTTTACAATGATAATGGGCGAGATTTTGTGAAATGTGAAGCAGTTATGTTAAAGTTATGTTTTGTAAACACTTTATCCTGGTTTCAAAAACCTGGATATGCTAGCTGGAGTACTCGGATGGAAACCAGGATACTTTGTCACGTAAACACCCTGTCCAGGTTTCTGAGGATTCTCCGTTAGTAGGGAGGCTGAGATGTTGAGGAATAAAAACACAATTGGACACAGATGATCAGAAACCTGGACACTGTATGAATCATATAAACAGGAATATGAATAACCAGGTTTCGCATGTTCCATGTAAAAAAATATCCAGAATATGATGAAAACCAGCAGAAGACTCAAAACCAGTATACTTACGTACATGTTAACACACTCACTTCATAGTAATTTTTGAAACAAACAGAAGTAAACAAAAGCAGCGTCTCATTCCTCAACTGACGATCATTATTTTTGTCAGCTAAAATAGCGACTGTCGCTAGCATATTCTATCATTTGTAGCTAGTCAACTAAGTAATGTGGGGCTAACAGGACTTATTCTACTTTGTACATTTCTACATGTAACCCCACAAAATGTAGTTAGCTATTGATATGCTCCATGGCTTTGGGAGAAAGGCTAGCTAGTTAGCTAGGCATGCTAACGTTTTGCAGCTAACATTATTTGCTCTGTCTTTTTGGTTTTGAAAAGGACCGACCTCCAACTCTTACTGCAGCCCCATGTACACTTGTACTGGTACTGGTCCCTGCCTAGTTACAGTTACTAAGTAATGATTGTACACTGACTGTTTGGGGGAGCAGTTTAGCGTAATTTTCTAGCTTCCTGGCATGTATTTCTGATCTGCTTTTCTCCTCTTTTTTTTTTTTTTGCTCCAGGACTTACAAGAAGAAGGCCAGGTGTTAAAAGTTGGGAGTTTGGGTGTTCGTTGGGTGCTCATGCGGCACGCTGACCCGTGGCTTCTGACTGTAAACTCCAAACAGTGGTCCCAGTCACGCTTAACATCTGGCAGACTTCCCTTTTTGGAGAACCAGCACAACATCCCCTTCATGCGCAAGAGATGCAGGCGAGAAGTCCGACAGGAGACAGAGGAACCGCCAGCAAAAAAATCAGCTATGGACAGACAAGAGGGCGAGCACAGAGAGGATGTAGATGGATTATCAAGCAGCACAAAAGAAAAAATTAATGAGCAGGAACAGCTGGAACAGAATGATAAGGGGGCAAATAAGGAAAGTGGAGACAAATTGTTGAATTTGGAAGAGATAGAAGTGAACCAGACACAACCTGAAGGGCAAGGAGTGGAGGAGACAGGACAGGAGAAAATCGAAACTGTTGAAAGACAGGAGGAAAAGAGAGAGCATAGAGCCAGAGCGAACAGTATAGACGATGAAAGAGATGAGGAAGCAGGCTCTCCCCCAACAGGACAAGCTGATTTTAATGAGGAGTAAGCACAGAGTTTGACTAAGTGATTGTAATTATTCCTTCACAGTGAATTTTGTGATTCCTCTTTCCAGTGTATCATCTCTCTCTGCTCCTCTTACCCACGCAGGGAGAATCTGAGTTTCATCAGCCGACCGTGGCGCATGGTTGATGGCAAGCTGAACCGGCAGGTGTGTAAGGGCATGCTGGAGGCCATTCTTTACCACATCATGTCCCGGCCCGGACTCACACAGCAGACACTGGTGGAACATTACAAAGATGTGCTGCAGCCAATGGCGGTACTGGACCTCGTGCAGGTAAACGCACAAGTAATCTCATCATATTCATACTCAAAATTGTCTTTCAGTATAAGAAACACTCTGAATCACAACTGTTGTCTTAAAAAAACAGGGTGCCAGCTGACTGAAAGTGTTTTCCTGCTTTGTTCTGCATTTTCTCTTGCTGTGTCCCCATTCACCTGTCTGCATAATTTTTACATTAAAAAGAAGAAAGAAAAAAACAACACCGTAAATGGAAAAGAAAAAGCTGAAATATTGCAAAAAGGTTTTCACACTTGACTGTGAGGTGATAAAAGGCTGGCTGATATTGAAGAGCTTGCTGCCACTCAAGACAAAGTGTTCATGTCATGCTATTTCTAGCATCCCTCCAGTCCACCAAAAAGCCCAAAAATTAAAGAATAAAATGAGCGGGAGTCATGAGGTTGACAGGAGGAACAATTAATTGATTAGTTGCCAAATATTAAATTAATCACCAACTATTTTGATGATCAATTAATTGATGGAATCTTCTTTTTAAGAAGAAAATTTCCTAATTATCTGATTCCAGCTTCTCAAATGTGAATATTTTCTGGTTTCTAATATTTTCTGGTCTTCTATGATAGTAAACTGAATGTCTTTATGTTGTGAACTGTTGGGGGCAAAAGACAATTATCAACATTTTTCACCATTTTCTGAAATTTTACAGCCCAAACAATTAATTGATTACTTGAGAAAATAATTGACAAATTAATCGGAATCGGAATAATCATGAGTTGCAGCCTTAGTTGTACCAGAGTTAGTGTGGATGTTCCTCCATATATAGTGCTTCCTTAGTTTATGCAGCATTTAAATAATGTGCAAATATTCATTTGGGCAACTTACTTGCTCATGTTTTTATGCATTTCTTTTTGAATCAAATTTGTGCTTAAACCTGCAGTAGTGCAGAACATATAAATGAACGTCTGTTACATTGAAGTCCGTGCCAAACGCCAGATAAATCTCTCAGAGATTATACCAGAGTTTTTAATCTGGTGTCAGGTTTGACATTCCCGCACTGGCCAGATGAATGTATGAATGCAGACTTCCTGAGCGGCTAACTTCAGGCTAGCTCTCCACTAACTTCCAGTTAGCTCTCTGCTAACTTGAATGGGGATAAAATAATTTAATCGTGCGGCTCTTCTAGACTTTCCAAATGTTAACGGACCGAATGGATCAAATTCTGAGAATGAAACGAGTCATTTTGCGTAGGGTTTGTGTGATGCTCAAAACAATTTATCCTCCATTTTACAGCCGCAACAGTAGTGATGGAGCAGGCTACAGCGGAGCCTATGACATAAGCACATGTTGACAGTGTTTTTGTAATTACGCTCACTGCCAGAAGGGGGAGACAAAAGTCCCGCACACTACAGCTTTAAAATGATTTTAGTGATATTATACAACACATTGAACACTAAATGCTTTGAAATAGAACCTTTACAATTACCTTCTCGACAACCTCTCTGTCTCCTCTGTAGGCGCTTGTAGACATGGGCTGTGTGACGAAGAGAACTCTGGTGAAAGGTCCTAAACCCTCACTCTTCACCCGCTCGGTGTGCCAGACCAAAAGTGAGACAGAAGTGAAGATTGAGGAACCAGACGCTGTGTTTTATGAGCCCACCATCAGCTGCTCCCTCAGGCTCAGTCAAGTGTTACCCAACGAGCGCCACTGGAACTACTGCATACAGTGAGAGTAACCGTGGAAGTCACATGGCCTGTACTGTCCTGGCTCGTCTCTGTTTCACATCCGTTTCATTATCAAGTTTCAGGTAATCAGGTTCTTTGACAGATTAAAACTGATTAGGTTCATTTCTGGTTTTACAGAACAGAGACTTTTTGTACATTTTTTTTTTTATTCATGAATTTTTTTCAGTTGTGGAAGTTTTGTTTTTTTTTTGTCTTAAATTAAATTTTGTTTTTTGTGTTCAGGATTTTGTATTGAAAATATCTTAAAATTCTAAATAAAAATGGATGAAATTACATTGATGACTCATTGTATCTTTGTGTTGCTGCAAAGTGAACATGTGTTAAATGTTGAGTGACAAGTAGAGATTCTCAGTCTCATGCCAGGATTGTTCAACCTCAGATTAGCAAACTGGATTATATCCTGGTCGTTTAGTACTGGACCAGGTCTTTACAATACAGAAAGGGTCCGTTTGCTTGGGTTCTGTCAAGGTTGTGCATCCCTACAGATTCTCATTGTGATTTTACTGGACAAAATCCCTAAATTCACAGATTGCCGTCAATGAAATAGTTCTGATTGGATTCATCAAACCAGCGTGAAGTACTTGGGAAAAGATTCAGCACCTCCAAGTCATCTGTAGAACTTAATATATTAAAACTTCTATTTGTTTGCCAGCCAGAAAACATGGATGTAGTCTTCCTCTTTGCCTTTCCTGGCTTGTTGCTGCATTTCTTGGCGCGTTACCACAAACATCGTGTCACCTGTGTGCTGCCGCCCTCGTTAACATGCACAGGTGCAAACTAAACACTCATCAAAACATTGCTCCATAGCGCTAGTAGTGGTCAAACCCTCCACAGGGTACCTTTTTAAAGGATAGGTTCACAATTTTTAAAGTCTGTCTTAAAACAACAGTCAGGTGTCCATATGAACACTGAAAAAGGTTTTCCTCGCTTTAATCATTCCTCCTGTTCATAGAGGAACTCATTAAAAGATCCCCTTCAAATGCACTTTTAATGTAAGTGATGGGAGCCAAAATCCACAGTCTGTCCAACGTTCGCAAAATGTTCAATGGAACCAATAGTTGTTTGCTGAGGTACTCGTTAAGATGCATCAGGTCGACTCCGGCTGCTTTGTTGGCACGTCATACCCCTCTGTCCCTGTTTCTGCCATTTCTTTCCATATTCAAACTGTTTAATTAATGCAAAAATGAAGAAAAAACAATTTGGGGGGGGGGCTGCATCACAAAGGGTCAAAATGAATTTGTAGATGAGACTTCAATATTTGATTTTTCATATTTTTGCAATTTTATGCATAGGGAGAGGGTTAAATATTCAAAATGGAATAACAATTGTTTTATAAATTTGATTATAAAAATGCAATAACTCTGAAAAGGAGGAAAGGCAATCGTGCTGCTTTAAGACAGCTGTTAATGGCACTGTTTGTTTTCGTAAAAAGGTAGTGTAATTACCGGTAAGTGGTACAGATGCTTTTGTAATCGCTGACATCCAGAATTCCAATTCGCTGATGGTACATTATGAATTTGGCAGAAGACAGACTCTACGTGACATCTAATTGTATTCTAATTTTGTGGCTCTGCTGCTCTTTTCCACACTCACCTTAGTGTCATCAAAATACCTCCATTGAGATTGTTATTCTAATACAGAGTCCTGCATTCTACATTTGCCTTTAATGGGACATAAAGATAATAAAGAAATGATAAAGAATAAAGGACAGATTTGAGGAGTGGTACATGATTTTAATCATGGGAGGGCTCTCAGGAAGCTAAGCGATAAAGATCAATCCGGTCCAGCTGAACAATGTCTCTCTGTAGCTCTGCACAAATCATGAGCGCCAAACTTCCTGTACTTTGTACACCGAATGTACCAAAGTTTAAGTTTTGTTTTGCTTTGTAGATTACCTCTGGGCCGACAGATATCATGTGCACAGATCAATATGTATGAGTGGTAACTTGGTGGTGACTAGTTCAGTGGGTCAGACCACCAGCTTATGCGGTTAATCAATGAGGAAACTGAGGAAGGGTGGTGAGAATCGCTCCTGTGAGAATGTGTTCCCTAAAATGATAAGGCTGGTGATTTTCTATGTTTTTCTTATTGTTATATCACGTAGAGAGCCAAATCAACAATGATCTGATCTACTTATGAATATTGTTTACGTATCCAAAGCCTGATATATCTTATTCCTCTGTGTAAACCTCCATTGTTGTCCAAAAACTATTAAAAACACATCAATGAGTCACACCGCTGCACTGTTCCTTAGTCCTGAAGAGTGTGAATACAGTAGTTTGTTTAGAAACGCCTTCGAAGAGTAAAAACAGCACAGTGGTGGAAAGTAACTGAGTACATTCACTTAAGTACTGTGCTTAAGTATAATTTTGAGGTGCTTGTACTTTACTTGGGAATTTCCATTTGATACTATTTTATACTTCCACTCCACTACATTTCAGAGGGAAATGGAGACATGGAGATTAACTGTTGAGTTATGGCGACCACCTGTTGAGCCTGTTAACCAGCCTACTTTTGGAGGTGCGATCAGATCACTTATTTATGATGGAAGGTCACAGGTTGATGAAATTTTACTTGAGCCATAATGTGTTTTTGTTGTATTTATGTGTATGTGACATGATATTTTTTTTCTGGTTCTTTTCACACTAATGTTGTTGATGATGGTTTTAAGATTCTATTGTTGCTGTTAAGCTCACTAATTAACAGTTAATTATATCTACATACATACTAAAACTGAAGCATAAAAATGATCAACTGGTTACCTTAGTGAAAAATCTATAAAACAATAAAACCAAAGTTAGAGAAGGGAGCTAATAGACAGTCGTACTGTGACCTAGTGTCCATCAACCATGGTGAGAGGGATTGGCAGTATGATATCTGTAAAAACAAGACAGATACCACCACAAACAAAAGAAACACAGACTAAATAATGTGCCACCACATACCTCAAACTATGAAAGGTGAATGAACTCCCAGAGCACCAACTACACCTGTGACTGGAGGCCACCACCAACTGCAGTACTAAAAGCAAAAAGAAAACATTTAAAAACTTTAGCAGATTCCAGGTACAACATCTGAGGTCTCTGTCTAAAGGAGCGCAGTCCTAAGACACACCACCACCACCACCACCACATGGGAGGGGGATATTCTTACTTTTACTTAAATAAAAGATCTGAGTACTTCTTCCACCACTGATAATGTGGTAGTGTGTATCAGAGTAAGTATGATTAGATGTGATGATTAGTAAGCGGCGTTCCGCAAAAACCACAAGTTTTTTTCATTTCTTTAATCATTACGACACGAGTGGGAAGCAGGTATCCTCCCATCCATAGCTTTCTTTAGCACGTTTACTTTCAATTTCAGTCATACCTTTTGTCGGACTCTGGCTCAACGTTTTTTTATTACCAGGAGCTCTGTTTGCTCACAAGACTAACGGGACATAATGTTTTCTCTCTGTTACGCATTTCTCGCTGTTTCTTTGCTGAACTCTCTGCACGACTTCCATGTGTCCAGCTGTGGTGAGTCTTCTACACTTGTCGCTCCGCCACAATGAGCGTTTACGGCTCCATGTAGACGAAATGAATGATGTAAAAGTGGCCACACAGCCTAGATATACGCCGCCAAACACAACTTAGTGTGTTGTTTTGTTTGGTTGTTTATTTATTTATTTATTTTTAATGTTTTCAACACTTGTATATGAGATGGGATCAAAAGTGTGTGTGTGTGTGTGTGTGTGTGTGTGTGTGTGTGTGTGTGTCCTGAAAAACACATGTAAGCAGGACAACTGCTAATGTTCAGTTTACAGACCATTTTAGGTTGACCAGTAACATCCATCCATTAAGTAGAGATGGATATTCTATGTAGGAAAAATATAAATTAGTTGAAAATTAGTTGAGTAAACTCTGTTACAAGATAAACAGCACTGATTAACTGTCAGTTTATTGAATGACACTGTGTGTGAAATGACTGTTTTATGTACTTTCATAGTTTTCATTGTTCAAGTTTTTTCATCTCGACATTTCATATCTGTGTTACAGATGAAAAATGTGCAGATAAACCTGTATTCACTCCATCCAGACTGGTAGTGAAGTTTGGTGACCCAACCTCTGCCACGTGCTTGGCTTGTCAGCATACTTGCCCAAACGATTTATATGGTTTGGAAAACTCTATGGGGAACGCTACAAAAAATGGAACCACGATTTCATGGGAGGTTGACAGCCTGACTGAATGGGATACATCTCCCATGTGCTATTATACTGATAATGATGATAACCAGTGTTGTAGCACCCTGCCTGTAACCGTCTATCGTAAGTAAATTTGCTGTTGAACAAAAAATACTACTGTAACAATTAAATATATATAATCAAAATGATAAATAAATATGTTGGATAGATTTAGGTTTTTTCATATTGTCAGCTGTAGTTCACCACCTTTATCTTACTGTGTGCGTCTCTCACTACATCTCTCTGTTTGTCTCCCCAGAGCCTCCAAAAAATGTCAGTTTCAGCTTCCTAAATCACGCTGGGCCGATGACTGCGGGTCATCTGTACACACTGCAGTGTCACGTCCAGGAAGTTGCTCCTGTTGGTAACCTCAATGTGACCTTCTACAGAGGACAGACAGAACTGCACAGACTACAGTCCAACAACACAGAAAAGACACCAGTGAATGAGACCTTCACTCTGGATATCACCCCTAGTAAAGAGGATGATGGAGGACAGTACTGGTGTGAAGCCAAGCTAGACCTGGGACCTGAAGGACCACAGACTCCTCCAGTGGTGGAGTCAGGAAAACTCACAGCAACAGTCTACTGTGAGTCTGACAACAAAATGGACACACATCTTATTTCTGAGACAGCTAGTAAAAGTTTTAATGTGACATTGACAAAAAAACACATGACACAAACACATAACTCTTTAAAAAAAAAGTTTTATTTGGTCATCATATTGGCCTCTTTTGTATCCTTTACTTGAAGAGTAACATTAAAGGACGGATTCACAGTTTTTCAAGTTTGTCTTAAAACAACAGTCAGGTGCCCAAATTTCCATTGAAAGATGTTTTCCTCGCTGTAATCATTCCTTCTGTTCATACTGGCCATTCATAATGCACTTATATTGATGGGGGCCAAAATCCACAGTGTGTCCACAGTCATTTTGTTCAAAAATCACTTACATTGTAAACGCAGTATGAAGGGATCTTCTAATGGTCAGTATGAACAGAAGGAATGATTACAGCGAGGAAAACCTCTTTCAATGATTATTTGGGCACCTGTCTGTTGTTTTAAGACAGACTGGAAAAATTGTGAACCCGTCCTCTAAATAAATGTTTCCCTCTAATGTAGTGAAGTAAAAGTATATGTTAGGGCCAGTACTGTGGTGTATATCTGCATTCATCTGTTTAAAGTTCAAAATTGCTTCCATTTCTCTGTAATGACATGTTTTGTATTTTTCCCTCCCTCAATCAACACACAGATGAGCCTCAGCTAAAGGAGTCATCACATCCAGATCTGATCACTATCACAGAAGGAGACCGTCTACAACTGAACTGCTCTGCTGTGGGAAACCCCAGCCCCTCCTACAACTGGATGCTCCCATCAGCCAGTGGTTCCCCCTTCAGTGGTGACATTCTCACTATAGAGTCTGTAACTTTGGAGCACAAGGGGCAGTACACCTGTTCTGTCCACAACAACATCGGTACTGTCACTGTGAAGTTTAACGTGGATGTCAAAGGTGAGTTTAAAGTTTTGTCATTTTCAGTCATTGCCCTCTTCCTCTTCTTCTACACATATTTACAATCTGCAACTATGCAAATTACTAATAATTCATATTAGGCTTTAAAATCTAACTTGTATTAATAGTTTATATTGCTGAATGATTATTTCATGTTTGTATGTAATCTATGTTTTTTAATGAGAATGTTTCCATGGAGCCATAAAAATGACACTAAAAGGTTATCAGACGATTCAAAAATATAACTCAAGTCTCAGCACACATTTTACTATTCATTTATTTTCTATTTTCCCTAAGCAATATTTCCCATTTGACTCTCCAAATGTCCAATTTTTAATTAACAATACAGATGATTATATAACATGGTAACACTTTACTTTAAGTCCCCTTCATTAGCATTCACAAGCTGTATAAAAACAATATTTGAAACTAATTTTAAGTGTTTATTAATGTACAGTATTTGTCAGAAATTATGACTTGTTTCATATTATTATTGCTGTTTCATATGGTCATTTACTATCTGCTTATACACCAGCGTCCCCTTGTGGATGCCTACAGGAGGAGTTATAGTTGTTGACAGATACATTAAATACTTGTATCTGCCAACAACATTATAGTGTTATAAACCATTTATTAGCTGTTAATGTACTGCTTTTAAATGCTAAATAGAGGGTGGTAAAAGTGTTACCCATAAAAATTCTAATTCTATTTTTGTTTATTTTTATTGTTTTACCACCATTATTACTACCATTATGGCCATATTTACATATTTGCTATCACACCTTTGTATACAATTATATCTTTGATGCATCTAAAAACCTTTACTCCCTTTTGTCAGTTACAGGGCTCCATATTTTGCATCCAACAAAGTGTTGTTAATATATAAATGTAAAAACACTGGGAGGTGATACAATACAGGGAACTGATCAAAAGTTTTAAAAGATTTTCCAAACAGCAAACATGACTGATGTCAGTCCCTCAGGCAAAGACGTTGGTTGGCAGCATCACAAGTTAACTGTATGTGTGTCCACAGGTTTGCAGTTAACCACAGCCACACCGAACAGGAGTACCAGCAGCCTACTGATTCACAGGTTTACTATGTGTCTCATGCTGTTATTCTTTGCTCTGGTTTGAGTTAATTCCAGGGGAATTTAAGAGGCAGTTTGTTTTCAGAACAACTTCATGTAATAAATTGATTCAAAAGAATATAGTTGGGCAATAAAAGGTATTTTATACATGTCCTTTATATCTAACATCTGATGTCAATACAACTTGTTTAGCTAATACGCAATGAGAAGGGGCTGTAAGAATGCTTACTTTTTACAATTATCCTGGTGTTTAAGTAGTAAAGGGCTTTACCTTATATGTGAGCAATGTTTAAAGGGGACATATAATGGTTTTTGTGATTTTCTGTTATTTTTACACTGTTTCAGACAGGGGATGAACTGAGGGGCTGCATGAAGAGCCAGTATAAGATAAATAAAGAGTTTTTTGAACTGTAAATAATGCAAAGTTATTCCAGTAGGTCTCCAGAATATAAATATAGACTTGGAAATGTGCATGATACGTCCCCCTTGATATATGAAATGATAGTTTCTGCTTTCCTACATATGCATGTACAGAATATACTGTAGTAATTGATACATTAGAATGGCTTTCTTATTGAAGAGTACTCGGAGTAGAATAGAGAGTTGAGTCTACAGCCATGCTAACGGTTCTGTGAGGCAGTAGGTGCAGCTGTACATTGTGCTAAACATCTAACAGGCTCACAATGGCAATGCTAATATGTTGATGTTGAGCAGGTATAATTTTTACTGTGTATACTATCTTAGTTCAGCATGTTAACACGCTAACTTTTGCTGTAATTAGAACTAAACACAAAGTACAGTTGAGGCTGATTGGAATGGGAATCGTTTTGCAGGTATTTGGTTGTAAATAAATGTATTGGACAAATTTTGACTGGCTAACGTTGATATTGTGCTACTCAGTCTAGTAGATGTTGCGATACTTCACTGAAAACCACACATGTCAATTATATGGTGGTGCTAGAGGAAAGGTTAGGGATCACCACTGTCATTGGGATACATCTTGTGTGCACAGTAGATTTCTGTACTTAATTTCATGGCAATTCATCCAATAGTTGTTGAGATATTTCAGACCAAAGTGGCCGACCAACCAACAGGTTATGGCTTGGCAAAAATCACTGTTTAAGAGCTGTCAATAAATGTTATATTATTGCCATAACTGTGTTTTCTGTTTTGAAATTGAATTCTTTATTGACAATGCAAAAAATATATGACACATATAAATAAATAACATATGCACAGCCTCAACCAGGAAGCATCATATCTTTGTACAGTATTTGTCAAAAGAATAAAACACAATAAAGCCCAAGAGCTTATTTCCATTGTGGTCCTTTCTGTATGTTATGTTGTGACATTATGTTTATATTTTATTAAATTAAAGCCACTATTTGCCCTTTTCCATTGGCACTTGTGGCCACGCTGAGTCAAACTATGCTGCATTGATTTGCATTTCCATTACCATTTTAAACGCACTGATTCTGAGTCGTGTCCTAGATGGACCATCTCCGAAGTCAGGTCAAAGTGCACCCAACCTGCCTCCGAGCGGGTTGCGGTGACATCAAATGGGCTTTGTTGATATTCAGTGACGATTCAGCTTCCTCTTCTAGGTCCATTTTGTCATCCTGCCTCTATTTTTCAAGCAGTAAGCAGTAGATGCCAAGCAAAATCATAGCAACAGCCTTAAAATCCATGATGACAAGTAGCTGGCTACAAACAACTGTTGCACAGTAATAGAGAACAATAGAGAACCAGGGTAAAGAGGGCACTGCTCAAGTCATCGACTCAATAAAAGTGCATCATCAGTTGAAAACACACCTTCAAACAGGTAGCCCTGTTATAATGGAGATGGAAATCCCTGCTGCGTCACAGCGAGTCAAGCCAAGCCAGCGCATGTATGAAAAAGGGATTTAAGTGTAGGATTTGAATATTTTCTAACTCTGGCGCCTCCCAGTGGTTGCATCAAAACACACACAAAGCGATATGACCAAGGGGACACTAAGATGAATGCAGTGCACCAGTTTTCACTGGGATTGTCTCGTTTTTCTACAAATGGAGACTTGTGCCATCAGAAAGATTTTAAAGATGGTATAAACACGTACAAATTCTATAGGTTTTGGCTTTAAAAACAGTATTTTTACCATTTATGTTCATGTACATCAACAGTTAATATAAATAAAGCTTTAAATGTGAATGAATTCCCCATTATTGATTCAATATCTCACTTTAGGCATACAGTATTCAATATTTTTCACACCGATGTCCTCTCATTGAAAGGTTGAACACTTTGATGCAATACTAAACTTTTAGCACTGGAAGACAGGTGCAAATTTAATAATTGCTTACAATATTAACAAGAAAGGAAAGGCAATTTACAGTCTCCAATTCACATGACTTGCATGTCTTTAGCAGAAAGGTAATGTCACAGGTAAAAAGTATAATACGTACAAAAATGTACCATAAAAGTGTATCAAAAAAGCCACACAACTCATTGTCTTCGGTATAAAAACAATGGAAATGGCAAAGTTATGAATTAATCAAGACTAAACATGGAACTGGAGGGCTGTGCTCCCAGTAATCCAAGATGTAGCTGCTACAGGATTCTCACCACATTCAAATAAATAACTGAACACAAAGCAGGGTGGGAGTATTTATTTCTCAAATGATAATATTCCCTTAACATTTACTGTGAGGATTACACAACTCAAAAAAATCATTCTGCCTTTTGATTTTGATATAACAGAAAACAAGAAAAACTACATTTAAAAATCTAATTATAGTAATAGCCAGCAGTAATGTAAATAATTCATTATTTCATGAATTTAACAGAAAAGAAAAGGTGACCTGAGGTCACAAAATAGAAGTGTGTCAGGGCCCTTCAGTACCCCCAGAATACTTCTGGGTCTGATGATAAGTTTTTTTTAGATCATTTGAGGAAGTAAAAGATAAGAAAGGGGGAAAACCTTGTGTTTCCGGTGCACTGGTGCTCAGCTTTCGCAGAAAAAAGAGAGTGGACTTAAACTGCGCAGTTTGACTTTCACTTTCTTTATATTCAACGGTTTTAATACCAGACTGAATAGTTGCTTCACAAGACTGTTTGGAAATGATGTTTTTCCGTGTCTTACTTTCAATCGTGTCTTTGATGACTTCTCTGCGAGGCTTCCATGTGTTCAGTTGTGGTAAGTAATTAAAAAACATTTAAAAACATTTGTTAGTCAAGTGAAAAACTCAACAATACACACTGTAGGCCTTCATATGATACGCTTATAAATTATGATGCATTGTTATAGATGAAACTACCTAATATTATATTGAAGGTTAAAATGAGCTCCACCAACTACAACACTGAAATGCTATATTAATATTAATAATAATCAGATAATAATAACTTCAGAACTTCAGAGTGTATCAGGCTGCAAAGAGAAATAGTGACTGATGGATACAAAAAAGAATAATTGTTTTGGGATAAGTTGTAATAACAAATTTTAAAATGTTAACAAAGCAGATAAATAAGCACATAAGCAGAGTCAATCTGAATAAAAACAATATTACATCAAACTAATTTACATCTCTTCAATGTCTGTGTTACAGATGAAAACTGTGCAGATAAACCTGTATTCACTCCATCCAGACTGGTAGTGAAGTTTGGTGACCCAACCTCTGCCAAGTGCTTGGTTTGTCAGCATACTTGCCCAAACGAGGTATTTGGTTTGGAAAACTCTGTGGGGAACGCTACAAAAAATGGAACCACGATTTCATGGGAGGTTGACAGCCTGACTGAATGGGATATAGATGCTATTCAGTGCTATTATGCTGATAATGCTGATAACCAGTGTTGTAGCACCCTGCCTATAACCGTCTATCGTAAGTAAACTTGCTGTTGAACAAAACATTACTGTAACAATTTAATATATATATAATTAAAATAAGAAATAAATATGTTAGATAGATTTAGGTTTTTTCTATTGTCAGCTGTATTTCACCACCTTTATCTTACTGTGTGTGTTTCTCACTACATCTCTCTGTTTGTCTCCCCAGAGCCTCCAAAAAATGTCAGTTTCAGCTTCCTAAATCACGCTGGGTCGATGACTGCGGGTCATCAGTACACACTGCAGTGTAACGTCCAGGAAGTTGCTCCTGTTGGTAAACTCAATGTGATCTTCTACAGAGGACAGACAGAACTGCACAGACTACAGTCCAACAACACAGAAAAGACACCAGTGACTGAGACCTTCACTCTGGATATCACCCCTAGTAAAGAAGATGATGGAGGACAGTACTGGTGTGAAGCCAAGCTAGACCTGGGACCTGAAGGACCACAGACTCCTCCAGTGGTGGAGTCAGGAAAACTCACAGCAACAGTCTACTGTGAGTCTGACAACCAAAAAAGACACACATCTTATTTGTGAGACAGCTAGTAAAAGTTTTAATGTGACATTGACAAAAAAACATATGACACAAACACATAACTCTTTAAAAACGGTCTGTTAGGGCCAGTGCTGTGGTAAAAGTAGTTTGGTACTGTCCACCACTGCTCTTTTACACCGTATACCTGCATTCATCTGTTTAAAGTTCAAAATTGCTTCCATTTCTCTGTAATGACATGTTTTGTATCTTCCCTCCCTCAATCAACACACAGATGAGCCTCAGCTAAAGGGGTCAACACATCCAGATTTGATCACCCTCACAGAAGGAGACCGTCTACAACTGAACTGCTCTGCTGTGGGAAACCCCAGCCCCTCCTACAACTGGACGCTCCCATCAGCCAGTGGTTCCCCCTTCAGTGGTGACATTCTCACTATAGAGTCTGTAACTTCTGTGGATGAAGGACAGTACATCTGTTCTGTCCACAACACTTTGGGGACTGTTCCTATGAAGTTTAACGTGGTTGTCCAAGGTGAGTTCAGACTTTTAACTGTTCCTTTATCTACACCTGTACCCTGAACTCCTTGCAGTTAACCATTTTAAAAACGCCCAGGCAACATTTATTATCGTCATTACCATCATTGCCCTCTTCTTCTTCTTCTACACATATTTACAATCTGCAACTATGCAAATTACTAATAATTCATATTAGGCTTTAAAATCTAACTTGTATTAATAGTTTAAATTGCTGAATGATTATTTCATGTTTGTATGTAATCTATGTTTTTTAATGAGAATGTTTCCATGGAGCCATAAAAATGACACTAAAAGGTTATCAGACGATTCAAAAATATAACTCAAGTCTCAGCACACATTTTACTATTCATTTATTTTCTATTTTCTCCAAGCAATATTTCCCATTTGACTCTCCAAATGTCCAATTTTTAATTTACAATACAGATGATTATATAACATGGTAACACTTTACTTTAAGTCCCCTTCATTAGCATTCACAAGCTGTATAAAAACAATATTTGAAACTAATTTGAAGTGTTTATTAATGTACAGTATTTGTCAGAAATAATAACAGCAATAATAATATGAAACAAGTCATTGTTTCATATTATTATTGCTGTTTCATATGGTCATTTACTATCTGCTTATACACCAGCGTCCCCTTGTGGATGCCCACAGGAGGAGTTATAGTTGTTGACAGATACATTAAATACTTGTATCTGCCAACAACATTATAGTGTTATAAATCATTTATTAGCTGTTAATGTACTGCTTTTAAATGCTAAATAGAGGGTGGTAAAAGTGTTACCCATAAAAATTCTAATTCTATTTGTGTTTATTTTTATTGTTTTACCACCATTATTACTACCATTATGGCCATATTTACATATTTGCTATCACACCTTTGTATACAATTATATCTTTGATGCATCTAAAAACCTTTTACTCCCTTTTGTCAGTTACAGGGCTCCATATTTTGCATCCAACAAAGTGTTGTTAATATATAAATGTAAAAACACTGGGAGGTGATACAATACAGGGAACTGATCAAAAGTTTTAAAAGATTTTCCAAACAGCAAACATGACTGATGTCAGTCCCTCAGGCAAAGACGTTGGTTGGCAGCATCACAAGTTAACTGTATGTGTGTCCACAGGTTTGCAGTTAACCACAGCCACACCGAACAGGAGTACCAGCAGCCTACTGATTCACAGGTTTACTATGTGTCTCATGCTGTTATTCTTTGCTCTGGTTTGAGTTAATTCCAGGGGATTTTAAGAGGCAGTTTGTTTTTAGAACAACTTCATGTTATAAATTGATTCAAAAGAATATAGTTGGGCAATAAAAGGTATTTTATACATGTCCTTTATATCTAACATCTGATGTCAACACAACTTGTTTAGCTAATACGCAATGAGAAGGGGCTGTAAGAATGCTTACTTTTTACAATTATCCTGGTGTTTAAGTAGTAAAGGGCTTTACCTTATATGTGAGCAATGTTTAAAGGGGACATATAATGGTTTTTGTGATTTTCTGTTATTTTTACACTGTTTCAGACAGGGGATGAACTGAGGGGCTGCATAAAGAGCCAATGTTTAAAGGGGACATATAATGGTTTTTGTGATTTTCTGTTATTTTTACACTGTTTCAGACAGGGGATGAACTGAGGGGCTGCATGAAGAGCCAGTATAAGATAAATAAAGAGTTTTTTGAACTGTAAATAATGCAAAGTTATTCCAGTAGGTCTCCAGAATATAAATATAGACTTGGAAATGTGCATGATACGTCCCCCTTGATATATGAAATGATAGTTTCTGCTTTCCTACATATGCATGTACAGAATATACTGTAGTAATTGATACATTAGAATGGCTTTCTTATTGAAGAGTACTCGGAGTAGAATAGAGAGTTGAGTCTACAGCCATGCTAACGGTTCTGTGAGGCAGTAGGTGCAGCTGTACATTGTGCTAAATGCTAACGTCATTAACGTCTAACAGGCTCACAATGGCAATGCTAATATGCTGATGTTGAGCAGGTATAATTTTTACTGTGTATACTATCTTAGTTCAGCATGTTAACACGCTAACTTTTGCTGTAATTAGAACTAAACACAAAGTACAGTTGAGGCTGATTGGAACGGGAATCGTTTTGCAGGTATTTGGTCGTAAATAAATGTATTGGACAAATTTTGACTGGCTAACGGTATAGTTAAAACGTTGATATTGTGCTACTCAGTCTAGTAGATGTTGCGATACTTCACTGAAAACCACACATGTCAATTATATGGTGGTGCTAGAGGAAAGGTTAGGGATCACCACTGTCATTGGGATACATCTTGTGTGCACAGTAGATTTCTGTACTTAATTTCATGGCAATTCATCCAATAGTTGTTGAGATATTTCAGACCAAAGTGGCCGACCAACCAACAGGTTATGGCTTGGCAAAAATCACTGTTTAAAAGCTGTCAATAAATGTTATATTATTGCCATAACTGTGTTTTCTGTTTTGAAATTGAATTCTTTATTGACAATGCAAAAAATATATGACACATATAAATAAATAACATATGCACAGCCTCAACCAGGAAGCATCATATCTTTGTACAGTATTTGTCAAAAGAATAAAACACAATAAAGCCCAAGAGCTTATTTCCATTGTGGTCCTTTCTGTATGTTATGTTGTGACATTATGTTTATATTTTATTAAATTAAAGCCACTATTTGCCCTTTTCCATTGGCACTTGTGGCCACGCTGAGTCAAACTATGCTGCATTGATTTGCATTTCCATTACCATTTTAAACGCACTGATTCTGAGTCGTGTCCTAGATGGACCATCTCCGAAGTCAGGTCAAAGTGCACCCAACCTGCCTCCGAGCGGGTTGCAGTGACGTCAAATGGGCTTTGTTGATATTCAGTGACGATTCAGCTTCCTCTTCTAGGTCCATTTTGTCATCCCGCCTCTATTTTTCAAGCAGTAAGCAGTAGATGCCAAGCAAAATCATAGCAACAGCCTTAAAATCCATGATGACAAGTAGCTGGCTACAAACAACTGTTGCACAGTAATAGAGAACAATAGAGAACCAGGGTAAAGAGGGCACTGCTCAAGTCATCGACTCAATAAAAGCGCATCATCAGTTGAAAACACACCTTCAAACAGGTAGCCCTGTTATAATGGAGATGGAAATCCCTGCTGCGTCACAGCGAGTCAAGCCAAGCCAGCACATGTATGAAAAAGGGATTTAAGTGTAGGATTTGAATATTTTCTAACTCTGGCGCCTCCCAGTGGTTGCATCAAAATACACACAAAGCGATATGACCAAGGGGACACTAAGATGAATGCAGTGCACCAGTTTTCACTGGGATTGTCTCGTTTTTCTACAAATGGAGACTTGTGCCATCAGAAGGATTCTAAAGATGGTATAAACAAGTACAAATTCTATAGGTTTTGGCTTTAAAAACAGTATTTTTACCATTTATGTTCATGTACATCAACAGTTAATATAAATAAAGCTTTAAATGTGAATGAATTCCCCATTATTGATTCAATATCTCACTGTAGGCATACAGTATTCAATATTTTTCACACCGATGTCCTCTCATTGAAAGGTTGAACACTTTGATGCAATACTAAACTTTTAGCACTGGAAGACAGGTGCAAATTTAATAAATGCTTACAATATAAACAAGAAAGGAAAGACAATTTGCAGTTTCCAATTCACATGACTTGCATGTCTTTAGCAGAAAGGTAATGTCACAGGTAAAAAGTATAATACGTACAAAAATGTACCATAAAAGTGTATCAAAAAAGCCACACAACTCATTGTCTTCGGTATAAAAACAATGGAAATGGCAAAGTTATGAATTAATCAAGACTAAACATGGAACTGGAGGGCTGTGCTCCCAGTAATCCAAGATGTAGCTGCTACAGGATTCTCACCACATTCATATAAACAACTGAACACAAAGCAGGGTGGGAGTATTTAATTCTCAAATGATAATATTCCCTTAACATTTACTGTGAGGATTACACAACTCAAAAAAATCATTCTGCCTTTTGATTTTGATATAACAGAAAACAAGAAAAACTACATTTAAAAATCTAATTATAGTAATAGCCAGCAGTAATGTAAATAATTCATTATTTCATGAATTTAACAGAAAAGAAAAGTGAGGTCACGATATAGAAGTGTATCAGGACCCTTCAGTACCCCCAGAATACTTCTGGGTCTGATGATAAGTTTTTTTTAGATCATTTGAGGAAGTAAAAGATAAGAAAGGGGGAAAACCTTGTGTTTCCGGTGCACTGGTGCTCAGCTTTCGCAGAAAAAAGAGAGTGGACTTAAACTGCGCAGTTTGACTTTCACACCTATCTGACCATCTTTATATTCAACAGTTTTAATACCAGACTGAATAGTTGCTTCACAAGACTGTTTGGAAATGATGTTTTTCCGTGTCTTACTTTCAATCGTGTCTTTGATGACTTCTCTGCGAGGCTTCCATGTGTTCAGTTGTGGTAAGTAATTAAAAAACATTTAAAAACATTTGTTAGTCAAGTGAAAAACTCAACAATACACACTGTAGGCCTTCATATGATACGCTAAATTATGATGCATTGTTATAGATGAAACTACCTATCATTATATTGAAGGTTAAAATGAGCTCCACCAACTACAACACTGAAATGCCATATTAATATTAATAATAATCAGATAATAATAACTTCAGAACTTCAGAGTGTATCAGGCTGCAAAGAGAAATAGTGACTGATGGATACAAAAAAGAAGAATTGCTTTGGGATAAGTTGTAATAACAAATTTTAAAATGTTAACAAAGCAGATAAATAAGCACATAAGCAGAGTCAATCTGAATAAAAACAATATTACATCAAACTAATTTACATCTCTTCAATGTCTGTCTTACAGATGAAAACTGTGCAGATAAACCTGTATTCACTCCATCCAGACTGGAAGTGAACTTTGGTGACCCAACCTCTGCCACGTGCTTGGCTTGTCAGAATACTTGCCCAAACAATTTATATGGTTTGGAAAACGATGTGGGGAACGCTACAATAAATGGAACCACGATTTCATGGGAGACTGACAGCCTGACTGAATGGGATACATCTCCCATGTGCTATTATACTGATAATAATGATAACCAGTGTTGTAGCACCCTGCCTATAACCGTCTATCGTAAGTAAACTTGCTGTTGAACAAAACATTACTGTAACAATTTAATATATATATAATTAAAATAAGAAATAAATATGTTAGATAGATTTAGGTTTTTTCTATTGTCAGCTGTATTTCACCACCTTTATCTTACTGTGTGCGTCTCTCACTACATCTCTCTGTTTGTCTCCCCAGAGCCTCCAAAAAATGTCAGTTTCAGCTTCCTAAATCACTCTGGGTCGATGACTGCGGGTCATCTGTACACACTGCAGTGTAACGTCCAGGAAGTTGCTCCTGTTGGTAACCTCAATGTGACCTTCTACAGAGGACAGACAGAACTGGGCAGACTACAGTCCAACAACACAGAAAAGACACCAGTGACTGAGACCTTCACTCTGGTTATCACCCCTAGAAGAGAAGATGATGGAGTCGAGTACTGGTGTGAAGCCAAGCTAGATCTGGGAGCTGGAGGACCACAGCCTCCTCCAGTGGTGGAGTCATGAAAACTCACCGTCACTGTGAACAGTAGTGCGTACAGTAATTCCTGTAGCACACTCATTCACAGCTTCGGTATGTGCTTCCTGCTTTTAGTCTTTGCTCTAGTCTGAGTTCATTTCCAGGGCATGTAAGGGGCAGTTTGTTTCCACAACAATACAGTTTCCAATATAGCTCATATCTGATGCCGATACACATCAGTTCTCCTAATGAGAGGCAACCTGTTGTATAGTGTGTAGAGTGGTTAAATTTCACAATGTAATACTGATGTTTAACCACTAAAATGCAATATTATATAATCTACAAACTGAGCAGTTTTTAAAATAATAGTTTCTGCAGTTTTCTACATACAGTGTTATTACTCTGAAGCCATTATGCTATACTTTGTTACCAGTTAAAGTCTGTATCTTTATAATAAAATGCTGCCTTGTGTTTATGCTTGACTCAGTTAAATGTTGTATTTTCATTATTCATGTTCATGTACACCAAGAGTTAAGTGGAATAAAAGTTGAAACTCTGAATGTAGTCTCCATTCTTAACTCAAGATTACAGTCAAAGTATGTCTAATGTTCCCTTACGTTGGTCTCAAGGCCCATTTCCTCTCATTGAAAAGTTGAACTGCCTGGAGAAAACGAACAGACTTTCACTCTTGCACCACAGTCTTTTGACATGACCTTACATGTAGTTCACAGCCATTCAGGCTTCCTTTATGATTAGATTATTCACATTATTACAGTAGTTCTACCCTGCAGACAAATGTGGTGGTATTTTAAACAGCTATGATGTATTCCCCCTGAATACAGCAGCTTGTGTTCTGTATTGCTGTCTGTCACAGTCTTAATTTATACGACCACCAGGAGGCACTAAAGTACAGTCCCAGATTCAAAGTAAATTAACTTGCATTTCCTCTAAAACATGCATAAACACTATAATTTTACTTAGAGTCTCAAATTGGAAATCTATCTTATCAATTGAGTTACCTTCATTTCAATGTAAACATCAAAACATATATACAACAACATATGAGCACTACGTACATTTAGTACCAACTTTAACCAGAGAGGTGTAATTCTTGTTCGAGTTCATATTTCACTAATCCAGTCATTTCAAATGTATGTGGGTGGATAATGGAGTCAAAGTCCTGACTTACTTCATCTGTGCTCATTTTTGTCAGAGCTCATTCTTAAAACACAGAAACAGGTTCTTAGGGAATAAATACAGGCAAGTCTTATGAGGTCAATGACTAATAAAATATTAGACATGGAGATTAACTGTTGAGTTATGGCGACCACCTGTTGAGCCTGTTAACCAGCCTACTTTTGGAGGTGCGATCAGATCACCTATTTATGATGGAAGGTCACACGTCAATGAAATTTTACTTGAGCCATAATGTGTTTTTGTTGTATTTATGTGTATTGATGTGGATATTTATTTTCTGGTTCTTTTCACATTAATGTTGTTGATGATGGTTTTAAGATTCTATTTTTGCTGTTTTATGTTTGTTACCTCACTAATTAACAAATTATATCAACATACATACTAAAACTGAAGCATAAAAATTATGCAAAAATGATCAACTGGTTACCTTAGTGAACGGTTGAAGGGGCTTTCACTGACGAAAACAAGGCAGTCAGTGTGAGTCATGCCATAATGGGCTTTTATTGAAACCAATTAAATCTATAAAACAATAAAACCAAAGTTAGAGAAGGGAGCTAATAGACAGTCGTACTGCGACCTAGTGTCCATCAACCATGGTGAGAGGGATTGGCAGTATGATATCTGTAAAAACAAGACAGATACCACCACAAACAAATGTGACGACCCTCTCTGAACAGACTCCGAGTCCTCTACCTGTGGGAGCCTGGTGGGAGGAGTTGGGTCATCAGGAGGATTCAGCTCACCTGGACTGCCCAGCTTCCATATAAGCTGGAGGCAGTCATTTGCCCTCTCCCCTCTGGCCTCCACTATGTGATTTTGGTTGTGTCTAGTTTCATTTATGTTATGTACAATAAATTTATTTTTAGTTATAACTCATGTGTGGTCTCCCCTCCTTTGTCCAGCCTTGAGCCGGGTTGTGACACAAAAGAAACACAGACTAAATAATGTGCCACCACATACCTCAAACTATGAAAGGTGAATCAACTCCCAGAGCACCAACTCCACCTGTGACTGGAGGCCACCACCAACTGCAGTACTAAAAGCAAAAAGAAAACATTGAAAAACTTCTAAAACCTCTAAAAGCAATAAATAATTACTGAGAACATTGATTAAAGCTAAACTTAAACCTCAAATAAACAGTAGCCAGTGCTGCCTGTAAAAACACAAAAACAGCACTATTAAAACTGGCCCGATGTTAACATGATTAAAATGGATTTTACACATAAATAAAATATTCTTACTTTGAGCCAGGTATTTCCTCTTTTTTTTTTTTTTTGAGCACACCTAAAACTATGGCAAGACCCATTAAAACATTAAAAATACAGGTACCTCAGGGTATATTTGCACTTCTACAACATTAAAAAAAGTGTACAGGGTGATAAAAGAATTGTAAAAACATATAATAAAAGCTGTTAACTGGTCAGCAGCAAGAGCAAGGACAATCTGACACAGTGCAGGCAATCAAACAGCCTAACACTTGTGCTCGCTGACCTAATATCTGACCTAAATTTACTGAAGTGTTGGTACGCTGCATTTGTTGGGTCAGAGCCAGGCTATTAAGTGGCTACTGACAATAGCTCGGCCATTCAGATTTGAGAATGGTAGCTTACCAATCTTTTCCCACAATGTCAAACATATTAAACCTTTGACTGGAGGAGGGGAGGGGTCGGCGTCGGCATTTGGCATAGTAAAAACAGACAGAGAGTAAAAACAAAGTTGATATGAGGAAAACTAAACAGTTGGAGATAACATGTGGAGTATGAATGGAATGCGGGTTCTGTAGAAATGTGAATTTATTCATCAGTCAGCTCTTGCAAGTAGTTTTGAGTTGTTTGAAGAATACAAATTCCTTGAATGTGTCCACCAAAAATAGGCTTATCTAGCAACAGAGATGACGTTTGATTGCAGTACAGTTTTGAGGTACTTGTAACTGAATATTCCCATGTATTGCTACTTTATACTTCCACTCCACTACATTTCACAGAGAAATATTGTACTTTCTACTCCATTTTGGTTACTTTTCAGATGAAGATTTGACACAATGGATAATATAACAAGCATTTTAAAATACAACACATTGTTCAAGATGAAACCAGTGGTTTCCAACCTTTTTGGCTTTTGACGTCTTACAAAAAGCAGTGTGTAGTCGGGGTCACATTTCAGATGTCTATGAGTTGTTAACAGCCAAATAGTGATTTTTCCCTCTAAACTTCTCACGTGCTTTCATTTCAATAAATGTTCAAATGATCCAATATTTCACCAGAAATCAAAGATTAGAGAAAAAGTCCCAAAACTGAAAACAGATTTGTGCATCAGAACTTTATTTTTATTTATTTATCGATTTCCTCTCTCATTAATCATCTCACGACCCCTCAGATTTATCTGGTGACCCTTTAGGTTGGGAACCACTGGACTAAACCAGCTAACTGTATATAAAGTAGTTCAAACTAGCTCCACCTCCAGCAGTTACAACAGTAACATGCTGTTCTAACACTGATGCTTAAGTATTAATAATTTAATGATGTCATATTCAATAATATATAGATTACTGCAATACTTCAACTACATTTACTACAACTTTTATTTAGGTGGATTTTTCATGCAGGACGTTTACTTGTAATGGAGTATTTTTACATTGTTATATTGGTACTTTTACTTAAGTAAAGGATCTGAATACATCTTCCACCACTGATATTGTGTGTTTGTGTGTGTCAGTGGATCAGAGATCTGTCTCAGCAGTTGAAATCATAGGTTGACTCACGTCACAATATCATCAACATCCTGTGTTGGCAAGTTAACAGATTTCTGCTAAAACCACCGGAGTTATGTTCACGTATCTGGTGATAAGGACGAGACTGAGAAGCAGGTACCATCCTGTACATGGTGGGCTTTCTTCAGCTTTTTTACTTTCAATTTCAGACGAATCTTCTGTCGGACTTTGGCCTCAACGATTTTTATTACCAGGACCTCTATTTACTCTCAAGACTAACGGGACATAATGTTTTCGCTCTGTTACGCATTTCTCGCTGTTTCTTTGCTGAACTCTCTGCACGACTTTCATGTGTCCAGCTGTGGTGAGTCTTCTACATTTTTTGTCCGCCATAATGAGCGTTTACTGCTCCATGTGGACGAAATTAATGATATATAAATGCTTAAATAGCTATACAGCTTAGATATACGCCATCAAAGACAGTTTAGTGTGTTGTTTTGTTTGGTTGTTTATTTATTTATTTATTTTTTAATGTTTTTAGCACTTGTATATGAGATGGAATCAAAACTGGCACGTGCTCAAATGACTGGTTCAGATTCAGTTATAGTATAGTAGTTTATCTTTGAATAATTTGTTTGCCAAATTGTGTTTTTCTTTCATTATTGTTTGCTGTATTGTATAGTAATGTATTTGTAGTGTATGATATAAAGCCTCTATAGTGTTATATATAGTGTTCTATGTGTAGAAATGTCACTGTGAGTTATTTTATTTACACTGTAAACTTTACAGTTTGCAGTAAAGTCTCCAGGAAATTAATGTAAGTCTATATAATGTCCCCCAAAAGTGACCTATGACAACGTGTGTGTGTGTGTGTGTGTGTGTGTGTGTGTGTGTGTGTGTGTGTGTGTGTGTCCTGAAAAACACATGTAAGCAGGACAACTGCTAATGTTCAGTTTATAGACCATTTTAGGTTGACCAGTAACATCCATCCATTAAGTAGAGATCCAGTGGTGGAGTCAGGAAAACTCACCGTCACTGTGAACAGTAGTGCGTACAGTAATTCCTGTAGCACACTCATTCACAGCTTCGGTATGTGCTTCCTGCTTTTAGTCTTTGCTCTAGTCTGAGTTCATTTCCAGGGCATGTAAGGGGCAGTTTGTTTCCACAACAATACAGTTTCCAATATAGCTCATATCTGATGCCGATACACATCAGTTCTCCAAATGAGAGGCAACCTGTTGTATAAGAGTGGTTAAATTTCACAATATAATACTGATATTTAACCACTAAAATGCAATATTATATAATCTACAAACTGAGCAGTGTTTAAAATAATAGTTTCTGCTTTTCTACATACAGTGTTATTACTCTGAAGCCATTATGCTATACTTTGTTACCAGTTAAAGTCTGTATCTTTATAATAAAATGCTGCCTTGTGTTTATGCTTGACTCAGTTAAATATTGTATTTTCATTATTCATGTTCATGTACACCAAGAGTTAAGTGGAATAAAAGTTGAAACTCTGAATGTAGTCTCCATTCTTAACTCAAGATTACAGTCAAAGTATGTCTAATGTTCCCTTACGTTGGTCTCAAGGCCCATTTCCTCTCATTGAAAAGTTGAACTGCCTGGAGAAAACGAACAGACTTTCACTCTTGCACCACAGTCTTTTGACATGACCTTACATGTAGTTCACAGCCATCCAGGCTTCCTTTATGATTAGATTATTCACATTATTACAGTAGTTCTACCCTGCAGACAAATGTGGTGGTATTATAAACAGCTATGATGTATTCCCCCTGAATACAGCAGCTTGTGTTCTGCATTGCTGTCTGTCACAGTCTTAATTTATACGACCACCAGGAGGCACTAAAGACGGAATATGTCTCTGAAAATTATCTGAAAATGATCAAATTGTAAAAACTGCTTAATTTCCTAGATCCATTTTCAATTTGAATAGTTGTGAGGAATCAATGTGATGGTCCACACCTCAAGTTATTAGTGGGGACATTTATTATTCTAATGTCTTTATTAAGACAAAATAAACATAAAAAATACTCTGCTTGGAATAATAATGTTTGTCTGATATGTTGGGGTTTTTTTCACACAAAAATAAAACAATTACCATATTAAAATCCTCAAGATTGTTTCTTCTCCTTCTCTCTCTCATTAAAATAACCATGAATAAATAATGATGTTTTACTGCTGGACGCTAGATGTCGCCATCTTCACTGTCCATTCTTGTATGTGCACTGGAGGCTTCAAGGTTCCACATCACACTTGGGAAAGTTGTATATTGAACCACGAATGACTTACAAACTAGTTGTAATATAAAAAATCATGCTAATAGGTAAACTCAGATATTTTGATGAGCACAGAGAAACCTTTCCCGTTGGGCAGATGAATGTTAGTGTCTAGTGTCAAACTCTGCACATACATAATCCTGCACAGTGAAACTCAAACATCCAACTGAAAGAACAAGATTAAAAAAAAAAACACAGTTTTGACAGGAGAGAGACTTTAAGAAATGACAGAAGTCTGTTATTATATGACTCTGATACCTCAAATAACTTAATAGGAAAGCAATGAGAAGCACACAGACCTGCATGTCTTTAGCAGAAGTGAGGAAACCAGAGATCTTGAAGGAAACCCACAAAGGAGGATGAGGAAGCCATGATCCTGAGCCTGTGAGGCAAGAAGTTAAAATGTCATATGTAAAAGGTATAATACATACAAAAATGTACCATAAAAATGTACAAAAAGCCATACAACTCATTGTCTTTGGTGGAAAAACAATGGAAATGGCAAAAGTTATGAATTAACCAGGACTAAACATAGAACTGGAGGGTTGTGCTCCACACTTGTCTGAAGCAACATTAACACTGCCAGAGGAAAGTTATTAGTTAACGTATAAACCACACTTGAGGTGACAGACATGCAAAAGAAAATAAGACACTGTTTTCCACCCAATAATCCAAGATGTAGTTGCTACAGGATTCTCACCACATTCAAATAAATAACTGAACACAAAGCAGGGTGGGAGTATTTAATTCTCAAGTGATAATATTCCATTAACATTTACTGTGAGGATTACACAACTCAAAAAAATCATTCTGCCTTTTGATTTTGATATCACAGAAAACAAGAAAAAATACATTTAAAAAAAAATCTAATTATAGCAATAGCCAGCAGTAATGTAAATAATTAATTATTTCATGAATTTAACAGAAAACAAAAGGTGACCTGAGGTCACAAAATAGAAGTGTATCAGGGCCCTTCAATACCCCCAGAATACTTCTGGGTCTGATGATAAGTTTTTTTCTTTAGATCATTTGAGGAAGTAACAGATAAAAAAAAAGGAGAAAAATGTTGTGTTTCTGGTGTACTGTTGCTCAGCTTACACAGAAAAAAGGGAGTGAACTTAAACTGCGCAGTTTGACTTTCACACTCATCTGACCATAGTGTAGAGTAATAGTTTGCGATCCCTATCGCTATATGACATTGCTGTAATGAATTCAGTAGAAAGTGCAACACACACTGAAAATCACTGGGTTAAAATCTGACCCACACAATAATGGGTTAATGTTGCCCAGAAAGCCACTCAAGTTAAGGGGTTGTTTTGACCCAGTTTTAGTGTTATTTTTTATTTTACTTTTGGCTTATTTACACCCAAACTTTAGCTTGCTATGATCTACTCTACTACTTTATTGATTGGTAATAACTTGTGTATCTTTTAATGTCATTTGCACATTATGTTGAAAAAAAAAAACCCCATGTCAAATACCAGCGTGCAGGTCAGTTACATTGCTATCTCAGTGTCTCTCCTCTGCTCCATTGTTACGTCTATCAGCAGGTCTCAACAAGGGAAGTCACATCAACCTGCTACATGTTGCATATTTCCTAATTTGGACATCAGTCCTGGAGTTGTGGGTGTTCCCCAGAGATAAAGCTGAGCTACTGATACACGCGAAGTGTTCCCAAGGGACTCTCCATAACCTGTTGTTCCCCTTCTCCTTTTGATCAAATTAGGTTGTAAAAAATTCGCAATAACTGAAAGAAATAAATCGCAATAATCACTTTTGAAGTTCCTCCCTACACATTACATGGTGTGCTGTCTCTGTGTTATGGGTGTATAAAAAAGTCTGTCTACAGTCCATATATTACTTTTGAATGTTTACAAGTTTAAGACAAAGCAATTATGACCAAGCTATGTGATGTCAGTAAATCAACACAGAACGGATGGTGCTGTCATCCATGATGTTTAGGTTATAGGGTCATCTGATATTCATACTGGTTAGATAAAGCAATGCTTCCTGTGAACGCAGCCTTCTTGAATGTCATCCAGGGTCAACTTCCCCCTTGTGTCAGCAAATCTATGTTTAACTCTGTTCCACTTCTGTTTACTTTGCAGAACTGGAAAACTGATTTAAAGTAAATCAACTTGCATTTCCTCTAAAGACATCCATAAACACTGTTACAAACACAACTAAATACAACATATGAGTAAGTACATTTAGCACTAACTTTATCCAGAGAGGTGTAATTGTCCGAGTTCATATTTCACTAATCCAGTCATTTCAAATGTATGTGGGTGGATAATGGAGTCAAAGTCCTGACTTACTTCATCTGTGCTCATTTTTGTCAGAGCTCATTCTTAAAACACAGAAACAGGTTCTTAGGGAATAAATACAGGCAAGTCTTATGAGGTCAATGACTAATAAAATATTAGACATGGAGATTAACTGTTGAGTTATGGCGACCACCTGTTGAGCCTGTTAACCAGCCTACTTTTGGAGGTAAGATCAGATCACCTATTTATGATGGAAGGTCACAGGTCAATGAAATTTTACTTGAGCCATAATGTGTTTTTGTTGTATTTATGTGTATTGATGTGTATATTTATTTTCTGGTTCTTTTCACACTAATGTTGTTGCTGTTTTATGTTTGTTACCTCACTAATTAACAAATTATATCAACATACATACTAAAACTGAAGCATAAAAATTATGCAAAAATGATCAACTGGTTACCTTAGTGAACGGTTGAAGACACAGGGCCTTTCACTGACGAAAACAAGGCAGTCAGTGTGAGTCGTGCCATAATGGGCTTTTAATGAAACCAATTAAATCTATAAAACAATAAAACCAAAGTTAGAGAAGGGAGCTAATAGACAGTCGCACTGTGACCTAGTGTCCATCAACCATGGTGAGAGGGATTGGCAGTATGATATCTGTAAAAACAAGACAGATACCACCACAAACAAAAGAAACACAGACTAAATAATGTGCCACTACATACCTCAAACTATGAAAGGTGAATGAACTCCCAGAGCACCAACTACACCTGTGACTGGAGGCCACCACCAACTGCAGTACTAAAAGCAAAAAGAAAACATCTAAAAACTTCTAAAACCTCTAAAAGCAATAAATAAATACTGAGAACATTGATTAAAACTAAACTTAAACCTCAAATAAACAGTAGCCGGTGCTGCCTGTAAAAACATTGGATTTTACACATAAATAAAATATTCTTACTTTGAGCCAGGTATTTCCTTTTTTTTTTTGTTTTTTTTTTGAGCACCCTTAAAATTATGGCAAGACCCATTAAAACATTAAAAATACAGGTACCTCAGGGTATATTTGCACTCCTACAACATTAAAAAAGTGTACAGGGTGATAAAAGAATTGTAAAAACATATAATAAAAGCTGTTAACTGGTCAGCAGCAAGAGCAAGGACAATCTGACACAGTGCAGGCAGTCAAACAGCCTAACACTTGTGCTCGCTGACCTAATATCTGACCTAAATTTACTGAAGTGTTGGTACGCTGCATTTGTTGGGACAGAGCCAGGCTATTAAGTGGCTACTGACAATAGCTCAGCCATTCAGATTTGAGAATGGTAGCTTACCAATCTTTTCCCACAATGTCAAACATATTAAACCTTTGACTGGTGTCTTTTGTAGATCCGTAAAGCAAATTGAAGGATTTTTTTACAAGCTGGAAACCCAAATTTGTTCTTTTTAAAGGTTGATTTATATGTTCATTAGTAAATGATTTATTAACATTAATAAAGCCATTTACTGTAAAGCACACTTGACATATACTTCCTCTTTCTAGTACTAAGTGGCTCCAAGTATTAAGTGTCATTGTTATCTGGCCTTCCTTCCTGCCTCGGACTCAAAGCTGGACTGGACGAGGGGAAGGATGGCATTTGGCATAGTAAAAACAGACAGAGAGTAAAAACAAAGTTGATATGAGGGAAACTAAACAGTTGGAGATAACATGTGGAGTATGAATGGAATGCGGGTTCTGTAGAAATGTGAATTTATTCATCAGTCAGCTCTTGCAAGTAGTTTTGAGTTGTTTGAAGAATACAAATTCCTTGACTGTGTCCACCAAAAATAGGCTTATCTAGCAACAGAGATGATGTTTGATTGCAGTACAGTTTTGAGGTACTTGTAACTGAATATTCCCATGTATTGCTACTTTATACTTCCACTCCACTACATTTCACAGAGAAATATTGTACTTTCTACTCCATTTTAGTTACTTTTCAGATGAAGATTTGACACAATGGATAATATAACAAGCTTTTAAAATACAACACATTGTTCAAGATGAGACCAGTGGTTTCCAACCTTTTTGGCTTTTGACGTCTTACAAAAAGCAGTGTGTAGTCGGGGTCACATTTCAGATGTCTATGAGTAGTTAACAGCTCCACAAAATAGTTTTTCCCTCTAAACTTAAGTACAATTTTGAGGTGCTTGTACTTGAATATTTCCATTTATTGCTACTTTATACTTCCACTCCACTACATTTCAAAGGGAAATATTGTACTTTCTACTCCACTACATTTATTTGACAGCTTCAGTTATTTTTCAGGTGAAGATTTGACACAATGGATAATATAACAAGCTTTTAAAATACAATACTTTTTGTCTTTGACATATTACGAAAACCAGTGTGTAGTCGGGGTCACATTTCAGATGTCTATGAGTTGTTAACAGCTCCACCAAATAGTGATTTTTCCCTCTAAACTTCTCACATGGTTTCGTTTCAATAAATGTTCAAACGATCCAATATTTCACCAAAAATCAAAGATTAGAGAAAAAGTCCAAAAACTAAAAACAGATTTGTGCATCAGAACTTTATTTTTTTTTTTTTTATTTATTTCCTCTCTCATTAATCATCTCACGACCCCTCAGATTTATCTGGTGACCCTTTAGAGGGGTCCGACCCTTACGTTGGGAACCACTGGACTAAACTAGCTAACTGTATATAAAGTAGTTCAAACTAGCTCCACCTCCAGCAGCTACAACAGTAACATGCTGCTCTAACACCGATGCTTCAATATAAATAATCTAATCTTTGCTGCTAATACTTCTGTACTTTTACTTAGGTAGGATTTTTCATGCAGGACTTTTACTTACAATGGAGTATTTTACATTATTGTATTGGTACTTTTTTAAATGAATCATCGAAATACTGTGTGTGTGTGATATTGTGTGTGATTGGATCAGAGGTCTGTCTGGGCAGATTAAATCATAGGTTGACTCATAAATCTTTAAGTATCATGATCTTGTGATGACAAGTAAGCGGAGTTCCCCAAAAACTTTTTCCATTTCTCTAATCATGACGACATGAGTGGGAAGCTGCTATTCATAGTGGGTCTTCTTTTACTTTCAAAGTCAGTCGTTTCGTCTGTCGGACTCTGGCGCAACGTTAATTTTTACCAGGAGCTCTGTGTACTCTGAAGACTAACGGGACATAATGTTTTTTCTCTGTTACGCATTTTTCGCTGTTTCTTTGCTGAACTCTCTGCACGACTTCCATGTGTCCAGCTGTGGTGAGTCTTCTGCATTTGTTTCTCCGTCATAGAGAGTGTTTACTGCTCCATGTGGACGAAATGAACGATATAAAAATGCTTAAATAGCCATACAGTCTAGATATACGCCACCAAAGACAGTTTAGTGTGTTGTTTTGTTTGGTTGTTTAGTTATTTATTTATTTTTAATGTTTTCAACAGTCGTATATGAGATGGAATCAAAACTGGCACGTGCTCAAATGACTGGTTCAGATTCAGTTATAGTATAGTAGTTTATCTTTGAATAATTTGTTTGCCAAAATGTGTTTTTCTTTCATTATTGTTTGCTGTATTGTATAGTAATGTACTTGTAGTGTATGATATAAAGCCTCTATAGTGTTATATATAGTGTTCTATGTGTGGAAATGTTGCTCTGAGTTATTTTGTTTACACTGTGTGTCCTGAAAAACACATGTAAGCAGGACAACTGCTAATGTTCAGTTTATAGACCATTTTAGGTTGACCAGTAACATCCATCCATTAAGTAGAGATGGATATTCTATATAGGAAAAATATAAATTAGTTGAGTAAACTCTGTTACATGATAAACAGCACTGATTGGTTTCTTGAATGACATTGTGTGTGAAATGACTGTTAAATGTACTTTCATAGTTTTAATGTTCAAGTTTTTTCATCTCGGCATTTCATGTCTGTGTTACAGATGAAAACTGTGCAGATAAACCTGTATTCACTCCATCCAGACTGGTAGTGAAGTTTGGTGACCCAAGCTCTGCCACGTGCTTGGCTTGTCAGCATACTTGCCCAAACGAGTTATTTGGTTTGGAAAACTCTGTGGGGGTCACTACAAAAAATGGAACCACGATTTCATGGGAGGTTGACAGCCTGACTGAATGGGATACATCTCCCATGTGCTATTATACTGATAATAATGATAACCAGTGTTGTAGCACCCTGCCTGTAACCGTCTATCGTAAGTAAACTTGCTGTTGAACAAAACATCACTGTAACAATTAAATATATATAATCAAAATAATAAATAAATATGTTGAATAGATTTAGGTTTTTTTTATTGTCAGCTGTAGTTCACCACCTTTATCTTACTGTGTGCGTCTCTCACTACATCCCTCTGTTTGTCTCCCCAGAGCCTCCAAAAAATGTCAGTTTCAGCTTCCTAAATCACTCTGGGCCGATGACTGCGGGTCATCTGTACACACTGCAGTGTCACGTCCAGGAAGTTGCTCCTGTTGGTAACCTCAATGTGACCTTCTACAGAGGACAGACAGAACTGCACAGACTACAGTCCAACAACACAGAAAAGACACCAGTGACTGAGACCTTCACTCTGGTTATCACCCCTAGTAAAGAAGATGATGGAGGACAGTACTGGTGTGAAGCCAAGCTAGACCTGGGAGCTGAAGGACCACAGACTCCTCCAGTGGTGGAGTCAGGAAAACTCACAGCAACAGTCTACTGTGAGTCTGACATCAAAATGGACACACATCTTATTTCTGAGACAGCTAGTAAAAGTTTTAATGTGACATTGACAAAAAAACACATGACACAAACACATAACTCTTTAAAAAAGTTTTATTTGGTCATCATGTTGGCCTCTTTTGTGGTTCACAATTTTTCAAGTCTGTCTTAAAACAACTGTCAGGTGCCCAAATGTGTTTTCCTGGCCATTCATAATGCACTAATATGGATGGGGGCCAAAATCCACAGTGTGTGTGAAGGGATCTTCTAATGGCCAGTATGAACAGAAGGAATGATTACAGCGAGGAAAACATCTTTCAATGGTTATTTGGGCACCTGACTATTGTTTTAAGACAGGCTTGACAAATTGTGAACCAGTCCTCTAAATAAATGTTTCCCTCTAATATAGTGAAGTAAAAGTATATTGTAGTAGAAACCGAAAGTGATGTAAAATGGCCTGTTAGGGACAGTACTGTGGTAAAAGTAGTTTGGTACTTTCCACCACTGCTCTTTTACACTGTATATCTGCATTCATCTGTTTAAAGTTCAACATTGTTTCCATTTCTCTGTAATGACATGTTTTGTATCTTCCCTCCCTCAATCAACACACAGATGAGCCTCAGCTAAAGGAGTCATCACATCTAGATCTGATCACCGTCACAGAAGGAGACCGTCTACAACTGGACTGCTCTGCTGTGGGAAACCCCAGCCCCTCTTACAACTGGACGCTCCCATCAGCCAGTGGTTCCCCCTTCAGTGACGACATTCTCACTATCGAGTCTGTAACTTTGGACCACAAGGGGCAGTACATCTGTTCTGTCCACAACAACATCGGGACTGTCACTGTGAAGTTTAACGTGGATGTCAAAGGTGAGTTTAAAGTTTTGTCATTTTCAGTCTTCAGGGTTGTGATTGTTAGAGCAACTGCAGTATTGCTTTCTCACAGCAGTGGAAAATTTCAACACATGTGACGTCAATGAACTTCCTCTTTAAGATAGTTTTGGCTTTGTCATTAGTCTGATGTATAACATTATCTGTTCCTGTTTTCTTTACCCAAACCCCTCACCCAACCCTCTGCAGGGAACAACATGTACATTATTTTAGTGGTACTATTAGTCCTTTTTCTGGCAGCAATTGTCTTCATCAGTGTATACGTCCATCTGTACAAAGAAAGCCGAAAGGGACGGTACAACCTGAAGGACGTTTTCCATCTTCGCTCTCCTCACGTTGCTGTGCCTATTGGAGAGTAAATTTGTGGATAAGGCACCGCATGTGTATGGACAACCTGCAACTGTTGATATGTCATGAGCTGCAGTTAGCTGTAAAGCACAGATGTATTTATCCTAACCCAAACTACTGTAGAAATCACCAGAAGTCTCTATATCTCAGGTTTAACACATACATGCTGTGCATATGTTTAAACTCAGGTTTAAGCTGAGAGATTTCAGTGGTGCTCTGTTTAAGAAGAGATATCTATTGTTTAGATTATTTCAATATGTCAAAAAAATGTGTATTGTTCACCATGTATAGTGTTATGGGGACAAGTCCTCCGTTAACTGTGAAACTGTGAATTTTGTCACTATATGCGTTACATTTTATTTTATAAAGCCAGAGAAAGGATTGTTAATCGGACAAACTAGTGATCTATGTTTTTCTTGTTGTCAACAATGCATGTAAACACTAAAATGAGCAATGTGTTAGTTAGTCTGTCTCTCAGTGTTTTCTGACCTCCTCACCCTGTCTGTGGCTCTCAGTCCATTCATTTCTACTGAAGACTTAAAGCTTTAAAAATTAGTCACAAATATAGTTCCATTTTTAAGGGGCTCAGCAATTGCCTACAGCAGCTGGGCACTGTAGTTTTTTATCCTATAGGATATCCTGTAGGATTTATATATGATTACCACTACAAAAATCTTATAAGTTTGTCCAATAGGATTAAGTCTTATAAAAGTCTCAAAGTACTTAAAGTTCCAAAATGCTATACTCTTATAAGAGTTTGATAATATTATAATCCTTTAGGATTGACCATATAATCTTATACCTCTATAGGATTATAGGTTTGTTTGTCTTATTCAAAATCCTATATGTTTTGAAATTTAAGTTATTGCTTGTAAAGAAATGTCAATTGACTTTATGTACCTTTAATTTCTAGATATAGCATTTTCAAAATAAATATGTTATAAGCAGAGATACACTCAACCAATCAATCTGTTAACTTACTTCATTATCTTGAAATCATTACAGAAATTATTACAAAAATAAGAAGAAGAAAAAAAGCTTTTAAACTCCATCTAGGCACCTGGGAAGAGCTTATGAAAAAGACAGACAGACAGAGTGAGAAACATGGAGGAGACAGAGAGGGAAAGAGAGATTAGTACGATCAATACAAGGTACAGTTCATATTTACTGATATCTGTCTGTGCATTTATCTCAAAGCTTCATGCAACTGGACTGATCCAATGACTGCTCTAATCCATTACTCTAGCACTGGTAGGACACCTATTCACAACTGTGGCAGGTAATCAATTATGCTTCCATTAACTTTAAACACACCTTCAAGTTACATCGAGGCCATATTCTTTCTTCTGCTCAACTTGTGTTCGTCTGCACACTTCTGTGCAATCAATTTCTTAACTTCAGTTCTGCTCAGACCTGCTTTGTATTCCACATGTATTCTGCAGATGAAAACAAAAGACAGAGGACAAAGTTGACAGATAAATATCAATTACTGAAGTAACCATGGTTTATCCAGTTGATATTTTACCATAAGAGTATGTATCAGAGTTTTACTGTGTATTGTATAAGATATATATGTCATAAAATCTAAATTGTTAGGGCTCTCATCAGCCAAGACAGCGTAATCTGTGTTAATTACCATGTAATTTTAATTTTGTTAATCAAGATCATCCTACCAACATACTTGCAAAACATGCGAAGCTGACAACATTTCTACAACAGCATATGTTAAAGAAGGAGTATCACTTTCCTTTTAAACAATCAGCAAGGAAAGAAAATTAGAAATTAAGAAATTGGATGTAATTTGATTTTAGAACTCTCCATCTTTCCTTATTTTTTGACAGCTAAGTCAAGGCCCTTTCAGAAGATGAGTCTTAAGCATTGCTAGCGTCATCTAACTGTCAAAGTAATGGCTTTTGGGCATTCTGACTGTATGCTATTAAAAAGCTTCCATAATGACTGTTACGGGACTGCTACAGATCTGTGCACATGTGTGATATTTGGCATCTGATATGTGAGAAAGAACCAAAATTGTATATGAAGTTAATATGAGACATCTAAATTGGTCTTTTTTGGTATGAAATTCTATCTTTGCGTTAGTGTCTCTACACTGTAGTTTAGGATGGAAATACTGTCTGAGGAAACACAAAGAGGGAATCTTGAACTAAAACGTCTGTATATTTGGAGGTTATACACTTGATTTGACTAATTCAGTTTGCTGATGCCTCATATGAACAGTCAGTATGAACAGGAGGAATGATTACAGCAAGAAAAACATGTTTCAATGTACATATGGCAAACCCACCTGTCTTTTCCCTGACAAATAAACAAATAAAGTCAACTAAAGTACACCTCAACCACTTTCTCATCATTTTGGCTCACCAATAATGTCAGAAACTTTGTCCAGGTCCAGCTGTGGCTTTGACTCTTTCTCCATGAATGCATTTGATTTTTTCCAGTTTCACTGTGGCTTGCAAGCAACTGCCTTCCTAAGACCATGAGTTACAGCCACCTTGTGGCCTTTTTGAGAACCTCCCACCCACTTAATATGTGCAAATTGGCCTGCAGTGATAGTGGTGTTTGGACCAATTTTCACCTTCAGATGACAAAATATAGGCTTAAAACAAGTACAAGAATACTACAATCCTTTTAGAAAATATACTGATTAATTTACAACTTCCCTCTGTGAGACAACCTCACTGGCCTCTGGTGGGACTTCACTGGGCCCCTGCTCTGCTTCAGAGCAGGCTATATTAGTACTAAAACCCAGATAGCATACAGAAGTGATGCAGCACTGCTGGCCTTCTTCTAGCGAGGACAAAATGGATGTGAGCCTGAAATGGCCCGCATGTAAAATAGCAAATATAGCCCAAATATCCCAAAGCAAATGTGAACCTTTTTTGGTAAAGATGCAGTGCTCTCAGGCATGTGTATTTTGGATGTGGGCCAGTTCTGGTTTATCTGGTTTGTTCTTGGTTGACATACAGCTTGCTTGTGGCCCAGATATGGGGAACAGGAGTGGTAGTGCCATCATTCCACGCGGTATGTGGGCCGCATCTGGGCCACGGCAATTTTGCTATCTGGGTACAGCTTCATGTATGCTAATATCTATTTGTGTATGTCTTTGTAATTCAAATGCTGCGCAAAATACAGTATAATAAAACTGTTGATTAAAAAACTCACATTTATCAAAGGAATTCCAAACAAGTAAATCAAACTAAATGATGTGCAAAGATTTGATTTATGTTTCTCATGTGCTTTATTAAGTACATAATGCATAATGTTTATTAACATAATGTTTTACAGTATATTAAAGAACTGGGTGCTATTTAAAATGGTTGAATTGATTAATTGGGGGGGAAAGAAGAAAAAACAAGGTTGGGAACCAGCGGACAAAACTATCTAACTGTATATAAAGTAGTTGAAACCAGCTCCACCTCCAGCAGCTACAACAGTAACATGCTGCTCTAACACTGATGCTTCAGTATTAATAATCTAATGGTGTCATATACAATAATATATCAGTCAGAGGGACCAAACCACTACTTTTACTGCAATGCAACTACATTTACTACAACTTTTATTTAGGTAGGATTTTTCATGCAGGACTTTGACTTGTAATGGAGTATTTTTACATTGTTATATTGGTATTTTTACTTGAGTAAAGGATCTGAATACATCTTCCACCACTGATATTGTGTGTTTGTGTGTGTCAGTGGATCAGAGATCTGTCTCAGCAGCTGAAATCATAGGTTGACTCACGTCACAATATCATCAACATCCTGTGTTGGCAAGTTAACAGATTTCTGCATAAACCACCGGAGTTATGTTCACGTATCTGGTGATAAGGACGAGACTGAGAAGCGGGTACCATCCTGTACATGGTGGGCTTTCCTCGGCGTTTTTACTTTCAATTTCAGACAAATCGTCTGTCGGACTTTGGTCTCAACGATTTTTATTACCAGGACCTCTATTTACTCTCAAGACTAACGGGACATAATGTTTTCTCTCTGTTACGCATTTCTCGCTGTTTCTTTGTTGAACTCTCTGCACGACTTTCATGTGTCCAGCTGTGGTGAGTCTTCTACATTTTTTGTCCGCCATAATGAGCGTTTACTGCTCCATGTTGACGAAATTAATGATATATAAATGCTTAAATAGCCATACAGCCTAGATATACGCCATCAAAGACAGTTTAGTGTGTTGTTTTGTTTGGTTGTTTATTTATTTTTTAATGTTTTCAACACTTGTATATGAGATGGGATCAAAATTGGCACGTCTTCAAAGGACTGGTTCAGATTCAGTTATAGTATATCGGTTTATCTTTGAATAATTTGTTTGCCAAAATGTGTTTTTATTATTGTTTGTTGTATTGTATAGTAATGTACTTGTAATGTATGATATAAAACTTCTGTAGTGTTATATATAGTGTTCTATGTGTAGAAATGTCTTTCTGAGTTATTTTACTTACACTGTAAACTTTATACAACATGCTTTGACAGTGCTGTAAAATAAAATACCAATAAAGCACATTTGAATTTATAGTAAACACTTACCAAACTGACAGAGAAAGTGTATGTGTGTGTGTGTGTGTGTGTGTGTGTGTGTGTGTGTGTGTGTGTGGTTTACTACTTTCGGGGACAAATTTCTGACTTCAAACCAGTTAATTGGGGACAAAAGTCATGTACCCAATTGGTAAAACGTTAATTTTTGGGTCAGTGGTTATAGTTAGGGTTAGGGTAAGTCTACAGGAAATGAATGTAAGTCTATGTAATGTCCCCAGAAGTGACCTATGACAACGTCTGTGTGTGGGTGTGTGTGACTGGGTGTGTGCTGAAAAAACACATGAAAGCAGGACAACTGCTAATGTTCGGTTTCCTGACCATTTTAGGTTGACCAGTAACATCCAGCCATTAAGTAGAGATGGATATTCTATGTAGGAAAAATATAAATTAGTTAAAAATTAGTTGAGTAAACTCTGTTACATGATAAACAGCACTGATTAACTGTCGGTGTCTTGAATGACATTGTGTGTGAAACTGTTTTATGTGCCTTTATAGTTTTAATGTTCAAGTTTTTTCATCTCGGCATTTCATGTCTGTGTTACAGGTGGAAACTGTACAGATAAACCTGTATTCACTCCATCCAGACTGGTAGTGAAGTTTGGTGACCCAACCTCTGCCACGTGCTTGGTTTGTCAGCACGCTTGCCTAAACAATACATATGGTTTGGAAAAGTCTGTGGGGAATGCTACAAAAAATGGAACCACAATTTCATGGAGAGTTGACAGCCTGACTGAATTGGATATAAATGCCATTCTGTGCTATTATACTGGTGATGATAATAACCAGTGTTGTAGCACCCTGCCTATAACCGTCTATCGTAAGTAAATTTGCTGTTGAACAAAAAATACTACTGTAACAATTAAATAAATATAATCAAAATAAGAAATAAATATGTTGGATAGATTTAGGTTTTTTCATATTGTCAGCTGTATTTCAACCACCTTTATCTTACTGTGTGCGTCTCTCACTACAGCTCTCTGTTTGTCTCCCCAGAGCCTCCAAAAAATGTCAGTTTCAGCTTCCTAAATCACTCTGGGTCGATGACTGCGGGTCATCTGTACACACTGCAGTGTCACATCCAGGAAGTTGCTCCTGTTGGTAACCTCAATGTGACCTTCTACAGAGGACAGACAGAACTGCACAGACTACAGTCCAACAACACAGAAAAGACAGCAGTGACTGAGACCTTCACTCTGGATATCACCCCTAGTAAAGAAGATGATGGAGGACAGTACTGGTGTGAAGCCAAGCTAGACCTGGGACCTGAAGGACCACAGCCTCCTCCAGTGGTGGAGTCAGGAAAACTCACAGCAACAGTCTACTGTGAGTCTGACAACAAAATGGACACACATCTTATTTCTGAGACAGCTAGTAAAAGTTTTAATGTGACATTGACAAAAGAAACGTTACGTCACAAACAATGACAAAAGACAAAAATGTCTTTTACTTCACTACATTAGAGGGAAACATTTATTTAAAGGACGGGTTCACAATTTTTCCAGTCTGTCTTAAAACAACAGTCAGGTGCCCAAATTTCCATTGAAAGATGTTTTCCTCGCTGTAATCATTCCTTCTGTTCATACTGGCCATTCAAAATGCACTTATATTGATGGGGGCCAAAATCCACAGTGTGTCCACAGTCATTTTGTGCAAAAATACATTTAAAAGTTTATCTGAAGTTTATATGAGGCTTCAGCAGTCTGAGTTGGACATATCAAGTGGATATGTGCCACATTTACAGTCTTTTTAGCATCAAATTCCCTCTTTATGTTTCCTCAGACAGTGTTTCCCTGTTGAGTTGCAGTGGTAGTAAAGTAACAAAAAGAGGGACTTTGGCACTAAAAAGACTGTAACACTGAAAGATATCTACTTGATTTGACTAATTTGAAGCTTCAGATTAGCTTCAGATAAACTTTTAAGTACGTTTTTGCACAGAAGGAGGACTGTGGATTTTGGCCTCCATCACTTACATTGTAAGTGCATTATGAAGGGATCTTCTAATGGTCAGTATGAACAGGAGGAATGATTACAGCAAGAAAAACCTATTTCAATGGTAATTTGGGCTCCTGACTATTGTTTTAAGACAAACTTGAAAAATTGTGAACCCATCCTTTAAATAAATGTTTCCTTCTAATAGTAGACCTATGTTGTAGCAGAAACTAAAAGTAACATAAAACAGCCAGTTAGTACTGTGGTGTAAAGTTCAAAATTGTTTCCATTTCTCTGTAGTGATATGTTTTGTATTTGTCCCTCCCTCAATTAACACACAGATGAGCCTCAGCTAAAGGGGCCATCACATCCAGATCTGATCACCGTCATGAAAGGAGACCGTCTACAACTGAACTGCTCTGCTGTGGGAAACCCCAGCCCCTCCTACAACTGGACGCTCCCATCAGCCACTGGTTCCCCCTTCAGTGACGACATTCTCACTATCGAGTCTGTAACTTTGGAGCACAAGGGGCAGTACATCTGTTCTGTCCACAACAACATCGGGACTGTCACTGTGAAGTTTAACGTGGATGTCAAGGGTGAGTTTAAAGTTTTTTCATTTCAAGTCATTTTCAGTCTTCAGGGTTGTGATTGTTAGAGCAACTGCAGTATTGCTTTCTCACAGCAGTGGAGAATTTGATGTGACGTCAATGAACTTCCTCTTTAAGATGGTTTTGGCTTTGTCATTAGTCTGATGTATAACATTATCTGTTCCTGTTTTCTTTACCCAAACCCCTCACCCAACCCGCTGCAGAGAACTACACGTACATTATTTTAGCCGTGGTACTATCAGTCATTGTTCTGGCTGCAATTGTCTTCATCATTGTATACATCCATCTGTACAAACACAACCAAATGGGGCGGTACAACCTGAGGGACGTTTTCCGTTATCGCTCTCAACATGTTGCTGTGCCTACTGGAGAGTAAATTTGCAGGTGAGGCATCACATGTGTGTGGACAACCTGAAACTGTTGATATGTCATAAGCTGCAGTTAGCTGTAAAGCACTGATGTACTTATCCTAACCCAAACTACTGTAGAAATCACCAGAAGTCTCTATATCTCATGTTTAACACATACTTGCTGTACATATGGTTAAACTCAGGTTGAAGCCGACACATTGAAATGTTGCTCTGTTTAAAGGTTCTGTATGTAGGAATCAGAAATATCTTCTCTTTAGTGACATCTGTGGCCGTTAAATGAAGTTCAGTCAACAACCTGGTGCTCACGCTCGTGTGTTCATGGCGTGAGACTGTTGTAAGTGATCTCTTTTTCCGTGCTTACACTTCTCATAATTACATAAAAGATTTCTAATGTTGTGTTTTGGACCATGTTTCATCAAAGCATCTCTCATCATCAGTCAGCCCCCCCCCCCCCCCCCCCCCCCCCCAACACAAAAATGCGTTAATTAACCACCTGAACCTGACCCAACCCGCAAACCGCCAACTTTCTTTTTACCAACCTTTTTACAAAACACCAGTAAGCTCAGTGAGCTGTTGTTGGTGCGCTTATTACGACCTGTGGACTACCATCTGAAAAAACAAAAGAGGTAAGCTATGTTCTGCTATCGCTCTGGAGCTTGTTTTCTGCTCCTTTGTTGAGGAAATAATGTTTTTGCTTCGTGTGCTTGGGAGTGGGCGACTTGTCATTGCGGGGGTGTTTTGTTGTGAAATGTGTAGTGGTTGATAGATGCAGCTAGTCGTCTCATTAGCTGGAGAGCTAATATCTGCAGGGTGTTTCTAGTTGCATAGCACCATTTTTGTTGCGTCGGTCGTTGCAGGTCGTTTGTTGACATTAGCGGGAGAGAGGCAAGGCACTCAGGAGCGCGAAAAAACGTCACTTCCATTGGATTTTTGCAGGAAATCCAGCCCGAGTCCTTCACATGGAAATCAGTCCACAGGCTGTTACAGACAACAGAGAAAGTCGGAGGAGGTCTCATTTTTTATGTTACATTACTACTTGTTCACTAATTGGCAATAAGAAATGATTAATACATGTAAATTGCTTCAAAATTCTACATATAGAACCTTTAAGGAGAGAAATCTATTGCTTATTTAACAAAAATGTATATTGTTCAACATGTATAGTGTTATAGGGACAAGTGCTCCATTAAGTGTGATATAAATGTAATATTTCATCATTATATGGGTCATATTTTATTTTATAAAGACAGAAGTAGGATTGTTTATCTAACAAACCAGCATTTTACAATATTTTTCTTGTTGTCAACAAATCATGAAAACACTGTCTGTGGCTCTCAGCCATTCATTTCTACTGAAGACTTAAAACTTTTAAAAAAAAATAGACACAAATATAGTGATATTGATGATAATATAATATCAATGTTTCAAATGAGCTGTAAGACCAAGTTTATAATTCAATTGAGTAGTAGTGCACATTGTTTGATTATAAGATGTTCATTTTATTGAGAAATTGCAAGTAGCTTATATTTAAATAGGAACATTTGAAAAACTGGAGCTGATTTTCTATTTTGCGATTTTCTAAGGGAAATAGAAAATAAACAAGAAAATAAAATAGAGCATTATTATCAAAACATCCAGTGTATCTGTCGGTGAACATACTGTTTTACTGTTACTATTTCATTTTGTTTGTGTTACTGCAAAGAACTTTATAATAGAACTTTAAAATATTTTTTAGAAAGGTTGTGTATAAATAGAGATTAATATGATGAAATTCTCACATTGAACTTTACAGGTCCTAGTCAAATAGTCCTACAGGATTCCAAAAGGAATTTCCAATTAGAAATTCTGTTTGATTTTGGAACCATTCCTATAGCATATCCTATAGTATTGTATTGTATAAATCCTATAGGATGTCCTATAGCATTGTATTGTATAAATCCTATAGGATGTCCTATAGCATTGTATTGTATAAATCCTATAGGATATCCTATAGTATTGTATTGTATAAATCCTATAGGATGTCCTATAGTATTGTATTGTATAAATCCTAAAGGATATCCTATATACAAACAAATGAAAAACTCTGGACAAGAGGCCAATGCATTTCCATCACTGTAGGGTAATGGAGAAATACAATTTACTGAGTTTTGAGACTTTTAGATTATTTTCAAATGTGTGCCTTGTTTATAAAATTGAAATGGTTTGACCCCTCCTCCACTATGTGACTTTGTGTACACTCACTCAGTAAATTCTATTAGATCCTCCAGAATATCCTCTATATGAGATTGTACCATTTCGTCGCACTGCATTTGGACAGTCAGCTTTCTCTGTGAAAGCCACAACTCAGTGGAACGTCCTATCTGACGATATGAAGAGCTGCAGTTCCATCAGTACCAAATTAAACCAAATTTAAAAAGTCTGCTAAAAGCTCTGTAACTACTGACTCTACATTTTATCTCATGGTCTTCTCATGAATGCTTAATCTTGCTTTTAATTCAACAAGCTTACATTATTATTTTCTAGTTGACAATGTGTGTATCTTTGTATTTTGTATTATGTGTCCTGTGTGTATTTTGCTTTGTATTGTTTGTTATTGTTCTGTTTTATTTGTGACCTACTGAAGGGACTGCAGATGAAAATGAGCTATAAGCTAAAACTGGCACAGTACATCAAATGGTAACATTTATGTTTAACACTGTATATGGTCCCAATAAATAAGACATGTTTTGTTTCCTCAAGATGCGTGCCTGTCTGGTAATTGATGATGCGTTTATCCTCGTTAGGTGCTCATTGAGACCACATGAGTTCCCTTCAGCTTTCTCCCCTGCTTGAGCAGTGTTGTTTTTTATTTTCTGCTCACAAAGTGAATTATTATGAGAGGATGACACGCCTCCATATCTCTGCTGTCTGCTTTTATCCCCTTGCTGTCAAGGAAGGCTATCAGCTGCTGTTCGAGGGAGGCCAGATTGGGCTTGGTGGGCTCTCCATCCACTGCCACAGCTCTGGCTCATGACAGGGGCCTGGTTTCCAAGGCGTTGACAATTAGGTCATTCATCCTGGAGTATTGTTCCAGGTCTGACACATATATGGTTTATCTTGCTAATACCATTGACGATTTTGTGATTGGGAGGAGTTACCATGTGGGTGGATCCAGGGCCGGCCCTAGGATTTTGGTGGCCCTAAACAAGATTTTGTTTGTGGCCCCAAAACACTCACAGCACAACCACCAAATCACACACAATGCTCATAACTCAATGAACATGAACAAAACAATGTCTATTAAAAATATATTACAATTTGAGAAGTTAAGATTCAATTAACAATTACAAAGTATTAAAAATAATAAATAATAAAGTCAATATATTTAAACTATACAAAGCAACAAACTTGCACATAACAAGGTCTATAAAAAAAGACAATGACAAATGAACACCAATAAAACCAAAAATATTTAGCCAAATAAATAGCAATGAAAACTCAATATAAGAGTGCAAAATATGCTAAATAAAGTGAACACTACAAAAGTCACTGGCAGGATACGGGCAATCCTCGCGGATAGACAAAGATTTGGATACAATTGTGTCAGTTTCTTCTTCTGGACAAAGTCCAGCAGTTCAAATACAGACATCCTGTTTCTAACTGAGAAGAGTTTCTGATTTCCATGGCCAGCTCTCTCCCATAAATGTCGGCTTCTTCTTCACTCAGTGCGTTCTCAAGTTCCTCACATTGTTTCTCCAGTGCTTCATCATCCAAGATTGGGAAGTTTATCAGTACCCCAATCTTGCTTTTAACTTGTCCAAGTGTTTCAAACACTGCAGACGCAGTCATGTACTCTGTTAGGTCTGTCAGGTACCTCTGTTATGACCTCTGCAGCTGCAGTCACATCAGAGGAGGGAGTAGATGCCCCCGAAGTCTCTGACGATGTCCCCTCAGCAGCAGTCATGTCAGCTGATGAGGTAGATGGTGGTGCAGTGAAAGTTCCTCCAAAATATTTCAAAAACGCCCCTGAAAAGATTATATATTGGATTATTAACATTCTTTAAATAAAGGCTGTAAGACATTACATTGGTATGTTACATGTATCTTCCAGGCCTATTTATTAACCACACAACAAACGCAATTTTATCCAAATATGCAAATTATCCAATTATTATAAGTATGTCCAAATATGATCTACAAAGATACCATTTAACATAGCTAGAAAGCTAATGGTCAGTCTGAAACAATTGAGGGTAATTTGGACACTTGATATTTCATATATTAAAATAATAACTCAAAACACCAATTAAATGTTGCAGGAAAACATTGGTTGCTAGTTAACAAGGAAAGCTGGCCTTTATGAAGTATAAATGATGCTTGCAATCCTACTCATGTTAGCTAGCAAGCAAATAGCAAGAAATCAAGCTTGTTCTAACGAAAAACGTTTCAGCTAAAATTAATACTTTATTTACTACTTTGTAGCCAGTTTGCCAAGTTAAAATGATTGTGGCTATGCTCAGTTTTCAAATTCAAATTCACTATCAAATTCATTCAATCAGATTCAATAAACAATAACATACCTTTATCCTGTGTTATTTTTCCATCTCTAATTTTCTCTTCTTTCGCCCTTGAGCGCCACTCCTAAATTTTCTTTTAGGAGCCATTTATGCAACGTTACTCAGTTCACCTAAATAAGTTGCAAATGGAGATGTGCCGCATTAACCAGCAGCAGACTCAACGAGCTCTTATAATATATCCATGATAACAACAAACCATTGACCAAACGTTACCCACAATGCCGCTAAGTTACCATGGTTACACGCTGAGTTCGTTGCTGCTGTTGCGGCTGTAAAACGGTGGATAAATTGTTTGCATCGTCACACAACTCCTGCGGAACGACTCATCTCACTATCAAAATTTGATCTATTCAGTCCGATAACAGTTGGAAAGTCTAGAAGAGCCGCACGATTAAATTATTTTATCCCCTTTCAAGTTAGCAAAGAGCTAACCGGAAGTTAGCTGCTCAGCCAGCGGATGTCTATGGCATGCTTTCACCCGCCCAGTACGGGAAAGTCGCCACAGATATCGGATTTAAAAACTCTTTATGTGATCTACAGAGAGATTTATCTGACGGTGATAGGCTTAATCAGCATTGTGTGAACTTGTCTGGAAAGGGCTTAATTGTAAAGGACGTTCATTTATATGTAAAGGTCCCGCACTGTAGTGTGAGGAGCGGGCCACACAGAAAGTCACACTGATCGCGTGGCCCCCCTAGCGGTTGTGGCTCCAAACAACCGCATAGAGTGTTTATGCCAGGGGCCGGCCCTGCACGGTGGATCCTCAATCCACTGCACTACAATGAAAGCTTTGTATTGAGTGAATACATAATGCAAAGCTTTCAGTGTGTCCACAATATGTCACTGTTTTTGAAGCACCAGCCTCCTTCCAGTAACAACTGCCACAAAACTCTGTTGTTACATATGTAGACAGTATATTCACTTACTTAACCTCTGTATTTTTTAAATTTGACAGATCAAATTCACAAAAACAAATGAAAATAATAATTTCTCAATTATATCTAAAGTATAGCCAACACTGAAATTAACATCAGTGCACATAGATTAATCAGTAACAAGAGTAAACCTGTAAGTATATACTGTGTTTATATTATGTGGTTAATAGAGGTTAATTAGGTTGATCACTTCTATGAGTTGAATTCTCTGTGCCTGAAAAGGCAGCTATAACATACATATAACTTTATTGGATTAGCACAAGCCACGAAGTTGTAGTTGTTAAACTTGATTTGAACCTGTCAGTGATTGAATTGTAAAATCGCTGATATAGCCTACCGGTTATAGTGGCTTTGTGTAATATTTTGTGCGTCTGTTATGTTTTTTCTAAACTTGGCGAACTCATAGATATCCCGCCTCTGGACCGCGTCCACGGACTCTCCCTCACTGGTAAAATGAGTCCGGAGTTTTGTGTTAAAATCAAGAGCTGAAAACAGCATATAACGGCCGCAAATTGATTGAGAACAGAAGACCCTCTGTTTATTTTTAGGATGTGCATTATTGTGCACATCCTAATAATAAAGCCTAATTCGGAAACGTTGACAGACTTTGGCAGATCAGCCAGGTTTATTAGCCTAGCTCAGCTCAGCAGCCTCCAGAACCAAAAACCATCTATTTTTCTTCGACCGGACAGGAACACACGGAGAATTCGAGGTAGGTAAACGGTGAGATGAGAGTTATATAGCGGTAAAGATGTATGGGGATGGATGACCATATAAGACATTTCTGGAGCTGTCTGCGATGGCCAGCCAGTAATAAAAAACAATAAATGAACACACACACACACACACACACACACACACACACACACACACACACACACACACACACACACACACACACACACACACATTCCAGTGGTGTCCCATACCCTAACATGATTTTTCAAGAATCCATTATATCCAAGTTAGATTCTTAGTAAGCAATAAGAGTCCTATTGGTAATTCTTGTGAAAACGAATAAGGGTCCTCTAAGATGTTTGAAATATATGCAAGATCCAATAGAAGGACTGTGAAAATCCTACAAGAAAGAAACATTTTTTTCTAAAATAAAAAAGCCTTGTAGATATGTATAGGAATCCTAAGGGATTTTATTGGAACCAATAGAAAAAAAAAACAGATTTCCAATAGAACTGCGAAATTCTAAAAGAACCAAAACCTTTCCCCATAGAATTCCTATAGCATTTTTAGAAATGTATGAGAATCTGAAAGGCTTTTATTGGAAAAGATTAAAATCCTATAGGACTTTTTGACTACTGAAAGCACTGCCCTGACCCACAATAACAGAAGCCCTGTGTGCATATATTCATGTGTATTTGTATGTTTATTGTGCCGCTTCTGTAGCTGAGTGAGAATGAAAAATAGGTATGTGTAAAAGCAAAAGTTTTTTAATGGGAATAACATGACAAAACTCACAATTAAATGGTGGCACTTTGTACATAACACTGACTTGTAACGGAGTATTTTACTTTGATATATTGGTACTTTTACTTAAGTAAAAGATCTGAGTACTTCTTCCACCACTGGGATCTTCTAATAGTCAGTATGAACAGGAGGAATGATGATGGCAAGAAAAACCTGTTTTAATGTTCATTTGGGCTCCTGACTGTTGTTTTAAGACAAACTTTAAGAAAAACTGTGAAGCCGTCCTTTACATAAATGTAGAGAATTACACTATTTCCCTCTGAAATATGGTGAAGTAGAAGTATACAGTAGCAGAAACTCCAGAAACTCACTTGACTTGAACTCACGTGACTTGAACTTTAAGCTAGTGTCAATAAATCTGACGGGTGATAGATTTCTGTGTAACACCTGTCGGTCAACCTCTCTGGTTACTGATCTACAGGCAGTTCCACTTGTAAAACTAACTCGCAATGGAGTATTTTACATTGCTATCTTGGTAGTTTTACTTAAGTGAATGATCTGAATACTTCTTCCACCACCGATAATGTGTGTGTTTGTTTGTGTCCGTGGATCAGAGTAAGTATCATCATCATCTTGTGCTGACAAGTTCGCAAAAACAACCAGTTTCTGGCACTTATCTAGTGACGATAACGTGCCTTGGAACCAGGTACCTACCCTCCCATTCATAGTGGGCTTTCTGTATTGCATTTACTTTCAATTTCAGTCGTATCCTGTGTCGGACTCTGGCCCAACGATTTTTATTACCAGGAGCTCTGTGTGCTCACAAGACTGAGGGGACATAATGTTTTCTCTCTGTTACGCATTTCTCGCTGTTTCTTTGTTGAACTCTCTGCACGACTTCCATGTGTCCAGCTGTGGTGAGTCTTCAACATTTGTCTCTCCGTCATAGAGAGCGTTTACTGCTCCATGTAGACGCAATTAATGACATAAAAAATACTTAAATAGCCTCACAGCCTAGATATACGCCATCAAAGACAGCTTAGTGTGTTGTTTTTTGTGGTTGTTTATTTATTTAGTACAACATGCTTTGGTACTACTGTACTTAAATATAATGCCAATAAAGCACATTTGAATTTATAGTAAATACTTACCAAACTGAAAGAGAAAGAGTGTGTGTGTGTGTGTGAGAGAGAGAGAGAGAGAGAGAGAGAGAGAAAGTGTGTGTGTGTGTGTGTGTGAGAGAGAGAGAGAAAGTGTGTGTGTGTTTGTGAGAGAGAGAGAGAGAGAGAGAGAGAGAGAGAGAGAGAGAGAGAGAGAGAGAGAGAGAGAGAGTGTGTGTGTGTGTGTGTGTGTGTGTGTGTGTGTGTGTGTGATTTACTACTTTCAGGGACAATTTTCTGACTTCAGCCAGTCAATTGGGGACAAAAATCACGCACCCAATTGGTAAAACGTTGATTTTTAGGTCAGTGGTTATAGTTAGGGTTAGGGTAAGTCTCCAGGAATGGAATGTAAGTCTATGTAATGTCTCCTGTGTGTGAGTGTGAGTGGGTGTGTCCTGAAAAACATTTAAGCAGGACAACTGCTAATGTTCGGTTTACAGACCATTTTAGGTTGACCAGCAACATCCAGCCATTAAGTAGAGATGGATATTCTATGTAGGAAAAATATAAATTAGTTGAAAATGAGTTGAGTAAACTCTGTTACATGATAAACAGCACTGATTAACTGTCGGTGTCTTGAATGACATTGTATGTGAAATGACTGTTTTATGTACTTTCATAGTTTTCATTGTGATTTCTAATTTTATGTTTCATGTTTTTCATCTTGGCATTTCATGTCTGTGTTACAGATGAAAGCTGTGCAGATAAACCTTTATTCACTCCATCCAGACTGGTAGTGAAGTTTGGTGACCCAACCTCTGCCACGTGCTCGGCTTGTCAGCATACTTGCCCAAACGATTTATATGGTTTGGAAAACTCTGTGGGGGTCCGTACAAAAAATGGAACCACGATTTCATGGGAGGTTGACAGCCTGACTGAATGGGATATATCTCCCATGTGCTATTATACTGATAATAATGATAACCAGTGTTGTAGCACCCTGCCTGTAACCGTCTATCGTAAGTAAATTTGCTGTTGAACAAAACATCACTGTAACAATTAAATATATATAATCAAAATAATAAATAAATATGTTGAATAGATTTAGGTTTTTTTTTATTGTCAGCTGTAGTTCACCACCTTTATCTTACTGTGTGCGTCTCTCACTACATCCCTCTGTTTGTCTCCCCAGAGCCTCCAAAAAATGTCAGTTTCAGCTTCCTAAATCACGCTGGGTTGATGACTGCGGGTCATCCGTACACACTGCAGTGTCACGTCCAGGAAGTTGCTCCTGTTGGTAACCTCAATGTGACCTTCTACAGAGGACAGACAGAACTGCACAGACTACAGTCCAACAACACAGAAAAGACACCAGTGAATGAGACCTTCACTCTGGATATCACCCCTAGTAAAGAGGATGATGGAGGACAGTACTGGTGTGAAGCCAAGCTAGACCTGGGACCTGAAGGACCACAGACTCCTCCAGTGGTGGAGTCAGGAAAACTCACAGCAACAGTCTACTGTGAGTCTGACAACAAAATGGACACACATCTTATTTCTGAGACAGCTAGTAAAAGTTTTAATGTGACAATGACAAAAAAACATATGACACAAACACATAACTCTTTAAAAAAAGTTTTATTTGGTCATCATGTTGGCCTCTTTTGTATCCTTTACTTAAAGAGTAACATTAAAGGACTGGTTCACAGTTTTTCCCGTCTGTCTTAAAACAACAGTCAGGTGCACAAATTTCCATTGAAAGATGTTTTCCTCGCTGTAATCATTCCTTCTGTTCATACTGGCCATTCATAATGCACTTATATTGATGGGGGCCAAAATCCACAGTGTGTCCACAGTCATTTTGTGCAAAAATACATTTAAAAGTTTATTTGAAGTTTATACGAGGCTTCAGCAGTCTGAGTTAGTCATATCAAGTGGATATGTGCCACATTTACAGTCATTTTAGCATCAAATTCCCTCTTTATGTTTCCTCAGACAGTGTTTCCCTGTTGAGTTGCAGTGGTAGTAAAGTAACAATAAGAGGGACTTTGGCACTAAAAAGACTGAAACACTGAAAGATGTCTACTTGATTTGACTCATTTGGACAGCTGAAGCTTCATATTAGCTTCAGATAAACTTTTAAGTACGTTTTTGCACAGAAGGAGGGCTGCGGACTTTGGCCTCCATCACTTACATTGCAAGTGCATTATGAAGGGATCTTCTAATGGTCAGTATGAACAGGAGGAATGATTACAGCTAGAAAAACCTGTTTTAATGTTCAGTCACCTGACCATTGTTTTAAGACAGACTTGAAAAATTGTGAACCTTTCCTTTAAATAAATGTAGAGGATAAAAATATCTCCCTCTAATATAGAAGTAGAAGTATATTGTGGCAGAAACTGAAAGTGATGTACAACCAGTTAGTACTGTGGTGTATATCTGCATTAATCTGTTTAAAGTTCAACATTGTTTCCATTTCTCTGTAATGACATGTTTTGTATTCTTCCCTCCCTCAATCAACACACAGATGAGCCTCAGCTAAAGGGGTCATCACATCTAGATCTGATCACCGTCACAAAAGGAGACCATCTACAACTGGACTGCTCTGCTGTGGGAAACCCCAGCCCCTCTTACAACTGGACGCTCCCATCAGCCACTGGTTCCCCCTTCAGTGGTGACATTCTCACTATCGAGTCTGTAACTTTGGAGCACAAGGGGCAATACAACTGTTCTGTCCACAACAACATCGGGACTGTCACTGTGAAGTTTAACGTGGATGTCAAAGGTGAGTTTAAAGTTTTGTCATTTTCAGTCTTGAGGGTTGTGATTGTTAGAGCAAATGCAGTATTGCTTTCTCACAGCAGTGGAGAATTTGATGTGACATCAATGAACTTCCTCTTTAAGATGGTTTTGGCTTTGTCATTCGTCTGATGTATAACATTATCTGTTCCTGTTTTCTTTACCCAAACCCCTCACCCAACCCTCTGCAGAGAACTACACGTACATTATTTTAGTGGTACTATTAGTCCTTGTTCTGGCAGCAATTGTCTTCATCAGTGTATACGTCCATCTGTACAAACAAAGCCGAAAGGGACGGTACAACCTGAAGGACGTTTTCCGTCTTCCCTCTCAATTCATTGCTGTGCCTACTGGAGAGTCAATTTGTGGGTGAAGCATCACATGTGTGTGGACAACCTGAAACTGTTGATATGTCATAAGCTGCTATGCTATTATAACACTAAAATGAGCAATGTGTTAGTTAGTCTGTCTCTCAGGACTTTCTGACCTCCTCACCTTGTCTGTGGTTATCTGTAGCAAAAGTTACTCAAACAAAAGTAAATCATGCATTTATTGGGGACTATTTTCAACCAAGGATTTGGTCCGCTAGTGTATGTGCAGCAGCAGGACAGTGTGTGTGTGTGTGTGGAATTGACTCAAAATAAACTACAGTGCCTGAACAGCCGGTGTGATAGTGTGTCTCACTATGTTTTTAATAGTTTTTAGAAAACAATGGAGCTCCACAGAGGACGAAGCTCTATCTGGATAAAGTATCACTAGCCTTATCCTTCAACTGATGCACAACCATAAGTCTGGTGCATGCAGAAAGGAAGTCTGTAAATAAAGTAAAAAAAAAAACAACTAACCACACAGGCACATATAATGTCATATGATAACATAATATTGATATTTCAAATGAGTTGTAAGACCAGTCTGCAATTTTATGCAAGATTATAATTCAATTGAGTAGTAGTGCACATTGTTTGATTATAAGATGTTCATTTTATTGAGAAATTGCAAAAAGCCTGTAATTAAATAAGAAAATTGAAAACGAGTTGATTTTCTATTTTGTGATTTTCTAAGGGAAATAGAAAATAAATGTACATAAAATAGAATATTATTATGTGCTGCTCATTCAGCCACAAAGGGCCTGAACATCCATTGTATCTGTCGGTGAACATACTGTTTTACTGTTTCTCTCTATTTAATTTTGTTTTTTGTTACTGCAAAGAACTTTATAATTTTCTTTAGAAAGGTAGTGTATAAATTGAGATCAATATTGTGTGAAAATTCACACACTGAACTTTACAGCTGCATGTTAAACCATGGAAAGCACTGCCCTAACCCACAGCTTCTGACACAGCAACAGTAGCCCTATGTGCATATATTCGTGAGCATGAAAAAGAGACATGCATAAACGCAAAACCAAAAGTAATGAACTGCATACTGGAAGCTCGATAAGAAAATGTTAACTTTGTTTTTTAAGTTTTTTTTAATGTGAATAAAATGACAAACTCACAAATAAATGGTGGCACTTTGTACATGACACTGCATCCTTGTCCTTCTCTTTTATATTTGATTGTATTGTAAAGTTGTTGACATGATGAATAATAAACCCGTAAATAAATTAAAACAGTGTTAAAACAGCAACATGTTTAAAAAAATACTACATAATCTTCTTTATCTGTTTCTAAATATGTTAACTTAAAATATCACAGTCACAAAGTGGCCTTAGATACCAGTAATCCATGTAAGAATCTGACCTTTCCTCATTCCTACATATGGAAGATTGTTAGACATGCTCACAAATTTTTACTGTGTGACAAAATGGAAAGTACAGTGAACCCTGAAAGCACTGAAAGAATAAATTGTAGATTTCCTGTTTTAATTCAAAACTCTTGAGAAGTTTGGGTCTCTGAGGCTTTAAAGGAAACTCCAGTGTGGGGATTGTGTTCAGAATGGAATGTCTAAATACATGCTAGAAGTGTTTCAACTCTACTCCTTTCCTCCCCCCGGTTGAAACCTCTCCTGTAGGTACTTGGGGGAGATGTTGAGAGGAAATTCTTATCTTCAATCAATCATCAATCATAGATAAACTACTGATGAAGTAGCCCAGTCATACCCAAGGAACCCCATCCCACAATATGTTATCTGTACTGTTATCTACTGTTATCATTTGCAGCACAGTAGGTCTACTGTCTATCAATCATTTCATGCATGCCCCTGCCTCATGTGCAGAACAACCCTACAACCGAGAGGGAATGATTACATTACATGTTTACATTTTTAAATTTATTTGTTAACATTTACAAATGATCACTGATGGTGTTGATTAAATTGTGGTCACAAATTTGCAGTATTATCACAAGCTCCAAAACTGAAAACACTGCCAGAGGAAACATCTGTACAGAGGGAACACCCTGGCCTCAGGAACTACTACCCACGTGTGAGTTTTCAGATCCAATATTTTCTTTACGTCACACTCAATTAAAAATCTCCTTGAGCTCACAAGCTCAGAACAACACACAGACTACTGGATGTAGACAGTAAAGCAGTGGGACAAATAAACTAAAGCTGTGATATAAAAACACTGAATATACATGAGGCCTATTTGCAGATCCTTTACTTGAGTAAAAGTACCAACACAACAATGTAAAAATACTCCATAACAAGTAAAAGTCCTGAATGGAAAATCCTACTTAAGTAAAAGTACAGAAGTATTAGCAGCAAAATGTAGTTGAAATATTGCAGTAAAAGTAGTGGTTTGGTCCCTCTGACTGATATATTATTATATATGACATCATTAGATTATTAATACTGAAGCATCAGTGTTAGAGCAGCATATTAATGTTGTAGCTGCTGGAGGTGGAGCTAGTTTCAACTACTTTATATACAGTTAGATAGTTTAGTCCAGTGGTTCCCAACCTAGGGGTCAGGCCCCTCCAAAGGGTCACCAGACAAATCTGATGGGTTGTTACATGATTAATGAGACAGGAAAGAAGAAAAAACAAAGTTGTGATACACAAATCTGTTTTCAGTTTGTGGCCTTCTCTGATCTTTGATTTCTGGTGAAATATTGGATCGTTTGAACATTTATTGAAACGAAACCATGTGAGAAGTTTAGAGGGAGCCGTTAACTCATAAACATCTGAAATGTGACCCTGGCTACACACTACTTTTTGTAATATGTCAAAGTCAAAAAGGTTGGAAACCACTGGTTTCATCCTCAACAACGTGTTGTATTTTAAAAGCTTTTATATATTATCCATTGTGTCAAATCTTCATCTGAAATGTAACTAAAGCTGTCAAATAAATGTAGTGGAGTAGAAAGTACAATATTTCCCTCTGAAATGTAGTGGAGTGGAAGTATAAAGTAGCAATAAATGGAAATATTCAAGTACAAGCACCTCAAAATTGTACTTAAGTACAGTACGTGAGTAAATATACTCAGTTACTTCGCTCCTCTGCACTTTTGTCATCCATTAAAGCGATAAAGTTATATCCTAAATGTTCACATTCTACAGATTTATCAGACCCAAACCATTCAACATAAATATTACAAATACTGTTTTAAAACCCTCTATTTGTTCATTTTAAGGAGAGCGTGAACATGATGAGCCAACAGTGTAAACAAAACAAAACAAAACAAATGAGCGACCCGCGCTTTTTGATGACGCGCGCGGAGCAGCCGTTGGGAATGAGATTTGTCTAAACGGCTTGTTGCTTCTGATCTTCGCTAAGAGGATTTGGAAACTATCGACTTATGTCTTGTGTACGGACACCGTGTCGGTTTAGTACTGCAGCCGAACAGCCCTGTAGCTTCTTTTTTTTTTTACTAACTAAAAACTGAAAGTCCGAGGACAGAAGGAGAGCGGAGGGAGAAAGAGCTGGAAGATGAGCACCGGAGCGGGCATCGACTACAGCGCCTGGGATCACATCTATGTGTCGGACGATGAAGATATGACAAGTCCGTTCGTCGACACTCCGAGCCTGTTCAGAATGAGACACCGGGTCAGCCATGAAACTTGTTGTAGCTGTGAAGTTTGGAGTCTTTTACCTGGTTAGTTTTACCAGTAGAGCCGACTGTGGATCAGCAACCAGAGAGGTTGACCGACAGGTGTTACACAGAAATCTGTCACCCGTCAGATTTGGTGACACTAGCTTAAAGGACGGGTACATGTCCCTGTGAGTTTCTGCCAACTTACTATACACCCCTCCTTCACCATATTTCAGACTGAAATATTGTAATCCTCTACATTTATGTAAAAGGACGGCTTCACAGTTTTGCTTAAAGTTTGTCTTAAAACAACAGTCAGGAGCCCAAATGAACATTAAAACAGGTTTTTCTTGCCATCATCATTCCTCCTGTTCATACTGACCCTTAGAAGATCCCAGTGGTGGAAGAAGTACTCAGATCTTTTACTTAAGTTAAAGTACCAATGCATGGATGTAAAATACTCCATTACAAGTTAAGGTCCTGCATGAAAAATCCTACTTAAGTAAAAGTACAGAAGTATTAGCAGGACAATGTAGTTAAAGTATTTCAGTAAAAGTAGTGGTTTTGTCCCTCTGACTGATGTATTATTATATATGACATCATTAGATTATTAATACTGAATCATCAGTGTTGGAGCAGCATGTTACTGTTGTAGCTGCTGGAGGTGGAGCTAGTTTCAATACTTTGTATACAGTTAGATAGTTTAGTCCAGTAGTTCCTAACCAAGGGGTCAGGCCCCTCCAAAGGGTCACCAGACAAATCTGATGGGTTGTTACATGATTAATGGGAGAGGAAAGAAGAAAAAGAAAAGTTCTGATACACAAATCTGTTTTCAGTTTGTGGACTTTTTCTCCAATCTTTGATTTTTGGTGAAATATTGGATTATTTGAACATTTATTGAAATGAAAGCATGTGAGAAGTTTGGAGGGAAAAATCACTATTTGGTGGAGCTGTTCATAACTCATAGACATCTGAAATGTGACCCCGACTACACACTGCTTTTTGTAAGATGTCAAAGCCAAAAAACCACTGGTTACATCCTCAACAATGTGTTATACTTCAAACAATATCAGGAAGCTGATTTCCCTTATCCCTCTGCTGATAGCCGCACTAAGACATCAAAAGCCAAAAAGGTTGGAAACCACTGGTTTAATCTCTAAAGCTATCAAATAAATGTAGCAGAGTACAATATTTGCCTCTTAAATGTAGTGGAGTGGAAGTAAAAAGTAGCATAAAACGAAAATACTTAAGTAAAGTACAAGTACCTCAAAATTTTACCTAAGTACACTGCTTGAGTAAATGTATTTAGTTACTTTCCACCATTAGAAGATGCCTTCATGAGGTACTTACAATGTGAGTGATGGGGGCCGAAATCCACAGTCCTCCTTCTGTGCTATTAAATTTATTTAAAAGTTTACCTGAAGCTAATATGAAGCTTCAGCCATCCAAATGAGTCAAATCAAGCAGATATCTTTCTACCTTACAGTCTTTTTAGTGCCAAAGTCTCTTTTTGTTACTATACATCCACTGTAGCTCAACAGGGAAACACTGTCAGAGGAGACACAAAGAAGAAATTTGATGGCTAATATGAACATGAGGAATGATTATAGCAAGAAAAAAAACTGTTTCAATATTCATTTGGACACCTGGCTATTGTTTCAAGACAGACTTTAAAAATTTTGAACCTGTCCTTTAAGGTAACTTTAGAGGTGAAGTCATGAGGCTTGAAAATTAGATGAATAAATCACAAACTAGTGTGGTTGCTATCTTCATCGGTCAAGCTCAGTTTGTGTGGCTTGTTTTCTGTGTAACTAATGAGCTTAGCTGGTGCCTAGCTGTCACATGACTTGTTAAGTGAAAGGTCTAGAGTGACTTGTAGTCTCTACTATCTCTCTGTGGTTCCTTTTTGGCCGTGCTAGCGACATTTCATGACTGTAGAGGTGATGATGTTGGTCGGTTTATGGTCCAAACTGAAATATCTCAGCAACTACCAAACTGATTGTTACGAACTTTTGTCATACATTCATGGTCCCCAGAGGATGAATGGTAATAACTTCAACCTCCTGACTTTGTGTTTAGTGTTAATTAGCCAAATGTTTGCTTGCTAACACGTTAAACCAACACAGTGAACATAGTAAACATTATACCTGCTAAGCATTAACATGCTAGCATTATCATTGTGAGCATGTTAGCGTGTTGATGTGAGCATTTAGCTCAAGTACAGCCTCACAGAGCTGTTAGCATGGCCGTCTTAGTGTTAATTTTGTTTTAATTGCCGTGTTTCTGAAATCTCATATTTGTAGAGAATCAAAGCAGGCAGACTTATGGGAAAGTCAAAATAATACCAATAACTGAAATGTTATTGGTTGGTTCACTGGAGCATGAGGTTCAACATAATTTCAGTTTGTGAATTCTGATTGGTTATCTCAATGTATTTCATGGCTCAAAAACATGCATAATAGTTTCCATCCATGTGATATTTGAGATCTTTCTACCACATTTATTATTGTTCTTTAAAAAAACGAAATAGTCCTCAGATTGCAAAATGTTGTTTTAGGCGATTAGTTCTCTTTCATGTGCAGATGGTTTCATTTTGTCAGTATTTCTTTGTGTATCCGTTATGCACACATTTGTTGAGTGTTTTTATTCTATTTTCCCCTCTCATTCCTTTTTTGAGTATCTTCTCCCCACCTGATGCCATTTAGCATTCATCCTCTCCTCTGTGTTTCATTTGTTGATCATTCCAATCTTTAACTCCAACCAGCCCTGTCTTTTTTTTTTTTTTTTTTTTTTTTTTCATGTATCTCTTTACTCTTCCCCACTCTGGCTTTCCATTAACAGAGCCGGCTGGAGAAAATGGCTGAGTTTCAGCAGAGAGGGGAAGATCTGGAAGATAACTTTGCAGAATGCAAGAGGCTCTTAGAGGAAGCCCAGGGACGACTTCGAGAACTGGAAGAAGGAAGTGAGGAGGATGCGGAGAAAGAGGCTGAGCTGAGGGAAATTCAGGCCGAGGTGAGAAAACTGAAGAAGGATCTAAAGTCGTTTGAGAAGATGATGGAGGAACATCGGCGAGAAGAAAAGAAACTGCCCTGGAATGTTGACACGATCAGCAAAGAAGGTTTCAGTAAGGTAAAACATGGCATCAGGGTCACAGGACATCCTAGATTTAGTGGTACTTAAGTCTCTGTCAGTATCCTGATTTATTTGTTTTCTTTATCTTGTTTTTTAGAGTGTTGTCAACATTAAGCCTGTAACAAAGGAAGAAACGGAAGAGGAAAAGGTGGAGAAGCATAAAGCCTTTGTGGAAAAGTACGCAAAGGAAATCAAACACTTTGGTATACTTTTCCTCCCTTTCTTTCAGATTAATAACCACATAGACATTCAGTGTGTTATTGTGTAGACAAAAAAATAAACAAACAGCTATATATATTAATCAATGTCCCAAGATTTTCAAGGACATCAAACATCTCATGGGCCGTGCGCCAAAATATTTCATTCATTTACGATTCCTGACTCATCATATAGAAAATTCTGCTGATTGGGTCAAATGGCAAAATTGAAAAAAAAAAAATTTAATTTGGATGCTATTCAGGCAGTTCCTGTTATTCAAATTCATTTTTGTCTGTGTTTAATGTATGATGGTAGTTAGCTCTTCGTTAGTGTGCATAGATTGTACTCTACTTTTTTACTTTGAGTCCACTATATACAGAATATACACACTATATACAAGAATATGTGTAAAATTGTGGGAACTTAAGGATTCAAATGGTTTAACCTAGTGGTGGTGATTTGTTATTTATTACAGTGGCTTATGGTGTCTTCTGTTGGGGTAATGTTTACTGTTGATTTAAAAAAAAAAACCTACTGATGGTGTGTATGACTATATATATGGAGGGATAGTTGCAAATTAGTTGTGATGTATGTTGATGTTTTCAAAGGGATATATTTAAAATTTTAAACAGTCCTGCACTTTGATGGCGTTGGAAGCGCAATACTAAGATTTAGCAAAGCTTCTTTAGTGCCACAGAAGACATTGTACAGTATGTTGTAACAGAACACTTTTATTAATATAAAACATAACCTCATCTAGGCATCACCTCCCTTTCTGGTTAGAATTTGTTAGTGCCAGGAGGAAGCAACAAACCCTATTCAGTTTAATCAGTGGATCAGTCTCATAACCATAAATTCTTGTCCCATAAAGTAACCTTTGTTTGTAGAAATTTACTAATAGCTTAATGTCATCAGGTTACATGATAAAGAAGATAAGATAAGAAGTAAAAAGAATAATTAGGCCTTTAAATGATGATAAGAATAAAATACTAAAGAAAATTATCTGGAAAGACTGGCTCGAAGCGTGTGACTCAAGGCAACGCATTGCAACGGGGGATGCTGAAGGAAAGCTAATTCAACTTCTCTAAAGAAACAATCTTTTTAATTTTTGCGTCATTCGACATCAACCCTTAACAACAAAGCCACGTTATGCCTTACTGTTGATTTCGTCGCTGCTCAGATGTCGTCTCAGCAGGTCCGGCGTTGTTGTGGATTAAACCGTAGCTGAGGTTACAGTTTGGTGTGGCAGGCCCAGTTTGGACCGGGTTGAGTCTTTGTGGTGCAGTGGTGTTGAACCACTGGTGGAGAGGATTCAAGCTGTTTCAGGCTGCTCTGAAAAGAGTCCCTCTGTGTGTAACTCCCAGTCGGGATGACTGTGGTCAGCAAGCCGGCCGAGTTCCAGTTTCAGGCGGCGTTTAAGTAGAAAATTCAGGTGTTAGTTGACTTCTTGTTATCTTAGTTTGATTTAAGTATGCTGAATAAAGTTTAATCTCAATACACTCAAATCTTTAACGGAAAACAAACAAAAACAAACTAAACTTGTATCAACAAAATTAAAATATGCATATACTTAGTCAAAAGAAAAACAAAGAAAAGAGACATCTTAATAAGAAGTGTCGTAGCTCATGAGTTTTGTGGAGAAAGATTCCTCTGAGGTTATTTTTGTAATTTTGAACAAGGTAGGCAGAGTCTTGGGTGTATTTTAACGTTTTCACGCCAAATTATTGATGAATATTTCATTTCTTTTTTTTAGGGACTTTTAAGAGGTGGTTGACTTCTACTTAAGATGGCAAATCACTTTTCTTACAGTGGAAAATTACTCTGAAGTGTGTAAAAAAATTCACATTTCAGAGTCACAAGGTCTGAAAATTTCATGTCACCTTGTATCATATATTGTAAAACCATTCAGGAAAACAGATGAGCAGTAAACATTCATTTCATAACATAACATATCAAACATTAACCTTCATGTCTAGACGTCCAACCTTAATGGGTTCAACTTTCTCAAACCGTTTACACTGAAATAAAAGTTTTACTATTATAGTGAAATGATATTAAGGTAAAGCGATGACTGTGTGACTAGATTAAACACTCAGAAACATATTCAAATATAAATTCGATCTCTTACTTTATAATATAAAAACATTCAATATGACTATTTTTTAATAATACAAGAAAACTTCAACCTGAAATTCTTCAAACATCTTTACAATCCTATTACTTCAGGAAATTCACTCTTTCAACACAACTGTAATAAAATATGATCGTCTATGAGGTTGATTGATCAAAAGTTAAGCACACAGGTGATTTTAAAACACAGTTGCATAGTTACCAATCATTCATTAACTCTTAACATCAGGAAATTTAACTCTTGTCACTAGAGATGTCTCACATAGTAGATATTGTAATAAAATCTAAAGTTAATTTCTCCTTAACAATCACACAACTATCAAAGTTCTTTGTCTGTTTACATGACAAATGACATGTTTAGACATTTAAGTTATGTGAAATTTAGGTTTGGCTCAGATTTGCAGGGAGGCTCCAGGGTGAGTCAGGGTTTATGACTCTTGGTCTGTTAAGATGAGAGAAAGTGGTCCATGTGTTGTTGTTATCTTCTCCTTTTTCCTGGTTAAAATGACTCCAAAGGTCATTTACGCTTTTAGTTCAGGCCATAATTCAATTATTAGTCAGAAATGGATTCTCAGGAGGTCTATTTAATCTCTTTAAAACCAACACTTTGCCAAACACTCACTTAGCAAAGAGGTCAGTTCAGGGTCCGGAGCTGAGGTGCTCAGTGTTTCACCCATGAATCATCCAAAACGTCCCACAATTATATCTCTCTTTTGGAAGGCTGAGCTGTACCCCAGATATGTAAATGGACCCTTATCTGCAGAATTCCTCTTTAGAAATATTCAACCCATGGAAGGAATGGTTTCCATCTACTTCTTTCTCCACCCTTGTATTGTTTCTAATATGACACATAAATTCCTAATTTCCTAAATGCCTCTTTGCAAAACAGGAAACAAGCACATTTTTTGTTGGTCACTCAGCAACCGTTTTCTCATGAGGTTGAACACAAAGCATGCTTGACTTCTTGTATTGAAAACACAACCTTTAGAATTTCACTTTAAGGCTGTTTTTGCTTGCGTATGTACCAGGTATGATGCGGCGTTGGGACGACAGTCAGAAGTATCTGTCGGACAACCCACATCTGGTGTGTGACGAGACGGCTAATTGTCTTGTTGTCATCTGTATCGACTTGGAGATAGATGAGGTGAGTGCCGTGTGTTTGTGCACATTTGTCGCCACTCGCCATAAGTAACGGGTGTACATATTTTGGATTAAAAAAAGAGTTAAAAAAAACGAATTCAGTAAGGTAAAGCCTCGTACATTCCCTGTTGTAGAAACATGCACTGATGGAGCAGGTGGCCCACCAGGCCATCGTCATGCAGTTCATCTTAGATTTGGCTCAGACGCTGAAGGTCGATCCACGAGGATGCTTCAGACAATTCTTCTCCAGGATCAAGGTCAGTAGTTAAATGTGTTCTCATGTATCTTTGTCTGTGTAGTTGAGTTCCATGAGGAAGTTATTTGTGTTTGTGCCATTTCATTGTTTTTATGTCCGTGTCAGACTGCAGACAAGCCATACCAAGATGCGTTCGACCATGAGCTGGAGTCGCTGAAGGAGCGTGTCCGTACCTGTGCAGAGGCTCGTATGGAGAACGCTATGAAGGAGCTGGAGGAGGAGGAAAAGCAGAAGAGACTGGGCCCGGGTGGTTTAGACCCTGTAGAGGTCTACGAATCACTGCCAAAGGTAAACCATACACGCATGCACAGTTAAAGTTGTCAGCTGTTGTTTGTTTACATGTGAAGCAAAAATTCCCATTTAACATTTGTTAAATGGGAATTATGGTGGAACAAACTGGCAAAGGATAAAAGGAAGAGCAAGGGGTAACAATAATAGATGGCAGTGGATAGATTTTTTTAGATATCTGAAACAAGGAGACACTAACACTACACATTTATTGTAGACTATTTGTGAACAATGTAATATTTGTCCAGAGCCAGACAATGTTATATTACCAGTTTGACAACTTATTCCTTTACAATAAAGGGTTTATCAGGGCGACTGTGTACTGTACTTGTCAATTTTGTCGTAATATCAATTTGATTTACAAACCAATGCCATTTTATCATATTTTACGAAATTAGTCTAAATAACAGGTGAAATCATTGGAGTATAAAGGCTCACCTTGGTCAGACAAAAACACAGAAGATGTAATTCAGCTTTGTTTTGACAGATAAGAAACCCACTATTTGCCCACATGAACTTTTCTCTACGATCACTTGTTATGTGTTTCAGTACAGCTGCAAAACATACAGATGTTATCAAAGTTGTCAGACAACTGCACTATTATAAAACTAATTAAATTAAGTATCTTAAAATATACAGCCCAATCAATGATTCCTGAGTGGTAAGATCCAACAAAGTCTGTAGCAGACTAAACCTCTTTTTAGCCTAGTGCTTAACATCATGTTTAAAAAAATAAGATGTTTCCATGGCCACTGTAAACTAGGATGTTCACTATGGATTATGTCAGCAAAATACATGAGAAAGCCTTACAATGCAACTAAAAAACTGTGTGTTGGCCTTCACAACATCCCATGAGTCAATGAGAGGAAATAGCTGGCCTGTGAGAGTGCCTCCCATTTCATTTAGTTTACACACCACATCAAATAGACCCGTTTGTTTTGCTTTTCTGGCTGAAGCTACAAGGAAGGTCGATACTACAGGTCAACCCATAAAAGCGAGGATCAGCCACCCGCAAGTTAATTTTTAACATTCATGAGTATCAGAAACAACGCACAATGTTGACTTTATTTATAGCAGGGGCTTTCAAAGTCTGAGACTCTGGGCCTCCCCTCAGACAAAGCTTGGAAAAAGCCCCTGGATTTCCCTGGGATCATGATTATGTTATTTGATCCCATAGACAATACTTCATACCTCAGACTACACCGAATACATAAAACACGTCTGTCTGAAGGCATTTATTTGTTTCTAACTCTGGGAAAGTGGGAAAAAACAGTAAAATTCCCCCAAACTACCGCATATCGGAACTATCTCATTAACCAAATCACACACTTCCAGGCACTTCTGTGTGATCTTTTGATAACTATTGTAATACTTTGTCACTTCCGTTTACTGACCCTCCCCTGACACTGTTTGGAGCCCACTGGGGGAGGCCCGCCCCAAATTTGAATACCTCTGATTTACAGTTCAATTGTGTGCATGTTGAAATGCATGTTTACACCAAGCAGAAGAATTGTGAATGCATTTGCTTTATTTTTCTTTTTAATCTGTTGAGAAAATGTTCCTCCACATAACATTCAGATCCTGTTAAAATGTCCTAACATGACCTATTGACCTAAAATGACCTAACATGACCTAAAAATATCTTTGTACAGTCGTGCATTTGGTGTGACAGACTGCATTTTTTCACAGATATCAGAACCACTGTTTGTTAGATTTTTGAAGTCAGCGTTTGCGCAATTCGTTGATATAAACTGTGTTGACACTTGGATAATCAGAGAAGTCAATGCTCAGATCAGCAGAATGGACTCCACCAGTCAGGCGTGAACTCTCTCTCTCTCTGCAAGGTAAATAGCATCATCTACTTCCCATAAGCTTAAATATAAGCTTGAACAACGTTTCTATTCAGTGACATGGAAAATGGCAATGTAGTAAAATTAAGTCCAAGCATAATATATTTTAAATTTAGTCCTGAAAAATATGAGAAATTATTGACACCGGTGTCCACGGTGCATGTTAAAGTGCTCATATGATGATATTTTTAGCATAACAAACAAATTTTTTTCTCTTCATAGCTCACTCAGATTCAGTTTCAAGATACCAGCAGGCAGGACTTGGCTCACTACGTAGTAGGATACTCAAAACAGTTTTTGTTTCATAGGAAATGCAGAAGAGCTTTGATGAGAAGAACATTCAGTTGCTCCACTACGTCATTGACAAAATGGACCCTGAGGTGAGTGTGTGTGAAGGTGAAATAAGGCTCCAAGATAAGGATTTCATCGAAAAAGTAACCTAATGAAGGCCAGACAGTGTCTTGGATTTGCACAAAATGCCCCCCAAAATGTATATTTGTTCATTAATTCACTCTGTTCCTTGAAAATTTCTCTCTACAGGAGGGAAAGTACCACATGAAGAGGTGCATTGACTCTGGACTTTGGGTCCCTGACTTAGGAGAGGGCGATGACGAAGAGGAAAACAATGACGAGGATGAGGAAGATAGTGAAACGGACAAGGAGGAACCTCCTGTAAATGAATAGCTTCCTTTTGTTCCACCTTGGTCAACAACGCCATCTTGTGTCTGTTTGTGTGTATAGTTGTGTGAAGCAGAGACCAGAAAGAAAAAAAAGAAGCTTGTGTGGTGAACACAGATCTATCATGATTTGCTGCACCTATCATGTTTGTGATTGATGGATTTAAAGACCACCAAGTGAGTAATCTGTAATCAATATCAGCCGATATCAGCTGGCCTTAACTTGATCGGAGCATCCCTAACGATTTGTGCTTAACAGTCAAAATGAATCTTTGTTTATGTGCAGTGCAGTGGACTCATTTTAGACAATCATGGACACAAATTACAGTTGTGGCTGCTATTCGGTGCTATTTTGTAAATCACAAACACTTGAAAGTCTTAAAGTATTTCCTATCGTGGTTATGATGGTGTATCCTTGGCAACGTAGAAACTCCAGGCGTCTCAGAGCAAACCTGTCAGAGTGTCGGTATGTCTAACAGAACCAGACTTAACTTTGCATAACCGGGTGTTTTATAGTCTGATGAGAGTCTGTTTGACAGGCTGTAAGTCCAAGTATGATAGTTTCATCGTAGCTGCTGTAATGTGACTGTGCAATGGCTCCTGTGTGTACTTGTTTGTGGTTTGTACAACTTAAAACCACAATAGCGACAGCTTTTATTCTGTTTACCATTGTAGGTGTGTCATTGTTTTAAACTTGTGTTGTAGATATTGTACAATAAAACAGGCGTAATTTTCATTCACACGCGGTTTATGCTTTATTTATTAACTTTTTCCGCTTGTTGCAGTGAATCCTGACTTATTTTCTGCCATTCGTCTCTCTCACTTACTTGCATAATTAATTGCTGGGTCGCTCTCTCTCTCTCTCTCTCTCTCTCTCTCTCTCGTTCTCCCTCTTTCTCCTTCATAATTAATTGGTGGGTTTGATTTAGTGGTCTGTGCAGGATTTTTTTTTGAGGCAAAGCTTCTTTGTGCAGTCACTTTGTAAATAGAAAACAATCAGCGCAGGCCCGGGGCATAAATCAAATCTAGATAAATGCCTATAAAAGCCGATGGGGGGAGAGAAACAGAATAGAAACACAGCTTCATGCAGAACTGCCTTTTGTGAGTGTATTTGTATGTCGTCTGTGCAGCTGTAATTGCAACAATCCGCTCCTCTTTTGACGGGTGAACGTCATACTAATTATGAAAAAGCGTTGAACGGGGAAAAAAAAGTCAGCACAGGTTTAGATCTTGAACGTCAGCTGTGATCATCAGAGGTCGTTGTACTGATATTTTACTGTACTATCACAGTGTCTGTCTCGTAGAGCTGAGACAATTAGTCGTTTAAAAATTAATCGCAACTATGTTGACAATTGATTAATCGTTTTAAGTCATTTTTTTCAAGGAAATATGTCAGACATTCTCTGCTTTCAGCCTCAAATGTGAGGATTTGCCGCCTTTATTTATCTTACATTATAATAAACTCAATATATGTGGGTTTGGGAATCTTGGTCAGACAAAAAAAAAGCAATTTGAACACTTTATCTTTGACATTTTTCACTATTTTCTGACGTTTTATAGCCCAAATGATTAATTGCATAATTGAGAAAATGGCTGACTGATTAATTTATAATGAAAATAATTTGTAGTTGCAGCCTAACTGTCTTGTTTGTTATGAATGGACTAAATTCACTAAGTGTAGGTTAAACACAAAAAGTAGAGCTTGTGGGTGTTTGCTTTCCAGCTTTGGGAAGGTGAGTGTCCGTGTGCACATTTGAGAGTCCAAAATAAAAAATAAAAAAACAAACATGTTGCTCCTGATGGATAATTGTTCTGTATGTCCTTGAATGACTGTAAAAGGACACAGTCAATAGAAATGGGAGGAGAAAAAAAAGGAGGGTGACTAACTGGAGAGAGGAATCATTACTGTGGTTATTTAGAATGAGTGGTGCGCTACAATAAAAATCCGCTATGTGTGTGGGTGTGAATGATGGAGAGAAATGACGCCTGTGACTGTTGAAGCAGAGAATCGGTGTGTGGCTGCTAATAAGAGGAGAGAGAGAGAGAGAAAAAAAAAAAAAAAGGCAGGGGTACCGATGGGGAGAGGAGGAGCGGAGGCTGTTGTATGAGATTAATGGACGCACTGTGCGTCTGTGAGGGAGGGGAAGGGAGGGGAGGAGAGGGGAGGGGAGATGGGTTTCTCCATGGAGGTTGTGGTGGTGGTGGTGGTGGTGGTGGGGGGAGGGAGGAGGAGGGAGGAGGAGGTGGGGGGGGGTGGCTGGGGGAGACCACTGTGGCAGGGGGGAGAGGGAGAGGAGAGAAACTGGGAGGGAAGCTGGTGAAGCCGTGGATATTCATGAAGACGCCAAGTGTTTTTTTTTTTTTGTTTTTTTGTTTTTTTTCTCCTCTCTCTCTCGCTGTGGTGACACACTGCTAGTCTGCAGAGAGACGGAGGGAGCGGGGAAGAGAAAAAGGGAAGGAGACAAGTGAAAGCAAGACGAAGGTCCAGCCCATCTTTGCCATTGATCTTGAGGCGATCAAGGTGAGTGTGTTTTTATTCTTACATGCTGCAGCCTGTGACTGCGAGTGTAAATACGTGTGTACATGTGTGTCTGTCTGACACATATCTCTTGCAGTGTGTTTGCAGACAGACAGGGCAGTCCTCATGTATGCATGGTTTCAGTTTATCTTTTTTTTTTTTTTCTTTCATATATTTGGGTGTTTTGTAACAGAAGAGCAAGCTGCTAGTTGAGCTGCATATTGATGCATTGCTGCTCGGTTTTATAAGCTGCTTTATCTGTAGTGGAGGTGGCCATGGTGTGTGTGTGTGTGTGTGTGTGTGTGTGTGTGTATATGCTCAAAATTCTCATTGCCTGTGTATATATATGTCACTGTGTCACTATGCATTTGTTGATTTCTCCACACAGACACCTTTTTATTTATTTATTTTTCTTGCTCTGTGAATGTGTGCAGACTCTGATGTTTGCTTTCATCGAGTGGGTGTGTTCTTAGTGACCCTGGTAAAAGTCGTCTCCACCACTATCTGTCTGTGTACCAGCTCAATCAGAAACACTCTGATATGCTGAATCTGTCCTATCCAATGGAATTAGGTCAGCTCGGACTGCTCTGAGTAATTATATAACATCAGAGAGCTTTGATGTTGCAGTATCTGCTCAGAATTAGCCACACACAGCTCCTGCGCGGCCACGACATCAAAATATTTTGATATGACAACCTTTTATTCCCTGTTAAATTTACCACGTCTTGTGATTTTAGTCTTGAAATTGTGATGGTTATTAGTTTTGAGTGTTTTTTTCATACATGAGATTTTTATATAGAGAAGTAATTTTATTTTATTTTTTTACCCAAATATATCTACAAGGTGATTTGAATTACTTAAGGAGTACTGTGAATATATGGGAAAAGAATTTTCTTGTATTTGATGATGCATTAAATTAATTCATTACATAAAAACAGGACAGTGAGTTCTAAAACGAGGGAGGAAAGATGACTCAAAGACCAAATTAGCTGTGAAATTCTGGTTGCGCTAACTCTTTAATTTCTGCTTTCTCGCAGGGAACCTCAGCCGAAGAGGAAACACTGAGACAAATTCAAGCATGGCTCCCGACAGACCAAAACCTGCAGTTTTGACATCTGGACTTCTCAGATGAGCCAATCATACACAACATTTTTCCCCTATGCAGACTTTGGATCCATCTGACCAATCAGACAGTTGAAAACTGACCTGAGACAGCAGAGACCCGGAGCAGATTCTCCTACAAAACTTCTGGATTTTTGGATTCTTAATTGTTGGAAAACTGCATTCATGTGGGAGCAGGTTTACATCTGGGAATCATGCGAACAATATTCCATATTGGATAAATATATCAGAAAACTTGGAGAAAGCATTTCTTCTTGAGTATAACAACAGTTGCATCATGAACTCTGACTGGGATGTGCCATTGGCTCGTCTGGCCAAAGCAAGACGACATGCAGGCAGATTTTCTTCCCCACAAACTGGTAGCTTATACTAAAATGGAGTGAGAATTACATTTTTTTTTTGGTTTTTGTTTCTTCCACTTTTTGCTTGTGAAAAAACAAACGGCTTAAAAGAAAGGTCATCAACCTGCGACTGAACCTGGAACCTCTGAGGGGCACATAAATGCATCTTTAGCGTTTCACGGCAGGAGGACGCCCGTTTTCAGCCTTCTGAAGACCGAGGTGTGGACGGAGCGTGAGCGAGGCGGTTGGCTGGCTGAGTCAGCTCCAATGGGGGCCGGTAGTGACCCGGTCTGACCCCGGTTTGACCTTGCAGTGACCTTTGACCTCTCCGGTCCTGGCTCTCCACCTGCTCTGCTGCCTGGGTTCCGGAACGCTCCGCCCTGGGGCCCAGAACGAGCCAATCAGGATGAAGAAGAGCCGCAGCGTGCTGTCGGTGACTGGAGAAGAGGTGAGGGGAGAAATATAAACAAATCAGGGAACGTACTTGTGAAACATAACAATCTCTGTTGCTTGTTACAGTGAGAGTACATAGCAAGCAGAGCAGACTGTCAGACCGGATTGTGTGTGTTTTCTTGAATGTCTACTATGACATACAAACCCTGTGACTTTCACACATCCAGGGCTCCCTTTGTTCTCCTCGTCAAGGTCTGTGGTCAGAAGCTGGAGTGGACGGTCTGTATCCCTCCAGCCTCCACTCTCATAGTGTGAAGCGCTCAGTCAGTCACAGTCCTCTATGTAAATGAGCACCAGCTAAATGAGTGCTCTATGTAAATGAGCTATTTTCTTTTAAAGGTAATGTCTTGGCTGAAGGACATAATAACATGCATTATTCAAGCGCTCTTTTATTGATTATGCTGAGCGAGTGCCCATACATTTGTGTGTGTGTGTGTGTGTGTGTGTACTGTATGTGTGTGTATAAGAGCATCTTTCCACATCTGTGTCTGGACGACATCAAACGCAGCATGGAAGCAACACGGCACTGTTGCCTAGCAACTGCTACCATTCCCCCAGTGTTTTGTTGCTACGGTACTGCAGTGCAGATCAGCCTCTAAGAGCTCAGTCTGTAGAGGCCTTATCCCAGACACACACACACACACACACACGTATCCGAACACATGCACACATAACACACATGTATTGATCTTTTTTTTTAGTCTCTGTTTTTGTGTTTACTCATCAGAATTTCAACAGGGCACATAAACATGTTTTGGTAAAGTGAGACAAAAGGACAGCTGCATGCACCCAAAGTTCTTCATTTTCCTTTTTTTAGTGGATATATAATACTATTTTTTTATTTACAAAGAAAAAAAAACCATCATTCACATTTTATCTTTTGTCTCTCCTTCCTGTCTCACAGGGCAATGACACAGATATAACAGGTGCTGGGGAGAAGGCGGAGTCATCTCGCTACAGCCGATCCTATACGTCCGGAGCCACACTGGGGGCTGAGCTACGCAGAGGGAGGAGCAGAAGACTCTCGTCTAGTCTCCAGGTACCGAAGGGAAGCACGGTTACATTAACCCGCTTGGGGGGCAAAAATGATCCATGGGCTCCTGTTGACAGCCACCCATCCTGTTTGTGCATTACTTACACTGTTGCCTCCAAGTAAACACACATTTATTCAGGAGCACGTACATTAACATGTCCAGTGTTATTGCAATATGTACTTGAAGGACCATACCAGTGATTTAGCATGTTTTACTACAAATCATGTACTGTATACTTTATATTGCAGCTAACCCTTTTGAAAACCATGTTAATGTGTTTTAGAATTTATAATTAATTTTTTCCTCCCTTTGCACTGATCCATTGGCTTTCATTCATGTCTGTATAATATTATGACTTACTTGAGTTGGGTAATCCATAACAGTGAACTTCAAGTCCATTATAGTTATATTGTCATTATGAGGTAATGCAGTACAGACTTGTAAAACACACTGCCATGCATCAGTAATGTAACACTGAGAAAACTCTACGCAGACCTGATGTTTACTGTGTTAGATTACACAGTTTAAAGCTGTACTAATTGATATTTTTATGTTAACAATAGATGATGGAGTACTGTGTATATATGGGGAAGGAGTTTTCTCATATTTGATGATGGATATTTGATGATACATCAGATTAATTCATTACATAAAAGCAGGACAGTGAGTTCTAAAACGAGGGAGGAAAGATGACTCAAAGAATATCACAGTGACTAAGAATCATCACCCGACTCTTATCAGCGTTGTTTCTAGCAGCAGGCAGCTGTTTTGAGTGAAAAAGCTCCCCACTGTACACTACCTGCTCAGCAACCAAGGCTGACAAAGTTAGCGACTAGCTGGTGAACATAGTGGAGCATTTAGCAGGTAAAGAGACAGATATTTCCCTCCAGAGTTGGTGATGACCAAAACAGAGCTAAAAGTAGACCGAATATCGCACTTAAATTTGCCCAGTAGACAGAAACTTGACTCCAAATGAATGCTAATGTTGCATTGTGTTCACTAGATGTGTAAACAGGCAACTGTTTGCTAACATGTTCACCACCAACAGCTTTATAAGGTGATAATATGTCAATGTTGTTTCAGTTTGAACAATGTTGCTGCTTTAAAGTTCAGATGAAACAACTTTTCAAGAGTATCTAACAGGACAGACAGGCAGGACATAATGTTTGGACGAGTTTTATTTGAACGTTGAAAAGTGGGCGTGTCATAATGAATCTTAGCTCTGTGCTGCTAAAAGTTGAAAATTGATTGATGTGTGGATGTCATGATATTATTGATTGAAAATGGTGGGTTTAAGCCTTTGTAAACACAAAAAATCTATGCTCTCTGTGCACTCTATACATTGCCTCGGTGCACCTCCTGTTGGCATCTACGTCCTATTGGATTCAAACTCAAGCTTTATGGCACTTACTCGTGTTGTTTCCTGACTAGATCCCTGCTTGTGTTGTTTAAGTCTCAGATGTACATCGCTTTGGATAAAAGTGTCTGCTAAATGAAATTGTAATTGTAAACATCATAATTTGTTTCATAGGAAGAAATTATGATTGGATTTTGATATAAGGAGACATAGAAACTGATCTTTTTGTATTTTTTAGCGTATATTGTTAAATGGGTGCACAATATGATCGGGGATGTGATCTAAAAGGGTTAAGAAGGCGTTTTTCATTTCATCTCAACTTTAAGTGAGTTTCAAAAGTCAGTTAATTGATGTCATATGGTATGTAAAAATATGGAAACAAATAGCTGCCTGCAACTGTATCAAAACTACATTAAAAAAATCTAAAACTTTATAGTATGCACTTGAAAATAGTCAGCAAAAAATGATACATGATTTGTAGTTAACACTCTGGTATGGCCCCTTAAATAATAAAGGAATTAAAACTAGGGTTTGTTTTGTCTGCTTTTCCTGTAATCCAGCTTTGGACAGATGAGAGACAGAGTTGTTCTGTACACCTACAAAGTGACAGGTGTCTACTATCCTCTGTGCTGTCATCCCAACTTTCTGTCTCTTCAGGTACCCTGCTGGCTCCGCCCTCGAGACCGCACTCGCTCACCAGAAGTCTTGAGCAACGTGTCGCGTCCCACAACTCTTCCCCTCCGCATCCCACCGCGCATCTCCATCACACAAGCAGACACTGACAGGTTTACGCACCATTAGACTTTCCGTAATTTCAAGCCACTGATTTCATCTTCCAGAAAGCTTTGCGCACTGTTTCCTCTCTCATCATACTAACCTCTCCCCTCTCTTCATGTTCCAGTTACGAAGCAGAAAATGGCGTGTCTCCAGGTCACACCCCTCTGGGCTCGCAGAGTCCGGGCCTCACCCTGCACACCTTCCCCCAAGGTCAGAGAAGAGAGTCCTTCCTCTACCGCTCCGACTCGGACTACGACATGTCGCCCAAGACCGTCTCACGTAACTCCTCCTTGGCCAGCGAAGGGTGAGACACATCAAGAATGAATGAGAGGGAGGGAGAGAATGTATGTGTGGACACATGTGTTGATATTTTCCAGAGAAATACTGCTCTCACTTTTACTCCTTCCCTCCTTTTCGAATCTCTCCGTCCCTTCTTCTCTCAGGCACACAGGAGAGGACTTTATTGTCACACCTTTTGCTCAAGTGAGTCTGACTTTTGACAGCCTCGTTCGTATTTTTCTTTGTATATTATCCTGCAATGATTCTGTATATATATCCTGTGATGATTCAGGTACTGGCCAGTCTGCGATCAGTACGGAGCAACTTCACCATCCTTGCCAACGTCTCCACGCCGACAGTCAAGTCAGTATCGTTTTATTGTCCTGAAATGTCTCACTTATGCACATTATTCTTCGTGTTATAGGGTAAAGAGGTAGTTCAACTTTACAGAACAAAAGTTTCTACAGTTTCTTGCCGGTCTAACTAAAAACTGCTGTGTTCTCAGGAGGTCTCCTCTGGGTGGAGTGTGTGTCAGTCCCAGGGCGACACTATCAGACCAGCAGTACCAGCAGCTCGCCCTGGACACACTGGAGGAGCTGGACTGGTGCTTGGACCAGCTGGAGACCATTCAGACGCATCGCTCCGTCAGCGAAATGGCCTCCAACAAGGTATGCCGACATCTGTGAACTACATTGTAATGTTATCCGGCAATATGTGCTTATCACAGATATATCAGTGTGTTTATTGGAAGACAGATTGAAATTTTAGCACAAATATATTTTAAAAGCTGCATATTAATGTGTTGTTGACCTGCATCTTGTATGTTTTTATCTATACTTAGTGTTTATAATGATTTGATTATAGATCATTTTACTGTTACTGACATCAAAGATGAAATTTATTATACATTTGTAAAAAATCCTGTCTATTTGTGTGGGAAAAAATATGCAAAGTGACATTTTTTATGGTAAAACATCTTTATCAGTGTAAGCTTTAAAAAATACTCATTGAACTTGACTGTATCTATAACAAAGAACACATTTTCACCAGTAAGATGACCAGTGTTACTGCCATATTTATAACAAGTTTGCAACAAGTTTTACTGAAACCTCAAAACGTACTTAATTTCCCCAAAATCCAGAAGGACCTGCTGTGTTGATTATTACTCCTCAGACACACAATCTTAAACCAAAACTGACACACAAGCGCGGAAATATCAGTCTGACTTGATCTATCTCTGTTTGTCTCTCATTCTGCCACAGTTTAAGAGGATGCTGAACAGAGAGCTGTCCCACCTGTCAGAGATGAGTCGCTCTGGTAACCAGGTGTCTGAATACATCTCTAGCACCTTCATGGGTGAGTGGGACCAGAATCTGATTACCGTCTGCATCACATTTAAGACTTTTTTTTTTTTCCAAATAAAAACAATAAATCATTCTGTGTGTGCGCGCGTGTGTGTTTGTCCATCAATCTGTAGACAAGCAGAACGAAGTGGAAATTCCGTCTCCTACTCTGAAAGACAAACCGATGAGTCACATCATAGGAGTGAGGAAACTGTCTCACAGCTCCAGCCTCTCCAGCACCTCAATGCCTCGCTTCGGTGTCAACACAGACCACGAGGATGAGCTTGCCAAGGTCTTGTTGTCTGTCTGTTTTTCTCTGACTCACACGAGATAAGTTATACAAATCAACCCCGTTCAATCTTGGACTGTGCTGTGTGCACATTGAATGATTTGAGTTTTCTCTTGTGCACGGAAAAAAAAAAAAAAGCTTGGCTTCTTTGTTGACTCCAGCAGTGTGGGGAAAATTGCACTTCTTTTAGTGATTTACTGCTGAGGCGCTGCTGTTAAAACATCGCATTAGGGGGACTGAAATAGGAGATGTCCTGTGGGATATGCATTTGATAAAAACATAATAGAATATAGTAATATACTAGTTTATTACACATTTTACTGTAAAATCAACTGGAAGCTTTTTTAAAGGAATAGTTTGACATTTTTTGGACTTGTGATTACTCATTTTCTTGCCAAGAGTGAGAAGAGAAGATTGATAACATGATTCTTGTGTTTGTACACTTAGTATAAAACTAGAGGCGATTAGCTTAGCTCAGTGTGAAGACTCAAAGCAGGAAGAAACCACTAGCCCTTGTTTGTTTAATCTGTACGAAGGCTGAAGTGTAAATAGGACAAGTGATGGATTATTTCTTGGCTGAGAGCGGTGACTTCCTGGTAGGCAGATTTTTTTTTTTTTTTTACCCTTGGACAGAGCCAGGCTCACTGTTTCCCTTTGCTTCCCATCTTTATGCTAAGCTAAGCTAATCACCTGCTGGCTCCACCAGTTTAGCGTACAAATATGAGAGTGATATCGATCTTCTCATCTAACTCTCTGCAAGAAAGCTAAATGTTGAACCAGCTGCTCTCTACTCAAAGCGAAGCCGCTGGGCGTTTTAGATTAAAATGTTGGACAACGTTGTAGGTCCATGTCTGCATCACATAAAACTGGGATCTGCATTCAGTCTTTTCTTATTTCTTTTTGTCTGCTTTTTTTTTTTTTGTGTGCTCGGCGCCTCATTGTTTACTTCCATCCCGTCTGTAGCACCAAATGTTTGGAAAGCTAAGCAGTAGGATGGAGACTGTCTCTCATTCTTCATTTAGCACTACATAAATCAGATGTATCTCTTCTTTTGAAAAAATTTTTTTATGGTCTGTCATTAAGAAACGGGACCCTGAAAGAGGCTGCAGATATTCCCAGTACATCTCTGAACACCCTGTCACCTGGATTTGAAGGATCAAGGTTATTTTGAGTGACATGAAAGGAAATGTCTGCTGTGTGATCATTGTTCAAAAGGCAGCAGACCTCACTGACAGAGGCTTTAACCAGGCATAAACACTGGATGCACTGCAAGTCTGATACAACCTAAAATTTATGATGATACATTGTCACGTACACATTGAAAATAATATTTGTAATTAACTTTTTTCATTATATCGTCTCACTCGTGTTGGCTCATGTTTGTCCTAATTAATTACTAGACTTTGAGCTGATTGGTTGCTTTAACTTGTGGTTATTGTAGCTTTTCTCGGTTTGGGATTCAAACTACTCTCTGAAATTTGCAATAGAAGCAAATTTAGGTCGATAAGAGATCCATAATGTCAGTCATTTTGATAAATGTGGTTTGTTGTCCAGCTCAGTCTCTCTGCTCATGACCCTTTAAAATATTGCTGAATTTCTGACTCAACAATTCATATTGTTTTTGTTTGTGTTTGGTGTTTAACCAGGAGTTGGAGGATCTGGACAAGTGGAGTTTTAACATATTCAGAGTAGCAGAATTCTCCAACAACAGACCTCTCAGTTGCATCATGTACGCCATCTTTCAGGTACAAAACATTAGTGTGTGTGTCTGTGTGTGTGTGTGTGTGTGTGTTTTCTGCAGGATCATTGTAGGTATGCTGATATACATGGTGTACTGCCGTCAGAGTGTGTGTGTGAACTTGTGGCTGCTCTCCTCCCTCCTCAGGAGCGAGAGCTGTTGAAGACGTTTCGCATCCCCGTTGACACCTTTGTCACTTATGTGATGACCCTGGAGGACCATTACCATGGAAACGTAGCGTACCACAACAGCCTACATGCTGCAGATGTCACCCAGTCCACACATGTTCTCCTCTCCACACCTGCCCTTGATGTACGTCAATGTGCACACACACACACATTCACACACACAGTCGTGTTTCCATCACTTCAGAGAACATTTCATTGACTTACATTAATTTCCTGGAGACCCTAACCACTACTTACCCAATCCAACACTCAACCTAACCTTAAACCAAGTCTTCAACCCACAATTTTATGATTTAGGTTATGGGGACTTGCTTTTTGAAAGAATCCTCATAACGTGACTGTAAACAGATTTTTGTCCCCACAACAAGAGTAAAACAAGTTGGTTTGAGCACTTACCCGGGTCCACCATGGAAAAAATGCTCACCTTCTGTATGTCATGACCAAAATATATTCCCCTCATAGAGTACAATACAATGCAGCACAATAGAACTGCATTATTCTACAATAGCTGGAATATTATTTATAGCCTAACCACAGTGAATAATGTTTAAAAACAACCTGACAACCACAGATGACTATTTAATTGTTCATTTAAACAAATGTAAATAAAAGCTCAAACCCTTTATTAATAGTGTATAAAACAAAACCAAACAAAATGAAATCATGACTTAACAGAGAGTAAATGTGAGTAATATTCAAATTATTCAATCAGTTACATTCAGAGACAAGACAAAAAGCAACTGAGGATGATTTTGGTAACTCTCTTTATTTGAATGCAGACATTACATTGTCATAACTGTGTCATGAAAACTAGCATGATATGAATAGAACCTTTTCAGTGTTTATGACACGATCAAAAGCCCCTATTTGATCAATAAGTTCTTCTATGGAACCAGAGAAACTACCTAAAGCAGCGTTTCCATCACAGGTACTTTTGAGGAACTCCTCTACTTGCATTTCCACTGGAGAAACCAGGGTCTGAAAGTTCCAGATCGATAGATTTACCCCCCCGAAAGTCCCTGCTCAGCACTTTCCTAAAGCACAGGAACTTTGGAGGCGGGGTTTGTAGGGCTGACCATCACTGATTGGTCAAACACGCACAGCACTGCTGCTTCAACTTGTGTACCGCTTCATTCACAAAACAAGGAAGTACTCTAGTATCGATATTAGGTTGAGGGAAGGACATTTCTCATTGCTTTTGTAACATTAAAATATTTTTAAGTTAGGCTTTTATTGTCAGCTTCCCAACTTGCTTTAAAACGGAACGAGCGAAAAAGAGAAGAGAGATGAGAGAGAGGGAGCGGCGGTAGCGAAAACAAAGCAGTGAATGAGAGAAATAAAACTTAATTCTCTTATTGTTTCATGGCAGTTACGTTCTAAAGGAGAAACAAACAACCAGCAAACACTCAACAGATGATTCACTGTGGAGACAGATGCTGTTGAGTTTCAGTTTCATTTTCTTCCTCTGTACTTCTCCTTCATTCCTTCATTGCATCCGACTCATGCAACAGTAAATACAAACAACAGGACAAATCTATGTTGTTTTTTCCTCATGTGTTAATACTGCGTTTTAAACGCCTACATCATTTTTTAATTTGTTGTTGGTCTAATTTGCATGATCCAACTGGTGCCTCAGATGTGGTGGAAACGCAAAAAGGATTGCCAAACAGGGACTTTCAGCTCCAAGTTTAGTTCCTGAGATTAGTTTCTCTGGTTCCAAATTACCTCGAAAAGGGGCGTTAGTTTAGATCTTTATTTCTTTGTCCCCTGGAAAAGATCCTTTGGTGACAACGCCCTAAAAGCTGTAAACATTGTAAATACCCTGTCTAAAGGGTACAGTGCAGTGACATTGTAATTACAGTATGTCAAGTTATGCCAAGTTCTACTCCTTTACTTTTGACTCTAATATATAAACACTAATATAACACAATAATAATAATGATTATGACACTAATTTATACAACCTTTCATGACGTGTGTTTTACTTGATGTCTCCTTGGCTAACATCAGCTTATAATAACATCTAGATCTAGATCTCTAGAGCAGTGTCGATGTTGTACTGACAGTGACTTTATGATGACAGCAACCATAAACACTACATAACGGAAAAGTAACGCACACCAAGGGTTGTAGTGAGGTGCTGATCACACTCTGTCAGTCATATGCATTTCTCTTTTGCTCAGATGACGTTTCGGCCTTCAGGCTTCCTTCAAGATCAACAGTCATATTAGGACGCAGGCACTGGTATGTTATATAGACCACACCCTAGTAACACATCTGATGGTGATTAGATAATCATGTTACACCATCAGGGTGAGAAAAAGCAATCAAGACTGAATCAAAACTTTTAACAAACAGTGACTACAGTCAATCAGTTCTCTTCAAATAAAGTGACAAGAACCTACATGTTTCATACCACATATAGAGATTTACATTATTTTTTGGTTAACTATATTCAAATATCTTAAATATACATTTATTTTGAATAGATTTCTTATATATACAGAAAAAGTTCAACCTCAGCTCTGGATGAACATCATAAACAGTTTAATCTAAATATCCAATAAATAGAGGAACATTATAGAAAACACTTCAAGTCATAATCTACATTCAATCCTTGTGGTGACAGGGTTCTTAAACAGTGGATCCAAAGGGTCCAAGACCCAGCTAGAGTCATTTTTACATAGCTCAACTCACGTTCTGAGTTCCTGTCATTTACTTTATGACCACAAACACATCAGTTTCCTAGATTTATGGATCAGTAGAGAGAATAATCACTTATATACAGATCGTTTCAAAAACCTACTGCTTGAAATACTTTACTAAGGTCAGACTCTGATCATCCTTTACCGTTAAAAATAGTCTCCCTTTTAGTCAGTTTTGCAGATTAAAACAAATTTGACAGGAAACTGACGATTTTGACAGAAACATGAGTGACATGAAAAACGATTTTCAACAAAGAGGATACAAAAAATCTGTCCTAATAGATGATACTGCCACTAAAATAAAAGACAGATCCAGGTCTGATCTTGAAAAGTAAAAATAAAAATTAAAAAAACCTACAGTATTCTAAGAGTGCAGATAAAGGGAATAATAACAAAACATTGGCATATACTTGAATCTGACTGTCAACTCAATGGTGAATTCAAAGAACGACCTCTCGTGGAATATAAAACAGGTAAAAACCTGAGAGACCATCTGGTGGACTCATATTTAGCTCCTCCTCAATCAGCACCAGCCGGCGCTACTTTAACACCCATCCCTGAAGGCCTCCGCCGCTGTGGTCGTACCAGTTTTAAACATCCTCACACAAGTAAAGAGATTCCTATAAAAGGAGTTATTCCATTTATCTTATCACTTGCCCTTGTGGTAAGTCATATGTTGGAAAGACGAGCAGAGCGCTGAACACAGAAGCACTATTAGATGCAAAAACATGAATCATTCAGTAGCAGCACATTCTTTTGAATTTAATCATCATTTCCTCTCTAAGACATATCGGTATTGAGAAAGTATCACTGCCTCCAAGAGTAACTTGGATGTTTTACTCTTCAGGAAGAAACACTAATGGATCCAATCACCTCATGGATTAAATATAGATTATGCCTTAAATTGTTTATGATGTTCATCCAGAGCTGATGTTCAACTTTTTCTGTATAAGAAATTCTTTCAAAATAAATGTATTTTTAACATATTTTAATATATATGGGATATAAAATTTAAATCAAAAGTTTTGATTCACTAAAGGCCTCTTGATTGTTTTTTTTCTCACCCTGATGGTGTAACATGATTATCTAATCACCATCAGATGTGTTACTAGGGTGTGGTCTATATAACATACCAGTGCCTGCGTCCTACTATGACTGTTGATCTTGAAGAAGGGCTGAAGGCTGAAACATCATCTGAATAAAAGAGAAATGCATATGAAGCCAGAGTGTGCAACATCTTTTTTCCTCCTCTCAACAATCATAAACACTGTCAAAGTTAAATTCCTGTTTGTGCCGGTTGTCATCATAGCGTTACCCTTTCAAATACAGTGTTACATCTTATTTTGTAAACCTGATGTAGTTAAGCTTTCTGTCCTCCTGAAATAAAGAAACTTGTTGATTTGTTTGAAGGTCACCAAGTTGTTCTGCTTCCTTTTTCTCTCTGAACTCTTTCTGTCCCCTTTCAGGCCGTCTTCACTGACCTGGAGATCCTCGCTGCTCTGTTCGCCGCAGCTATCCATGACGTAGACCACCCTGGAGTTTCCAATCAGTTCCTCATCAACACCAGTGAGTGCTCAGACAGACGAATGGTAAATATGGCGCGCTATTAACATAAACTGTCTTTACACTCCTTCCTCTGCTCTTTTTCGCTGCGCTCAGACTCAGAGCTGGCCCTCATGTATAACGATGAGTCAGTCCTGGAGAACCACCACCTCGCCGTGGGCTTCAAGCTTCTGCACCAGGAGAACTGTGACATTTTTCAGAACCTCACCAAGCGACAGCGCCAGAGCCTCCGCAAGCTCGTCATCGACATGGTCAGAACCTCGTCCTCGTATCACACCTCTCACACATCACGTATTCAACTATAAACAAATACACCACAACTCATTTAACTTCTCCTTTAAGCTGTTTCTTTTTGATAACATATGTTTTTTTAATTATTTTCCATTTCATCAAACTGTAGATACTACAAACAGCGCAGTCAACACATTTCAGCCCTTCCTCCATCCACCCACGCTTCAATTATGTACAATAAGCCAAAATTATGTCCTCACAAATAGTCCAATGAATGATGTTTCTTATGACAAAACACCAATTATTCTTTTTTCTTTCCTCACCAAATAAATTACAAACAAATAGACCAAATGTAATTTATCTTCTCCGTTAACTACTGTATTTCTGGTGAGTTACGTAGTTCTGGCTACTCCTCCCAGTGGTCCTCTGGCTGCCAGTTTCATGGAAGTCTCATGTGGTAGTTTTAAACTGGTCTTATTTATTATTGATTAGTTTTAAGTTGCTCTTGGGTTCTTATGTTCTGTGATGTTTTGTATGATTCTTGTTCATGATCCTTAGTAGCAATTTTATTTATTTAAGCTGGTAAAATGTCGTCTTTTTACCAGTCGTCTGTTAAAAAAAAAGAGATTTTTATCTCAGTGATGTTTACTGGTTAGATAAATGTTTAAACAAATAAAAATAACAAATTTTTGGTTAGAATCTTTTAAACAAAACAGTCAGTAATTTCCCGGTCTCTCCATGAGTCTCCACAGTTATGTGCTGATGATCTCAGCTGGTTTAAGATCTGGATTTCTTCCCAAACTGAAATATGGAAAAACTTCTTCATGTATTACAAAGTCTTGTATGAATGGTAGTTACTGTTTCAAACTAGAAGTGAAATCTCTGATTTAAATTTAATTCACTTCTGTGGCCTTCTTCACCCCGATGTTTATTTTCTACATCTTTTAGTTGTTTTAGTTTTAGTCTTTTGTTATTTATCTGATGAATTCGTTCAGAGCAACTTACAATGACAGTTAGTAGAATGAGCTCAAACAATAGTCAAGAGTGTGAAGGCTTCTGTGACAGATTTTTATAAACAGTAAGGGAGAAAATTAAGGAAACAAAACAAGAGAAATAAAAACAGATTTGTTTTAGATTTTTGTTCTTTCTCTCTCTTTCTTTGTCTCCAGGTGTTGGCCACAGACATGTCCAAACACATGACCCTGCTGGCTGACCTGAAGACCATGGTGGAGACCAAGAAGGTGACCAGCTCTGGTGTTCTTCTCCTGGATCACTACACAGAACGCATACAGGTAACTTTCCATCTACACAAGCCAATATGGCTGCTCGCACTCGGAACATGATGGCTGATCGGTCGTGTTTAAATATTTATATCAGCGAGAGCGAGTATGTCACATGAGATCTGTCTCCTGCACTCCTGAGTGTGTATTTACATTTGTTGTGTGTAGGTACTAAGGAACATGGTGCACTGCGCAGACCTGAGCAACCCCACCAAGTCTTTGACGTTATACAGACAGTGGACCGAGAGGATCATGGAGGAGTTCTTTCGACAGGGTGACAAAGAGCGAGAGAGAGGCATGGAGATCAGCGCCATGTGTGACAAACACACCGCCTCTGTGGAGAAGAGTCAGGTAAAACTTAAATTTGGATCCACATTAGCTTCCTCAAAATGGTCGCTGGTCTTTTCTGGGGTCCAAACAACAGCAGCAGCAATAAAACAAGAAAAAACTAAGCCAGGCAAGTAAAGAGATCAGAAAATAAGTGAAATAACTTGTAGGTGAAAGGTAGAAAATACAAACTTACAATAAAAACAAGAAGAAAATTGTCTAAATGAAAAGAAAGTAATCAAAAAGGTTCCGAAACCACAATAACTACAAGTAACATCTGTGTCTCTTTCTCTCTTCCATCTACTCTAACGGTGTCATTGTTAAAGCTATGAATCCAAACTGCTGATGAATTAGAAACTGTATTTGCATATGTGGATAACAGGCCATGAGAAACTATTTTAAAAGCTTTTTTCAGGCAATATTATACATTTCTACATACAGTATATAGCACTCATACAGGAGGTGGAGAAATAACAACAACACCTTTACAATATGATGCAACAGCCCTGAAATAAGAAATAAGTTTGATAAAGCTGAAAACCTTCAGTTCATAGTGAAACTGTCAGATGTGTTATTGGACTGTTTTTTTTTTTTCAAGCCTTTGCTGATGTGTCATTCAGAAACACTGCAAATATGTGTAATATGGAAGTGAAGCGGGGGGGAAATAACAAATTTCATAATGATGGTTTAGTTTGATTTTGCCACACAGGAAGACTGCACTGGCAAAGAGGAACAGTGGTCACAAATAGATCTGTACCAACTCCGAGAAACATAAAGTGTCCTTAAAAATGAGTTGAATCAACACCTCTAACAGCCAATAAAACTCTATTTACTGCAGGGATACTGTGTTGCATCATAAAGTGGTTTTTAGCATCTGTGCGACCCGTGTTTCTAATTAAACAGAAAGGCAAATAGTGGATTTGAACCTTTTAATTGTCAATAAGTCTTTGTATTAACACATAACATTGACATTTGTAAACCCACAAAACATGTTTATAACTCTAATTAAAATCAATACAAACATGCAAAACGCTCTACAGTATATATATAACTCAAACTCTTGATTTTACCTCTGTTTTATATGGTTAAATAATACTGATTAGGCCTTTAATTAAAGCCAAATGTAATTTAATGTTTCTGTTTATTTTGTTTTGTATTGTGACAGGAAGAGACAAACTTGGCTGTCAGTTGTGCAGCACTTTCCTTTCATAAATCTGGCAGCAGAGTGAAGCCTGGAAAAGCTCATGATAAACTCTGGCATCATTAATTCCTTTGTTATTGTGTTTTGGATACTCGTATGACAAATGTTTTGGGTTTTTTCCAGTTTCCAACTGGCAGCGGCTACAGACATATCACTCTTTTAATCTCCATGATGTTAAACAGTGACATCTCTCTCTGTCAAGTTTGTGGTCACTGATTCTGTACTTGTACTATTTGTCTTTGTTTGTTATTGGGGCCTGTTTGGTTTCTCTGTACTTTAAAGAAATAGCTCAACAATTCTGGAAATACACTTTTTTTTTTTTTTGGCTTTCTTGCTGAGAATTAGTTGAGAAGATCGATACCGCGCTCATATGTCCGTCCGACGTGAGGCTGGAGCCGGGAGGACAGTTAGCCTAGCTTAGCATACAGACTGGAAACAATGGGAAACAGCTGATCTGGCTAAAGGTAACAAAATGTGAACTAAAAAAAAAAGTTAAAAAACAACAACAATTTTGTGGCTTTACAGGCGTTATGTGATGAAGGACTATTTCATGGCGAAATGCTGTGATTTCCTGGAGTCTTGTAACCACACATAACACCCCGTAAAACCACAAATTGACATTTTTTAATTTTTTTTCACAGATCAAACTAAATGTAATGTGTCAATTACTAAACACTAAACATCAGATGTGCTCTTATGCAGATTTTATTACCTTTGGACAGAGCCAGGCTAGCTGTTTCCCCTTGTTTCTAGTCTTTATGCTAAGCTAACAGACTGCAGACTCCATATAAACAATATAATACAGATATAAGAGTGGTATCGATCTTCAAGCAAGTAAGTAGATTTCCTAGAATACCCTCAGGCACATCCACTGTGTTTACCTTTTGATTCTCTCTCTTCTCTAGGTGGGTTTCATCGACTACATCGTCCACCCGCTGTGGGAGACGTGGGCTGACCTGGTGCACCCAGACGCCCAGGAGCTGCTGGACACGCTGGAGGAGAACAGGGAGTGGTACCTGAACACCATGCCCCAGTCTCCCTCACCTCCCCCGGACAGACACCTCCAGCACGACCGCTTCCAGTTTGAACTCACCCTGGAAGACCTGGAACACAACAACCACAACCACATACACCTGACGAACAGCGACGGGAAGATCGCTCGAGGCCGGAAAGCTGGCTGCGACAACGACGACGATGACGATGATGACACAGAGCCGAACGGCGAGGAGCAGAACCACGTCGAAACTGAGAAAGAAGACGAGGAGAATCACAACAGCGAACAGAACGGAGTCGGTGATGAAGAGGAGGAGGCGGAGGTGGCTGGAGAGACGATGGGAGAAGAGGATGAAGAACATGGAGAGGAGCGGATAGAAGAAGATGAGAACCCAGGAGGGCAGGAGACGGATGAAACGGAGAAAGGAGAGGAGATGAATGATGCAGCGGAGGACGAGGAGACAAGAGGAGAGGAGGATGAGAACGAGCAAAATCAGGAGGAAGAAGCGGAGCAGCAGGAGGAGGAGGAGGGTGACGAGCAAGAGGAAAAGGATGAAGAGGAAGGTGAGGAGGCAACAGGAGAGGAGGGAGAGGATAATGTGGAAAAAGAGGAGGGAGAAGGGGAAATGGATGGAGAACAGGAAGGCGAGGGGGAGGAGGAAGTGGAAAATGAGGAGGCAGGAGTGGAGAATGTGGAAGAGGAGGAGGAGGGAGAGACGGAGGAGAATGTGGAGGAGGAAGAGGAGGTGATAGAGAGAGTGGAAGAGGAGGAGGCAGAGGACAAAGCTGAGGAGGAGGGGGAGGAGGGAGAGACGGAGGAAAATGTGATGGAGGAAGAAGAGACAGGTGAGTTGGAAGAAGCAGAAGAGGGAGAGGAGGAGGAGGAGGCAGTTGAGGATGAAAATAAGGAGGAAGAAGAGGAGAGTTAGTTGACAGGATCAGAGAGGAAACGCAGTTAACGAGGAGATAAGAAGGAAAAACTACATAAAGAGCGGCCGCGACAGTCAATAACGTCTCTGCCGTGGAAGAGGATGAGGAGATGAAGACGTCCCCTTCTTTCAAGATAACGCGCTCGGTCATGTGACCCCTCTTATCATGTGACCCCTCTCAAGCTGAAGGCCAGCGTACGGCTCTGCTAACTACAACAAACTCACACAGCTCACAGAGAAACATTTCAGACAAGCACCTGGACACAAAAACAAAAAAACCTCGCCGGAGCATCCGCCTTCCCAGACAGACAGATTGTTGATCAGCTGGTAGTGAGTCTTCATCACCTTGATATCTGTACACTCATCACTGCCGTAGGGGATAAACTAAACCGGGGAGGGAGGGAGGGAAACAGTTTTATCGACTTTTTGTAGCGCCTGAAAAATCTTAAAAACCCTGAACATGCAAACAAGTGCGTGCCTGTCCTCCTGATCTCATCTGTCTCGTTTATGAGGAAGATTAACGCCACATCAACTCTGAGAACAGCCGTCAAAAGAATGTCAACTTCTTCTGTTTGTCAGAAAAGAAAGAGGGGAGAGAGAGGAGGAGGAAAAAAAGCAAAAAAAAAAAAAAAAAAAAAGTGTGGAAAGTGTAGTCTGTCGTCTTCTATTTACTACAAAAAGAACTTTCCACTCGTGAACAGGAGTGCAGTCGCTCCTCTGGGCTACGGAGCAGTTTAACCTCCTCACATACTAACCTTAAAACCACTGTTGTCGTTTGCAGTACTGTAAGAACAAGAACCAGGACCAAGTGCAGCTTTTTTTTTTTTTTTTTTTTTTTTAAAAAAAGGCTGACCCCATCGTATGTGTCGATGTCGGTTCATGTTTAAAAACAAACAAACAGACAAACAAACAAAAAAAACCACCCGGCGTTCTTCGCGCCGTCACAGCGGTTTTAAACACGACTCCCCCAAGACTGTGACCGTGACTCCCGGGTGAATCGTGCCAAACCGTACGGCGACCAGCACTTGAGCAATTCAGCCTTCCTCCTAACAAAAAAAAGGCGGCTATGAAGCAATGAATTGTGGGACCAGGCTAAAAAAATAAAAATAAAAAAAAAAGGGTGTGAAGGTCTTCCACGAATCGATTTTTTTTGTTTTGTTTTGTTTTTGTATAAAAAAAAAGAGAAAAAAAAAAGAAAAAGGTATTTGGCACTTTATCACCCTTGTTGCATATATGTACATAATAAACATGTATTTTAATCTGCTGATGTCATATAATAAATATGATCAATGAAGTTGATGGATTGCCGTTTTCAGTCGCAGATATCTGGGAATTTTTCATGACATCTTCCTACTTTTACCAATTATACTTTTGATAACGTTTTATTTACCATAAATGTCATTTTCTAAAAAAAAAAAATCCTTGGTGGTTTCTCGGACTAATAATTATTGGATAAATACAGATAATAATTATTATTTAATTGCTTGAGATCTCAGGATGCTGGTGTCAGTTTGTCCACCATGTTGTATAAAATTTAAATGGAAATCCATCCAGTAGTTTTTAGAGATATTTCAGTCTGGATCAAAGATTCGTGATCCCCAGAGGACTTCTGGCGCCACCGAGAGGTTCACGTTTGTAGTTTTGAGTGAAATGTTTCAGTAACTGTTGGATGGATTTGGAGCAGACGTGTACGTCGTCGTCCTCAGGATGAATAAAACACTTTTCATGGAAGATATTTTCACTTGCCAAAGCAGGAAAAGCACATGTGGCTGCACTCTGTTTACGTGAGCTGGTTCCAGTGTTCTGGTATCATGCTCACTCACTGACTGGGCTTACTGGGACAATTGATGGGAAGGAGCCATTGTTGATGTTATTAGTTACACCTGTGCTTTTCCTGCTTTGACAAGTCAAACTGTCTGCAGTGAAAAGAGTCTGTTGTGATCAAAGATTTAAAATTGTCCAATACTTTGATTTGTTACTAAATAGACTATAAACATTCTCATCAGCTTCAGCTGCACTTTTTGTTTTGTGCTAATTAGCAAATGTTAGCATGCTAACACTCTCTAAAGATGGTAAACATTATACCTGCTTTACATCAGCATGTTATTTAGTTCAAAGCAGCGCTGCAGCCTCACAGAGCTGCTAAGTGTGGCTGTAGACTCGTTAGTACGTAAAGAAGAAAGTTTACAATGATAAATTAATATTTACTTGAGTTTAAGTGGAGCAAGTCTTTTGAAGAAATTCTTATTTTCCATGTGGATAAGTACTAAATTAAAAAGTTCTTTCTATGAAACTTTACTAATGAGATATTAAGAAATTACGGACCCATAAAATAAAGTGCAGTAACTAGTACTTCATTCTTTGTTCTACATTTTCTACATTACAGGAAGTATGATTAACTGTTATCTGCTTCTTAAATAGAAACTTGTAGGCTGAAGGTTGTTGGTTCACCAGTTTTACTCCCTGATGAACGTCTTGCACTTACAGTCAGATACCACTGAAGTGTTTTAATGTCCTGAGAGCTTAAATGATTAGTCAATCACAGAAATTTTGATAATCTATTTATTGTTTTAGGAAGTCTTTAAGCAAGAATTCATTAGCTCTACTTTCACAGAGGTTACTTAGTCTTTATGATAGTAAACAGGATATTTCAGTTTTATTTAAGGCAACTTGGGTTTTAGGACATTGTGATTTAAAAAATATATATCAATGAATTGAGAAAATATTTGCAGATTCACGCATAATAAAAAATAATTGTTAGTTGCAGAGTTTTCTTCATGTTAAAGTCTAATGTTATTGTCAACAAACTGCTCTGAAGACCTCCGAGTCTTCATGCTTATGAAGGGTTTTGTCTCTTTTAGTCACGAGACACCAAGAAACACCTGAAAGACTGAAACAAGGCGACTTCAGATTGAACTATAATCACGGACAGTTGAGGACGATAGCTGATGGTGATGAAATTTCCACCCCCCCCCCCCCCCAAAAAAAAACATTTTTAGTTTTGTATTGTGATGATTTGGTGAGACAGAGTTTGAACTTTGGCATTTGTATTTATTGATAAAGTCAAACTGACACATATGGCAGCGCAACACATTGACAGAAACAACGTTTCGTTTTTCCAACTTGTGTAAATCTGGAAGTAACGGACGAGTAAAGCAGGTGAATTTTCTTGTTCTGGGATCAAAAAAAGCATCATAAAGCTTCACAGTATAAGACTAAAGACTAGGAAACACTGATCTGGTCATAAAAATTAACCGAGTAAACAAAGTATTTATGGAAAAAGCTCAGCTCAAGATCCAATAATCAGCTTGTATATAATGTGACATTTGAGCCATTATGTCATTTCTTAAAAATAGTTTTTACATCTTAGAGCAGAAAACTATAAAACTTCCATCAAACAAAGCAAGAATACCCACAAATCTTTAAAAGGTTTCTCACACTCACACATTCACTCTTTAAAGCAACAACCTTAGAATAAATACAGAGAATTATAACAATGCTTTCAAAATATGGACTTCATATTATTATTATTATTATTATCATTATTATTATTTCTTTTAGACAGATCTGGACATTAATCTTAAAAATGTTCTCAGATTTCTGGCTTTTCTTTCAATTAGAATTTATTTTCCAGTCTGCAAATACAAATTTATTTGTATACAAACAAGAACAAAAAAAAGAGATAAATAGAGCAGCTCAAGTTTTTTCTGCAGTCTGGAAAAAAAAAAAAAAGGTGTAGGCTGAAGCTGCAGCTTATAATGCCTGATCCTTTTTAACGCGTTATGTTAAAAAAAAAAAAAAAAAAAAAAAAAAACATCTTAAGGCACTTTGAGGATCTGTGATGTCACAAATGTATTAAAGCTAATAAATACATGTTGTCATTGGCAGACATGTAACCGTTTACAAGGCTTTATAATCAAACTGGGCACTTTAACAACCAGCAGAAGGTAGAAGGATTAGATTTGTTTCATAATTTGACAAAACCTCCCGAATATCAAACAAAAAATATTTCATTTTAAGTAAATAAACAATTTGAAACCAAAGAAATGACTTCATAAAACTACACACAAGTGCTGCATTTCATTACAATATTTTTATGGTTTGTATTTCTCTTCTGTTGGCACTTTTTTTCAGGTTCAGTTCTGACACAAAAGGTGTCACACAGCTGCGTCCGTTACATTCAATACATCTTCATTTTGTTTGATTCTTGGGAGATTTTGTTCCAACTTTTGAAACATACAGTATCTAATCCCGTAGGAGGCAGCGATTGCAGTAACAGCACGATAAGACAACAGCAGTAGACTGAATACCTGAATAACCGACGTACCGAACCCACACGAACAGTCAACATCTGTATCTGTTCATGTGTGGAATAGAGTTTACCAACCTTTTTAGAGTAATAGTAGTCTTTGTGAGATTACTTTTTGCATCTTACCAGCTAGTTGTTCACCTTGTGAGGATCCAGTGCAGGTATTGTATGGTTTCCCACTTGTTTGTTGATCTTTTATGTCTTTCTCACTGGGCTTCGTTTAACTCTCTGTATTCAAAATCTAGATTTCTGGTCTAGATCCTGCACAGTTTTCTGAAGCAAAGTCTCTCTGGTGTTTTTAGTGGCTGATCAGAGATGTCCAGTAAGGGAAGTTGTCTACCTCTCCGGTCTCGTTCAGCTCCTGGTCTCCATGTATCAGTGCTAGCTTGTAGCGTAGACGCACGTTACGCTAAAGAAACGAGGAGGAGAAGTCGGTTAAAGCTGTAAAAGTCTAAAAATATTCTGTTTTACGCACCATAAGTAAGACTGAAACAGGGAGTTAGATCAGTCGTGTAGATGTTAATGTGTAATTATGATGTAAATCCCCAAACTCACCTTCTGTGGATTAGCCAATAGGAGGACCTGAGAGATGGCAGGTGGAGGCAGGAGAGGGTTGTAAGGAGGTAGGTGTGTCCCTGATGCAGGCTGAAGTTTCACCGACATGGTCTGCAGGTATTAAACTGATAATTAACTGGACGCTCAAATCTTTAAATGACAAACAGCTCGATGTAGATTTTTGTATATGAAACATTTTGCACACAACATCCTGTTTAACAGACGGGGGATGTGCATAAAATATCAACAAATAAAATAACAACTAACAAACAACAAAGTTAAAAGTGTAGCAAGTATTTGGAAAGTGTCTGAAATCTGAAGTGGAGACCTGGCTCCAGCGGGGGGCGCTACAGACACTCAGGTGAATCTCCTGACGTCACCTTCATTGACAGAGTTCATCTAATTAATTCAAGACTTTAAGACATTTTTAATACTTAATTGGATTCAATTTAAAACCTTTTTTTACTGTCATACCTGTCAAACAATGACAGAAAACCAGTAGGAACACTGAGGCCTACAATTGTTTTTTAAGTGCATTAATTTCACACATTTCTCACTTTTTTGTCAATACTTTCCAGCTGTATATAACAATAATTCCAAGTAATATAATTAATCAATTAACATGACCTAGATAGACAGTGGTAGAAAATGTATGGAATTATTAACCAATTACAAAAGTTCCCGCCTGAATCCACCGTCGCAACAGTCTCAGTCAGATGTAAAACGTCTCCTGACAGCCCGCGACAACATTTAAAAAGACTTTTTAGATTCTTCTCAGGCGTTTTTTGGAGGGAAATTAATTCACTGCTTTGCATTAAACGTCTTTAGGATAAATTTCAACACTTAATCTGCGGAAAAAAGCATCGATCCAGCAGCACCAATGTCTGCACTGTCAGCTTGAACACTGAGACACTACAGATGTGCCAGCTGTTATCTGGGTCACATGTGGTCAAACATGATACTTGGATGTGAAAATTGATATCGCCATGGATTACTTTCTGATTGGAAGCACGTATAGAAGTACAAAAGACTAAAATTAGTAAACTACAAGACTAAAGTTGACAAATTATTTGCATTATTGATGATATTTAAAAATGAATCTGGTAATTGTTCGATATACCTGAAGTACAAATAAAGTTCTCAAAGCTCATGGTTGCATCTTTAAGTGGCTTGTTATTAAATGAAAAATGACATAAAACAGAGACAAGTATCAAATCCTCACATTTAAGAGGATGTAACCTGTGAAACTGAAATAGTTGCTGATTAATTTTCATCACTCAAACAGATGAGAGCAAAGGCAGCAACAAAATGTTTAATTATGTAAATGACACAGCAGACAGTTCATGACGGGCTTGAGTTCCCCTTCGTACTCCACATTTTTATATGTTTTGAGTTGGAACTTTTCAAGATTAGATTACTAGATCAAATCGGCCTTCAACATCTACACCAATGTCTGTAAATTATTTCAATAATAGATTATAAACGCGTGTATATGATCTGAGTTTGTTACCTTAGGAACAGCAGCTTGAAACAGGAAGTCTCTCACAGCGAGGGCTGAGGTGTTGACGGTGGAGATGACGACTACAGCGACGCTGGGGTGACCCGGTGGAGAGTCTTTGGCGAAATGGAGCGAGACGTGGATCCCGCCCTGATCATATAAAGTGATCGGCTCCAGCTGACCTACCAGAGACAAGAACGACACACACTTAAACTAGATGTGGTCAATAAAGTAAAAGGTTGATACAATTCTGCTTCAAAACAGGTGGGTGATCCAGCTTCTCCTTCATTTATATTGTTAATTCAAACACTGGGGACGTACTGGATCTGATGGTCTCTACTGGAACAAAGATATTTTTCAGTAAATCTGGGGGACAAAAGCTCTCCTCCGATTTCACTGGAGACCCAGACACTGACTTTGATGATGATCCTAAACTTGGAAACTGCTGATCTGGAGGAAGTGACCTGAAAAAAAGAAAAGGCAGCATCAGTTTAGTAATAATAAGGATATAAAAAAGGGTAAAGACCTGCTAAATATAGAAATAATCTGCTTTAAAAGATCATTAAACTAAAATGCATTGTATATGTTATAAAACTGCCTGCTTTTGTGTGTTTCTAGGATGCAATAAATTTACTTTCAGTATGTTAAAATAGTGTTTTCAGCCCTGAACGAACTCAATTACTAAAATAGACTAAAACACTACAGCTGTAAGTTAGAGACACTTGTTTGTCTGAGTGACTTTAAAACAATCACAGATATTCTGAAAAATATCAGATAGTAAAACTTTCATTGGTGTGTCTGTGTATGTGTGTAATGATAGTGTTTTGTGAATGAACCCGTCTTGTGATCTTGTGTTAATGTTATTTGGTCTCACGTCTCTCTTGCAAAACACTTCTGATCTCAATGAGATGGAGGAGGACATAACTATATATGCATGTATTTACAACAAAATCAGTTCAACCTGTCTTTGTTCTTTACTAAATTATTATTAAGGCTGGAGATCGTTTGATTTTTTTTTCATTACCAAGGTTGATACACAAGTTTCAGCACCAACATCAAAAGAAACCTTACTTTGAGGAGTATTAACATGTTTTAGCTAAATAAGACAAACTTGACAAAATTTCCTACATTTTTTCTTAAAATAATCAATATTTTTCATACTAACAATGTATGAAATGATAAAGTAAAGTGTCAGAGGCGTCACTCGTACTGATGAACCTACAGAGAATCATCACCTGACTCTTTATGGAGCTTTCTAGTGAGTTTCAGCTCATTGTTCAGCTGTCCGGCTGCAACTTTACTCTTTTGATTCACTCTCATCACTCTCACAGCGTTGATTCAGCTGCAGCAGGCAGCTGTTCTCAGAGAAAAAGCTCCAAAAAGCCACTGTACACTACCTGCTCAGCTCTAAACGGCAAACAGACACAGTAAACGACTAGCTGGTGAACACAGTGGAGCATTTAGCAGCTAAAGTGCCAGATATTTCCCTCAGGAGTTGATAGAGACCAAAAACAGAGCTAGAAGAGAGTAAATACTGGACTTATATTCACCAGGTGAACAGTAACACGACTCTAAATGAATAATAATGTTGTTCTGTAACTGCTGGATGTGGAAATAATTAACTATTTGCTAACAAGTGAAACATATCAGCTTATAAGATGATGATATGTTGGTGTTGAGTTCACTACTTGTTTCTGCTGCTCACAAGTGGCCAAAAAATGTAGTTAATGCAGGTTTAATATGGAGCCTCTGACCTTTGACTGAATAAAATAACATCTAAAATGACCAAAAGTATGATTAAAATCAGGAAATATTTGATTTATAAAAGTAAAAAAGACTGCAAATTCAGTGCAGCTTTTGGTACCTGACATTATTTGATTTTTAATACCCTGCCCTATAATCTGTGAAGTTGTACATCAACTCTTCCAGCACAACAGTGACCACACATTATTACAAGAATAACATGTTTCACAACTGCAGTTTGTTACTTAAATTTATACAGTTATATCTGTGCTCACAGGACTGTAAAACTGATCTACCTATCTTGTCTTTCAGGATGTCTTTTCTTCATCCTTACCATATATTCGTCCCATTTGATGAAGCACCGTTTCCTCCACACCCACGGGCTCTCAGCACGGGCTCTCTCCCTCCACACTGCTCAGCTTTCATTGTCTGAACTTCTCCATTAAGCTGGAAAAAAAAATACACTACTTTAAACACTTTTCCAAATAAAAATCACCTTTAAATCTTTATCTTTAACTTTAGATCCAAGTCTCACCTGCATTAGTTCCTCATAATACGACTTTGGAGTCTCTTGAGTGTGGCTGCGTTTTGAGACCTGATTATGTAACTCTGTAATTACAGGACACCACAGGATTAACACAATGAAATATATTCATCAGCTCTACAGAGAATAAACTAGAAAAAAGTACAAATGTTGGGCTACCTAATTCTGTAAAGTCCTGGTCAGCTGCTGAGTGGAAGGTGCTTTCCAGATGAGAGGAAGATGGGGGTGAACAGGCTTCGAAGGTCGGTGGTGAATCAGCTTTTCTGTGCGTTTGCGGCGAGTCCAGAGCTGACAGGTCGATGAGGTGGTAGCTCTTAATCTCTCTGGGACTTGTAGGAGCTAGAACAAGAAAGAACAGGGTCAGATACAAGCAGAACAACAGTATCAAACACATGGTCAAGGTATTTTTCCACAGCGAATGTGTACAAAATCAGGCATTTTGTAAACAAACCGTTACTTTTATCGGTTGCTTCTTCACTTTTACTTCTTTCACTTCTTCCGTTACACACTCCTCTCCCCAGCCGCTCTTTGTAAACATTTACTGCAAGTGTCAGCTCGTCATTAGCCGCCAAGATCTGGGCCAGAGCCGCATCGTCGTCCACCGTGTCGCTGGCCAGGCGGAACAGACTGGGCCTCAGCCGGTCACAGCGCTCATACAAGGCCTGCGGAAGAGAGAACGAAGGGTCAAATGTTGGGGTCACACTTCCACACAAACACATCGACTAGGAGAAAAAGTATTTGTAGGTTTGTTGGGCTCAAATATAATTTTCTTGTCTCAAATGAATGAATACTCATTTTACTACAAAGCAAAAGTCAAAATCATTTTAAAGATGTTACACTCACAAAGGCTTCCACTTCTTTATTTTCATTATTTATTTGTCTATCTACTACTTTATCAATTAATCAGTTGATGGTTTTGTCTATAAATGTAAAGAAAATAGTGAAAAAACACCAATCACAACGTCCCAGAGCCCAACACCACCTTTTTGAATTGTTTTGTCCAATAAACAGTCAAAAACCCAAATGTTTTATCTACTGTTATTTGCCATTTTTGCCTGAAAAATAACTATTAATCTGCTGTCAACTGACAAATCAATTTATCAACTCATCGTTTCAGCTGTACAATAAAATTCTAAATATAGGGGCTTTAACTCATGTGATTATAGTTCATGGTAATAATAGTAAAAATCCAGCAACAGGCTCGATGTGTTCAGTGCTGTGTTCACTAAACTCCTGCATTTAAATCCATACAAATGTGTCATATACATTCAAAAACCACAATACAACAGGGAAATATTATCAGTTATAACATCTAAAACACTTTACACTGTAGAAAAACTGCTGACCTCCCAGTAGGCATCAATTTGGTGATTTGCAGGTCAAAAGGCGTCTAGAAATCTAGTTTAAAACTGAGCTAAATGTTCTTGGAAAGAGAACATCTACTGTAGGTCACAGCTGGCCAATCACAGCGTGAAGTGAGTGCAAATTTAAAATTTTAAAAACGATGGATTGATGGTTTTGGAATATTAAAGAAATGGTTGACATTCAAAAGGTTTAGAGGGAAGAGGTTTCTGAAGCTATTCGACCGTCTGAAGAGCAGTCCTAACAGAGAGTGTCGGCCCCTTAAAGGGAAACTTACAGATTTTTCAACCTGAATTCTATTTTCCCATCATTTTAGGTCTAAGTGATTAATGGGGACAACAATTTTTGAAATCAGTCCAGTAGTGTTGGGCGAGAGCGCTTCAGCTGGTGGCAATGAATCAGCTGCAATGTAATCATATTGGGCACTGTCAATGTACGTCCAATAAAAGTGCTTGTTTTAGTCACTGACAGGCTCAGATTGTTATTACAAGTGTTTGACAACGACAGTAACGTTAAACACAGGGACTAGCCACCTGTAGCAGCGTTATGGCTAACGGCAAAGGATCTATATCCAGAGCAGCCAACGGGCTAAACTAACCTCCCTGTGCATGTTCATCCGCGTACGTCGGTTTGTTTACATGTGTTGAGGCTGACTTTCACTGCAGTTAGACTGTAAGGAAACTAAAAGAAATAAATGCAATGACAGATTATCCTGTGGACCAGCTCCCTGGTTTCCCTTTAAGTCTACTGGCTGTAATCAGTTTAACTGAAGAGTGATTTCTCTTCTTCCTTCCTTTTTCCTTTTTTCAGAGTTGTAATTTGAGTTGAAAAATCTAAAAAGTGTCATTTCTTGCGGCAGAAAAGATTTATTTCTAACTTCCTCTTTTGTCAGTCATCTTGATTTACAGGATTTATTTACAGATTTATCTTGTGAACCCTTGTGGGAGTCCTGAACACCAGACTGGGAACCGCTGATTGATGTTTTAAATTTCAATGTGAAGCAGGTCCTGACATGTTTTGGCCTGCAAATCACCAAATAAATGCGTACTGGTTCATATTCTAGGTCACTGCCCTGTCACAGTAAGGTGAATCTAGTCTCAAACTGTTCTGTAGACGGTCACTAGAGGGCGATAGAAGGACGTAGATCACAGCACTCCAACCCTGCGGACAGCTGGTATATTGTTTGTTTGCTTGCATCATGTTAATACCTTCAAGTCATCGCTTGGCTGTAACAACGTCCCAGTGACGGTTTGCTGCTCCAGCATCTCTCTGAGCTGCTTGCTGCTGCTCTCCACCTCCTTCAGAGTCGAGTCACGCTTTGCCACTTTCTCTGCTTTCTCCTGCTCCTAAAAACACACAAAAAAGAAATGTAAATCCAGTTTATACAGTTATTAATATATGTATGTAAGGATGTCCATCACCACTACAGCAGAACCTCACCTCTTTGATTGTGTTTTTAATGAGTCTGTTGGCAGTTTCCAGGTCTTCAAGACGTTGACTTTTCAGTAATCTGGCTAAGAGCTGAAGACAGACAAACACACGTAATCAGGATGACTCTTCATGTTTGTGTGTTTCCATTAACTGATGTGATTTTAAACACACACACACACTCACCTTGGCCTTTTCCTCCTGGTCAAAAACTGAGTCTGTGGTTCTCTGTGGCGGAGGAGCCATTATAACCGTGTCTGGTAGTTTGGGATCTTTCTTTACAATGTCTAAAATAACAAGAACAAGTTGTGTAAGACGGTTTGATTACTGAGAAAAAGACAAATTATCAAATTAATTCATATTACACCTTTATACACAGTATCTAAACTAAATATTAGGCTAATCTCAGATTCTAAAAAGGTACATTTTGGATATTTTGGATATGACCCCATGTTGCATCCAGACCTTGTTTCTTAAGCATGCTGTAGGCTTCCTGAATCTTGGGTTCGTCTTTAAGCCAGAGCGTCCAGCCGTAAAGAACCTCCGTCACTCTGTCTTTAACTTTCTGGGGAGTCCACGAGCCGAAATACTGCTCAGAAAAGATCGATAGGGTCAGGCAGAGGAAGACAATTTTACATGAATAAATCATTGTTTTCTGAGATTTTAGCTCTGATATTCTGACAAATTTAAATCATTTTCTAGTTTTTGGGGGAAATTTTGATGTCAGACTGTGTACTCGGTTACTTTTGTTTCTTTATGTTGCTTTTCTGTATAAAATTCAAACTGTCTGTAATCATTTCATGTGATTTCGTTTAGGTTTTAATGTTACAGTTTTGTGTTCATGGTTATTGTTTTGTTCTTTATTTTAACTGCTGTTTTGTAGATTTCAACTGGTTCTTAATTTGTGGTGTTAAAACCAAAAATACAACTCAGCACTCAAATCAAATCAAACACACAAGTCATTAAGATAAAATAGAACAAATCACAGACAGATCAGACCTGATCTGCCACGATTAGTCAATTAATCGATTAGTTGTTAACTATTATATTAATCACCAACTATTTTGATAAACAATTAATCGTTTGGAGTAATTCTTCAAGAAAAAAAATGTAAAGATTCTCAAATGTGAATATTTTCTGGTTTCTGTGATAGTGAACTGAATATATTTGAGTTTTGGACTGTTGGTTGGGTCATTTGAAGACGTCATATTGGGCTTCGGGAGACAGTGATTGACATTTTTCACCATTTTCTGACAATTTATAGACCAAACAACTAATTGATTGATTGAGAAAATAATCAACAGATTAATCGATAATGAAAATAATCGTTTGTTGCAGCTCTTAACATGTTTGTCTCACACATGATATATTTCTGTTTGCTAGTGTTGCCTTCACAGGATCAGACAATTATTACGTGTGATATCAGAATCGATGACATCAGTGAAGTAGCACTTCTACACACACAACTAGGAACTGGTTTTTTGTTTTCACAGTTAAGCTGCTCTGTGAGGCTGTACTAAAGAACGGCATCGCTTTTTAGCTAAATGCTAACGTCAGCATGCAACATACGTACAATGACAATGCTAACATGTTTATGTGTAGCAGCTACAATATTCACCATCTTGCACGGACACAGACAGCACACGTCACACTAACATGAATTATCGTTTGCACGTCTGTGAAACCATCACATCCAATATGGTTTGTTACATTAACACAATTATTTGTATTATCACATTTGAACATTACATGTAGTGTTAATACTGTCAACATTTGCACATTCTAGGTCAATATCTTGTACTTTTTTTTTTTTTTTTAACTCTAACAACAACAGATTTATATTATTTCTGATAGTCTTTGAGTACCTTGAAAAGTGCTCTATGAATAAAATGTATTATTATTATTAATATGATCACCTGACTTTATTTTCATACCCTCTTTGTGTTGATTGTTATACACAACAACACAAAGGCAAATTCCTTGGATGCGCAAACTTGGCAATAAACCTGTTTCGGATTCTTAGTTTAGGATGACAGTATACCAACACTGGTTAAATCATAAATAAACATGTTGCTAAAACCACATTGCCTCCGGCTACCTTTGGTGTTAAGAGTTTGATGAGCTCATTGAGAAAACGAAACTTGGCCGCCTCTTTGTGAAACCTCTTGCCACAGTTGTTCATACAGGCCTCGAGAACCTGAGAAGTAGAGAACCATAATAAAATCATTATCAGCAGAAGCTTCCTCAACAATGAAGAAGAAAAAAAAAAAAGATGATTTCCTTTTGTTTGTCTCTTGCAAACCAATAGAAAGAGACAGATTGTCACTGCCTGTTTGTGGTTAACCACCTTTGAATGTCATATGACATGAAGCACACCCAGGCTACACTTTAAAGAAGAAACACTGCAGCTCACGTCAACGTATAGACAACAAACTGTGTGCTGCTGGATGACATTCAAATGCAGATTAAATCCCTCATGTCACTCGGTCCATGTGATAAAAGTTAGCTACAGATATTATTCACAGTCATCCCCCACTGCTACAACAAAGACTTTTGTTTTTCAATGAAAGGATTGTACCTTTAAAGATCCTATGATACATGTTAAGAATGAGCCATGAGAAACAGCATTAAATAAACACAGAAGTATATTGTGTCTTCACATAGATACCAAACTACTATGTCATTGAATAATCTAAGATCAAATAATAGTTTTAGTCATTTTTTACGCAAAAATGCCAAAAACATTGTTGCTTATAGCTTCTTAACTGTGAGAAGTTTTTGCTATATTCTGCAGGTAAGTGCTGACGCCACCTGAATATCAACATATTTGACAAACAATACTTTCTCTGCTCATTGCTGAATCATCTCACTGACAGATATATGTATCTGTCAGAGAGATGCTGCAATAGGCTGATCCAGGAAAAACTGCACGAGGAATGGAGGCGCTTGAGGGCCAATGAGACCAAAAGATACCTAAAACAAACAAATACTTAACAAACTTCTTGTTTAAGTATAAAAAAACTAACATTTTACATTAAAAAAAGAAGGGCACAATATATTGTTTGTTGGTCCTGGTAACTTTACAGATGAAAATATAGTAATTTGACAACAGTATTATCATCTGTGGAGATGAAGAGTCTGATTACTTACAGTGAGAGCTTGCAGGGCCTCTTTCTCCTGAGGGGACTGGATTTTATGAGCAAGAAGACGAATGGCTATCTGTGGGCTGAGACACACAACATAAGATTAAAAGGAAGTACATAGCTTCTACACATAAGCATGCTTGAGAAATGCTAATAGAAATGGATGAAAACCTGCTAAATATGACCAGAAAAACAGGATTTTTATCATTGCTCTGGCGTTTCCCCCCATTTTTGTCCCATACTGGCTCCGCGCTTCAGAAAAACATTATTGTGATTGTTGCTGCTTTCTGAGCAACAAAAAAAAATCAGCATGACATTAAATTTACTGTTCTAATACATTAATACAATAAGAAGAAAAGGGTCAAAAGGGGAAAAGGTGCTGTAGCGTTCCTCCTCACTCTTGCACGATGCTGTAACTTAGAAATATCACAACATGGATGTGAAGCAACTCTTCCTCAGAATGCCGCACTGAGCTTGAGTAACTTCCAGAAACAACTGGCCTCCCATGAAAACTTTAATTTGTGTTAAGTGCCTGAAGATCATCAGGTCCACGTAGCACTGTGCTCATAAAATGACTCACTCTAGAAATGCAAAGCTGAAAACAATTAATCAATTAGTCATTCATCAGAAAATCGTTTCAGCCTTTTTTCCCAGCAAATATGCTAAATTTTCTCTGTTAAATGTGACTAACGTGACGATGAACTCAGTGTTTTTTTGTTTTGGAATTTTGGTCAAATAAATAAAAAATAAAAAAACACCTTTGAATATGTTACCTTAGGTTTTAGAAATAGTGATGGTCATTTCTCAATACTTCCTGTTGTTTTATTGTCAAAACAATTAACTGACTTACTCAAAAAGTTAGTTGCAGCCCTACTAAAATGTAGGCAGTGCAGATTTGTGTTCTGCTTACCCATCAGTCTCCTGGTTGACGAGCTGGTAGAAGCCCTGGATGCAGTCCCATCGGTCCTCCTCGTTGTTTGGGTCTGTGGCCTGATCTGAAACGATTAGACCAGAGAAACAGCTTAAAGACAGACAAAAACATTTTGTGACAAACCGAACAGTCAAACACATCTAAATATATGCATCGAAGAAGTGAAAATAACTGACAGATCTGCACAAAAATTTGAGAAAAACTGGCGAAGTTACAGTATATGACGGGTGGGGATTGATGTAGTATAGTGCTGCAACTAGTGATTGCTTTCTTATTTAATCTGTCAAATACTTTTTCAATTACTTGTTATGTCTGTAAAATATCAGAAAAAATGTCTAATTGTTTGTTATGGATGACTTAAACAATTATTCAATTATGAAGAGTGTGGTCAATTATCTACTGATCAACTAAATCAGTTGATCAATCAAAAACATTTTAAAAAGTATTTTACTCCAAGTGCAATCAACATTTTAAACTAGAAAAAGTCTTGCTCCATGGTATTTTATGTCATGTTTTAGGTATTTTATCTTTTCTTTTTACTTGTGTACTGTACTCTATTTAACACTGGAAGGGTTTTTTTGGTATCAGTGGCACCTTTTTACCACATTCGTTCAATATTTTACATGCTCTTGTACTTTTATGTTTTGATCCATTCTGGTGGACAATAAAGTTGTTTTCTACACCAGTCTATCAACTACTAATGTACAATACTTTTACTACTGTTTTGAGTTAGTGGTGCTTAAGGCAAGTATATTATATTATATATCATATAAAATATATTACACGTCTATTTTGGCTGACTTTATACCTCATCTCCACTGCATTTCAGAGGAAGACTATGCAGTCTTCTCCACTTCATTTATCTGACAGATGGAGTAACTACGTTTAAGACACAGTTGTTACACTAAACATGAGATAAATTCATTAAATACAGCTTTTATCAGGTCAAAATCTCATCTTGTATCTCCAATAGTCATTTGCCTTGTTTCGGATGAAGATTAAAAGATTTTTGACTTTATATTAAGAGGTTAAGGAAGGCAAAGATGACGGTGATTTTTCCGCCTTACGTGCAGAGGGACATGCAGTCTCACTTCAACTTACCTGAATGAAAATAACCAAAATTGGGCATATGAGGACTGCTTAGTCACAATTTAGCATTGCTCCTGTTTTATCCCCTTTTACAAAGCGTACTTCTACCATTATAAATACATTTTACTGCTTTTGAAGTGTTAACTTTTTTGTCATTTTTCAATACGGATCTTTTACTACCAACAGTATCCTTCTCCATCATTGTATTGCGACTTTTACCTGATTAATATATCGAAAAACTTCATCCAACTTCTGCTGAAATGACTAAATTCTCCTCCACGACGCGCGCGCAAAGCGTGAACCCAGACCGTAGGCCCAGACACAACACACCGCTCGAGCGCACATCGGGCACGCGCACGCGATAACCAACTTCCTGTTCCAACTGATAGTTTCTGCACTAATGCAAAACTTAAAAGCTAATTAAATAATAAACATACTCAAGAGTTAAGTCGCGAACAAACTGTATTAAAACGGTAAATTATTCCAACTGACAGCACGAGCCGACCGTTAAAGAGACGTTAGCTAAGTTAACGCTGCAGCGACAGTTGGTGGACAGATGACAGCGCGATGATACGTTAGCTGACGTTGTGTCGGGACTAACTAACGGCTGAAAAACAAACAAGCAAACAAACGTTTCTGTATTCTCCGTTTACTCACTGAGCCATGACTCGTAAGTTTCCTGGCTGTCACCGGTCGCCATTGCCGCCCGTCTGCTGCAGGTCTAGAGATGATTAGTTGCTGATGTGTGTGTCTTTTTCCTCTGAGGGGAAGCGGAGTTGTCAAACTACCGCTTGCTGCCTGCGGCGACATGTGACACTCACGCCCAGTCACACTCCTGACACACTAACCAATTTATGTCACACCCTCATCTTCCTCCTCCTCCTCATCCTCCCCCTCCTCTTCCTCACTCTACGTGTCAGCACCTGACACTGGTCAAAAATAATAAAACAGAGGGCTAAAGTGTTAACCAAAGTCCTTCACCAAAAATTCACCACACAAATTGTCGGTACCTGTACTTTGCTTGAGTATTTCTATGTTGTGGTACTTGTATTTAGTGTATTCTCCACCACATTTCAGAGGGAAATACTGTAATATCTTTTACTCATTACTACATTCATTCCAAAGATATAGTTATTAGCTGTTTTCAGATCAATATTTCTTATGTAAAACTATCAGTTTATAAAACATGCAGGGTTATAGATAAGACTACATATATGTCAAGGAATCAATATTAATATTCTAATAACCCAAATGTGATAAATGTGAAACTCTAAATGAGGCTTTGTATGAGTACTTTTATGTTTGATACTCTGATTACATTAAGTTGTCAATACTTCTGTACTTTTACTTAAGTAAGATTCTGAAATCTTGTAATGGAGCATTTTTAAATTGCTCTATTCGTACTTTTACTTAAATAAAAGGATCTTCCACCACTGTTGATGAATCAATAATTAATATTCCAGTAATCCATATGTGACACATGTAAGACTCTAAATGGGTCCTCTTTGCATAATGAGTACTTTTACTTTTGATACTCTGAGTACATTTAGCTGCCAATACTTCTGTACTTTTACTTAAGTAAGATTTTGAATGCTTGTAATGGAGTATTTTTACATCACTGTATTGGTACTTTTACTTAACTAAAGGGATCTGAATATTTCTTCCACCACTGTCAATGAATCAATAATTAATATTCCAGTAATTTGCATGTGATGAATATAACACTTTGCATGATGTGTAATTTTACTTTTAATACTTAAAGTACATTTTGCTGCCAGTACGTCTGCACTATTACTTAAGATTTTGAATGCATGACTTTTACTGTGTTGCTGTATTTTTTCATTGTGGTATTGCTACTTTTATTTAAGTAAAAGTTCTTAGTACTTCTTCCACCACTGGGTGTAATTATGTGCATTTACATTTGAAGTACTTCTACTTTACTTAAGTATTTCCATTTTAATGCTTCTTCATACTTCTACTTCAGTACACTGCAGAGTTAAAATGTTGTACTTTCTACTACTCAACATGTATTTGACTGCTGAAGTCATTGTGCAAGTTAAGATTTTAGATACAAAACTACTCAACAGTATAAAGTAGTTCACATCAGATCCACGTCTTGTGACAACATAAATTAATACACAAGTAAAATATTTAAACAACATAACCTGTAACAGTGCAACTATGACAGAGGCTATTATCCTGCATAATGACTTTTGATACTTTAAGTATATTTTGCTAATAATGTTTATATACTTTTATACTTTTATTTAAGTAGGATTTTGAGTGCAGGACTTCTAATGGAGTATTATTACAGCCTGGTATTGCTTCTTTTTCTTAAGTATAGACTCGATGTTTATTTTTTTTACATCAATTAAATCAGTATTTAATGCTACAAATAGCTATAACTTGAAGCATTCATCATAAAGATATGGGTCTAAATACTGTATATATATTCTTTTAACTAGGTATGTGAATTATTGGATATTATTTATAGGAAATTCTTATGTCAAATTCAACACAAAGCTTTAATCTTCAATATGATTTGACAGTGGGGCAGCCTGGCACTAAAATTTCACATACGCATAATAGTTTAATGAGAAAGTCTCATTACTTCATGACTATAATAATTTTCTCAAAATCATCCAGTGGAATATTTGTCTCCTTCTTTTATCATGACTGGCTAAAAGCTTAAAATGCTTTTTCATGTTTGGTTGGGGAACTTTTTTTGGGAAACATGTGCATGTTGGAGTTCGTTAACTGGTTTTCTCAAGTAAAACACGAACATTTGCATAAAAAATACCAAGGTACTTCCCCCTTCCTTGGCTGTGTGGCGTCACCTGGCCCTTCAAAGTCTGAAGAAGCACTGAATAAAACAAACAGAGCATGCAGGCCAAATAATAGTCTCCATCTTTTATAAAATATTTGTAATAGTTCAAGTATTATTCAAGTGTCATTCAACTTATATCAGTGGGTTCAAGTTCTTTTTGAGTTGTGTCCCGGTTTGTTTTGGCAGACTCGCCAGGTCATGTTGTCTGAGGTCAAGCATGTATTGCTAAACATACAGGCCACATCCTTAACAGCAGCTTTTGTCCTCAGGTTTCCATCAGAGGTGAGGTGTCATGACGTCACGGCGACAGGCTGTCCGGTCGTTAACTAGTCTCTGAAAGCAGCAGAAGTTTCTGGAATCGATGGCTGATCTCTGCGGGTCCCAGAGACACCATCATCTCAGCTACACTGGGACCTTGCTGCAAGTCAGAGAGGAACAGAGGATCAGTCAAATAATGCAATCAAGTCAAGACAGTGATACAAAAAGCATCAGAGTCAACTTCCTGTTTCCATGTATCTGCAGGGTTACTCTGATGACTGACTTACTGTGGGTTTACCGGGCCTCCAGTCATTACTATCATTACAAATAATAATCATGTGCTATTTTTTAAAATGCTATTTTAGAGTTTAGCTAAGTCATGTCATGGACAGAAGTAAAAAGAAAAGGAGTCACATGCAATTGCAACAGACCAGCAAGGATCTCTGAGTCTCTCTTTATGATTATTACAGCCAAAAATGATTGAATGTTCTGTGGTGCGGTGTGCAAGTTCCTGTTTTTAAAAATAGAAATACAGTGACATTTGAAAAGTGTGAGACAGCAAGTGAGTGAGCTATAAAATATGACTAAACAATATTATTAGTTCCACTGAGAAAAGTGATTTTAGTTTAGTGCAGCTAAATGTTCTTGAGGCGGCTGTAAAAAAAATACCTACGCAAACATCAGGCTCAGAAGAACAAACATGTTAATCTTTGTTTGATTTTTTTTTTTTTTTTGAGTCAGAGTTGAGTCAATCACAGAAAGACAAACTGACAGGCTGGATTAAAGGACAGAGACTGACTGTCCCAGACAAATTTTTTGGTATCTGAGACAGAAACCCTTGTGACGTTAAAAATCAACAGTTGTTCTCGCTACAACAGGTCATCTAGTGTTCAAAAATGAGTCTTGATGCGCTGCTAGTTGGGACACTTTGGAGAAAAGTCTGAGAAGAGACAGAGATGAGCAGTAACCAATGACAACACAACAGGAAACCTGGAGCGGAGAAGGAAGGAAGGAGGCACTAGACACACAAACATAATGTATCCTCTCATGTTTATGTTGACTCTAATAATCATATCATCCATATCATGTAATAATTAGTACACATCGTCTGAGATCAGCTGTGTAGGTTTATGCACGCGCGCCCCCCCCCCCAAAAAAGAAAAACGTCTTATAGTGTGAGCACTATAGCAATTTTTAATACCTTGAAGTCTGCACTAGCTTTATGGGCAAAGGAAAAAAAAAACGTTTTCTACTACATAAAACCTTTAAAAAAAAAAAAGTCATGGGGCACTATTTCACAAAACAAAGGCCATACATTTGAGGGAGGCTGTTGTTTGGACAATCAAATTGGAGCTAAATTATCCATCACACAATCACTTAATCCATTAGACAATCAAAAAGCAGCAGGTCAGCGTTTTCCCAGTGTGACAAGTTGAAGGCAAATGGCTCGGTCTGATTCAGCTGGAGATGTGTAAAGAGCACAAACCGAGCTGTTGGTGTAATTCTGGTTAGTTAGTTTGATGTTCAAAACTTGACCACTTCTGCTAAAACTATTTCCTACAGAAAACCTTGTTTATATTGCGTATCAGCCATGAAAATGTGTATGTTGTCTTCAATTACCTGCAGACCACTGAGAGCCAGACGTAACAGCTTCATCACCTCTCTGTACTTGGTGGCTTTAGTCTGCTTAGCCAGCGTCTTCAGATCTTTACTGAGTCGATCCACCGCCAGCTCCTCACCTCGCTCTTCTATCAGTCTATAAACACACAGACGTTTTCATAATCCTACTGAAACAGAGCAGCTGGAAGGTGATGAAGTGAAACTCGCAGTTGGAAAGTTATTAAAACTACATACTTGAGAACTAAAGAGGCAATGTGTTGTGCTTCTGGGGTGAGTGCTGCCACCTGCTGGCTGGAGACGGAAGGACGCACCCACAAGTAAGAGTAAGCAGGACTTACAAGCTCCTTCAGGGAGGATATGTGACCCTGCAGAGAGGGGGGAAGAGAATAGTTTCAGTATTACTGGAGAGGAAGAAGAGCAATTTAAAGTAGTAAGAGCTGAATCCACATCTGACTGCAAGTAGGAAGAGGTGACGAGTAAAAGACTAAATAGAAATGTATTATAATTTTAATAAGAGGCTTTGACGTCTGGCCAAAAATGTTAGATGCTAAAAAGATTTATCACTTTCTCACAGCTGCTCTGGTGTGAAGGTTTCCTCATTTACACATGGTCAGATTTTCATGGCAACCACTATCTAGATGCTAAGTTTAACCTGTAGGGACAATAACTACACACTTGCTGAGACTTCAAATTAAATTTAGTTTAGTAGAGATGTTTGTTTAGCTTTTAAATGGTCTGAACACTTTTCTGTAATATCCACATGTTACTGTTACCTTGCGGAGATGAAGAACCCGTCTGATATAATCCTCATGTAGGACTTCTTGATCCTGGATCTCTGCTGTATAGGCCCTCTGGATTTGTCCCCGCAGATCATTTATCAGCAAATGACACAGCTCCTCATCTTCAATTCGCTGTTCCAGGTGGATTCTGACAAAAATCAGAGAGAGATTGATGAGATATTAAGTATTACCTTCATACTAAAAAGGGGAAAAAAGACCCACGTGAGGTTTATAGATTTCACTTCCTCTGTTTTATGGAAATTTACGTAACAAGAAATGACTACAGCCGTGCTACCCCTACCACATCATTGGATGGGTGAAAAAAGGAAAGATAGTTAATAGTTCTTTTTTCATCCTCACCACTAATCAGGTAAAAATGTAAAATTTGGCTCAAAGGTGGCGCTAGAGGAAAGCCACACTGGTACCTAAATCCAAAGGGTTTCTCCTCTGTACAACAGATATGTAAGACATCTCAGACTCAGCTCTTCGCTGTCAGACTTGATTCAAATTTCATTAATTGATGTTGTACTTCTCAGTTCAGTTATCTTCTGGCATGTTAGCATGATATGTTAACAATAAGCTAAAAGTGCAGCTGAGGCTGATGGGGACTTTGACCAGGTTGTGGCAAAAATCATCTTAGATGAATGTCTGTACCAAATTTCATGTCAAACCCATGAATAACTGTCACTCTATCAGAGAGCAACAGACATCACCATATCTCATGATCCACCAAGAAAAGTGGAGCTAACCAGAGTAATTTTATTCCCAGGGGGGCATGAATGAGGACTTCTAGTTCTTGCGAATCCATTATTTATGTGTTTCTATGATGCACCTCATTGCTCTTCCCATTCATTGTATTGTGCCTTTGTTTATAGAGTATACCACACTGAATAGACACCTTCTAGGTAAAGGCCTCCTCTATACAAACTTGGGTACCGCCCCATAGCTGCTTATGGACCTAGTATGGGGTTAACTATCTCCATTATTAGGCACACCCTTTGCCTCTCTGCCAGTTTGAGAACATGACTGGCCTCAAACCCATATTATTTAAATGTTCCTTGTAATGTGTTGCATGCTGAGCTGATAAAGGCCACAAGCTGAAACAAGTTGGTCTCACAATAAAGTTCTATCTTCATACTACAAGTGTTACTGGAGTTTTTACCTCTTCCTTGTAAGTAACCCTACTATAATGTTTATTTTATCTATAATGTAAAGATAATAAAGCAATAAGAAGCTTTTATGTACCATTATAATGAGAAACACAGCAACAAAGACACATAAAGACGGAGTTTTGACTTACTTGTTGAACTCTGGTAGTTTTTCCAGGTCTAACAGAGCAGAGTGTGTTGTGATCTTTGAAGGATTAAACTCAGAGATCAGCTCATCTATCTTCCGTCCCATTCGATTGGCTACAAGGCAACACAAGTCATTTAGAAGAACATCATTGTTCTTATTATAATAATTTCAAAGCTGATCACAAAAGCACATATAAAAAGGTCTTTTTTCCAGATACAAGTTCAACTGGAAAATAAACATGCAACTTCTTATCTTTTCCTCTTTATTCACTCCTTGATTATGTGTCCATCACTCACTGTTGAATCCAGATCCACAGTTGGTCGTGATATCCAGCAGTGCCTCAGGCAGCACCCCGTCTCTCTGGAAGCTCTGAATGAATATATCCCCCTGCCTCTTAGATAGTTTACTGCCATCTTTGTTCATCAGAAGCGGCATGTGTCCGAAGGTGGGCGGCTGCCATCCGAGAGCGCGGTACATGAGGAGATGTTTGGAGGTGGAGATGAGCCACTCGGAGCCCCGCAGAACATGGCTGATCTTCATGTGATGATCATCTACTATGTTAGCAAGATGATAAGTGGGAAAACCATCTGCTTTTATCACCACAGGGTCACCTTCCACCTGGAAGAGAGGACAGAAGGTATGAAAACAAAGATTAAAGCAAAGAAAGAGCATTAAATCAGTAAACGACTTCAGTTTCAGATGGTGTTTTTAGCTACAGTCAGAGGCTGTAGAGGCTAGTGTTATTCCATGAATATATGACTATTGCATTTAGCTCTGTTAGTGACGCATATTTAGAATGCCAGAAATAAAGGGTTTAAGTGAATAAGTCAATTAAATGGCAGAAAAAAAGCACAAAATACACCGCTTGCTTTGCTGAGAAAGTGGCAAATTGATATTTGTCTGACAAAATGTTGAAGAATCTCACGAGCGTGTCCCTGATTCTGTGCTACATCATTTAGTGTGAAAGATATCAAAGAGACAAGAAACTATACACACTGGAGATGTTGCAGGGTGAGAAATTAAAAACTGAGAAATCACAACAAATATAAATCAATCAATCCTGCTCGACCTGGGCCACCTCGTGACGATTCCACCCAAAGATCAGATCCTGAAAAGGCTCGACTCCTGCTTCTAGACGGAACCTGATCACATGTGGCGCTCCCTGAGCTAGCTTCTCCTGAACCTGCTCGGCCCGAAGGTGACGACACCTGTTGTCATACCTGGAGAGAGAAGGAGAGACGTGGTCAGTGACTTTAAAGGATGAGGCTGGTGATTTTTTTCCTGTTAACAAATCTCATGTAAAGAGCCAAACCAACAATGAATTGATCCTACTTACAAGTATTGTGTGTGTATCCAAATCCTGATACATCACCCAGTGCAGCGGTGTGGCTCATTGGCGTATATTTAAGAGTTTTTGGACAACAACAGAGCTCTACAGCACAGAGGAATTAGATATATCAGGCTTTGGATGCACATATAAATACTTGTAAGGAGGAGCGGTTCATTGTTGGTTTAACTCTGCACATGAGATTTGTTGGCACCAAGAAAAACACAGAAAACCGCCGGCCATATCTTAGTTGTACCGTACGTCTTCTTTCAAGTGTGTAAGAATATATGAATATCTGGTGTGTGCGATCATGTAAATCCAGCCACCTTGGAGTCTGTCCAGCCCTCAGGGCCTCTTTTTTGAGTAGTTCGAGTCTCTGTGAGCTGCAGAAACAGTAGTAAGCGTGACCACTCTCGACAAGCTGCAGGGCTGTCTGACTGTAGAGGTCTAATCTCTGGGACTGCAGGTATGGACCGAGTGGCCCACCTCGACGAGGACTCTCATCTGGAGGTATACCTGGAGGTGAAAATGAGTTTAGCTAAAATATAACAATGACTCTAAATAAGGACATGATAAACTACTGTAAAATAAGATTATATTAAGATATTACTCAGTCATTTTGTACTGATTTATATCATTAATTTTCAATTACTAAGAAATCTATAAGTGATAATTTATAGTTACTGTGCACAGAGACACACTGTATCATTGATATATTACACAACTATGGACCAGTCATATAATAGCCTATATCTTCTTACCGGCCCACTCCAGCATGTCCTCTATGGACTCTGCAGCTCCTGGTACCAGCCTGCTCTGATCAGTGTCCTCCAGGCGCAGGACAAACGAGCCTCCGTACTTCTTAGCAAAGATGTAATTGTAGAGAGCAGTGCGGAGGCCTCCGAGGTGTAAGAAACCTGCAGCACAGAACGACATAATGTTATAACATCAGACTGCTAAAGAAGACAAAAATATATCTAAATAGGCTGTTTTTCAGATGCAGGACAGAGATTATCAATTAAGAGAAACATCACTTGTACGGTTAAATTATTGATCCTTTGCACATTAAATTTATGATATTTTGCCCACTGCCCTTCTCCAGGTTAAAACTACTTCATGCTGATTAAGAACCGTGGACTTATCTGGACTAAAATTACATTTTTGTCCCTCCTGTTATTTATAGAAGCAATATTTTATCCACCTTAAACACAATGCCCTGGTTTTAAAACAACATTTCGACTAAAATCTAAAAACTCCCAACAATAAGACAACAGCTGCTATTTTATCAAACTGGAACAAGCAGGGACAATCAATCTGCACAAACTAAAACGAAAATATAACTGTCATCTATGGACATCTCCATTGAGGAGAGGGGACTGCTCTTCAAAGTAGTGATTACTGTAATCAAGTTGCTCATTAAGCCTGTGCACAATTACTGTACACTGTCGACAAATAATTTCAGCTAGATGGGCACCTGACTTGTTTAGAGACAGACTGGAAAAATTGTGAACCCGTCCTTTAAACAGGGAAGTAATAAAGGAAATCTTAATGCTACAGGATACAATTATGTTTTAGACAATAATGTGCTGTCAACTTTGTGGCAGCAGTTTGGGGAAGAGTTTCATGTTTCAGCAGCAATGTCACCATACACAAAGCCAGGTCCATAAAGAACTGTTTATCTTAGTTTGGTGCGGAAGAAACTGAGCAACCTGCACAGGTGCCTGACCTTGACCCCATCTAATGGGTGCAGGATGAATGGAAATTGGGAACTAGACTTTATAATCAGCAATCAATTGCACTACTATTCTTGTAGCTGAAGCAAATCCCTGCAGCCAGGCTCCAAGATGTTGTGAAGAGCCTCCACAGAAGATTTTAAGATGATCAAAAAGCACGAGTGTTTGTGAGTGCATTTCAGATTAGACTTGACACCATATTTTCAACATGTATCTTACTGATTATCACTAAATTGATGTGTGCAGGTGTGTTTGATTTGTTGATCCCTGATGGAAAAACAGCTCTAGATAATGTTATGGGATATGATGATATGGGATAATGTTATGGGACATTTTAAGGCTCTGTTTTCAGATGAGGACCTTACCTGTCGGACTGGGGGCAAACCGGACCCTCACCTCTCCTTGAACCGTGGAGCAGCATCTTAAACCAGAGGCGCTCAGCTGGAGTTTAGTCCGTCTGTTTCTGGCCGCTGTGGGACACTGAAACCCTCTGAGAGTCACCACAGTGTGCAGCTGACACCGCTGACAGGATCTCAGCCAGGACGACATGACTGATCACAAACTGAGCTGCAATGTGACGCCGAGCAGACACACGTTTTGTCGGTCACACCGGTGTTTCGGTTTAGCGAGTGACCGTGTTAGCTGGTGACTTTCAGCTAAATGCGTCTGTGGTCAATTGGTTGAATATGAGACACTTTCTGATAGAGGATAACTGTATAAAATCCCAAGACAGACTAATGTTACACCAGCACGGCCAATTTATACGCTACAGTTGGTTTCCCACATTATAAGAAACGTTAGAGGTGAACGAGTCTTCCTGAGCACAATTACGTAAATGCTTAGCGTAGATATTATACACAGATGAATATGTATTTAAAATTGATTAAAGTGCAATTAAAGTCTTTAAGAGGACATCTACGTGCTCTGTCCGTGTTTTCAACAGCTGCTGTCACTACGAGCAACCGTTCGGCTGAATGTCACCAGTTAACACGGTCACTCGTTAAACCGGAACACCGGTGACATAACGGCGTCATCTGAAGTTGTTCACCTCAGTCCTGCTCGGAAAGTGAGCACGATGCTGACTGAAACTGCTTTTCCACAGATGACAACCATTTCAAAGTTCTCCCTCACATGTAAACATGTTCATCTGTTTGAGTCAAACACGAGTCCGTTCAGTCATTCTTCTTCTTCGCCGAAATAAAAACCGGAAGACGAATTGACCATCTTAATAGAACACACCGCCACCTGGTGGAGGAAGTTATTATTTCTTCTTCTACTTCTAATTATGGGGTCTCTGCTGATTTTACACATTAAATCTGTTTGATAGTCATGAGGGAAAACCGTTCAGTGTGTAAAAACGGTGTATTACAAAAAGTCTGTGTTATTAAGTGGGGTTGTGTGGCGTTTAAAAGACCTATCAGGTTATGTATGTCTAATAAAAAGATGCATCCTTCTCTCAAACTTCACTCTTCTTTTTTTTAGTAACCCAGTTTTATTAAAATTGAATACTAAATCGTAGCCTTTTAAAAGCCTCAATTAATTACCGTTAAAGGTGCAGTGTGTAGAATTAAGTGGCATCTCGAGGAACAAACTTGGCAGAAATAGAATATAATATTCAAAAGTGTGTTTTATTTAGTGTATAATAATACATGAAAATACGAATTGTTGTGTTTTTGTTACCTCAGAATGAACCCTTTATATCTACATAGGGAGCAGGTCCCCTTCTACGGAAGACGCCATGTTGCACCGCCATGTTTCTACAGTAGCCCAGAACGGACAAACCAAACACTAGAGAGGGCCTTTTGCGTCGCCAATAACTTACAGCACGAGTTTCCTCTGGGTTGGGAGACACTTAGTGACTCATGCTTTGTCACCCTCCTTTGTCACCTCTGCCTCTCAACAGAGCAGCTTTGATTGCAGGATTCACCACAAGAGAAACACACCCATCCCCAGTATGATTAAAGTTCAAGTCTCCCTTCAATACTCCCTCCACAAAGTCACAGTTCACTCAATTTAAATCCCAGTTCAATATTTTCTCCCTACAGTCACACTTCATTCTCACACGATCACCCCGTGACACAAGCAACAATTATTTCTTCTTCTTTGTTGCTTCTTGTTTTCCCATCTTTATTGAACACTCAATAAATAATAATTTGTGTCCCCCACCAATAAAAAACCTCATTGAATATTTTTAAAATAACATCTCCTGCTTCTTCCTCATTAAAAAAAAATCCAGAATATATGAATACATAAATATTGTTAATTTCACATTGAACTGCTGGACACAAATACCTATTCTTAGTGTATGTGCACTAGAGGCTTCAGGTGTCCACGTCACACTTGTGTAAGTTGCATACCGGACCATGATTAGTTTTGAAACAAGTTGTGATGTCACAAATCAGGCTTGTAGGTAAACATGTTAAACTGAGATTTAATGTGAGCACAGAGAAACTCCACACATACATTATTCTGTGCAGTGAAGCTCAAACATCCGACTGAAGGAACAAGAAGAACAATATATTTTTAGCGGAGTGGGACTTTAAGTCTGCTGACAGCAGCTTTTAAGAGCAGCTGGGGAACGATCAGGAGGATGCAGAGCTGAGGAACTACTGAGGTCATTTAGTCACATGTTGCTCCTGACTTATATTATTTTTAATAATAAAGGTTTTGCTAGAGTCAGTTTCTTACATATCTTGAGTAAAGCAGTGCTGGTTTTTAATAGATAAAAAGGAAAATAAGAATATCACTATGTATGCAGATTTTTGTGATCTTTGTTTGTGATCTTCTGCAGTTTACACTCATGAACACATGCAAATAAAATATTAAACACAGCAGTTCATGAACATATATAATCTTATATAATTTCAAATACAAAATTTCTTGTGTGTAACTGTTTTAAAACTCTGATAAATCAGACGGACTCTGACTGAAATACTGAAATATTAAAATACTGTATCATTTTATCTGTGGTGGTTATCAAATTACTGTAATTTCAATCATCACATTGAGATTAAAGTTCTGTTTACTTGAACATTTTGCTATCAATTGTTTCGCTTTTTTCGATAATCTTAGTGTATTTTTATTTTTCTAATCTCATACAATGTGACATATTTTTAACCCAGACTTCAATATTTGGCTTATTGCTTTTTTTTTCCAGTTCAGAGTAATAAGTAGCTTTGATTGCAACATACACATATCAATAAAGTTATATATTTATTAATAATTACATTTATATAATACATTTATATTATATAATAACTTATAGAACTTTATAGAGAATAAATTGTTTCCTTTTTGATAATAATTTTAATCTGTTCTCATGTCACTGTAAGAGTGAAATGTACTGAGGTAATCACTTCATATATAATACTGAACACAGTTTGTTTGCTGCCTCAGATGATCACCAAACCTGTTAAACCTGATCAGTGTGTGCATGCCATGGTGTGTGTGTGTGTGTGTGTACGCACACATACACAAGAATGTCAAAGTCTCTCAGCTCTCAGAATAGCCTGAGTTTTGTCAATGTCACTGTGATGTTTACAGACAACATTTTTGTTTCACTGCTCTTTCTTATCGCCCTTTGTTTGTTTTATTTCTTATTTTAGGCATTGAGGCTAAATTACAGTCTACTATTAAATAAATATGAACATATATTAGGGTTTTTTACAACTGTATCACCTTTAAAAGCCTTTAAAGGGATAACATCTTATGATGTGAATGTGGCAGAGAGCTGGATATGGTCAACACTTAACAGGATGACAGTTTTATTCTGATTCAGATCAAATTCAGATTCAGATTTTATAACATAAAACAGAAAAGAGCTTCCTTTTAACATTCATAATAAATCCATATTAATGGACTGTTGTCCACTCTTAGATCTCTAAATGATCAGTTCTGTCAGATATAATTCCCAAATTACTTTATTGTAAACAAAGCTAGAGGCTTATATATCCAAAAATAAATACCAGGAAGGTGTAACCTACTGAACATAAAGATCAGAATGAAATGTTATACTTTGTGTCCTCTTCTTTCTCTTGTCTGGTTCTCTTTCACACGGGCATTAATACACAGAAAAGCTGAGTGTAAACACACACACACACACACACACACACACACACACACACACACACACACACACACACAGACAAAAGAACAAACCAATTGCGGTAAATGCCTGGAGCAGAAGAGTTCACCTGGTCCTGCCCCCTTGCGCAGCACGGTGGAGCCAGCTATCATCACCTGTGTCTTCGTCACAAGACAGCACACCCTTCAGACGTTCACTGGTACACCTGCGTCTCAGGTGTCAGGAGAGAGAGAAAGTAACGCCGACACTTAAGAGCACTCAAGGACAAGATCTGGTAAGAGATTCTGCTTTGATTTAATGTCATTATGTTGTTTTATTTCCAATCAAAGTCTATCACTGCACTTTAAAGAACCACATCACCCATTTTTAATCTTATCTATACTGTATGTACTTCTCATAGTCAAGTCTATCAGAGAAAACAGAGAAGATTGCAGTTTTGCCGTGAGATACATTATAAGCTTTAATGGTTTATAGTGGGAGGTTGTACAATGATAAATACAATACATGCAGATGCATTCAGTGAAGAAATCAGTGAAGTAATCACTTAAGGTACCATAATCTGTTCCTTTCTGTTGTGTGGGTGTGTTGTGTACCTGTGGCAACGACATGCCGGTTGGGGATTTCAGCAGTGGGAATAATAAGTTCTGCCTCATTAATTTGAGTTAGAGTGCGTTCAAACCTGTGTGAGTTTGTCTAAGAAGAGTCACTCCCCTTACAGTCATAGTATATCTGATGAAAAGGTGACTTTTTAAATTTAACGCCCTTTCAGAGAACAAATGACAAATGCATTACAAGGAAATTCAGCGGACAAAATCACCGACTTGTAACGGCAGTTGATGAAATGAATTAAGGGAAAGGTTCACAACTTTTCAAATCTGTCTTAAAACAACAGTCAGGTGCCCACATGGACAGTGAAAGACTTTTCCTTGCTGTAATAATTCCTCCTATTCATACTGGCTATTAAAAGATCTTCTTCACATGCACTTTCAGTGTAAGTGATGGAATAAAAATGCATTTAAAAGTTGGAATTTAAAAGTGAGGCTTATATGAGGCTTTAGCAGTCTGAGTTAGTCATATCAAGTGGATATCTGCCACATTTACAGTCTTTTTAGCATCAAATTCCCTCTTTATGTTTCCTCGGACAGTGTTTCCCTGTTGAGCTGCAGTGAAAGTAAAGTAACAAAAAGAGGAACTTTGGCACTAAAAAGATTGTAACGTACATTGTACAGTAAATACATCATGAAGGGATCCTCTAATGGTCAGTATGAATAGGAGGAACGACTATGTCAGGAAAAACCTTTTTCAATGTTTATTTTCAGCACCTGACTGTAGAGGAAAAAGAAACAACTGTGGAGGAAGAAGTATTGAGACATTTGATTTAAGTTAAACTAGAAAGACCAAAATATAAAAATACTGCATTACATGTTAAAGTCCTGCATTTAGCGTTCAAAAAGTTCAGAAAATACTTGAAGTATAATTAAAGTATCAAAAAGTATCCTTCATGCAAAATACCTTCTGTCAGAGTGTTATATAATAGTATATATTACATTGTTTGATTATTATTACTGTTTTTACCTTATAACAACATGTCGTATTTTATAAGCTGATCATACTCTACATGTAATTTTTTTAAATCTGCAAAGTATTTAGTAACTTTTCCTTTTGAAATGCTGTTAGGTTGTCTGTTGGGGTATCACCTAGTAAAGTATAACTACTTGAGAACATGTACTACTTTACACCACTGGCGCCTGATATTCGATAAACAAAACCCCATAAAGTTCAGAAAATGCCAGTAAGTTTAGATTATTTTGTCAGTTTTTGTCATTTCGATCCCAAAGTTCAAACATGAATTTGCATGATAACAATAATTTAAGTTTAATAGATTTACAGGTTTTAGTCCAATAATTATAATAGTTCATAATTATAGTTTAATTTTCATTTTGAACTATATTTTTTACTTTCAGCCCCCACTGAATGTTTTACATCTACAAACATAATATGTATAAAAAACTTTTCTTTTTTTACTCTCTTTTTTCTTTTTATGGTGTGTGTATATGTGTGACGTCATTCAACAAGCCTTTTTAGCCTTTTTTTAAAATCGTCAGATGTTTTCACACCACTTCTGTTAAGGTCCGACTTTGGAAATAACGTATTAGTCACAAAGAGTTGGAGGAGTGTTTATCTAAACCTGAGACTCTGGCAGGAATGATCCTGAACAAACACTTAAACTTTAACCAACTATTTACTCTAAAACAAAGACGTATGTTGCAATATAGGAAAGAATCAATAAGGTTAAAATGTTAAGAGGCAACTTATGAGTGTGTGTTCAAATCTTGTTTTAATAACATTGTGGGGACTCACCTCTTATTTGGTCCCCACATAGTTAAAATCTTAAAGCTGCATTGATCAATATTTATATATTAACAATGGCTCAAATGTCTGTGTATAATGTGAAAGAGTTTGCCGGAAGAGACAAACCCACAGAGAATTATCACAAACTCAGCAGTTAACTCGTCTCCACTGAGTGTTTTAATGTTTTGGTTTTCTGCTTGTGAACTCTCGTCAACACTGATTCCAGTCGCAAGAGGAAGCTGCTCTGATAAACCTGCTGTACGCTACCTGACCAGCGCTAAACAGCAAATATCAGTTAGCCACTAGCCAGTGAAACATCTAGTAAAGGACCAAATGTTTCCCGTCAGGAGTTGGTGGAGACCAAAACAGAGCTAAAAGAAGAGTGAACATTTTTGAAGTCTGGCTTCCTGTATCTTCACACAGCAACCACAGTATTGTTAAGGATAGGGAAAGATTGTGGTTATAGCAAATAAACTATAGTTAAAGCAAGTCACACTGGACATCAATGTATTATAGGAGCTGGATACTGGACTCATTCACTCAAATGAAAATTGCTCGCCTGGCGCATTAGCCCTTTTCTAGCTTCTGCGTTTTGTGGCCCACTGCACATGTGCTTTAAGTGTTTGTCCTGCTGGTCCTGCCTGTGCTTTTCCACTCGGTCAATAAACTTTACATTGGAAAATCACTTTTCTAGGCTCACAGAAAGTTTTATAAACATGAAACCTTCATAGGTTAAAAAAGAGTCATAATTGACCTTACTTGCATTGACCTTAAATGCTTTTTGGACTGATATCCACTTTGTTTGACTAACTCAGACGGCTGCAGCCTCATATAAGCTTCAGATAAACTTTTAAATACATTTTTTGCCAAAATGAAGACTATAGATTTTGTTCCCCATCACGTACATTGTAATTGCATTTAGAGGGAATCTTCTAATGGCCATAATGAACAGAGAGAATGATTACAGTGAGCAAAACCTGTTTCAATGTTCATTTGGGCACCTGACTATTGTTTTAGGACAGACTCGAAAAACTGTGGTTCCAAATTGAAATTAATAAGTCAAGACAATGCAATGTCAACTTAAGTGACAAAAATAAGTTTGTCTCTGTGTGTTTGTGTGTGTGTGTGTGATGTGACAACAGAGATAACAGAGATCTGACGAAAACTGCGTCACAATGTTTCTAACACTTAACCGCTCTTATTCAATGAGTTATGTTCTTGACTTTTGAACCTGACCTCCTCTTATATATCCCCGTAATGTAATTTGTCTTAAAAATACACTGCTTTTGGATCGTATTGACTGATCAATAGACTGATCGGTAGACACTAGCAATGACTATTATATGTGCCAATGTAAACAAGGTATATTCTTTGTTTTGGTTACATTTTACAGGATATATTTTTCGAGCGAGGTCATGTGCTCAGTGTCTTTGTGTTCATTGTTTGGAGATGAATGGTGTAGAGTTTCAGCATTCTTTCCACTGATGCATCTATTGTCTCATCATCTTTCTCTACCGCTATGTTAAAGGTCACTCATGCCACCGACTGTAAGATATCTGACTACCACTCCCTGATTCCTATCAGCCGCCAACCATACAGGCTCATACAGCTTTATTTCATGAAGTCCATAAGCATTAAACAGCACTGACAGCTCTGTATAACAATAGTCTGACTGATGAAAGGCGTACTTATGTAGGAGCAGAAATTGGCTGGACACTGTGATAACAATTACATAACCTCAATTTTTTCATGCTGTACATAATGATCTGATACAGAGATGATTGGTGATGTTTGTTTTTTTTAATATGTTGCAACATATTTGACTTTACCTCAAAAGTAAGACAATAAAAACTGTGATTCTGATTTTTTTTACATGCTCTGATCACACTTTGATGAGGTTAAACACGCTTAATTCAGATTATTAACCCACCTACTAGTCTTGTAGGACTTGTGTGCGTAGTATCTGACTGTGTCACATGCCTTCTCTGATTCCCTCCCCAGTGATTTTCACCACAAAGCTCTTTCACCCCATGAGACTTGTCACATCATGAGGTCGAGCTACCTATTCCTGCTGGTTTACCTGCTGGGAAGCTGCTTTGGTAAGAGCATATTATGATCTTTTGCTTTACATTTTCTCTATTTTGTTTTTTTACAAATCTCACGAAAAGACCCAAACCAACAATGTATCGATCCTACTGACAAGTATTGTCTGTGTATATCTTATTTCTTGGTGTCACAGACTTACATTGTTGTCCAAAAACTATTAAAAGCACATAAATGAGGCACAGCATTGCACTGATTCACTACCACGACCATAGACACTGTCGTTTATGTTAATCCTATCCCAAGAACATATTCCTGCTGCCATAAATACTCACTAGAGCACTGAATGTGTGTTAATACGCCACTGAAAGTAGTCCCTAACAAATTTCCTCTTGTTTGAGTAATGTTTGCTAAAAACTACAGTGCTCAGCTGTTTTAGGGACTTGCTGATCCCTTTTTTAACAAAAACAAACAATATATTTGTCACCTATTTTATAAAGATTTACATCTTCAGAAGGAACGAATGAATTTTGGGCCACAGACAGAGAAGTAGAGAAGTCAGAGAACTGGACAAACCCAGTGTTGGTTTTGCTCTTTTCACTTGACTCATGGACAATAAGAAAATTATGGCAGCCTTATTGTTTAAAGAATAAAGATGGTGTTATTTTATATTCTTCATATCGCATCCCATGTGAAGACAAAAATGAGCAAGGTGTTAGTCGATGTCTTGATACTTTCTGACTTCTCTACTGTGTCTCTCATCCTCAACTTTGCTCCTACTGAAGACATAAATCTTTAAAAAACACAAATTTATGTAGTTTCTTTACAGTTCGGAACTGTAATTTTTAGGAAACAACATTACTCAAACAGGAAATTGTTTATTGGGGACAATTTTCAGCTGCAGATTTACTGTATACACATTTGATGCATGAGTGTGTATTTACTGCAGCAGGACGGATTATGTTGGAATGACTTGTAATAAACTACAGAGAAGGAACATGTCATCTAGTGTATACTTGTGGCTCTCTGATGTGTTTTTAGTAGTTTATGGAAAACAATGGAGCTCGATCGCACAAAGGAATAAGACACAGCCTTGGATACACAGATAATATTTGTTAATAGGATCATTTATGGCTGGTTTTAGTCTTTTCACAGGATTTATTGACAATAATTAAAATCTAGAATATCACCAACATCATCCTTTAAACATTTACTATGTGTACCTTGACTTTCCCAATTTTTTTTTTTTAGAAAGCAGTATGTTTATTCTTATTCTCTCTGATATGTGGTAAAATACAGTCATTGGGATAATTTCAGTGTGAATAGGATGACATTTAACAGCTGATAAGCCTTTGACTAATGGCACACAGCAGGTTTTGATGTTATTGTCTCAGAATCAAAGAGGCTTCTTTTCTCTACACGTCAAAAGTTTTGGCACAGTCTCGTTCAAGTGAATAGGAAGGTGTGTCCGATCTTTGTAATGGTACGATACATTCAAGAAGATGTGGGAGAAAAACTATTTTCTCCACCAACAGCAGCCAATCAATGCATCTTACTGTCTCTATCACTATTGCTAGAGCTCACATGTTTAACTTAACTAGTAACTTAAGTAGCTGAACCTTAAAAGTCTAAACAATTATTATTTAATGAGATAACTCAAACATTTCAGATTGATGACATATAACACGCCAACAGTATCCAAGTGTGGATTTTAAAAAATGTCTTAATTAATAAAAATGTTGTAAATATAACTAGTGTGAGTTCCTCAAAATCTCAACTTTAACAGTGAACTCTGTCTTTTCCTCACAGCATCATCTGGAACACAAAGGTAAAATCAGGATGTTTAAAATAATTCAATGGTAAAAGAGAAACAACATTTTTATTACAAAGCCAGTAGAGCATAAATGTTCTTTTCTTTCTGTAAAGATTTCACCTTGTTCTAAATATAATGTCGTCTTTTATCTCTAAATATTTTCTGCTTCACTGATGGAAATTCACAGAAATGCAACCTGCGTTACGAGCGAAACCTGTGGCCAGGTGAGTGAAGCTGTCCCACACTTACAGCGTATTCGTTAAAGCATTGTTACATAATTACATAATATGCTTTGCTGTATGTTCTGCTTCTGTCTTTTCTTTTTGAATTGATTTTGATTTTGTTGATGAATCTGGATTTATGATTATAATCAAATCTTGTTCAAAGCTACGGGTACGAACGTCATGCTCTGATTTTATCTTTTCTATAAATTCTTCAATTGTTCTCTAAAAAACAAAAGATAACAGCTGTCAAAAAGGTGACGTTTCGAATCTGGTCGTCTCTCTGTGTGTGAGCAGAGAAACTCAACCATTTGTAATTTTTTCACCGCAGAATATATGAATTTATAATTTGCTCCGTGTGGAGAAAATCACAGGAATAGCAGGCAGCAGCCGTCTGACTCTTCTTAAACAGGTTTCTGGTCAAGTGCAAAACCAGGCAGAAAAAAATTAAATCGTGTCATTTGGTGTGCGAGACATAAACCTGGAGACGGTGTGCAAAATCAGTACAGTAAGACCGGTAATGATATTTTGGGGCCTTCTCCCTCACCAGTATGACCACTGAGCCACCATCTCAGGATTCTTGGAATTATTCACATCTATAGTCACTAAACCGACCAAATCACATACCAACGAGCTCGGGGATAGTTTGCACGTTGTTCACGTGTCAATTATCTCACTGAGTCTGATGAAATGCACCTGAACAGAGTTTATCAAAACATCTGGAAATCTACTGGAACGGACAACATAACTGAAACAGTAAATAGACTGGCCCACAGTAAATATCACCATGGTGAAACCTGTTCATGTTAAAAGTTGTTAAGACTGTTAAAGGTTTTGTTTCACCTTCATAATTATCTGTAGTGTTGTTACCATGAGACTATTTTTTCCTTCAGAACACATCATTTTACAGTTTTTGTGGTGTCTGATAGTACAGTATGTGTCAGCTTTAAAAAAAAATGTCAGTCTTACAATCAACATATTTAGTGTCAACATCTTGTACAGTGTGAACTTACAGAGGAACAAAGAGGACGTGCAGACACTTGCTGAAATATTATATAGATATTTTAACTCATCACAGCAGGAAAACCACAGGTATGAATGTGTACCAGAACAGGTAAAGCTACATGACAATCCTTCCCATCACTAAAATGATGATAACACTTTCCATGACTCCCATGTCTATAATGCGTTATAAACTTACTTATATTGTGTTATAATCTTCTTATAACACTGTATCATTGTAGTTATACGCATAAATATTCATAATGCTTTATAACACATTGTAAAGCATTTTATAATGACTTATAAATTTCATAATACTTCATAATTGTTGGTCTCTCACTGACATTTTTTTTGCAAGGATCATAGTGTATTATAATTATCATAGTTGTAATACATTATTATAATTCTATAATGGATTATAATCACTTTTGTTGATCAAACATTTACATAAAATAAAATATACAGCTACAGGTAGAAGTGGAAATTTGTTTGAGTTATTATCTCTAATATTAGTCAATTGAGTCTTAAGTGTGAGTTTTTGGGGGAAACATTACATTAGTGAAATGTAAATGTAAAGTTGTGTCCGATTGGAGCACTCAACTCATCGTCTGTTATGACCCGTTAAACAAATAAATTAATTTTACATTTTGTATTGTTCTTGCATAGATTCAATGATGTTTTTTTCACTTTACTTAAAGCAAACAATGACCACTTATAGTGACTTATAACCAACTTGTAATGTATTATATCTGCCTCTATCTCAGGAATTTCATTACTTCACTTAAAGCACTCAATGACCAGTTAGAGTAACTTAAAATTATAATGCATATAATAGTGTTTATAATGCATTATAAAATGATTATAATGTATCACAACTATAAGAATTATAATACACTATGATCCTTGAAAAAAAATGTCAGTGAGTGATCAGCAATTATGAAGTATTATGATACTTGAACTTATAAGTCATTATAAAATGCTTTATAATGTGTTATCAATATTGTTATAAAGCATTATGAATATTTACGAGTGTTTATAACTATAATGATACAGTGCTATAAGCAGATTATTATGCATTATAAGTATTTTTATAATGCATTATAGAGATGGACGTTATAGAAAGTGTTACCAAAATTCTGAATTACACCTGAAGTTTTCCTGTGATGACGTGTTAAAATGTCCGCTGTACTGCAAGCAAAGAACATTAATTAAGTCTTTAGTGCACTTTACTATATGTAGAGGCTGAGAAGAAATAAGAGGATTGATTGTTTTTAAAAGATCAGGATTCTCTTTTTAATGCCTCTCATGTCCTAATTTATTGAGCTGTATGTACATTTTCTAAATTAATTGTATAATTTTTGTAAATTAATTATATTTTGTATTTATTTATCTATTCATTTATTTGACAGGGAGAGTACACATTAATGAACATTGCTGTAAATATGCCAGGGGTTAGATTGAAAGGTTAGTTTTCAGTTGGCCAGATGTTATAGAACAAAATATACAGTACATATGAAACAACACATGAATCACACCGAGAGAGCTACACCCGAAACACAAACCACAACGGACAAAAGCACTTCTCCTAAGTGGAATAAAGCAGTTCCCTCTTGTAACTTCTCTCGTGATATGAAATGAGTTTGTTCTTGTGCTAACTGTTAACTTAGGTGATTATACTTCCTTAGAACATTTTAATGTATATTTAGACACTCTGAAACTTAGTCAGAACTGTAAGGCCATAAAAACTATATCTATATGTGAAAAACTGTCTCTCATATGAGTTAAACCCTCAAGCACCAGCTTTGTTTTTATATATAGCTGAATCAGATAACTTTTATCTCATTTTCTCTGGACCCTCGTTGTAAATTTTGTGTTGTCAATTTAAATAAAAACCTCAGTCCTCTAATGCATAGCCAAATACACTCCACCATAGTCTGCCTTTGCTACCTGGAAACCTCCGGTTACTAAATGTCACATGATGTCCCTGTACATTATGTACTAATTACATTATGTAATTACCTCAGCTCAGCATCTAAAAGCTGTGATGCAGTTTCTTTTGTCTGTGAATGACTGCAAACAGGAAATCCAACATTTCTTTAAAAAAAACCCACTGTAGTTTTGTCCATAATTAGGATTTATTTTTGTGTTATACTATATCAACACTCTTATCATTCATTCCCAGGTGCCAGATCCAACCTCGCACTTCCTGCAGTGTGTGGGATTGTCATCAGCGGACACGGGCAGAGACCACATGCGGAGGCTGAAAGGAATGCTTGAGGCGACGATGGACGTGTACACCTTCATGGTACGTCGAAAAGTGAACACCAGCAAAGGAATCTTCCTCAATAGACAGAGGGAATGCTGCAATAAATTCCAGCCTAACCAGTTGGTTTTGTAATGCTGTCTTTGTTTTGTGTTTTTTTGTCTCATGGAGCAACTGTCAGACTTTCCAGATGAAATGGATTAGTAGTGCAATGAACTGGAGTCTTGTGTAAAGGCTGTTTTGGGCTTCTTTTTACTGACAATTTTTCAAGTCTGTCTTAAAACAACAGTCAGGTGCCCAAATGAACATTGACACTTTTTCTTGTTGTAATCATTCCTCCTGTTCATACTGATTATTAAGAGATTCCTTCATAATGCACTTACAATGTAAGGGATATGTGACAAAACAGCCCTTCTTCCATGCAATAATGTATTTAAAAGTTTATTTAAAGCTAATATGAAGCTTCAGCTGCACAAATAAGTCAAATCAAGTCAACATCTTTCAAGTTACTGTTTTTTGTGCCAACTTCCCTCTTTTGTTACGCTCCTTCCACTGCAGCTGAACAGGAAAACACTGTCCAGTGAGACACAAGGAGGGAGGTTTTTACTAAAAAGACTGTAATTGTGGAAGATATTCAATTGATATGACTAACTCTTGACTGCTGAAGCCTCACATTATGTGACTGTGGATTTTGGCCCATATCACTTATATTGTAAGCACATTATGAAAGACTCATATGAACAGGAGGAATGATTACAGCAAGAAAAACCTGTTTCAATGTTCATTTGGGCACCTGACTATTGTTTTTAAGACACACTTGAAAAACTGTGAACTTACCCTTTAAAAAGTGTAGCTTAGTTAACTTATATAGTTACATTTCCACTGACAGTCCTCCTTCTCCTCCACAGAAGTCCAGCATGACGGGAGTGCCACTTCTCAGCCTGCAGGGGGCGCTGGATTTCAACCCCGGAGCAGACCCTCTCCAGAACGAAGCCCTGGTCCAGATGTGGATGGAGGTCAAGATAAAACCGCTGCTAAGATCTGTCACCAAACACTTCCTGTCCTGCCTGAGCACCAAGAACTTCAGCTGCTCCACCTACCAGACTGTGTACGTCTCTGTCTCTGGCCTCCTGTGTGTCTCTGTCACCGTGGCCTTCATGCTGACAGCGTTCTCACCCTCCTCTCTCTCCTCTTGCAGGGTGAGGGAGCTCAGCCACCATTTCTCTGAGATGAATCCAGTCAGACAGAAGTGGATCTACACATTCTTCATGTACCCCTTCCTGTCTGGAGAGAGAGTAGCTGGTAAAGCTTTTATAGAGTGTTCAGATTTGTTAACATCTATGCAAGATTAATTATCTCTTTTAATTTGTGTACACGTGTTGAATCGGTGTGTGTATTTCTGTACAGGCTGTGTGAATCCAAATGAAAGCAGCGAAGACTGGCTGATAAAGAATTTTGGTGCCTTCAGAGCCATGGCCCGAATGAATGACTTTTCAACACTCAACATGGTCTTCAGTGGAGTGAGTTTGACTTTGCTTTAATCTTGAGATGATGATTTACTGTTGTGAGACACCAGTCAGCCCATCTGACCTCTACTCCTCCTCCTCCTCCTCCTCCTCTCTCTTGTTCTTTTTCTCCTTTGATTTGATTTTTTTTCCACCACAGTTGGAAGTCCTGAATCTGCTGTCCCCAGCGCAGAAGGCCGAACTGCTGTTGAGGCCCGAGGTCGCAGGTTTAGACAACGGCACCTTAACCCTGGTCTTCCACAGTTTGTTGACAGGAGACACTCGCCCTCCGCCCACCGTGAGCCCTGGATACTCAACTAACTATCCTTCCAGACCTACTTATGGCTTGTACTCAACACCGTCCCCACACGATGGCCTCAGAGAGGTAATGTAGCATGAATCTGTAGATGTATACCAAAAGTTTTTTAAGCAACAGCTAAAAAATGACTTATCAAGTGTTGGATATTTATTTACAGTTCATTTGAAATTATTTTATTTGCTTTAGCTCAACAAAGGAGAATGTACTGAATGTCCAACTGATAAGTGAGCGATAACACAGACGCCCTGATGTATGACTTAAAGAGATCAGAAACAGAAAAGTATTTTCTGTTATAAGATAAACAACATTACAGAGATGACAGGAAATCAGTGTCCAAAAGTCCACAGTTGGACTCAAACCGGGGATGTTGTGGCTTGTAGTCGGCACTACCAGGACGCTGTGGTATAACAAAAATTAACCTCTTCATCTACCTACCAATGGATCCATCTGTGCAAATTAATGTAGTACTGCCAAGCTTTCTTCAAACCTGCAGATCATTTTCCAAAAACCACTTATAGTAATACAGTATAGTCAGGTTGCATTTTGGGCCAATGTCTATAATGTAATGCTCAAACCATCTAGAATATTACTGTGTGTATAGAGCAGCTAATAGTGCAGCCATAATATCATCTTTGCTATGAACATTTCAAGCTACTATAGTGTAACTTCAACAGACAGATATGATAATGATGATAAATAACAGTTGGTCAAATGACTACATTTACTGTAATGTGAAAATGGATGAACCCACATTTTCACCTGACCTGTGCCTTTCTCCTCAGCTGTATGGACTGTTTTAGCACCTTTCAGCTAATTGTTTTGGTTTTCCGACCCACAACTGTAAACTGTAATACAGTAAAAAATTTTGATAAACCTGCTGTACTGAACTTGCGCAGCACCAAAGGGCAGACAGACAAAGTTAGAAACTAGCTGGTGAACATACTGGAGCATTTAGCAGCTAAAGAGTCAGAAGTTCTTAGAGGGAGTGAACATTTGATTCATCATGTGACTAGAAACTCGACTCTAAATTCATTCTGGCTAACATCTGATTTTACTACCTCACCTCTTTTGTCACATTTACAGGTTGTGAACGGGTTCATGATGGCTTTCAGACCCGTTGGTAGCTTCGTCCATGACTTTGTGTCTTTCACACAAGAGGTACAAGCACTCACACACCAAAACACACACGCACACAGACTACAAACTGATATTTAGATGTATACGAGCCAAGTGAAACGACTCTTGATCATCTGTGTTTCCAGAGGAACGTGTCAGAAATAAGAAGCGCCACTCTGACCCAGTTTCTGCTCAACTGGACTCTGGCTGAGCTGGCAGACGTGTACCAGCCACAAAACACATCTGTAATTCCAGAGGAGCCAAAGTTTGATGTGACGAATGTGGAGGACTGGTACCAGCAGGTTGTGATGCCGGTGTTACGGAGGTTCTTTCCAAATGTCGAGGACCTGCTGCATGAAAACATCACACTCGCCTTCCACGAAGTATTGTGAGTCAAACTAACAGATTTACTTTGCATTCTTCATCCCTAAATAGTTGTTTATTGTTTACATCTATTATTTTTTTTACTTAGTGCTGTGATATAGTCAAAATACAAATTCAAAGCTATAATGTTGCAGCAATTACTGAAATGCAATCTAGCAATTAGCTTATCATCCAACTCTGTAGCTCTATGTAGCTTTTCAGTCTCTTTTAGGTTTTTATTTTGGTTTTGCTGTACTGTTGTAGCTATTTTCAATTTAAAAAAAGTTCTAATAAAGTAAACCCAATGTACTGTACCTGTCTAGCACCAAACAGCAGACAAAGTTAGTGACTAGCTGGTGAAGAGGGTGGAAATGATCCAGCTGACAGGAAAGTTAATATTGGACTTAAATTTATCAGGTCCACTCCAAATGAATGCTCTCTATCAGTATCTTATGGATCTGTGAACAGGCAAAAGCTTACATGTTATCTGTGAGAAAGCAAAAATATTTAAAGGGGGGTTTGTTTTGGAGTGATTCTGCCCCCTAGTGACAAAAAAACAAAAATGCAGCTTTAAGAAATCAGCCACAGGTCAGCTGGTGTGTTTCTGTGCTGTAAGATGGTGTATTATTATAAAGTCTTTTGTATATGTTTGTGTCTTGTTTGTGTGCAGCTATTTGGATCACGGTATGGCCAATCAAACCACCTCAGAAATCCAGGACGTCTGTAGCATCACCCTTGATAAATCACCTTGCGGGGTAGGGATTTATTTATTTTCTTAATCACTTGTTAAACTAAGTTTGAATGTTTTGAAGTTTTATTTAAACTTATGTGAACCTCGGCCTGGTCCTCTGCACTCACATCCATCTCTTCTTGTCTTCTTGCTCCTCTTTCAATTGCTTCATCCATCTTTTTTTCATGCTACCAGTTGACGGATGCAGTGGAAAATGTGGCCCATGTGTTGCACTGTGCTGCTCGTTCCAACCTGACAATGTCCGAGGAAACGATCATGAGACTACTCGAAGAGCTGACAGTACTGCTGAACTCGCTGATGAAAGAGCTGTCCACAGCGGTGAGCATCAACCACTCAATCAACCCATCTATCTATCTATCTATCTATCTATCTATCTATCTATCTATCTATCTATAGGTATATATTAGATCACCCCAATTCTTAATTTTTTTATTTTAATCCTTTCTATTGCATGGACTACTTGCCTACTACTACTAGCCTATGTCACATGCATGTTTATATTAATCATGAAACTTTATGTAATAAAATCCTTTAGTAAAAAGTGCAAAATCAGAAGTCTTTATGCAAATCATAGGTCCTTGAAGGTACAAATATTTGTTGCCTACTTGAACGAGAGACCACTTCTGAATGAAGGCTAGCTATTCTATATAGTCATATATCTCAAAAATAAATTGTGTTAAACAGAACATGAGGCCAAATGAAAATAGGTAAAAATAGAAAAATAGGTACCTGCAGTTAGCTCAGCTGGTGTCTGGAAGCTTCAGCATATGATGTATTACTGTAAACTTTATTAACATGAGTCAGCAGTTTTTCTTGCTGTGTTGCTAAGGAGCCCTTCTTGGCTCAGTGTGAACTGCACTATCCCGGCTTTTTTTTTTTTACATGGTTAAAGACACATGAAGTGCTCTGAGCAGGAGACATGCTTATCATTTCTGACAATCACTGAGCTATGAAAGAATATGTTCTTTATGTTGTAAGGAAATATGGACAGTTCCATCATAACGACATCCTGAAAGTAGCGTAACAACTCTGTTTGGGAAAGATTGTGTTGCAGAATCCATCTTTATACAAGTAGTCTTTTTGCTTTGTCAGGCCCACCAACAGCAACCTCAGCTGTGCTCCATTCAAGTCTGAGTCATCAATCAACAACAACATTAAACATCTGTAAAGTCAATGTAGTGCAGTATAATAATAATAATAAACTAACCTTTGTAGTGACTATTCGCTATACTTACAGTAAAAAGGCACTGAGAGGTTGCTGTTGTGAGATTTATGTGTTTATTATGTAGATTGTTTCAGCTCATCACTTGCTGATCTTCAGTGTTGTCCACTGTGGCCTTGTACATGAAATAGGCCAAACTGTTCTACAAAATGCACAAACACAAAATAATTAAATATAAACAAAGGCCGGGGCATGGTGCAGAAAGCACAGTCAAAAACTGTATGCCTCTCTCTCTGTCCTTCTTGCTGATTAACCCTTAACTCCTTAAGTACAACTCCTAATTACCCAAAACAAGGAAGCGCACAAATAACATTAATATATACATATAACTGAAAACGGCTTCTACACTCAACTACTTAATGCTATTAACTCCACAACCTGCCTCATGTGCTTGTTTGCTTCCTTATTTTCCTTTCCTGCAGAACTTCAAGGAGGTGGCGTCCAACTTTCAGGAGATCTTTGGCGAGCCGGACTCTCCGTCTCTGACCCAGAGCCACCTGGAAGACCCAAACTTCATCAAGCTCTGGTTCAAGCTGAAGCTGATGCCCCTCCTGCCTGACATTCCCAATGAGCTCCTCTCCTGCCTCAGTACCAAGAACTTCTCCTGCCCCGTCTTCCAAACTATGTGAGTTCACAGTTTTAAGGTTTTTAGGTTTTTTATTTACATACACATTGTATAGTGTCGTTAATATGGTTTCTTTTTTTGTTCTGGTATATGTGCAGCGTTGAAGCACTCAGCAAACACATGGATGTCCTGTATTCTGACCCGAAGTACAGTCATAACATCTACAAGCACTTCATCTTTCCCTTCCTGCTGCATCACAACACCTCAGGTGAGTAAACTGAGAGCAGGCGTAGCAGCTGTATGGAGGTAAAAAGAAGCAAAAAACATTAAATAATTGTGTCTTTTTTATTTAGAATAATCACAAATATGAAACTATTCTACAACCAGTGGTGGAAGAAGTACTCAGATACTTTACTTAAGTAAAAATACCAATACAGCAAAATCCTACTTAAGTAAAAGTACATAAGTATTATCAGCTTGATGTAGTTAAAGTATTGCAGTAAAAGTAGTGGTAGGCATAGTAGTGTTGCTGCTGGAGGTGGAGCTAGTTTGAACTACTTTACATACAGTTAGCTAGTTTAGTCCACTGGTTCCCAGTCTAGGGGTCAGGCCCCTCCAAAGGGTTCTGATACACAAATCTGTTTTCAGTTTTTGGACTTTTTCCCTAATCTTTAATTTTTGGTGAACTATTAGATCATTTGAACATTTATTGAAACGAAACCATGTGAGAAGTTTAGAGGGAAAAATCACTATTTGGTGGAGCTGTTAACAACTCATAAACATCTGAAATGTGACCCCGACTACACACTGCTTTTTGTAAGATGTCAAAAGCCAAAAAGGTTGTAAACCACTGGTTTCATCTTTAACGATGGGGTATATTTTAAAAGCTTGTTATATTATCCATTGTGTCAAACCTTCATCTGAAAAATAACCAAAGTTGTCAAATAAATGTAGTGGAGTAGAAAGTACAATATTTCCCTCTGAGATGTAGTGGAGTGGAAGTATAAAGTAGCATAAAATAGAAATACTCAAGTAAAATACAAGTACCTCAAAATTGTACTTAAGTACAGACTCCAGTAAATGTAATGTAATTTTCCACCTCTGACTATAATTACATAAAAATGTTCACATTACATTCTGGCACATAACCGAAGGATTTAACGAATCACTTATAGCATATTTGAGGCAAAATACACAATAAAGGACTTGTCTTATTCTGATTATATGTTTTGCTTTCTCTTTATCATGAAGAAAATATAATGTACATACATTTTTTGTGCATGTGTTTCAGACCCGCAGTGTGTCTCAACCAATAATAGCGCAGAATGGCTGCAGAAGAACTTTGGTTTCTTCTCAAGGTTCGCCTCCGTCACAGACTTCTACAGGCTCAATCCAAACTTCTCTGGAGTAAGTCTGAAAAAACCTGAACATGCTGAAATGCTTCATCTAAAACCAAATTAACCGAAGCCTCGATTTTATTATAATAATCTCTTCTCCTTTCTCTCCTTTCCAGCTGGACGTTCTTCCCCTCCTGTCTCCGAAACAGATAGCAGAGATGCTGCTGTTGCCTCTTCCGACTCCTCCAGAGAAAGACGTTGTTATCGACCGAGTGTTTGACTTCCTGATTGAGTCCCATGAAGACTTGTTTGCGAAGGTCCTGTACTACCTGGTGCTGCTCGCAGAAGAGGTAACTGCTTTGACCATGACCAGATGATTACGATAACTTAATAGTGTAGTGTAGCATTTTTTTAACTGTCCTGGATGACCAATTGTATAATATTTGATTTCTTAGGTCAACCCACCCTGCAATGTCTACAAACAAATGTGAGTACTTCCAAATGAACTTACTGCTTCAGTTGATGATTAATTCCAGTCAGATTCTGTGATATTTTGAGTTGTCAAACACAAGAACCAGTAAAAACATCACTAATTCCTTTATTGCATTGCAATAATCGCCAGAACTGAATAATTATTAATTGACGAGCCAATTTTCTGCATTGAAATGCAATAAAAATGTCTATGATTGTGATTTATTTAGGAAAAAACAAGAGTGTTTTCATGCCAACAAGGCTGTCAAGATTTAGATTAATAAGTCAGACAGCAAAGCAACATGTACTGTACATAAGGGTTGTCTTAAAATCTTACAGTACATGTATTTTTTTTTAAAATCACAATATCAAATATAGCCCAATATGGTTAATTTTCTGTAAAATTTCATTGAGAAACTTTATGTATAAAATAAATAGACAGAAATTACTGTTTACACATTGATGCAAACCTGAATAAAATCCAATATTTATTTTTTTTGGGCTTGAATGACAGAAAAGGTTTGCATAAAACAAATATCAGGTTTATCAAACTTGGGTAACAACCGTACTGCCCAAATCAATATTTGTTAATCTATTTGTTTGTTAGAAAGCAGGATTTAAATGAAATTTTGTGGAAACTGAAGAACAAGTGATTTGTTTTCATTGTATTTAAATTTCTTAAAAATACGTTAAACATTGTGAGACAAGGCAGTTTTGACCAGCTTTCTTCAGTATATTTAATACCAGATTCAGCAGATTCTGTAACCTTTATGGTGGTACAGGATAAACTCTCTGAATTCTAGTTACATGGGGGTTTTATTTGTCATTTGTTTTGTCAGTTTTGAACGACTCTACGGGGCCATACCATCTGTGCCTGCGGACGTGGAACCAATCATCTGGGCCGGCGTAGAACACCTGATCTATGTTGCACCAGAGGGTCTGTCTCTCTCTCACACTCACACATACCCACAAAAGTATGCCATTTCCTCATATATACAACTCAACCTTTGGCTTGGGAGCAAAGATAAAGTCTTATTTTTATTTTTTGAATCACATTTTTTACACAAACATTGTGAGTGTTATCATGTGCACGTTGCAGTTGACTGAATATTTGTTTCTGTTTTTCCATTTGGACAGAGTGTTTGCCAGAAAACATCACGGTGAGATTTCTTTGTCTGCTCAACTTATACTCAAACATTGAAACTATAAAAAACTGTATTCTGTAGCTCTGTTTATGTGTTTTTCATTAAATTTATTAAACCTGTCGTTTCCAGTGCCCAGTGACCCAGTTCAATGGTAAGAGCTACTTCATGGTTGTCAGTGTAAAGTCTCATTTTATTGCTCATTACATGAGTCTAAGTGCTTGTAGAGGTGATAATTATCTGACATGTTTTTATTCTGTACTATTTGACAGGTACTAACATCTGCAGAGAAATCGACAGGTATCTAATTTGTTATGAATTGAATCCAAAATGGTCCATGTTGCTCCAGTTGCTGTACTAACATGTGTTTAACACGTACTCACAGCTCTGACCTACACGCGCACTTGAATGCATCAATGGACTTTCCCTGCAACTTTACCTTGGAGAAATATGCTTGTGCACAGGTGACTATCTAAACTTTATCGTACTTAATTTTTATTTTTACTGTATTTACGTATTTTAAATCATCTTATTTGTTGATACCTTTCCCCTACTAATTGTCCTCATCATCATCATCACTATATTGTCGATCATCCTGTGTTGTTTTGAATGCTATGTGATGAAGCCAGAGTTTTCTACAACGTGGACAATAACATTTCTAACTAACTAACTTAGAGCTGCAATGATTCGTTGCTGAATTAATTAGTCGATTGACAAAAAAATGATCTGCAACTATTTTAACTGTTTAACACACTGTTCCAGCTTCCTCATTTGTGAGGATTTGCTGGTTTTCTTAGTCTTATGTCATAGTAAATTGAATATCTTTGAATTGCTTGTTTAACAAATCAGACATTTTGAAGGCGTCACCTTGGACTTTAGGAAGCTATGATGCTGTTTTCAGATGTTTTATAGACCGAACAATGAGTCGATTAATTGAGAAAATAATCAGCAGATTAATCGATAAGGAAAATAATCGTTAGTTGCAGCTCTAAACTGAGTCAAAGTCAGATTGGAAATGGAAAACAAAAACAGTTTAGGATGTACTCTGGCAATAGTTTCTATGCAACATGATGTCTCTAAGTTAATGACGTATGACCTATCTCACATCCAGCTGGAGAACTTCACCGCCCATCAGCTGGCGTCTCTCTTGAAGTGTAATCTGCCTGGAAGCAGCAGCCACTCCAACGTGTTGTGGAAGATGCTGCTCACTAAGCTCTCGTCTGTCTTGGATCCAGCTCTGGACATCCTGGCTAACATGGTCAGTGGCTTCATGCTAAATACGTACAACTCCAGTTTTAAGAGCAAATTGAAGGAGGAGAGCTCCATTTGATAGAATCAAATCTTAGGTTTTACAGTAATATAACAGGTTGACCTCTCCTACAGTCCATGACCATGATCGGTCCATCAGCGTCAGAGGTTTTGGATGTGATCGGAGAGATCAGACTGTCGATGCTGACTGATGAGCAGCTGAACAACAAGAGTGTCATCAGAAAGTGGTTCGCCGGCCGTCTGAGAGAGTTCCTGCCGTTTGCATCGGGAAGGTTTCTGCGCTGTCTGAGCAACAGGAACATCAGCTGTCATTCATACCAGCAAATGTATGTGATTGTCTACAGACTTAAAGCTCTACTTTTATGACATCATGCATATATTTCACATTTAATGTCTCTATATCCATCTGATATATATTGTTTTTAAAAGGTCATGTTCACTATTTCCATTTGTAGCCACATTAGCAGCAGATCCTAATGGTGGTCCATTGGACAATCAATTGTTCTTTTGGTCCAACATTTGAGGACATTAAATTGACTGAATATTGGTTGAATTTCCATTAAACTTGGTACAAACATCCCAGATGATGAATCCTAGTGACTGGTGATCCTCTGACTTTTCAATTTAGTGCCACTAGCAGGTCAAAATTTCACTTTAACCTTTGTCCATGATATGTTTTCACAGTAATTTGAGTTTAATCCTAATACAACATGCAAACTTTATCCAAGTTTACAAGCTCACATGATGTTAAATGTTAACAGTCCACCTGTGGTGATGTGAGATTTTCTGCTAAAGGCTACCGTAGTTTACAGCTAGCATAAGTGACTAGAAAAAGTAAAACAAAGAGCTAACTGAGTCGTACTGATGTTTGTTGCACTGTTATTAAAGTACTGAAGGCTCAACGTAGTGTGTCGGCCATCATGACACTGAGGGTGTTAAGATTTTAAATTTAGCATCTTTGCAGGCTCGTGTTAGCATTAAAGCATCAAAGCAATCTGAGCCAAAGTGCAGACAAATAACAGCTAAGGCGGACAAAGTTTAGCTTCGACTGACGGACGCTGAGCAAATTAAGTCTGATAATGTAAAACTGAGCTTAAATCAAAGTTTAAAAAGGTTCACGACTTTGCGAGTGTTCACGTCATCAGACAAGATGACAGACAGTTGTATGATTACAGAGTTGGTTGAGTGATGGTTAAAAATACTGTGCACTGACAACATAACACCATATCAAAATTATTTGGGTTTAATCACCATGAAGGAGCCATAATCTCATAATCTCTTACAATAACTCCGATATGACATGCATGTGGCAAAAAAAAACATGACCTTTCAGTACAGATGGGTGTGGTTGCAACAGTTTATTTTATTGCGTTTTCTTGTTGTCTTTAGAAAGTGATCTTTTGTTTTCTTCAGGAGACTTCTTCCGTTATCACAATAAAATTTAAGAAACAAGATAATTAACTTATATATATATATATATATATAAGTATATAATAAAATAAAATTATTGCAACCAGAGCTCCCAGCTTCTCTAAAAACAGCAAAGTTGTATCTCACATTGTTCATCTTATTAAAAACAGTTTTGTTTATAATGAATTTTTACAGCCTCATATGGGGCTGCTTGCTTTAGACTATTAGATAACAATTAGAGATATTAGAAATTACGTTTCTTCTGTCTTTGACTTTATTTTCAGACTGCGGGTATTCAGCCACCAGTTTGATAACATGACCATATATCAGCAGCATGTGGTCTTGAAGAACTTCGTCCTGCGTTTCCTCTCTCATTCATACTCAGGTACTAGTGTTCAAATTTGTATCATTGCAAAGCTGAAAGTGTGTTAGCATTTACTGATATCTCTCCATCTCCTTGACTTGGTCCAGGTCCAGGCTGTGTGTCGGGATTCAACAGCAGTGCAGAGTGGCTGAGGAACAATTTGGGTCCATTTTCAGTTCTTCTGTCCGTCAAAGAGATTCTGCATCTCAACCCACAATTCAACCCTGTAAGATTTCATTTTCCCAAAAGACAAAGAATCTTAAAAGCTGGCCAATGCCTTTTTTTTTTTTTACCTTGTTATTTCCAAAAAACATCCAATGGTAACATTTTCTTTCCCTCTCTTCCTTCTTTTTAGGTGGAGGCCCTTCGACTGCTGTCTCCAAAGCAGATGGCAGAGCTGCTGGTGTTGAATCTTCCTACTCTTCCAGAGCAAGAAGTCATCATCAATGAGCTGTTTGACTTCCTGACTCAGGAGTCCGAGGAGAAGAAACTTCCTGATTTTCTGTTTAACCTCGTCATTTTCCTTCCAGAGGTAAAAAGACGTTTCCTCTTCATTTGTGATTTCCTCCATTAACTGCTTGTTGAAAGTAATCATCTTTGTTTTCTGCATTTCAAGGGAAACATCTCCTGTCTAGCATACCGAACACTGTGAGTTTATATCTAAATATGTTTATTTTCTTTGAGGATGCATAAATAATTATATAAATTATTTCACTGTGCACTTATTTTCACATGTTGCTGTGTTCCAGGTTTGCCAGACTGGACTTGGCCATGGTTACGGTTTCTCAATATATAGTACCATCCATCATCTACAGCAAGGCGGCCTTATCCGAGCACAGACCACCTGGTGAGAGGCACAGTCTACAAAATAATACAAACATACAAAGAGTATATGAGAACTAGCTTTATTGTATAAAACCTTTTAGAAATGCAGTTAGTGTCTTTAGCTCATGCACTATGATGTATTTCCCAGCGAAAACAGAATATGTGAGCAGTGTACAATTACAAGAAGGATTTAAATTAAATCCTTCAGATTTGATTGGACTGCTAAAGCTGTAGAGCCTCCACACACATGTCCCTCAGCTGTGTTGTTAGATCAGAAGGGGGACGAGAGAGAAAATTAATAAATTAGGCACACACGTTCCTTTGGAAATGAAAAGTTTTTGCTCACTGATGTCCAAACATGCACCTCCCCTCATGGTTCCGCTACCACAACCCACAAACTGTCAAGTGTGGTTTTATGTGATGGGTGCATTTAGATAGTCATCCAAAATCACATCTGATTAGATACATTTTTATAGGAAGAGAAAAAACAGGGATTTTGATGTAAAAATACTCAAAAATGTTTCTTTTTTTACATGAATTTGGTACATAAGACATAACTGAGCAATAACACAGGGATACAGGAAATTTATTTTTTATTTGTTATTTATTTTATATTATTATTATTACTTTGTTATTTATTGATTACTGTGTCTTTAATGGGACCAAATGAATGTGTAAAACTAATGGCTTTAAAGGTTATTTCCTCATCTTTACACTAACAAAAGGTGAAGTATTTTTAAGAGAACACTGTTATTAATACTGAGAGATTGTCCTTTAATTTTCTCCCAATGGCATCACACTGGCAGAGAAAGTAAATGGACAATCTAACTATTGGTTGTATAAACATCTTTGACATTTTAGTCAACTTATATGAATAGCACTTCAGTATTATGTTTAAATTGCAAATGTCCAGGTAGAAGCACACACAATGAGAATAAAATGAGGTGAAAAACTGATCCATGTGGATCCCAACATGTCCTATAATATGGACTATAGGTCTGAATAAGCTATGATGAAGGAAAACTTATTGCACTGGTGACAAAGTGACAGCTTTCTTTTAACACACACAGTGAAATAAACTGGTATGATCTTAAGTATCAAAGGTTGCACTTTTAAAGAAATAAAGTGTAAGATTTGCTTCACTTCAGTCATTGGTCACTATGAAAAGGAGATTCTGTGCTGTTCGGTCTTTGTTCCTTTTTATTACTTTTACTTTGTCATGACGTTGACTTAAAATAGATATGAATTTTAAAAAACATTCTATAAAGTAATTTGCATTTACTTGTGCTTTCATTACAGGTTGCATCATATACAGTGCAGAGGTAATTATGTGTTTTTGGCCTTTTGTACTCTGGATATTATTAATATTGATCTCATGACAGCAGACTCATAACCATCTTAATCTCTTTCTCCCTGAAGTGCAATGTCATCTTGACAAATGGTGAGTCTTCTTACTACCAACACAAATTAATTTGTAAAATACTGTAACATTTTAGTGTTAATAATCATAATGAATTCATTTATTTCTATTTTTCACAGAAACCGACATTTGCCTCGGAGTGAACAGGTGAGATTTGTAAAGCAAAATTAAAACCACATTATTTTGAGCTAAACAAAAACCTGTTTTGCTAAATATAATAAACATTTGTGAGCCTCTCTTTCATTTTACAGCACAATGTTGCAGCACTACCTTGACAGCGGGAAGATGAAGGAACGTCTCTGTGACTTTGGTGTTGAGGAATTCGCCTGTGCCGAGGTAAAGCACAAAAACATCTTGGATCAACTTACTTTCTTAAAACTACCACTTTATGCGTGACCTTTGGTATATTTTCTGATCTTCCGTCATCTGTCATTTGATTTCATTCTGCTCTTTCATTACACAGCTGTCAGCGTTAAAAGCCGAGGATCTGGCAACGATTTTAAAGTGTAATCGCTCCTCCAGCACCAGCGGCTCCAGACCTGCCTGGAAGCTGCTCCTCTCCAAAGCCTCTCATGTGATGGATGAAGCTCTGGATCTTCTAACCAACATGGTATGAATCAGCAATACTCCTCACTTTCTCCTCTCCTGATCAGAGCAAGACACTGAATGTTTTTTTTTGATCTTGTAGACGCTGGACCCCAGAAATCCTGCAGTGTCAATGATTTTGGACGTAATACGAGAAATCCGATTGGACGTCAACATGGCCAACTTCAATGATCCCGCTTTCATCCAGCTGTGGTTCAACGGCAGGCTTCACCAGTTCCTGCCTGCTGTTTCCTCCAACTTCCTGTCATGTCTCGCCACGAGGGATTTGAACTGCAGAAGCTACCAACACATGTAAGCAGCACATGCATTCATCTTCAAGAATATCTCTTTTTGTTATGTCATCAATATCACATTAATCGTATGACCCTTCAACTCATTTCTGACCCCAGTGTGCAGATTTTGAGCCGCGTTCAGCCACGCATGACACTCTCCATGCAGATGTCTGTCGTCACACACTTCATGAGGGTTTTCCTGACCAGAAACGACACCGCTGGTAGGTTCTTGCATTACCTTAAGGATGTTGGCTGTTGAAGTTAACACAAGTTTCATAAATGTTTTGTGCTACAATATAAGTATCAAAGTATCGTGACTCTGTAGTCTCACTAGCACACACCAGAAAACAAAACTGCTGGATGGATGAAAAAAAAAAATAGAAATAACTTTATTATTCTTAGATTCTTTTCTACACTTGTTCACTACAACAAATCAGCTGTACTGCATCAGCCTCATCTGTGCTTATGTTGCATTCACGACATGTTTGCAGAGTGCGAAGAACTAGAGAATAAACTGAATCTGAAACATTCATGAATTATTCATATATGGTCATCCACATTGTTTCTCCTGCAGTCATTCAATATCTTGGAGAAGTAGCCAGAATTTGCCATTTTTATTGCCATTTGTTAAATAAGCTACAAGCTATAAAGAAGCAAGTAAAACAAAGTGCATTACTTCTTTATAATTAGACAAATCAGTAGTATTTGTCTTAACATTGGCTTTTTATTAAAGTTTACTTAATATCATTTTGGCACTGATTTGTTGACATATCCACAATTCTTTCCATCAAGTGGGAGATATCATTGCAATCAGAAAATCTCCACATCATGCTGATAACATATCGTATATATAAAACACATTTAAAATAAATAAAACATTGGCAAATACAGCATTAAAACACAATTAAGAGTTAGATTAAAAGAAATACAAAAAAAAATCCTGTAAGAATAAATAAAGCCCAGGATACAGACAACATAAAAGCAAGATTAAAAAAGGCAAATCTTGAGATGTTTCTTAAAACAATTTACAGAAATTTCATGTCCCATCTGGCATGTTGACATAGTTTCCTTTCTTGGACTGAAGTGTTAGAAAAGTAGAAACATTGGCCTGTAGGTGGCGCTACATGAAAAGTCAGGGGATCATCAAAGTCATTAGACACTTATGGTCATACTGTTGATCATAAATGTCTATAACAAATTTTATTGCAATCCATCCAGTATTTCACTTTCAAAGTGTTGAATCAAAAGACAGAGTGGCTGCGTTGCTCAATATAAATACTGGTGTGACCCATTGTTATCCATTATATCATCACTGCTAACAGAACTATCATCCTCTAGTGCATTAAATAAAAAAAATACTATATTAAAATATGATGTATATATAAATATCAGTTTCTTATATGTCTTCTAAAGCTTGTTTGTTCTGTGTTGACGTGTTTCAGATCCGAGCTGCAGTTTACACATTAACAACAGTGGACAATGGCTGCAGAGGAACTTGGGATCTTTCTCTGCCCTCTTGTCCTTCCACCAGCTGCAGATGCTCTACTCCAACTTTTCAGCGGTACTGTCTGCTGCATTGTGTGTCCTGTTATCACATCGCCTTGTTTATATGATTTTGGTTTACACTCTGTTTTGACTATCTTTGTCTCTGTGTATATTTTTATGTGTATGTGTACATAGTTTGAAGCCTTGCCACAGCTGACAGTCAGACAGCTAGCGGAGGTGGCCTCCACACCAGGTGAGCTCACCTCTGCTGCACAGGTTACCATGGTGATGAATCACGTCCCCAACCGATTCCTCTCCGCCTTCTTTGATGAGTTCTCACCTGCTATCATGGTGAGTGTGCGTCATACTGAACAATATCCTGCAAACACCATTTCTCAGACAATATGTTGTCATTTATCTGCTCATTACTTTTCCTGCAAGTGATTTAACATAAATGGTGGATGGTGACGTGATTGACAGTTCTTGTATTTCTTATCCTTATTTTGTCATTTCTCATTTTCTGCAGGGTCATGAGAGTATGTTCCCCTCTGCGGTGAGGTCAGCCGTGTTACAGGTTGTGTTTGATCGTGCAAACCTCTCAGATCACTCAGTGGGTGATTCGGTTGTCTTGATTTGGCTCCACAACCGGCTGCGCCCCCTGCTGGTCAACCTGTCACCAGACCATGTCGCACCGTTCTTCAGAATACTAGCGGGAAGAAACTGCAGCATCGAGCAGCAGGGGTACGCATAAAGCTATTAACCCTCCTGGGTCAAAATTGACCAGTCATTATGTGCTGTCATTAAAAAAATGGTTTCAAAACAGTATCCTGACAAAGAAATTATGAATTATTTTAACTATAGTTGGAATCAGAGGAAAATATGTTGATGGATTATGACAGACTGGTATATGTAAATGTTTAGGCAGGATACTGTTTTAAAACCATATCAATTTTTTTGATGACAGCACATAATGACAAAAGTGACGTGAGGACAACAGGAGGGTTAAAACAGTCATTGATTATATTTTACAGGAATAAAACCAAATCAGTTTTATTTTTATTTTCATATCAGATCCTTTTTGGATCTGGGAAACTTTTAGTATCACATCTAAAGTGACTTCCAGGGAATATCACAATAGACAGAAAAGGTAAAAAGCCTTTATTTAATGGCTACATGATAGAAACAATAAAAACAAGGACAATGCATATCGAGAGCACACCAGTTGATATCAGTGTGGTTGATACCAATTCGTCTTGTTTTTATCATGTAGCTACTATAATAAAGGCAGAGAAGCAGTGTGCCTTGACATTTTTTGGGAATATATTCCCCTTTTTTGTGGACACTGATTGCCTAACTGCACATCATTGTTGTCAGATCCGAGAAGCTCTTCCTCATCTGTTTTTTATCTAGTTGATTGCTTTACTGTGCTTTATCTATTTCAGCGTGGAGGACCTGAATGAGACTATCTCAACTCTCAGTGAAACTACACAGACAGAAATCCACAATCACATCATTCAGAGTCTCAGAGGTAAAGAAGTCACGTCAAAGGGAAACTAGTGAACTACTGTAGTTTTGGGGAGTGACATTTTACCAAATGATAAATGACTTTAATTACATCACTTACACATCGCTGTAACAAGCCCAAGAAGTCATCAGACTGCTTAATCCAGTTATATTAATCACGACAGTTACTAATCTAACAGGTTTAAAAGTGCCCTGTGAAGTTTTTAACCACTAGTAGTGCAATAGGGCATTTTGCAATTGGACATTCACCAAGCACTTTATTAGGAACACCTGTGCAGTCGAATGCAATCCAATACAACAGCCATAAATTCTACTTTTATGAAGCTCATACATTTTCAGTTTTAGTTGACATTGTCAGAAAGGTGATAATTCTACTTTATGTTTATTATTGAAGTCGTAGTTGGTGGTGGTGATGGTTTACTGGAGTGCATTATATTGAAAAGTGTTCCTAATATTTTGTCCATCCCATTGACATATATGAGTACACCACCACCACCACCACCTCAATAGTAAATACCTTTCTGACAATAATAACAAAAACTGAAAGTATATAAGCTTCATAAAAGTATAATTATATAGTAGTATATCATATAGTTCTATTTTATATAGTGCTGTCAGAGACTCAGTGGAAGGAGTAACTTATCATAAGTACCAGTAGCATTCTGTAATTTTCTATTTTGAAGTTAGAAAACATGAAACTAAGGCTTTTTTTGTATGATCTTGTACAGACAGTATATTGTTCAGTAATTATAATTATTTTTAACACACATGACTGCAGTTTACTGCAAAAAAATGTATACTTCCGATGCTGACCTCTTCCATACTCTATACTATCCTAGGGCCAACACCTCTCCGTTGCTATGGTAACAACTTCAGCCACAGTTTCTACGGTTTCCTGGAGAGCTCGTTCATGGGGTTCCAGTTCCCCAACCTGACCACCTTCCTGTCCCTCATGCCTCCCAACAGAACGCATCAGGTGTGTGTCCGGAAATAAAACAGACATCAGAGAAGTTTCTGTTAAAGATATGAAGAGTAAATACAGATGCAGAGGAAGAGAACGACTTATCTAATGTTTGCTGTGCCTCTAGTTGGTGAACTCCATACCTCTATCCGGTCTTGGGGATTTCCTCCGTCGCCCTGACGTTGTTGACAACGATGAACAGCTCTGCGTGATCTACAACAACTACGTCCAGACACCAGTGTTCCTGGAGACCGTACGTACCACACACTCAAACACATGCACAGCAGTACAAACACATTAGTGATGATTCTGTATAATCACATGACTGTAAACTACAGGAGGTACTCCCGGCAGCGGTGCAGCGGCCCACACTGCCTTGCGTCTGGCCCATGGCTCTCAGCAGCTCCAAGCAGTCCGAGATCAATGCCTGGTTTGACAAACGCCTCCGCAACTACTTGGTCTTCCTCACAAAGAGTCTGCTCAGTCCCAAAATCACAAACAGCACCTCCTGCCTGGCCTTCCAAAAGCTGTATGTATACTCTATAGAGCACTGATTGTGTGAAAAAATGTAGTTTTTTAAAGGATAGCTTCACAGTTCTTCAAGTCTGTCCTAAAACAACAGTCAGGTGCCCATATGAACACTGACATGAACTTTTCCTCACTGTAATCATTCCTCCTGTTCATACTGGCTATTAAAAGATCCCCTTCAAATGTACTTCCAGTGTAAGAAATCCACAGTGTGTTCACAGTCATTTTGTGCAAAAATGCATTTAAAAGTTGATCTGAAGCTTATATGAGGCTTCAGCAGTCTGAGTTAGTCATATCATGTGGATATCTGACACATTTAGTCTCTTTAGCATCAAATTCCCTCTTTGTGTTTCCTCGGACAGTGTTTCCCTGTTACGCTGCGGTGGAAGTAAAGTATCAAAAAGAGGAACTTTGCCACTAAAAAGACTGTAACGTTGAAAGATATCTACTTGATTTGACTCATTTGGACAGCTGAAGCTTCATATTAGCTTCAGATAAACTTTAAAATACATTTTTGCACAGAGGGAGGCTTGTGGATTCTGTCTCCCATCACTTACATTATAAGTGCATTGTGAAGGGATCTTCTAATGGTCAGTATGAATGATTATGGCAAGAAAAACATGTTTCAGTGTTCATTCATCTGACTATTGTTTTGAGACAGACTTGAAAAATTGTGAAATCATCCTTTAAGATGTTTGCAAATCATGTGTTCTGATTTCATGTTGTTCTGTTTCAGCATCTCAGTTCTTGATAAACACAACTACACCGCTGCAGACTTTGTGAGGGGAGATGTGTTCACCATCACCATCAACTCCTACCTCAGCTCAGGTCAGACTTCAGAATAACACAGACATAATATCTCAAGGAAACCAGTGTAAATATTGCTGAGCAGTGGCCACAGCTGTGACACAAGTGAAAATTTTATGTAATGCTAAATGTAGTGTAACAATAACACAAATACAGAGGGGTCATAAAGTCAGCAAAGTTACTATAATGCCAAATACACAGTAAAATGTTTCTAAAGTTTGTTAACATTAGCCACTACTGATAATACCTACTATCAAAAGCCCTGATTGTATTGAATTGTACAAGAGTGTTTAATACATATTCAACTTTTAATTCCTAAGAGGATGTGCTAATTCTTTTAACAGTAACACACGCTCACTTTAAAAGAGCTAAGTTAGCATCACATGTAGCATTTTAAACATCAAAATAACAGTGTCAAGTTAGCTGTTAGCTATATACAATATATATAAGGTTTTAAATTATTGATAAACTGTGTCACATGCTAGTCGTATTGTCATAATTAAGACAATAGTGCTGGAGGCTTATAGGTTAGCTTCTGTTTTAGCTTTTCAGTTCTCAGTGTATTTTATTATTGAGACTTTAGTTCATTGCTCTTTTTAAAAAAAAAAAAAATACTGGGGTTTGCTTTACATATTTTAACCTATTTTAGTGAATAAATGTAAAGCACCACATAATCTTAACAAAGATAAAACAGCGCATAGCATTTAACAACTAGCAACCACATCCTTTAGCCTTAGCCATAGGCTTGCTTTCAAAACAAACAAAATAGTCTTTGCTGAAACCAGTAGACATCCATTTCACTTTGAATATGGACAGAAAATCAGAGTATTTTAGAAACACAAATTAAATAAATCCTCAAAGAGAAATTTGTTCATATGGCTGAGGCTAGCTAGCTTGAAAAGGGACCGGACTCTCGCTGTCTTTATATTTTTCCCTCTTTATTTGTTTGTTTCTTGGACTTATTGATGATAATGTTTAATGTTTGTTTTTTATGACCTTTTTTTTTTTAACATTTAAGTGACTTTTCACTTCCCTTACATCTCCTAGCTGCTACTGCAAGAATCTTTAGTGCAATTGCGCCAGATAAAGCTTTAGCACCATTTCTGATAGATATCACCATTTTCTTATTTTGTGTACAAACTTTTCCAACATATTTCCAATGAAAACTGACTTGTTGGCATACAGTGTTGAATGTAGGGCAGAGAGTAAAGTAGGCTGTCTTGTTGACATTTTAATTACATTTCCAAATTAATGTAATATTTAAAATATTCATAAAATGTCACATGTAGCACTTTAGACACAAAAACTGGAGATTATTTCTTAATTCAGCGATTCAAAACTGTCAGAAGAAAAAAATGGTTCACACTGAAAAGAAAACTTTGAGTCTAAATTTTATATTGATTTATATAATAATAACTTGTGTTTGTCATTGCAGCGACCGCGTTGCCAAGGTGTTACAGTGCAGACAACCCAGAACTAAACTCAACAGCCTGGTTTGCTGAGTACATCGGCCCTTTCATTAATTTCCTCACTCTGGAGGATCTTGAGGGATTTGGATCTGCAGAGGTACTGAATCTAACTACAACTCTTGAATGGAAATTAAGAAAGAAGCAGCAGAAGATAGTTGGATTAATGATGTACAGACCACATTGTCAGTGTTCATACCTCCTCTCTCCTCTCTGCAGGATATCCAGGTGTTCACCGTGAACCCTGCGAACATCGCCCTCCTCAACCACACCATCTTACCTCGCAACCTCACCGACTACTACACAGAGCTTGTATATCAACAGGACAGCAATTTCAACCCCTTACTGTGAGTCTAAACTTTGAAAGAACTGAGACTAGGAGCAATATAGTATAATTTATAATAATATAATATGCTGTTAATGATATGTAGTATATAAGTAATATAGTTTATGTATGTATCTGTGATGACGTGAGAGGGGTCTTCTGTATTATTAAATTAAATCCAGGACTATTTATTCATATTTTTCTGCACTAAATTGTATCCTCATGTCTTTATCTGTTTTATTTTACTCTTTTAAGTCTCTTTATATTATCTTCTGTTTCTTTTATATATTTTCTTAATGCAGTTTAATTTAAGCACTTTGAATTGCCTTGTTGTTGAAAGTTGCTATAAATACAAATAAACTTGCCTTGTCTAATCTGTGTGTGTAAACCACCTCCACTCTCTCTCTCTCTCTCTCTCTCTCTCTCTTTCTGCAGTCTTCCTCTGTTGTGTCGGTGTGTCGCTTCTGGTCCGGCATTCAGCCAGCTGAGTGCAGCAGAAAGTATAATTGTTCTGCAAAACCTGACCGTTCTCTGCACAGACCTGGACCCACAGGTAATAAATACAGTCAAAAACACATGAACAGGAGCAGTACAGTGTTACAGATGTGCCTTAACAGCCACATAATTGGCTCCCATTTGGCCAGATGTGAACTTTTTGACTCATGATAAAGGTATTAAGAAGTGTCTGATAGTTAAAGGTACATGTTTGCACTTATTCATGAACTAAAGCTTTCTTTTTTTTAATAGTGTACTGCGACTGACTTTTTTTTCTTTTGCCTCTAGATTTCTGCTGCTTTGGCGGGTAACCTTGGCGAGGACATCGATTCCTCTGCCATTTCTGCCCTCGGCAACGAAAGCACTGGCATTTCCACCGGCCAGATCAAGATGATAAAGCCTCAGGACTTACTTGATTCCCTCGACGTCCTTAGCAGTGTGATGGGCTGGAATGAAGGTCAGGCCAAGGCCATTATCCAGGCTCTGATATCTTCGGGGATGTTGGAGGTAGATGCAGTCTGTCTGTCGGTCACTGTGCTGTACGTGTTATTAAATTCATACTTGATTTAAAGTTGCTAAGGTTGTGTGCTGCTTCCACCATCTTCCTCCCACCAGATCAACAGCGCGTCATCATTGTTCACTCTGGGCTCTCTTGTTGTGGGTGTACCATCGAATACGTTTAGCAGCATCAACGGCTCCCAGATGGTTCTTGCATCCAAAAATCCATCATTCCTGAGCAACCTGGTCTCCGCTCCGCAGGTCGTCCAGCAGATTTTTGTTACTCAGGTATGACAGTTACATGCATTCTGATAAATGCCTTCTTGGGAAGACATGTTAATTTTGTTTATGAATATTATTTTTTATTATTATTATATTATTTTATAAAGAACCCTTTCTTCTTAGACAAGAAATGTGGATAACGAGGAACTTTTAACACAACCTTTGAAAGATTGAACAAAAGGAGAAACTTTAGGCAGAGCAACAGTTTTATATACATAGTAGACAGAAATAACAAAAGTAAAATTAAACCAAAATACGCTCTGTCAAATATAGAGAGCAGACATGCAGACTCTGTAAAGGTTAATGGTGAAAATGAAACAGGCATCTGTCTCCAGAGGTATTGTTGATTTTTGCCTTTAAGTCAAAATAGATGAGCACTTGGACCACTTGAAAGTAGGAAATTGTCATATAAAGGTAAAGAAATGCTAATGTATTAAGTCACATGACCTCAAACCGGCACTTTGTCCCACCATCAAAGTACAGCATTTTATACCATGTAGTATACAGCTAGTTACCAGTTTGTCCTGTAAACCTACAATATATCCTATTTAATAGATTTTTTTGTTGTAGCTCATTGTAGACAAAGTCAGATGGATATTGAACAATATTAAGCAATATTAAAGATCCCCAGACATGTTTTAAGATATATAAAAACACTCTGCTTTGAATAATTTGTATCTGATATGCTTTTTCCACAAAAAAGTTCAGTTGACTAGTAAAAAAAATCTTAAATCTACTCCTTCTCACTCAATAAAAATCCACAATTTATGAATATACAAATATTTTTCATTTCAAAAGTTTAACAGCTGGACACAAGATGTCTCCTTCTTCACTGTAAAGGAGGCTTCAAGTTTCCACGTCACACGTGTTAAGTTGCATCCTGGATCATGATTGCTATCCAAACTAGTTTTGATCTCATGAGTCACACTCGTACACATCTCCGACTCAGATTATCGGTGAGCACAGAGAAACTTTCCTCCTTCAGCAGATTAATTTGAAAACAGCTCTTTAGTGTCAAACTCTGCGCTCACATCATTCTGCACAGTGAAGAACAACCCATTTTTAAGTGGAGGGGGACTTTAAATTTGGATGTAATTAGCTTGTTGGCACGATTCACGGTATGTCCTTTGACCTGTCCGATCCTCAAACAGCTGGTAGTGTTTCGCATTTTGCAACATTTATATGAAAACCTGTCAAACTGTTTGGTGTGAAAAAACCCAAGACAAAAGTTGTTGTTGTTGGTGTCAACTATCATGCTGAAAATCAAAAAGTTCACTTGTTTTGCCAATTCCAAAGCCTTAATTGAACTTATTCTAGAAACACTGGTCACCTTGATTTATAGAAAAAACACCACAGTCACGTAACATATGGCTTGTTGGACTATCCGATTTGTGTGAAGGTGGAGAGTTCACCTAATTTCCCTCATCTTCTCCTAGATCATATCAGTGAACAGCAACAGTGAGGTGATTATAAACAACGTTCCAGATGATTTTGCCACCGAGATCCCCCGTGCTCTGCTGCTGGGCTTCTCAAATAGTGGCGACACTATTACAATACTCAACAGGAAGAAATGGAAACGGCAGCAGGTAGGGAATCCAACACTGAAACACACACTTTTGTTCTCAACACATCTGTTTTTCAGTATTTCATTACAACTATGTATAATTTTTGTTTTTAGGTTGAGTTGTTCTTTAATGTGATCGGTGCGGAAAGTGCGGAAAGTACGCCCACTGCGCTGATAGATCCAGATGAGTGAGTTTCAAATAAATAAAAAGCTATAAATGCAAGAGTTTACACAAAATAACCACTCCCTGCAAGTGAGTTTCAGTGTGTACACAGAATAAAGTGTCTGTGTGTGCGTGTGTGCGTGTGTGTTTTTGCAGTTTGTCATCCTCTGTGCTGCAAGGGTTCACCTGTACGGGAGTGAGGACTATTCGAAGGGTGCAGATCAAGAGGCTGATCCGAGCTTGTCGGAGGACAGGCACGAGGAGAGTCAGACTGGTGGAGACTCAGGTGAGAGAGTAGGGGAGTGTGTGTGTGTGTGTGTGTAACAGAAACTGAGAGGGAGATGTATCCCAGTAAGAGTTGATTTGGTGGTTTTCAAGGTCAAAAGACGTCCAGGTTAAAAACAAAATCTTGTCAAAGTTTTCTAGACATCTAGTAACCATGATTTCAATAGCATTTAAAAGGCTTTATTTCAACATCCTGAAGGTCTTAACAACACAATTGAACACAGCTGTTCAAATGCTGTTCAAACAAGACTTTTAGGTTTGTATGTAACATCACTTTACAACCAAATTTAGCCCAGTTTTTTAGACTTCAAGACATCTTTTCACTTACAAATAACCGCTCACTGCCACAGCAAAGGAAATGCTGTATATTAATAACACTTCATGTTTGTTTTTTAACCAACAGTTGACCTGCATGTACAACTACATTCGAGAAGAATCAGATGCCACCAGTTTTAACCTCTACCCTCATGATATCCTGCTGTATTACGAGTGAGTTTAGAACTGATTGGATTAATTTGTGTTGGTTTAAGGCTAAAAACAGGCTGCGATTTAATAACAGAACAGTTTGAGTGAGTTACCGTCTGTTTCTGTCTACAGTTACTCCCTGGTGCCGCAGGCCAGCTGCAGGTCCTATTTTGAACAGCTTGGAGATGCAGACTTCTCCGTCTTCTCCCTTGCCCTCAGCTACAGAGTGACTACTCTGTTTGCCAACGCCAGGAGCTGTCTGGTGAGTCCATGAACAATAATCAACAACAGAGATTAGGCTAGACCACGTCGGGCTGTTCAACTAGGTTTAAACTGGCTTTCCAAGACATGGTTTCTATGAATATATAGAATATACTGAAGTTTGTCCTAGTGGTGAATAAACTTAATATATTTCCCGAATGAAGATAAAGTTCATCCAGGACCAAATGATGGTTTAAATTAAATTTGCAAGGAAGCAGATTTACATTTGATTATTGTTGTCTGTTAGTGAGGACACACTGGAGGATTATTTGGATAATTTCAATGAAGATCCCCATAAAGACCACCACTAAAGATCCACTCAATAATATTTTTTGGCATGTACATTAAAAAAAAGCAGCAGAGATAATTTCAGAGATTTTTTACTGTCTGTTTAAAGCATCTGTTTTCATTCCTCTGGTTCCACCAAATTATGGGATTTTTGAGCTTCAGTTCAGTATTTTATTATTTCTTATACTGTAGGTGGTTTAAATTAATCTTGTTTTACTCCAGGACTACATAGTCAAGAAGTTAGTGATTCTAAGACATGCTTCAGATATTTATTCTATCATTATTCTATTAACATGTTTAGTTAAGACTCATTCCTGTGTAAAAACACAACTTTGAGTGTCAACAGTATAAATCTACTTTTCTTTTAATGTTCTGACGTGTAATTCATCTCTGTTCTTCATTCTTTTACTTTCTAAGGGTATCACCAACACAAGTTTGACTGAGGATAATATATCGGTTTTGGGAAACATGTGCTGTACTCTGGACGATTCCTACATCGAGAACTCAGACCCGTCCATCTTGGATAAACTCAACAACTGCCCGGATCTCACTGATGCTCAAGCTGCTGCTGTTCAAACTGTGCTGCTGAGCGGGAAAACACGATACGGGTACGTCAACAGCTGTGCAATACAGTACTCTGTTTTCAGTGATAAGAAAAAAAAAACTATCTATATTTATACTGTATATATGTAGTCCTCTTATTCTTTTTGTTCTCTATTTTTTATTTCCAAAAAACATCAAAACAGAAAACATTGATTTAAAAAAAGTTATTCAGTAACCAGTAGAAATATAAGTTTTTATCTAAGTTTGAGTTTTGTCATTTATTAAGTTTTTATACTTTGTGTTTTTCGGTAACTAGAGCTCCATCAACATGGAATGAACAGACTTTGAGGGACCTCGGGATGTTACCGCTGTATTTGACTTCAACCTTCTATGATAACTTTAACAAAGTGAGTAACAAAGGAGCACATGTATGTCTTCATTTAATGGATAAGTTGACATCATCTGTCCGGTGTTTGACTGATGTCTATGTGGACTGTTTTTGTTTTGGTTTTTTTTGAACCGTCACGCAGAGAACGAAGCGGAGATTCTTGAGGTACTTCCTGGGGGTTCTCAGGAGAAACAACGTGAGCAGACAGAAAAGGAGGAGACTGAAACGTCAAATAAGAGCATCCATTAAACAGAAGTCAAAGCGATCCATAGGTTAGTCTCTCTCTCTCTCTTTATCTCCTCTGCTCATTTCTTCTTTATGAATTTGCCGTTTCCAAAGGCACAAAGTATGTTTTCATCCATCATTAGTCACTAGTAACCTTTTTTTTCTCTCTGACTCTTCCTCTGTTTTAGTAAATGAGTGCACTGTAGGAACCATCACCCAGGTGACCATCAGTGATGAGACGTTCCCCTTCGACTATGACGATATCACCCAGTTCAACTGCTGCCTCAGCGCCGCGACTGTCAAAGACAACTTGGCTGCCATCACTGACAAGGTGGACCAGGAAGAATACCTCAAGATTGTTCTCAGCAAGCTGCAAGAGGTAGGTGACGTGATGTGTTTGGTTTGTAGGAGCCTTTTAAAACATTGCTTAATCACCATCAGTTAAAAATAACAATTGGATAATAATAAATGAATGAATAAAGGCAAGAGAATCAGTAATTTGGATAAAAGCGTAAAGACAAAAAGACGTATTTGTGTGACCTGTAATGTTTTTATGATGACTGATGAATGCCAAAGAAAAGAGATGGGTCCTAAGACGGGTTTTATAGATACCAGTGGAGAAGGATCATACAGCGAGGGGCAACGTAACCCACAATCTAGAGACAACGATGGAAAATGTCCGATCACAACTAGATTAGAACCGGGAGGGTGGAATGAAGAGCAGTGATTGGTCAGCAGGTCAGAGGAGTCTGGAGGTAGAACAGAGGATGAGGAGATCAGAGATATAAACTTTTACCGGTTCATGCAGCTCAATAAGTGAAGGAAAGACAGTTAAGAGGAGACACTGATGCTTTCTGTGTCCTTTCTGGTAGCACAGGAAGGACAAGACTCAGAAAAAAAACATTTAAGAACATGGTCCAAACATTTTAGGTTGGTAGACTGTATTCAAGACAAAACATCTGTATATCAAATTGTAAACGTTGCAGTTTTGTGGGCTGCATCGTAACCAGTAGACTACCAGGGCTTGCCTATTAAAACTAGATGTCATATGACGTTAGCTGGACACCATCTACTGTTGTTTACATTCAAAGTATTTCATGAACAAGTATGGCAGTAAAAAAAAAGCACAAAATTTAAAAAGAGTATGATATGGGCAGAGAGCAATGATGATGAACTGATCAAATTGCTTCGTATGGTGCACATATCAAAATGTGTTACTTGCATACAAGGTTTTTTTAAATTTTAAATAATAAAGGAATTGTTTCGAATATTTTTTTTTTACAAAATCAGAATTAAACAAAAATGATACAAGAATCTGTCTGACAATGGTTTTGAAAAATATCTGTGATTTTATTGACTAATTTGCATTTTCTCTCCATTTTTTCTCTTCATTATCTGCATCTATTTATAGTTTAAACTCCACAGTGAATCTTTAACAAATGAACTGACTCTGATCTTGATTTTCTGGCGGGTGATGTCTTCTCACTGATTCACGTGTATTTACAGGCTTACGCAACCACCTCTATCGTCCCGGAGGATCAGGTTCAACTCTTAGGATCAGCGTCCCGTGAGGCCTCCACTAATGACATCAGTACGTGGACCATCACTACGATCGACACACTCTCTGCGTTGATGGACTCGTCCGACGGGGAGTGGGACCCGAGCCTGGTATGGAAAACAAGTAAAGTGTGTTGAGCGTGTTGTGTGTACTGTATATACACGTGTGCGTACTCATGAATGCACGTTTCTTCCTCATCCAGGCGAAGGCCATCATCTCTAAGTATCTGAGTGTAGCCGGGAACAAACTCGGCAGCGCAGAGCTCAACGTCATCGGAGGAGTCAACCTGTGTTCCCTGGACGCCGACGTTCTCAAGAGTATTTCCCAACAAAGCCTCAAGTAAGAAGTCTGTGTGTGTTTGGAGGATTGTTCCAGTTGTATCATGACATCTGAGTCCAAACAGTGTTTACCATCAGTGCTTGTGGAACAACTAATTCACATTTCAACTGACTGTTCATACACAGAAGATGCAAAGGCTTCATTTAGGTTAAACCGTTACATATATAGGGGTAGGTGAAGTCGGGGTTGTTTTTTTTTTATTGTGCTTTCATAACAATACAACTAAACAATTAAAATTATAAGAAAATATCTATATTATTTATGTATTAATTTACTATTCCTACTATAGCTCGAACAATACTGAATTTTTAGGCCGATACCAATATAGATGTTTTGAGTTTTTTAAAAAAAGAGATTACTATCAGCCAATAGTGTTTTTTCTAACAGACTCATAATATAGACAATCAGTCCTGATCTCATAGATTTGGTTTTTAATTGTGATCAAGATACGTACTGAGTTGGTTCTCTGTTAGACAAACTATGTGAAGATGACACGATTTCTAAATGACATCAAACCTATTTTGGCATTTCTGTACTAACATTTCTTGTTACTTATTTACTTATTGTCATTTACTTCTTGTTATTTATTAGACGACACACACACACACAGTTTTATCTGCAATAACAGCCGAAACACCAGCACGGTCGATTTATCGGTCTACCTCTATTCTCTATTTCAAATCAAAATGTTGTATTTGCGTCTTTACGTGCTTTACCGTCATATCCTAGACTGAGGTTCACTTCTAGTGTCTTTTTAGGAGAATATTAATTGTAAATCAAAATATGTATTACATGATGTTTCTAGTGGCAGTACTTCTTTAAAGCAAAAAGTAAAGAAATCACTAGTTTCTGCTGGTAAAGCTTATTGTTATGAGCTCACAATAATAACTGCCCCTCAGAATAGTTTACCCACTTTTTTTTAAATCAACTCCTGCCTTCTCTTTACCTGTATTGTGGCAGATGGACAGTCAGAGAACAGAGTTTAGAGATGGAGGATAGGGAGATTACACCTCTGAGAAGCTGAATCCTGTCCTGGAGATAAAAATGAAAAGTAAAAAGATAGTCTACCTTAAAAAAATGCCAATAAAAAGAGAAAATAGTTTGAATATTAGGAAAGAATTTGGGTTATTTTTAAAAAAAAAAAAGGCATGAAAATTCAAGGGATTATGAAACATTCATTAGTTTTTCATATTAAAGTTACTTTCATAAAGCTGACAGTAAAAACCCAGTAAACAAATTAGTAGCAGTAACTAGTGACTGACATGCAGTTAACTATATACTTATATTTCAATATGACGTTACAGTTATGGGGGGGGGGGAATCTCTCCATATTAACATTATTGCCAGGAAGCAGCTATTTTCTTTTGGCTAAACAAAAAAATGTCATGAAAAACAAAAGTTTGAAAGTTCTTATACTTGTACTTAAACTGACAAAAAGAAAAAATAAGTCTCAAAAAGTTCACTTGTCTTTTCACTTGTTGGTTGGAGTGTTTGGTTTTCCCATCTAATACCCGGATGTTTGTTTGTATCTCCTGCAGAGACGCCGACGCCCTGACGGTGTCCAACTGCACCCTGGAGAAAAAGAAAGAACTGTTCACTATCGCCGTACAAGCATTTGCCGACAACACCCGCACAACTGTCTCTGCTTCCTCCTTCCAGCTCACGGCACCTTACATGGGTAGGCAAACAGACCCACACACAAACAAACATGAATACATCCACACTGCATGCAGATAAACTTCAGCTGAACACAAACAGGAGCCAACAAACTCACTGTTTTCTTTCCCGGCCTGCAGGGGGCGCTGGAATCGCATATCTTCGAACTTTGTCGTCCTCCGATGTCAACATGGACATGGCGACCTTCACCAGTCTGGATGAGAGCGTTGTACAGGTCAGTGGAGTGTGTGTGTCACACAAAGTCTCTAGTTGATTCTTTCTCACTGTTTGAATAGGAATCCAGGCTGCTCGCAGTCTTTATAATTGTAATTTTAAAAGGAGCATTTAACAGTGTTTGTGAGTCCATGTGAGGCAGGACTCTAAAGACTGACTACTAAAGTGCTCTGTTTCTGTAGTTACTCGCAGCTACATTTGGACAAAACACTGCTACCTGTATTCTTAGTTATGGCTTTGTCTCACTGGTGTTGATCAGTTTTTATGTTGTGCTTGATTTATTTATTTTTTTAAATGTGTGTGTTTATTTGCACATGAGTATAATATTTCTCTGCTCTGTTCTCTCTAGAGCCTCAGTGTTGATGAAGTTAAAGGTCTTCTCGGCACCAATCTGCCAGAGTTGAAGTCCTATGAAAACCAGACACTGGTACAAAACTGGATCAGCAGCAGGTTACAGTCAGAGCTTGACACGCTGGGGCTGGGGCTTACAGGAGGCAGGGCTGACTCCACCACCCAGGCGCCTGCCACTACTGCCCGTCCTTCATCATTAACTACTGCAGGGTCTGGATCTGGCACCTCCGCAGCGGGATCTGCTACCACCACAAGTGAGTACTGAAAAAGTTGTGTGACAAAATTACTCAGGAAACAACTGACAGTCCGCTAAACCCCTCCCCCGAACAATGATTGTCCAATCATAGCTTAGCAACTCATAACTTGGCACAGCAGGTCTGTCAAGCTTTGGATTTCCCAGCATGTTGACGTGGTGGCCATGGGGCTGAGTAAGAGCAAAACTCTGCATTTGAAGAGTTTGGAGGATTGTGTTTGGTGTATTTTTTTTTTACCTTTCCAAGGTATAGATTAAACAGTGTGTCTGTCTCCTATAATCTAAGTTGCAAATGTTAGCATTTTGAGATAACTAGTTTACTTCCTACGTTAGTAAGAAACCCAGCTCTACAAGGCCAAGGAGGATTTCATACAATAATATTTTGTTGGGTTATAGGTTACGTAAAACTGGCACGTCCACTGCGTAGTCCGTGGATGCTAATATATCAGATATAGCTCTTTCCTGCTCTTTGTTGGTTTTTGGGAAGTTTATACTCCAGCAACTCCAGCCAAATTCGTTACCTGAGAAAGCGCTACATTCACAGAACAGGTTATAGTCCTCATTCTAAAAGCCTTTTGTTTTGTAAGGTAAAGTGAAACATACTGTTTGAAAATACAAACAAAAAACACCAAGCAATCATCAGCTATAAGCAGCTAAACAGTGTTATGTTAGAATGAAACACTGGTCACATTTTTACATATTATACTTACTAATACAGGCACTGATTAACTCTACGCTGCAATACAACAGCAATGCTGTTTCTTAATTTCCGTGTCTTCTACATCAACTGAGCTTGAACATGTAGTCTCTAAACACGATATCATGTAGGTTGCCATCAAGTCTATATTTAAATGTGCCATATTATGCACATTTCCACATCTATATTTTTAATCTGGGGCTCTACTGGAATATCTTTGCATGATTTACAGTTGAAAAAAACTCCTCATTTATCTTATACTGACCCTTTTATGCAGCCCCTCAGTTCAGCCTCTGTCTGAAACAGGCCGTTTTAGGTCCTGTCCCTTTAAGGCCCCCCTGATAAGTCTACTCCGTTCTGATTGGTTGGATTTCACTACTTTTCTCATTAATCACTCAAAATGTCAACTGTATATAAATAATATAAATAAATATTTTATATATATAAATAGTATGTAAGTAACAGAAAATCACAAAAAGCATAATATGGCCCATTTAAGACCTTTTTATAGGGTATATGTTTTAAAAGTTCAGAACATTAACAAGTCGGAGTGAGACAGACTTTTCAACCAACGAATGGAGCTAACATTAGCTTAATTAGCTAGCTAGCAACAGCTGATAAAATCTGCTAGAAACAGTTATAATTTCAGACAGCAGAAGCTTTGCATCTGTCTGAAATCAAGGACACATTTTAAACACGTTTAAAAAAAAAGTGCTAAATCTGCCGCCATTATCATTGTAAACTAAGTGTCCTGTTACCATGGAAAGCTTGACAGACATAGCAACCATAACTCAGAGGGTGGTTTTCTAGATCGCCACTAGATGGTAGAAATTTTCACAAAATGAGAACCTGCTTTTATGCAGAAGCCTCGGGAGAATATCTCACTCTTCCAGTAAAGACATGGACACTCCAATCATCCACTAACTTTAGATCAATACATTGGAAATTTGATATATTATTCTAAATCAAGAGAAAATACAGTGTTCCTCATCTCTAATGTGAGTTTGTGTGTCTTTCTTAGGTCACAGTGGCGCCCGCATCCAAGCAGAACAGGCAGGCTTATCCTTCCTCATTCTCCTCGCACTCCTCGTCACCTCTCAGCACATTATAGTATGAAGGAACGGGACTCTGCTGCACATGGCTGACAATTGAATTTGTTACATGCTACATTGTATTGCTTACTACTGAAGGTAGAACATATTTAATGTGCAATAACAACAATGGATGTAAATAATGTATTCTTGATTAGTTAGTCCTTAAGCCAGAAATGTGTATACACAGAAACCTATTCATTTTAAAATGCATTTATTTGCTTTGCTTTCTCTTTTTGTCTCGATGGTTTGATTAATTGATTTTTAAAAAATGAAGGTTTAATTAAAAAATGAAGGTGAAAGTTCACATCTATGTTTATGTTGCTGTAATCCTGTGTATCCATTTTGAGCACTTACTGTATTAAGACAACCATAATCATCAGAACTCAGTCTATCAATATTAAAGGGTGTGAAGAGGAGTGTCACTTGAAGGGGTTACTTCATTTCATCTATGCAGTAACACAAATTTTGTCTTGAAAATATTGCTTAATATTTGAATAATTCTGATATGTAAGCTACAGTATAAAACCTTATGTCTCTCTAGTCTAACTTTGAGAATAAGATGCAGTACAGAAGTGTCAGTGACAACCTTTATTAATTAATTAAAAAATTCTGAATAACTCAGGTTTGCTGATGAGTGAGATAAAGGTTAACTGTAAGGACACCATATTAGTTATAAACGTTTATGAGCACCAAGTACAGTCTTGCAGGTAGGACAGATGTGCTTGATATCTCTCAGGTGGTCCACACAGAACGGGATGAGACAGCAACCTAGAGCACAGCTGGACAAAGAAGAGAGACAGTTGGGGAATAGATCCTCTGTTCATATACAAGATGATTTAAATATTCTTATCAAAACATAAAGGACAGGTAACTCATGATCTGGCCCTAATTACTTACCCACAGAGGAAGAGGCCTACACAGGAAAGGTAGGAGAGCAAACCGTTGGAGTACTCCATCTTGGAGAGTACTGTCTGATTGCAATGAGGACAGGCAACTTGAACCGGACAGTCTTCCAGTACTAGGAGAAATGGAACAGAGCAGAAAAGTGAAGAATAGTACATCAACTGACTTATTAGTATAGTCACAGAAAATTAGAGCTAAGTTGTTTATATAAGAAACAATCTACTTGTCTAGGAATGTTGTCTTGTAATTATCTGCCCCAAATGACAGATAGTATAGACTTACCAACAGACGCTTGTGCAACTGCCATTGTTCCTGCAAACAATTCAAAACAAAGATAAGATTCAGTCTACAATACATAATATATTGGAATTCAGTATAAATGTGTAGTAATGCATAGTAGTTCACATGTAACCCTATAAAATTCAAAACGGAGGAATCATAATGTATTTAAAAGGTACTTACAGTTTGGATGACTTGGACAAGGTTGAAATGAGAAGAGAAAGGACTACTTCCCCCTGACTGAATTTATCTGTTGATATCTCACTTACCAACCCCCCCTCAACAACAAGGTGGAAAAAAATTTAACTCTTTATAACACTGTTGGATAGTCTAATCTATAATAATGCTTATATAACAAACTGATGATGTATAAAATATTGATCTGAAAGGCAACAAGTAACTATAGCTGTGAAATAAAAGCAGTGGAATAAAAAGTACAATATTTCCCTCTGAAATGTGGTGGAGTAGAAGCATAAAGTAGCACAAAATGGAAATACTCAAGTAAAATACAATTAATGTAAAACTTTCCTCAAGCTGAGAAAAGGGATTTAAAAATCTGTGACATCATCACAATATAAAGTCTATAGGCCGAGCAGGAGAAACACTACTGCGCATATTCAGTGGGCCGCTGATAGAAAAATTCATGTATTAGTTAAGTAGATATGGTCATATGTATGTATGTATTTGACGGCAGGGCCTTGAGGGGAACACTATAATAGACATAATAGACATCATGGTCATCATGGGAAAGTGAGAGTGAGAGGTTTTGTTTAGGCCATTGACTCTTAGAGTGCCACATGCTGTCTCTTTGCTATTACTGGAACACAAACATTCACACATGTCACCAGCAAGACACTTATCTTGCATAGCCACATTGTTAGGCCAGCCAAACTTGACCATTGAGAGATGTACGGCTTTGAATCCAGGAATCGAGGAATGACACGGACGCAAACCCGGAAGCTAGAAACTTTTTTTGGTGCCAGCAGAGCAATTCTTATTGGACTGAATGGGCACCATTTTTGGTTCAGTATCCAGCTCTCATACATCCATGTTCCTGTGGTTTGGGTTAAAATGGTTAGGTTTTAGGCACAAAAACCATTTGGTTAGGGTTAGGGAAAGATCATGGTTTGGGTTAAAACAGTAGAATGTGGGAAAAATGTCCCATTTAATGGCACTAAAATGCTCGATGTGATGGTAAGAAATGTATGGTTAGTGGTCTACAAGTGGTCCGGTGTTGTGTCAAAGTCTGTTCCCCCCTTGAATAATGCCAATAGAAAATATAACAAACTACTATCAGCATGGAAAACCAGTCTGTACCAAAAGCCTGTGGACTGCTGGTACGGAATCCCATTTCATGTCATAATCGGTAAATTACTGCACCAGTTCTATAGCCATAGCCAGTGCCAAAGAAATAATAATAAATATATAAATTAATTATGATTATAATTAATAAAAGAAAAATAACAGTTAATTAATTAGGGGCAGCTGTGGTTCAGGAGGTAGAGCGGGTCGTCCATTAATCAGAAGATCAGTGGCGTGATTCCCAGCTCCTCCAGTCGATACATGTGGCAAAAGGTTTTACCACGTGTGATTCTCGGTTTCACAACTGGTTAAGAAAATTCAGGAACTGTATAAAAGCAGAAGTTCTAAATAAATGTTCATGTGATTATATTCTAAAAGTATAGTAAAAGTAAAGAAAACTCGATGAGGAATCCAATTTCTATCTATAAATCTGAATAATGGAATATATGTGATGTACCAAATATTTGAAGTCACAGAAAAAATCAAAATACAACTTAAAGTCACCAGAGTTTATTCTCACTTTTCTCTCAGAGTGGCCTCCCAATTACCAGAACTGAAAACAACTTCTCCAAAGTCATCTCAACAAGAAACCGAATATGTTTATTTTTTCCCCATTTGTGACCTCAGCACTTCATACTTTTACTCTGTGTTTGGTCACATAGGGTTCCCTTCACAACTCTTAGGGGAAAAGTCAAAATATTATTATTGTTAACTCTTGTATCTTTGAAGGGAACCTATTATGCTTTTCCTTATTTTCAGTCACATATATAATGTTAGAGTGTTTTATGTTTATGTTAAATGTAGTCAAAGTGTCAAATAACGAGGTAAACGTATGTAGAAGTAATTCCTGTGAGCAAAAAGCACCAGTTTCAGACTGCTCTGAACACTCAGTTTCCAACAGTTTTTTCTACTTTTAGTCTGAGCTGACATCAGCTTGTAACGGATTTCTTCATATGGTCATCTGCTTCACACACAGCAAACAGATTCACTGCTCCATTCCGCTAAAATTATGGTGTTTCTCCATGTTCCACCTGTGAGTGTTTTTCCATTACACAGCAGGGCAAAGTAAAATAAGTAGTTTGCCAGTTGGAGGTGTGCTGGTCGTCTGCAGCCCTTCATCAAATATCATCATCACTGTGTCTGTTTCTGCTTGCACTATTCCTCCCTACATTATTTCTAACTGATCCACTGAACAAAGAGATCCAAATATGTCAACCGGTTTTTAGCACTGCTAACAAAACTCTGCTAATTCGGTTAAGAACACATTTCACTTCCTGTAAATTCTTCACAATAATACTCCCATTATTTAGTCACTTAAAAGCTTTTAATTTGAAGTAGTAAAGCAGGAGATGTTGGGTTTGCATCAGCTGCAACTTAACATGAGTCTGATACGATCGGAACAGTCAGCCAATCAGAGCAGAGACAGGAACTAAAACTGCCCGTTAAGAGACAGAGGCTGAACTGAGGGGCTGCATAGTCTCTACCCCTCCACACTTAAAGGTTCTGTATGTAAAATCAGAAATTCCTTCTCATTAGTGACATCTGTGGCTGTTAAAGTGAGACTATTGCTCGCTTGCTCACACACAAACACAAACACAGAAGCTCCTGTTGCACAGTGGCCGCTGACCAGTGAGAGCTAATCCGCACCACCCAACTCGCACAAATATGCATTTATCAACCACCCAAACCTGACCCGACCTGAAGACCGCCAACTTGTTTTTACCAACCTTGTTTACTAAACACCAGTAGGCTCAGTGAGCTGTGGCTGGGGAGCAACACGCTGCGGTTTTGTTGTGAAATGTGTGCTTATTACAAACTTTTAACTGCCACCAGGAAAAACAAATGGGGTAAGCTATGTTCTGCTATTGCTCTAGAGCTTGTTTTCTGCTCCTTTGTTGAGGAAATAATGTTGTTTTAGCTGTGAGTACTCGGGAGTGGGCGACTTGTCATTGTGGGGGTGTTTTGTTGTGAAATGTGTAGTGGTTTATGGAGGCAGCTAGCTATCTCATTAGCTGGAGACTTAACAAAGTCACTAAGAGTAGTGTCGCATTCAGTGGTGGAGAGTAACAAAGTACATTTACTCAAATACTTAAGTACAATTTTGAGGTTTTTGTACTTTACTTGAGTATTTCTATTTGTTGCTACTTTATACTTCCACTCCACTACATTTCAGAGGGAAATATTGTACCACTGGACTAAACTGGCTAACTGTATATAAAGTAGTTGAAACTAGCTCCACCTCCAGCAGCTACAACAGTAACATGCTGCTCTAACACTGATGCTTCAGTATTAATAATCTTATGATGTCATATATAATAATATATCAGTCGGAGGGACCAAACCACTACTTTTCTGTAATACTTTAACTACATTTTGCTGCTAATACTTATGTACTTCTATTCAAGTAGGATTTTTCTTGCAGGACTTTTACTTGTAATGAAGTATTTCTACATTGCTGTGTTGGTACTTTTACTTAAGTAAAGGGTCTGAATACTTCTTTCGACACTGGTCACATTTTGGCTTTGTGCTGAATCTGGTGGAACATGACTCCAACAACAGCAGCAGTTTTGTTCTTTTTTGGGGGGTTTTGGGTTTTTTTTTGGCATTTCCTCTTTATTTGATAGTATAGTAGAGGGAGACAGGAAGGGCAGAGGAGAGAGAGGGAATGACATGCAGCAAGGTGCCCAGACTGGATTCAAACCCAAGCCGCTGTGGTTAGTCTTGATGCATGGTGAGAAACTGAGAAAATGTAAATGGGAAGCAACTTTGACCATATGTTTCATATTTTACTTTTCTGAAAGTGAAAATGTCAGTGAGAGGAACAGGCCAGGAACATCATGTGTCACAAGTATCAAGTATCTTTTGATTAGATGTGTACTCTGACTTCTCTGACGTGTAGTAATGTTGAATTATTCCCCCTGGGACAATAAAGTCTTATCTTATCTTATCTTATCTTATCTTATCTTATCTTATCTTATCTTATCTTACCCTACCTTACCTTACCTTACCTTACCTTACCTTACCTTACCTTACCTTACCTTATTTTATCTTATCTTATCTGGCGAACCAATGGCTGTAAATGTGCGAGCGACTTCACTCACTCTCCCTGAGCGTCAGTTGCTTCTGTACACTATGAGATGCTGCTGCTGAGAGTCTCACACTAACCAGAGCCACTTTGGACTGCAGGCCTGAAATCTGAACCTCACTGTAATATGTTTTTTTTAATGTAGCTCCTGGACACAAAGGCACAAACTCTGCCTGTAAAAAGAAATCTTGGCTGATATTGTTAATATCAACTATGTGAGCAACAGTCCTGGATGCTTCGCACAGAAAAGATAAGGGTGCTGTTGTTATGCTGAGCCGAGCTGTGTTCATATAAAAAAGTGATCCAACCATGTAGAGGCTGTCATCTAGAAAGAAAATAAGGAAAGGAAAATAAGCTAAATGAGGGCTGCAAGTTTACTCTAAGGGGAAGTAAGGTCTAGTCCTTGAAGATGACCTAGTAGCCTGCAACCTACTAACATTTTAGGCTACATAATGTTTTTCAAATATGAAATAGCCATTCTTCTAATAAGCATTTCCTGTCCTGATCCACCCAATAATATACTGTTCTTGATGCATTCCTGGTTTTCATAGCGCCCTCAATCTAACTAATCTAGACTAGAGTGGGTGGCTGTTTCTCGACTTAATCCAAGAGGTTAGGTGGTGTAGAAATGCATTTGTTTTAAATTACAATTTTTCCCCCAATTATGTATCTTTACAAGTTTGCTCCCTCGTTTTAATAACCAGGCGCCTATGTTGCAACTAAGGTAAAAACTATTTACTTTTACTTTTTAAAAACTTATTTAATTTGTTTCACAGAGGCATTAATCTGTTTTATTGTTATTTTGGAGGCTGTAGTTTGGGTTATTACGTTATACTGAAAGGTGTTTCTCATATTTGACTAATGGGAGTACTCGCCCATACTCAGAACACACTCCATCCCAGACCCTGATTTGCTCTTTATCAGTTTTCCCACACGTTTACCCAGATCGCTGAGAGTCATGCTTCACTGATACATCACAGAATCAAAAAACATGCAAAGCCTTTGTTTTCACAAGCCATATGCGGAACTGATAAAGCTTGGTCACTATTTACTGCTACTGAGATTAATTAGCAAACAATTAGACATCAAAGAAACAGTGTTGTTCTAATGATAAGACGTCCTAAATCAGATTACAACCTGTCAACAGGTTGTACTCTGATTTAGCAGTATCGTGGTAATGTAGTTTCCATCTGGAAAACCCTTAACCTTACTACCTTTGCAGATTGGACCACTTTTTAATTTGTGAAAGTGGTCCAATCACTAACAGACTTGATATTGAAGAAGCTTTCAATCATCATTTTATCTCTGCTGGACATCCACAGCTGATTCCTCTCCTGAACCAGCAGGGGGAGCCCTATTTACTCTGTCATATGCCACAAGAAGCACTTTTTCCTTTAGGCCTTTCAGTCACTATGAAGTACTCAATGTACTTTCAAGTTTAAAAATCAGACAGTCACCCAGTGAAGTCTTAGGGTTCATTGTATAACAGCTTGCATTACCTATATATTTAATCATTACTGGTAAGATACCAGCAGTATGGAAGGCAGCTCAGGTAAACCCCCTGCACAAAGGTGGATCCACTGATGAAGAATTATCATCCAATATCTACAATCTCCTCCCTTGACAGCCAACGATGTGCTTATCTAGACTATAACCGTATTCTCTATTCACAGCAATCAGGTTTTAGACAACGACGTAGTACAATTACTACGACTACAGCTGTATTAAACAATATTATACACCCACTGGACATGAAACAGCATTGTGTTTGTAAGTTTGCAAGTTTGTTGATCTTCATAAGGATTTTGATACTGTTGACCGCTGCATTTTAGCCAACAAACTAGGGGTACCACAAGGCTCTGTGGTGGGTCCTTTACTAGTTGCACTCAAATAAACCATATATATATATACATAGTAAATTATTTTAAATTATTTCTAGCAAATTATTCTCTCTTTTTTTCATCTAATATAGCGTCAAAAGTTTTTTACTACCTCTTTTTGTAATGTATGATGTGATATTAATGTTGATTGTCATGCAAGCTAAAGACTAATTTCTACTTTTGTACAACAAAAGTGGACAAAAAAGTTTGATTTTGATTGATTTTTTTCACCACAACACAGACTTTTAGTATCAATTTGTATGCGGATGATACTGTCTTATATGCATTTGGCTCCTCCAACTCAACCCATGTCTAAATTACAATCTGGCTTTAATGTTCTTCAGACAAATCTGCATAAATTCAAGCTTGTTCTGAATGAATGTTGAATGCTGCATCAGTACAGCCTTACCTTGAAAAAGAAGGGCATGCCTGGAGCTGTATGAGATCAATAATAAATGCATGTTGTAAATCATTGCACACTGATCAAAACTCATCCATCACTTGGTCACAGTTTATTATCTTGGTCACATTTTATTAATGTTTTTAAGGGTGTTAAGGGAGCACATTATAAAGGAGTTACATTTATTTTATGTGTACAGTAACATCAAACTTAATATATAATCACCATGAATATAAAAGTAAGTTTGAGCTATGAATAAGTTTCTCCAGTCTAACTTTGTGAAGGTCTTACGGCAGCACATCACAACTGAATAAGAGGCACAAGCTGGTAAATAACAGTGTCAGTGACTACCTCTATTACTGTCAGATTCAATATAATTAAGTTTAGCAAATTTTCCAGATTCAACACTGGTCCATTCTTTCTCCCGGAGGAGGAAACTCTGCTATCTGTAGTGTGGTGTACTGATGAACCCTCGGAAGGACATCTTATCAGTTATAAGCGTTTATACACGCCGAGTACAGTCTTACAGGTAGGACAGGTGTGCTTTGCATCTTTCAGCCGGTCCACACAGAACGGGATGAGACAGCAACCTAAAACAAAGCTGGAGAGGAGAGCAGCAAAAGTCAGGAGCTCATCTATAATGTTAAATATTCTATTCTTTTATCATTTATCTAAGCATTTTTTAAAAATAAAGGTCACACAAGCATATTTCCAGCCAAACACAGTTTCATTAATTGTCTCTTGTTAATTTCAGACAATTTTTTAGCCACACTAGTATCTATCTGTCTATTGGGCTGTTCCTACTCATTGGTCCAGAGTGAAATATCTTGACAGTTTATTGAATTTACTGCTGTAAAATTTGTCAACAGACACTCATGGTCCTGAGAGGATCGTTAATATCTTTGATGCCCCCCCCCCGGAGCCATTGACAGGTCAAAAATTTCACTTATCAAACAGTTCAAAACAAATGACCAAACTCTTGTCAACCTCACATAGTGTGCAAACATGCTAATGCTGCATCCATGCTATGTCTGGGAATGAGAGGATCAGGAAAACCTCCAGTTATTCTGTTCTGCTCACACATTATTTCCATTTTTATTTCAAGGTATCCCCAATGCTATCCTTGTAGTCACACCAGATAACTGGAAGCCTAAATCACCTATTTCCAATGTGTTATGCATTATATTTTACATATATTTATTAAAAAGCGAAACCACATATATAAGTCATTTGTAATTATCTGAATTGATTATTAGTTTTATTTGTGGGTTTTACTGGGAGTTACGTGGTGTATTTCTTGACAAACAACAGTTTATCCATCTGTGTCTCCTCTGTCTGGTTGACTGGCAACCGCACTGTGATGACAAAACTCCAGTAAGTCACTGCACCTGGATTCAGCTTCAAACCACAAACTGTCATTTTAGCATTACTGTTTATGTGCAGATTATACAGTATATGGAGATATGTTAAATAGTGGGGTTTAGGAGCGTATTTTTTAACTTTGGACAAGGTTAACTGTAACCCCTGCTTGCAGTCTTTATGCTAAGCTAAGCTAATTGCCTCTCGGCTCTAGGACCGTATTTAAAACACAGACAGGAGAGTTGTGTTAATATTCTCATTTAACTCTTAGAAACAAAGAACATTTCCCAAAATGTTTTGTCTCTTTTTGTCTTTTGTCTCTTTTTCAGCCACTCAACAATTTTGTTTCAGACTTTAAGTCTTCAAGCATATCATAATGGAGTAAATAATGCAATGCATCATTACATACCCGCAGAAGAAGAGGCCTCCACAGAGAAGGTAAGTGAGCAGACCGGAGGAGTAATCCACCTTGGAGAGTACTGTCTGATGGCACTTCGGACAGGCAATCTGAACTGGACCATCTCCTAATGGACCGACTGTCAGTAGACCACATGAGGATGGAGAGAAGACGGAGGGGTGAATAGAGTTAGGTTTCCAATAATGTTGCAGGAAATTAGAGCGATGTTACTTTAACAAACAGTCCACAGGTCTAAATGTTTTCTGTTGTATCGGAGCTGTACAGACAGTATAAACTCACCAAAAGGCGCTTGTGCATTTTCCATTTTTCCTGTAAACAATTCATATCAGGTAAAATATAGGATAAAACACACATGCTAGTATCAAATCATTCATGATCAATTCATAATACACAAATAAAAACTACATTTATACATTTTTATAACTTGTGATATATTATGGTGATCACAAATCTTCTCATCCAATAAATGATTATTGATTATTGATAGCATAACATAAAAATTATTTAAAACATATACCAATCTGATGTCTTTTCACCTCAAAGGGTTGTATTTATTTGTAAAATAGTTTGAAATTGTATTAGTTATCCTCATAATTTATTCACAAATCATCACTCATCACAATCAATCAGGAAACACATATTTTTCTCTAGCATTGAGATTTACAAATATACAGTATGTTGGGATTCAACATCATTCCCTGACAGTGCATGTAAATTCACAACGTGACAAGGACAACACACCTGACAAAACCCCCCTCTAAAATCCTAAAAATAGGCTTTTAACAGGATCAGTCTAACAAATGAACCGTAACTTATTTAAATGAGTACTCACAGTTTGTGTAGAAGAATGTTAAGACTGCAGTCCAGACAGTTTTCACACAGAGCACAGCTTTCTGCAGGGATACACCTTCCCTGAAAATCTCGTTTACTTTCTCCCAGTCATGAGATGTCTCTGACCCAACCCTTTCACAAATCCAATGATTGACAAAATAGTCTACAAGAACATTACAGCAACTCGCAGCTGGATTTTCCCAAATGCAATCCAACCTTTAGATGTCCTTTTTCTGGGGATGGAGTGAAAATTTAAGGGGGAATTGCATCGTACAGTTAACATTGTTATAATCTGAGTGCACATTTGTTTGTGCGCCATGGCCCACAGGAGAACTCATTTCCTCTTACTGTGTGTGAGAATGTTCAGTGCACATATTGGGATTTATATAAATGTGATAACAGTAAACTTAAAACTTGAAGATGCATGAATGAAAAATAACCTTGATATGTTTTAAATAAATGTGATTTTTTTCTACTCCTAATAGCATTTTTTTCTGAGGAGAAACTGTGCAAACTACTTTCTTGAATGGGAATAACCCTGGGATTTTATTCATAAAATGACCATCAGAACCGTGATTGCATTATCAAAGGACATGATTACCGCTGTTGTCTTCTGTGCTGCCTCAGACCAAGGCAGCTAATCCCATAAAAATCACAATTTTCAATTTAAAGAATGGAGTAAAGAAAAACATGATGTGTTTTTAAGACGTAAAATGACCTGGTTTATTGGAAAACATCTCTGTTGCTTAGAGACTTGCAGTGTATGAAACTAATTAAAGACAAATAACCTTCCATTCAGACTGAAATTAACAGCACATGCTCCCGCTGCTGCAAATTAGATTGTGCATTTAATGCTTCGGTACTGAATTCAGGTCACACAGTGCCAGTCTGTTATCAGTCTGCATTTCCTAAACTTCTGATCAAAAAATGAATGAATGAATGAATGAATGAATGTGTTGTTCCCTGATGCACAGAATAGTGACAATCTGTGTGTGACAGTCATTGACCAGGATAAAGATACAAGTTATTTGGCATTTGTCTTCATCCTTACTTTCTACTTTTTAGCTGATGTGTATTCAGAGTCAACTTAAGTGTTTTAAGAGCAGAAAGTGAAACAAGAACTTCTGACTATCAAGTGCTGCCATCTTCTGATTTTTCTAGTGAACATGGTTTGCATTGTAGTCTCTCTCATATATATATATATCTATGACAGTTTATATCTAGTTTGCAATTCAGAGTGGATGAGGATTTTCCAAAACCTGCACAAGTTCTCACTGGATCTTAATGGATTATGAATGATCTATAAAGCATTAATAAAGCCATTAATTAATGCTTATAAATCCTTTATATAAAGTAGTTTATCAGAAAGTGGTACAAAAAATGGTTATAATCAGTGTTGCTGCATAGTATTTCATTGCATTGTATTGCTTTGCATGTATTGTTGCTGTATTATTGCATTAATGTTTTGCTGTTTCCTGTTTTTCTGCATGGCTCGAGCACTGTCTTGAGAATCTTGTTGATTTTGCTGTTTTTATAACATCTTGTCGTCTCTTGTTTGCATTTCTTAACCTGTCACTATGCTGGTTTCAGAACATCTTACCAAGGGACCAGGGCTGGCCCTAGGATCTTGGTGGCCCTAAACAAGATTTTGTTTGTGGCCCCAAAACACTCACAGCACAACCACCAAATCACACACAATGCTCATAACTCAATGAACATGAACAAGACAATGTCTATTAAAAATATATTAAAAATTTGAGAAGTTAATATACAATTAACAATTACAAAGTATTACAAATAATAAATAATAAAGTCAATATATTTAAACAATACAGAGCAACAAACTTGCACATAACAAGGTCTATAAAAAAAGACAATGACAAATGAACACCAATAAAACCAAAAATATTTAGCCAAATAAATAGCAATGAAAAATCAATATGCTATGCTATGAGTGCAAAATATGCTAAATAAAGTGAACACTACAAAAGTCACTGGCAGGATACGGGCAATCCTCGCAGATAGACAAAGATTTGGATACAATTGTGTCAGTTTCTTCTTCTGGACAAAGTCCAGCAGTTCAAATGCAGACATCCTGTTTCTAACTGAGGAGAGTTTCTGATTTCCATGGCCAGTTCTCTCCCATAAATGTCGGCTTCCTCTTCACTCCTTAGTGCGTTCTCAAGTTCCTCACATTGTTTCTCCGGTGTTTCATCTTCCAAGATTGGGAAGTTTATCAGTACCCCAAACTTGCTTTTAACTTGTCCAAGTGTTTCAAACACTGCAGACGCAGTCATGTACTCTGTTAGGTCTGTCAGGTACCTCTGTTATGACCTCTGCAGCTGCAGTCACATCAGAGGAGGGAGTAGATGCCCCCGAAGTCTCTGACAATGTCCCCTCAGCAGCAGTCATGTCAGCTGATGAGGTAGATGGTGGTGCAGTGAAAGTTCCTCCAAAATATTTCAAAACCGCCCCTGAAAAGATTATATATTAGATTATTAACATTCTTTAAATATAGGCTGTAAGACATTACATTGGTATGTTACATGTATCTTCCAGGCCTATTTATTGATGATTATTTATTATGATCTACAAAGATACATTTTAACACAGCCAGAATTCTTCTGTCCTTCTCCAGCTGTTCCTGCTGTCGTTGCTGTTTGTTGCTGCTAGCCATGTATCTATTGTTGTTGCTGCTGTTTTTAGTGCTGTTGTTGTTCTGCTTCTCTGCGTCCCCACCCTCCTCTCTCTCCAAGAGCCAGGTTCTGCTTGGGGTTTCTTCCTGTTAAAGGGGAGTTTTTCCTCATCGCTGTCGCCAAGTGCTTACTCATAAGGGAATTGTTGGGTCTCTCTCTCTGTAGCCTAAATTTAAGAGTATGGTCTAGAGCTACTCCATGTGAAAAGTGCCCTGAGATGACTTTTGTTGTAATTTGGCGCTGTATAGATAAAATTGAATTGAATAGAAAGCTAATGGTTAACCTGAAACAATTTAGGGTAATTTGGACACTTGATATTTTATATATTAAAATAATAAGTCAAAACACCAATTTAATGTTGCAGGAAAACATTGGTTGCTAGTTAACAAGGAAAGCTGGCCTTTATGAACTATAAATGATGCTTGCAATCCTACTCCTGTTAGCTAGCAAGCAAATAGCAAGAAATCAAGCTTGTTCTAACGAAAAACGTTTCAGCTAAAAATGAATACTACTTTATTCACTACTTTGTAACCAGTTTGCCAAGTTAAAATTATTGTGGCTATGCTCAGTTTAATTCGTTAAAAACATGAATTTAATGTTGCAAGAAAAACGACTGTCAAATTCATTCAATCAGATCAATAAACAATAACCAGGTACCAGGAGGCAGGTATCCTCCCGTTCATAGCGGGCTTTCTACTGCTTTTTCTCTCAGTTTCATTCGTTTCTTCCGTCGGACTCTGGCTCAACTATTTTCATTACCAAGAGTTTGTTTGCTCACAAGAATAATGGGGCATAATGTTTTCTCTCTGTTGCGCATTTCTCGCTGTTTCTTTGCTGAACTCTCTGCACGACTTCCATGTGTCCAGCTTTGGTGAGTCTTCTACATGTGTTTCTCCGTCACAGAGAGCGTTTACTGCTCCATGTATATAAATGCTTAAATTGGCATACAGCCTAGATATACGCCGCCAAACACAGTTTAGTGAGTTGTTTTGTTTGGTTGTTTATTTATTTATTTATTTATTCTTTAATGTTTTCAACACTTGTATATGAGATGGGATCAAAACTGGCACGTGTTCAAATGACTGGTTCAGATTCAGTTATGGTATATTGATTTATCTTTGAGTAATTTGTTTGCCAAAATGTGTTTTTCTTTCATTATTGTTTGCTGTATTGTATAGTAATGTACTTGTAGTGTATGATATAAAGCCTCTATAGTGTTATATATAGTGTTCTATGTGTAGAAATGTCTTTCTGAAATATTTTACTTACACTGTAAACTTTATACAACATGCTTTGACAGTGCTGAAATTTATGACTTCAAACCACTTAATTGGGGACAAAAGTCATGACCCCTGATTGTTAAAACGTTGATGTGAATAAAATGACAAACTCGCAAATAAATGGTGGCACTTTGTACATAACACTAACGTGCATTCTTGTCTTTCTCTTTTATATTTGATTGTATTGTAAAGTTGTTAACATGATGAATAATAAACCCGTAAATAAATTAAAACAGTGTTAAAACAGCAACATGTTAAAAAAAAAAATACTACATTATCTTCTTTATCTGTTTCTAAATATTTTAACTCAAAATATTGCAGTCGCAAATTAGCCTAATATACCAGTGATCCATGCAAATTACTTTTCAGATTAAGACTTCCTCTCCCATTTTTCATCTCACGACCCCTCAGATATATCTGGTGACCCTTTAGAGGGGCCCGACCCCTAGGTTGGGAACCACTGGACTAAACTATCTAACTGTATATAAAGTAGTTGAAACTAGCTCCACCTCCAGCAGCTACAACAGTAACATGCTGCTCTAACACTGATGCTTAAGTATTAATAATCTAATGATGTCATATATAATAATTTATCAGTCAGAGGGACCAAAACACTACTTTTACTGCAATACTTCAACTACATTTTGCTGCTAATACTTCTGTACTTTTACTGAAGTGGGATTTTTCATGCAGGACTTTTACTTGTATTGGAGTATTTTTACATTACTGTGTTGGTACTTTTACTCATTTGTCCCTTTATTTATACTTAATTTGTCCCACTGCTTCACTGTCTACATCCAGTAGTCTGTGTGTTGTTCTGAGCTTGTGAGCTCAAGGAGATTTTTTATTTGAGTTAGTTTGAGTTATATATATATATATATATATATATATATATATATATATATATATATATATATATATGTACTTCTGTACTTTGACTTTTACTTGTAATGGAGTATTTTTACATTGCTGTATTGGTACTTCTACTTAAGTAAAGGATCTGAATACTTGTTCCTCCACTGATACTGTGTGCTTGTGTGTTGATTGACGTTTCAATATTATCGACATCCTGTGTTGCCAAGTTACCAGAGTTCTGCAAAAAACAACAGAGTTTTTTTTCCACTTATCTGATGATAACGACGAGACTGAGAAGCACGTACCATCCGGTTCATAGCGCCTTTCTTTAGCGTTTCTACTTTCAATTTCAGACGAATCATCTGTCGGACTTTGGCCTCAACGATTTTTATTACCAGGACCTCTATGTACTCACAAGACTAACGGGACATAATGTTTTCTCTCTGTTACGCATTTTTCGCTGTTTATTTGCTGAACTCTCTGCACGACTTTCATGTGTCCAGCTGTGGTGAGTCTTCTACATGTGTTTCTCCGTCATAGAGAGCGTTTACTGCTCCATGTAGACGAAATTAATGATGTAAAAAAATGCTTAAAATAGCCTCACAGCCTAGATAAACGCCGCCAAACACAGTTTAGTGTGATGTTTTGTTTGGTTGTTTATTTATTTATTTATTTTTAATGTTTTCAGCACCTGTATATCAGATGGGATCAAAATTTTCAGGTGCTCAATTCTGCTGGGAAAAAAAAAAAAAACAGCACAGACCAGCTTAAATTGGTTGCTGGTTTTAGCTGGTCTTAGCTGGTGTTAAACTGGTTTAGTTGGTTTACCAGGCTGGACAAGCTGGTAAGGCGGGTCTTGCTGGTTTGTCAGTATTGTTGGTCAGCTTGGTATGGCTGGTCACCCAGTCAAGTTAAGCTGGTGTCTGCTGGTCAAGCTGGTTAAGATGGTTGGATCTTTTATGTATAAACTCATATATTGAGTTTACCCCTCAAACCTATAACTAAGTGAATTCATAATGACCTATGGACCTGGTTTGTTTTGTTCTTTCTCTCAATAATTTTTTTTTACATTTTTTATTTAATTTATTTGCTTTACTTGGAGTAAAATGTAATTAATCAATTTAAAATAATTGTTTTAAAATTATTAATCCATTTAAATTAGGTAAATTGAGCAATTATTAATAAATTCATATAATCAAAAAATTTAACAGCTTACTATAATTCAGGTGGCATATTCTACGCTCCATAGTTTATGTGCAGGAACTGTGGTTTTGATTGCCAAATGCAGTGGTAATGTTCTTTAACAAGGTCATACGCTGTGGCTGTGGCTAAGTGTGATGCATCATGACTTAAAAAACACAGTATATGAAACGCTACAGGACTTTCAATTTGGAGCGAGGGTTTGTTTTTTATGGCCTGAGCCCCAAAGGGGCGAAGACCCTCTTGTATCTGTTCTGTTTCTTTCTTTCTTTATTATCTTGCCACTTCAGACCTAAATTTGACCCCCTAAACATGTTCAAAAACTCACCAAATTTGGCACACACATCAGATCTGGTGAAAAATTTGATAAAATGTAAAAAGTATCCCCCAAAGTGCTAAAATGTGCTCTATAGTGCCACCTATGTATCTAAAATTGACACGGCCACAGCCCATAGGAATGTCTTAGAAAGATCAAACCAAAACTCAATTATTCGTCTCAACAAGACCTACAAATCATAGATGACACCCCTGACCTAAATCCAACAGCAAGTCCGCAATATGACGTCTAAACTATAAGTCAGACCACTTTCAAACTTTTCCAAACAAGGAAATTGCTATAACTTTATTGTACATGCTCCAGTCTGCACCAAACTTCACATGTTAGTAAAGTCAGACCTGTCATCCCAGGTCTGGAGATATCTACATGCCCGTGACAGAAGCCCTTGGACTGCACCACACCCCGATGTGCACAAGGGTACGAAGGCCCATTCAACGCTGCTTGCAGCTTTAATTTGTTTTTGTTTTTTTGAAACAAGGTATCATTTACATGTCATGTTCAAATGAGTCCTTCTGCCTCAGGTTGAGCAAAATCTCAGCTCACTTTTCACATACTCCCCTTTAAGGAATAGAAACCTCAAGCAGAACTTGGCTCTTGGTGGGTGGCCACCTGCTTTGACCGGTTGGGTTGAGAGAGAGAAAGAAAGAGGGGAAGGGGAAGGGGGAGGCACAGAATAACAACAATCATAACATTAACAATAACAGCAGCAATAGCAATAACAATAGCCAGGGAAGGATGCCAACAGGACTGCGAAGGACCACGAAGGCTTGGCCTGAAACCCAGGGTTTCCTGCGAGATGAAAAAGCACAAAAAACTCTGGGGAAGAAGCCAAGTTAGTGACTTGCATTGATGTTACATGAATACATACAGATGGAGAGGAGGAGGAGGAGAGAGGAGCTCAGTGCATCATGGGAAGTCCCCCAGCAGTCTAGGCCTATAGCAGCATAACTAAGGGCTAATCCAAGGTGAGCCTGGTCGGCCCTAACTATAGGCTTTATCAGAAAGGAAAGTTTTAAGCCTACTCTTAAACATAGAGAGGGTGTCTGTACCCCGGACCAAATCTGGAAGATGGTTCCACAAGAGAGGAGCCTGATAGCTGAAGGCTCTGCCTCCCATTCTACTTTTAAAGACTGTAGGAACCACCAGTAAGCCTGCATTCTGGGAGCGCAGTGTTCTAGTGGGATAATACGGTACTATGAGCTCTTCAAGATTATTAAGGGCTTTGTAAGTTAGGAGAAGGATTTTATATTATATTCTAGATTTAACAGGAAGCCAATGTAGCGAAGCTAAAATGGGAGAAATGTGGTCTCTTTTTCTAGTTTTAGTCAGTACACGTGCAGCTGCATTCTGAACCAGCTGGAGAGTCTTTAGAGACTTGTTAGGGCAGCCTGATAATAAGGAATTGCAATAATCCAGCCTAGAAGTAACAAATGCATGGACTAGTTTTTCTGCATCTTTTTGGGACAGGATGTGCCCGATTTTTATAATATTACATGAGTGAAAAAAGGCAGTCTTTGAAATTTGATTTATGTGGGAGTTAAAGGACATATCCTGATCAAAAGTAACTCCCAGATTCCTTACAGTGGTACTGGAGGCCAGGGTAATGCCATCCAGAGTAGCTATATCATTAGATAATGTCTGTCTAAGGTGTTTAGGGACAAGCACAATAACTTCAGTTTTATCTGAGTTTAGTAGTAGAAAATTGCAGGTCATCCAGGTCTTTATGTCCTTAAGGCATGCTTGGAGTTTGTTTAACTGATTGGTTTCATCTGGCTTCATTGATAAATATAATTGGGTATCATCTGCATAACAATGAAAATTTATGGAGTGTTTCCTAATAATATTACCTAAAGGAAGCATATACAAGGTGAATAGTATTGGTTGAGTACAGAACCTTGTGGAACTCCGTGTCTAACTTTTGCCTTCATGGAGGATTCATCATTAACATGTACAAACTGAAATCAGTCTGATAAATAGGACTGAAACCAGCTTAATGCAGTTCTTTTAATGCCAACTAAATGTTCCAGTCTCTGCGAAAGGATTTGATGGTCAATTGTGTCGAATGCAGCACTAAGATCATATCTAGTAAAGAAGCGCTAACTAAGGGTAAGGCTTCCTTAAGCAGCCTAGTTGGGATGGGGTCTAAGAGACAGGTTGATGGTTTAGCTGAACAAATCATTGAAGTTAGTTCAGAAAAGTCGACTGGAGAAAAACAGTCCAAATATATGTCAGGATTTACAGCTGTTTCTAAGGTGCCTGTGTTTGGGGAGAAATCGGTGCCTGTTGAGGGCAGGAGGTTGTGAATTTTGCCTCTAATAGTTAGAATTTTATCATTAAAGAAGCTCATAAAGTCATTACTACTAAGAACTATAGGAATACATGGATCAATAGAGTTATGACTCTTTGTCAGCCTGGCCAAAGTGCTGAAAAGGAACCTAGGACTGTTTTTATTCTTTTGTATTAATGATGAGCAATAGGTAGCTCTGGCATTACAGAGGGCCTTCCTAAATGTTTTAAGACTATCTTATCAGACTAAGCGAGATTCTTCCACTTTGGTGGAACGCCAAATCCTTTCAAATTTTCATGATATTTGCTTTAATTTGTGGGTTTGGGAGTTATACCATGGAGCTAACCTCTTATGTTTTATTATCTTCCTTTTTAAGGGGGCGATGGAGTCGAGTGTTATTCGTGATGAGCCTGCAGCACTATCAACAAGATTATCAATTTGGGAGGGACTAAAGTCAACATAAGAGTCCTCTATAGCAGCGATTCTCAACTGGTGGGTCGCGACCCAAAAGTGGGTCGCGGACACGTTCTGGGCGGGTCACGGACAGCTTGTAAAAAATAAATAAATTTTTAAAAAAAATTAAAAATAATTAATGCTCATCTGATTTTGTACTCGTCTTTTATCTTGAAAAAAAAAAAGAGAGAGAGAGGCACGCGACAGACGCGCGCAGCATTCTCGTTGCCATGGTAACCACCATTCGTTTGCCGGTAACCCTTTAAATTTGTCTTTAAATTTGTGATGATGTTCGGAGGCAAGATGGCGAAACGCAAATGTAACCCGGAGTATTTGAAATGTGGATTTTCGTTCATTGAGGACAAACACGGACAGAAACCCCAGTGTGTTATTTGTAATGAAGTGCTGGCACATGAGAGCATGAAACCATCCAAACTAATGCGACATTTACAAACGAAACATCCCGCATGTAAAGACAAGCCGGTGGAGTTTTTTCAAAGACGACTTCATGAACTGAAGGTATCACAGAAGTGTCTGACAGCATCTTGCTCCAAACGAGAACAAGCGCTCCGGGCGTCTTACCACGTAGCTCACCGTATCGCGAAGGCCAAGAAACCCCATATTTTACCCGCTGCCATGGACATGGTAAGAGAGGTGCTGGATCAATCAGCGGCAGACAAGCTTAAAACCATACCCCTGTCCAATGATACTATAGCTCGGCGTATTGAAGACATGTCTGGTAACATAAAACAACAGACCACAGCTGGCGTCCAGGCAAGCCCTTACTATGCATTACAGATGGATGAATCCACGGACATAACTCACCATGCCATTTTACTGGTTTATGTGAGACATGTGTGGGACGGTGATTTGCAGGAACAATTTCTCTGCAGCAGAGAACTTCCTACCACCACCAAAGCAGCCACCACCAAAGCAGAGGACATAGCAAAATCAACTGAATTGAGAGCAGCAACAATGGCTATCAGTAATACAGTCGGCAACCGGAAATGACACAATACGCTTACCGTAGCACGTCAGGTGTTAACTCGAGCTGGCACCGCTGTTGCCAGGCAAAAATCATCTCTGTGTTTAGGACATGCGTAGTGCGACATCTAGTGACGACACTTGGTGGGCTTCTTCTTTATTCACTGACAGCAAATTCACCGCCACTAACTGCCAACTGCTACAACGGTAAGTAACTTAATTCACCGCCACTAACTGCCAACTGCTACAACGGTAAGTAACTTATATTTGCCTATAATGTGAAGTTCTTTTAATAAACCGCCCTACACATATAATATCGATGTATTGTTTTTTTTATAAAGGAGCTAAAATCACGTGCAGACTGATCTAGCGCTAGATATGACCCTTGAGAATTATGGCAGTTTACACTTTACTAACGTTAATTTGAACTCAGCTGTGTTCAGTGAATGTTTTAGCTAACTGTTAGCTAGTAAAAATGAACCTAGCTGACATACTATTGCACACAACTTTATGCAGCCCCTCCCGAAATCAAATGCAGTAGCATTATATCCCCTGTAAAACAACAAGTCGTCTTTTTGTTGTATGGATTAAACAAATGAGATATAACATGTTAGTTAAATTTGTCAGTTTTAGAGGTGCTGGTAGGGAGATTACCTTTGGCCAGAGCTAGGCTAACTGTCTTCCCTGGGTTCTAGTTTTTATGCTAAGCTAAGCTAACCTGCTGCTGCAATAAAATTAATGTACAGACATGAGAGTGGTATTATGTTGATCCTCTCAACTAACTGGTGAATAAGCATATTAGGCCCCTGACCTTTGATAAATAAAATAATCTAAAAAAAGACTAGAAAACCTATTTTATGATACAACTCGTACTCGTTTCTAAAACATGTTTTGTTTTCATCTATTTCAGGTCCACATAGGGTGTCGTGTGTGGCCTCTTTGTCAAGGAGATAGCTGTGGCCATTTGGGGACAGCTACCCTGAAAACAAGGAGCCCAACCACCAAGGGGGAGGCCGAACACCCCTTGACCCTGACAGAATTGTAGTCACTGAGAGGTATGTTTACTGATGAAAAATTTGGATTATCATTTTGCAAGCAACTTTGAATGCTGATGCTGTCACAACCTGGCAGAACTGGCGGTGTCATTTGCATGATTATCTTGTCTGGAGAATATGACAGGATTTAGTTTTTCTTTTTGACAGTGGAGGTTATCAGATGTAGGCATTTTTTAAATCCCCCGCTGCTGTCAGGTGAATGCAGGCTGTCATAGCTGTTAATAGCTATACTCAGCAGCCTATGTTTTCAAAGTGGATCACAAACAGGCTGAGGTGTAACACAGCAGTAGGTTTTCTTACAGTCATCGACCACTGAGCCTTTAACATTGTGATTTAAGGGCCCCCGACCCCACGTCATTTATGGCATGGATTAAATTACTCTTATTGGCTTTTTACTCACAAAGCTTTTATTGCACTTACAGTAACGTGACGAGTGTAGTTGTCAACTTGATTACCTCACTTGGTTTACCGTCTCTCCCCTGCTCCGCTGTGTGTGTAGCATACCATAAATGACAGCAAAGCACAGCAGAGTCATTTCAGCTAAGTGTGAGAGTCAAGTGCATTTTGCTGTCATTTAAGGTCGCGTTAGTTTCTCTTCTCTCCTCTGCTGTCTGTGGTTCAGCGATGGCAGGGCTGAGGCCTCCTTGTGTGTGTGTGTGTGTGTGTGTTGCACAAACAGCGGAGCAGTTGAGAGACAGTGAACCAGGGGCCTGTTTCAGAAAGCAGGCTTAACAAACTCTGGATCCAACCCTGAACTCTGAGTTGATGAACCCCGAGATGTGAAACTCAGAGTCAGTTCAATCAACTCTGAATATTTTCACTCTGAGTTTAAGCGCACGCATGATTAATAAAAAAAAGCCATCATATATGGAGCTCTGATACTACGAGTCACCATGGCAACAAGTAAATAAAAGGCAGAGCCTCCATTTTAATCCAGTGGACGTAGAGATATGAATGCATGTGTGTGCGGACATTGTACATTTATCTTTAAAAAAAGAGCCTATGTCAGAGCGGGAAAAGTGTCAATAAGTTAACACAATAAAGTTTTATTCAGTGTTGTCCATTAATCCATCATTTACCAGGCTCACATTTCCTTAATGATGATATGGAATGGATGTGGAATCTGAGTGTGTATCAGGCCACCGCTACATTACATTTTAAATATATTTGTTCAGCTTTAATCTGACGGACAAAACACAGGAGGCAACTGAAGATGAAATATAGTTAAAGATTTAAAACATATATACATCAAAGACATAGAGACATGAATGTAAACTCACAGTCTGATCCAGTAATAATGTGTTTGGTGATTTGCGTCAAGGTTAAAATTCAGTAGATTTTAAATGTTCAGATGCCTATTTGTATCTTGGCTCAACAGCATTCAGTGATGCTGCTCAATCCTGCTAACTCAGAAATATTAACATATAATCTCCAATATTATAGGAATGATGTTTCATCAGTGCAACCAATCATGTCCTGAGTGATAGAGATAATTATTCATTGATCCCACCTGTCTAATTTTTTTATCCTGTTATCAGACAAGTTGAACAGCTTTGGACGGAGGGTCCTGTGCCTAGTCTTCTGGAAAATAGAGGACGTCAGTTGAGTAGGCAGTCATTCGATGTGGCCCAGGACACATTGTGTTTACACTGCTAAATGAATGTGGTCACATGCTGCCCAGACCACCTCCAAATGTGGTCTGAGTGATCGGATCTCAGTCGGTCCTCAATGCGTCTTGGGTGTGTTTACACATGTATTTAGAGCTGTCCACTTGTGATCGGATCACCCAAGACGGATGTTAATACCAGGTGTAAACAAGGCCAGAGTTATAACAGAAGGACATGCAGAGGTTTTATTCTGAGCTGAGGCTGAATTCACGCTGTGTAATATCTGAATGTGAGAGAAAAAAACGCTGTTCAAAGAAATGATTGATGTGGATGAAAGTGGTAACTTTAGAAAGTCCTGCATAGCAAACTAATATCCAACCAGGATTTAGATTCTGACTTACAGTAAACCTCCACTAATGAATGTGCTTTGATACAGATTGAATGAATGAAGACATGAAACTCTGTAAGAGGAGACAGAGAGAAACTCGAGGTTTGTCAAAGAAAACCTGCCAGTGAGCAGGTTAGCTTCACAGAGTCAGAGTTACCGTGGTAACTGACCCAGAGTTTCCCTCATCTCAGGGTTTCTCTAATCCTGCTTTCTGAAACAGGGCCCTGGTGAAGTACTTGAATTGGCCACAACTACACCTGTTATGCTACTGTAAGTGCAATAAAAGCCTCATGAGTAAAACCCCCACCCTCCAATATCATATCATCGTCCATTGAGATGTTTCACTGTGGACATCGTCATATGCCAATTCGGTAGACATCGCCCGACCCTATTCTCCATAATTGACCTGATCTAACAATATAATCTGGTGTTGTGTGTTTTCTTCCAGGCTGCTTCCATTGGTGGCTGCAGGGGCAGAATGTTGACGGGGCAAAATTGAGAAGAGGGAGAAGAGCATGGGGAGAAACATAATGTGTGAAAAATACAGGACATTGTTAAGAAAGAAAAAAACGACATTGTGTCTTAGTGAGTCGGGGGGGTGCTTGAGTTATGTCATGTTAAACACTGCTATGGATACTGTAAACTAAATTATTATTAGTATTATTATAATTAGTGGTTTGTTGTTGCTGTTGTTACAGTTTTTATTGATATTGTTACATGTTGTGGTACAGTAATTGTAGTTATTGTTTAACTAAATAAAACAGATGAATGGTCATACTCAAATTACTTGGATGGAATGGATTTAGTTCACTTTGATATAGTTTCAGTGTAGTTAGTTGTTTATCTTGGCTGAAATTCACCATGATCATCCTCTCCAGGCAACGCTGGTCCCTGAATAAATACCAGCATACACCAGCCAAAAACATCACTGTTGGCTGGTCACCAGCATGACCAGCACAATGCCAGCTTAAACTAACAGGTCACCAACAAAAACCACCAACATAGGCAGGTGACCAGCAAGACCAGCAGGTTGACCAGCAAAGCTGGTCTGTGCTGGTTTCTGACTGGTGTCAGATTCAGTTATAGTATATTGGTTTATCTTTGAATAATTTGTTTGCCAAAATGTGTTTTTCTTTCATTATTGTTCGCTGTATTGTATAGTAATGTACTTGTAGTGTATGATATAAAGCCTCTGTAGTGTTATATATATTGTTCTATGTGTAGAAATGTCCCTGAGTTATTTTACTTACACTGTAAACTTTATACAATATGCTTTGACAGTGCTGTACTTAAATAAAATGCCAATAAAGCACATTTGAATTTAGAGTAAATACTGAATACTGAAAGAGAAAGTGTGTGTGTGTGTGTGCTGAAAAACACATGTAAGCAGCTAATGTTCGGTGTACAGACCATTTTAGTTTGACCAGTAACATCCATCCATTAAGTAGAGATGGATATTCTATGTAGGAAAAATATAAAGTAGTTGAAAATGAGTTGAGTAAACTCTGTTACAAGATAAACAGCACTGACTGACTGTTGGTTTATTGAATGAAATTGTACGTGAAATGACTGTTTTATGTACTTTCATAGTGTTCATTGTGATTCCTAATTTTATGTTTCATGTTTTTCATCTCGGCATTTCATGTCTGTGTTACAGATGAAAACTGTGCAGATAAACCTGTATTCACTCCATCCAGACTGGTAGTGAAGTTTGGTGACCCAACCTCTGCCACATGCTTGGTTTGTCAGCATAATTGCCCAAACAACTTATTTGGTTTGAAAAAGTCTGCGGGGCAAAATACGATAACCACGATTTTATGGAAGGTTGACAGCCTGACTGAATGGGATACATCTCCTGTGTGCGATTATACTGGTGATGATAATAACCAGTGTTGTAGCACCCTGCCTGTAACCGTCTATCGTAAGTAAACTTGCTGTTGAACAAAACATTACTGTAACAATTTAATATATATATATATATATATATATATATATATATATATATATATATATATATATATATATATATATATATATATATATATATATATATATATATATATATGTTGGATAGATTTAGGTTTGTTTTATTGTCAGCTGTAGTTCACCACCTTTATCTTACTGTGTGTGTTTCTCACTACATCTCTCTGTTTGTCTCCCCAGAGCCTCCAAAAAATGTCAGTTTCAGCTTCCTAAATCACTCTGGGCCGATGACTGCGGGTCATCTGTACACACTGCAGTGTAACGTCCAGGAAGTTGCTCCTGTTGCTAACCTCAATGTGAACTTCTACAGAGGACGGACAGAACTGGGCCAGCGAAAGGTCAAGGGTAACCTGGAGAAGAAACCAGTGACTGAGACCTTCACTCTGGATATCACCCCTAGTAAAGAAGATGATGGAGAACAGTACTGGTGTGAAGCCAAGCTAGACCTGGGACCTGAAGGACCACAGACTCCTCCAGTGGTGGAGTCAGGAAAACTCTCAGCAACAGTCTACTGTGAGTCTGACAACAAAATGGACACACATCTTATTTCTGAGACAGCTAGTAAAAGTTTTAATGTGACAAAAACAAAAGAAACATTACGTCACAAACAATGACAAAAGACAAAAATGTCTTTTACTTCACTACATTAGAGGGAAACATTTATTTAAAGGACGGGTTCACTATTTTTCCAGTCTGTCTTAAAACAACAGTCAGGTGCCCAAATTTCCATTGAAAGATGTTTTCCTCACTGTAATCATTCCTTCTGTTCATACTGGCCATTCAAAATGCACTTATATTGATGGGGGCCAAAATCCACAGTGTATCCACAGTCATTTTGTGCAAAAATACATTTAAAAGTTTATCTCAAGTTTATATGAGGCTTCAGCAGTCTGAGTTAGTCATATCAAGTGGATATCTGCCACATTTACAGTCTTTTTAGCATCAAATTCCCTCTTTGTGTTTCCTCAGACAGTGTTTCCCTGTTGAGCTGCAGTGGAAGTAAAGTAACAAAAAGAGAAACTTTGGCACTAAAAAGACTGTAAAGTTGCTTCAGATAAACTTTTAAATACATTTTTGCACAGAAGGAGGGCTGTGGATTTTGGCCTCCATCACTTACATTGTAAGTGCATTATGAAGGGATCTTCTAATGGTCAGTATGAACAGGAGGAATGATTACAGCAAGAAAAACCTATTTCAATGGTAATTTGGGCTCCTGACTATTGTTCTAAGACAAACTTGAAAAATTGTGACCCCGTCCTTTAAATAAATGTTTCCCTCTAATAGTAGACCTATATTGTAGCAGAAACTGAAAGTAACGTAAAACAGCCAGTTAGTACTGTGGTGTATATCTGCATTAATCTGTTTAAAGTTCAACATTGTTTCCATTTCTCTGTAATGACATGTTTTGTATCTTCCCTCCCTCAATCAACACACAGATGAGCCTCAGCTAAAGGGGTCATCACATCCAGATCTGATCAACGTCACGAAAGGAGACCGTCTACAACTGGACTGCTCTGCTGTGGGAAACCCCAGCCCCTCTTACAACTGGATGCTCCCATCAGCCAGTGGTTCCCCCTTCAGTGACGACATTCTCACTATCGAGTCTGTAAGTTTGGAGCACAAGGGGCAGTACATCTGTTCTGTCCACAACAACATCGGGACTGTCACTGTGAAGTTTAACGTGGATGTCAAAGGTGAGTTTAAAGTTTTGTCATTTTCAGTCTTCAGGGTTGTGATTGTTAGAGCAACTGCAGTATTGCTTTCCCACAGCAGTGGAAAATTTGAACACATGTGACATCAATGAACTTCCTTTTTTAAGATTGTGTGGTTTTGTCATTAGTCTGATGTATAACATCGTACGTGAAATGACTGTTTTATGTACTTTCATAGTTTTCATCGTGATTCCTAATTTTATGTTTCATGTTTGTCATCTCGGCATTTCATGTCTGTGTTACAGATGAAAACAGTGCAGATAAACCTGTATTCACTCCATCCAGACTGGTAGTGAAGTTTGGTGACCCAGCCTCTGCCAAGTGCTTGGCTTGTCAGAATACTTGCCCAAAGGATTTATATAATTTGGAAAAGTCTGTGGGGAACGTTACAAAAAATGGAACCACGATTTCATGGGAGGTTGACAGCCTGACTGAATGGGATATAGATGTCATTGAGTGCTATTATACTGGTAATGCTGATAACCAGTGTCGTTGCACCCAGCATGTAACCGTCTATCGTAAGTAAACTTGCTGTTGAACAAAACATTACTGTAACAATTAAATATATATAATCAAAATAAGAAATAAATATGTTGGATAGATTTAGGTTTTTTCATATTGTCAGCTGTAGTTCACCACCTTTATCTTACTGTGTGCGTCTCTCACTAGATCTCTCTGTTTGTCTCCCCAGAGCCTCCAAAAAATGTCAGTTTCAGCTTCCTAAATCACGCTGGGCCGATGACTGCGGGTCATCAGTACACACTGCAGTGTCACATCCAGGAAGTTGCTCCTGTTGGTAACCTCAATGTGATCTTCTACAGAGGACAGACAGAACTGCACAGACTACAGTCCAACAACACAGAAAAGACACCAGTGACTGAGACCTTCACTCTGGATATCACCCCTAGTAAAGAAGATGATGGAGGACAGTACTGGTGTGAAGCCAAGCTAGACCTGGGACCTGAAGGACCACAGCCTCCTCCAGTGGTGGAGTCAGGAAAACTCAAAGCAACAATCTACTGTGAGTCTGACAACAAAATGGACACACATCTTATTTCTGAGACAGCTAGTAAAAGTTTTAATGTGACATTGACAAAAGAAACATTACGTCACAAACAATGACAAAAGACAAAAATGTCTTTTAGTTCACTACATTAGAGGGAAACATTTATTTAAAGGACAGGTTCACAATTTTTCCAGTCTGTCTTAAAACAACAGTCAGGTGCCCAAATTTCCATTGAAAGATGTTTTCCTTGCTGTAATCATTCCTTCTGTTCATACTGGCCATTCAAAATGCACTTATATTGATGGGGGCCAAAATCCACAGTGTATCCACATAGTCATTTTGTGCAAAGATACATTTAAAAGTTTATTTGAAGTTTATATGAGGCTTCAGCAGTCTGAGTTAGTCATATCAAGTGGATATGTGCCACATTTACAGTCTTTTTAGCATAAAATTCCCTCTTTGTGTTTCCTCAGACAGTGTTTCCCTGTTGAGTTGCAGTGGTAGTAAAGTAACAAAAAGAGGGACTTTGGCACTAAAAAGACTGTAACGTTGAAAGATATCTACTTGATTTGACTCATTCGGATGGCTTGAAGCTTCATATTAGCTTCAGATAAACTTTTAAATACATTTTTGCACAGAAGGAGGGCTGCGGACTTTGGCCTCCATCACTTACATTGTAAGTGCATTATGAAGGGATCTTCTAATGGTCAGTATGAACAGGAGGAATGATTACAGCAAGAAAAACCTATTTCAATAGTAATTTGGGCTCCTGACTATTGATTTAAGACAAACTTGAAAAGTTGTGACCCATCCTTTAAATAAATGTTTCCTTCTAATAGTAGACCTATATTGTAGCAGAAACTGAAAGTAACATAAAACAACCAGTTAGTAATGTGGTGTATATCTGCATTAATCTGTTTAAAGTTCAACATTGTTTCCATTTCTCTGTAATGACATGTTTTGTATTCTTCCCTCCCTCAATCAACACACAGATGAGCCTCAGCTAAAGGGGTCATCACATCCAGATCTGATCACCGTCACGAAAGGAGACCGTCTACAACTGAACTGCTCTGCTGTGGGAAACCCCAGCCCCTCCTACAACTGGACGCTCCCATCAGCCAGTGGTTCCCCCTTCAGTGGCGACATTCTCACTATCGAGTCTGTAACTTTGGAGCACAAGGGGCAATACAACTGTTCTGTCCACAACAACATCGGGACTGTCACTGTGAAGTTTAACGTGGATGTCAAAGGTGAGTTTAAAGTTTTGTCATTTTCAGTCTTCAGGGTTGTGATTGTTAGAGCAACTGCAGTATTGCTTTCTCACAGCAGTGGAGAATTTGATGTGACGTCAATGAACTTCCTTTTTAAGATGGTTTTGGCTTTGTCATTAGACTGATGTATAACATTATCTGTACCTGTTTTCTTTACCGAAACCCCTCACCCAACCCTCTGCAGAGAGCTACATGTACATTATTTTAGTGGTACTATTAGTCCTTGTTCTGGCAGCAATTGTCTTCATCAGTATATACGTCCATCTGTACAAACACAACCGAAAGGGACGGTACAACCTGAAGGACGTTTTCCATCTTCGCTCTCAACTCATTGCTGTGCCTACTGAAGAGTTAATTTGTGGGTGAAGCATCACATGTGTGTGGACAACCTGAAACTGTTGATATGTCATAAGCTGCAGTTAGCTGTAAAGCACAGATATATTTATCCTAACCCAAACTGTAGAAATCACCAGAAGTCTCTATATCTGAGGTTTAACACATACATGCTGCACATACGGTTAAACTCAGGTTTAAGCTGAAAGATTGAAATGTTGCTCTGTTTAAGGAGAGATATCTATTGCTATCTATCTATATTTTTCTTGTTGTTAACAAATCATGAAAACACTAAAATGAGCAATTTGTTAGTTAGTTTGTCTCTCAGGACTTTCTGACCTCCTCACCTTGTCTGTGGCTCTCAGTCCATTCATTTCTACTGAAGACTTAAAACTTTAAAAATGAGTCACAAATATAGTTTCATTTTTAAAAGGGGCTCAGCAATTTCCTACAGCAGCTGGGCACTGTAGTTTTCAGTAAAAGTTACTCAAACAAAACTAAATCATGCATTTATTGGGGACTATTTTCAACTGCAGATTAATGCATATTTGGTGCACTAGTGTATGTGCAGCAGCAGGGCAGTGTGTGTGTGGCATTGATTCAAAATAAACTACAGTGCCTGAACATTCATTACAGCTGGTGTGATAGTGTGTCTCACTATGTTTTTAATAGTTCTCTGTCGGTGAACATACTGTTTTACTATTTATTTCTATTTCATTTTGTTTGTGTTGCTCCAAAGAACTTTATAATTTTCTTTAGAAAGGTAATGTATAAACAGAGATCAACATTGTGTGAAAATTCACACACTGAACTTTATAGCTGCGTGTTAAACCACGGAAAGCGAAAGTAATGAACTGCATACTGAAAGGCCAAAAAGGAAATGTTAACTTTGTTTTTTAAGTTTTTTTAATGTGAATAAAATGACAAAACTCACAAATAAATGGTGGCACTTTGTACATAACACTAACGTGCATCCTTGTCTTTCTCTTTTATATTTGATTGTATTGTAAAGTTGTTGACATGATGAATAATAAACCCGTAAATAAATTAAAACAGTGTTAAAAGAGCAACAAGTTTAAAAAAATACTACATAATCTTCTTTATCACTTTCTAAATATTTTAACTTAAAATATTACAGTCGCAAATTATCCTTAGATACCAGTAATCCATGCAAATTACTTTTCAGATCAAGACTTCCTCTCCTGTTAATCATCTCACGACCCCTCAGATATATCTGGTGACCCTTTGGAGGGGCCCGACCCCTAGGTTGGGAACCACTGGACTAAACTATCTAACTGTATATAAAGTAGTTGAAACTAGCTCCACCTCCAGCAGCTACAACAGTAACATGCTGCTCTAACACTGATGCTTCAGTATTAATAATCTAATGATGTCATATATAATAATTTATCAGTCAGAGGGACCAAACCACTACTTTTACTGCAATACTTCAACTATATTTTGCTGCTAATACTTCTGTACTTTTACTGAAGTAGGATTTTTCATGCAGGACTTTTACTTGTAATGGAGTATTTTTACATTGTTGTATTGGTACTTTTACTAAAGTAAAGGATGTGAATACTTGTTCCTCCACTGATACTGTGTGTGTGTGTTGACTGACATTTCAACACCATCAACATCCTGTGTTAGCAAGTTACCAGAGATCTGTTAAATCCGCAACGAGTTTTTTCCACTTATCTGATGAGAACGGCGAGACTGAGAAGCACGTACCATCCGGTTCATAGCGCCTTTCTTAAGCGTTTCTAATTTCAATTTCAGACGAATCCTCTGTCGGACTTTGGCCTCAACGATTTTTATTACCAGGACCTCTGTTTACTCTCAAGACTAACGGGACATAATGTTTTCTCTCTGTTACGCATTTTTCGCTGTTTATTTGTTGAACTCTCTGCACGACTTTCATGTATCCAGCTGTGGTGAGTCTTCTACATGTGTTTCTTCGTCATAGAGAGCGTCTACTGCTCCATGTAGACGAAATTAATGATATAAAAAATGCTTAAATAGCCTCACAGCCTATTTGAATCTAATACAGGAAGTGGCATTGAGCAATGGATATTCTATGTAGGACAAATATAAAGTAGTTGAAAATAAGTTGAGTAAACTCTGTTACAAGATTAACAGCACTGATTAACTGTGGGTTTGACATTGTATGTGAAATGACTGTTTTATGTACTTTCATAGTTTTCATTGTGATTCCTAATTTTATGTTTCATGTTTTTCATCTCGGCATTTCATGTCTGTGTTACAGATGAAAACTGTGCAGATAAACCTGTATTCACTCCATCCAGACTGGTAGTGAAGTTTGGTGACCCAACCTCTGCCACGTGCTTGGCTTGTCAGCATACTTGCCCAAACGAGTTATTTGGTTTGGAAAAATCTGTGGGGGCCGCTACAATAAATGGAACCACAATTTCATGGGACGTTGACAGCGTGACTGAATGGGATACATCTCTCATGTGCTATTATACTGATAATAATGATAACCAGTGTTGTAGCACCCTGCCTGTAACCGTCTATCGTAAGTAAACTTGCTGTTGAACAAAAAACACTACTGTAACAATTAAATATATATAATCAAAATAAGAAATAAATATGTTGGATAGATTTAGGTTTTTTTTATTGTCAGCTGTATTTCACCACCTTTATCTTACTGTGTGCGTCTCTCACTACATCTCTCTGTTTGTCTCCCCAGAGCCTCCAAAAAATGTCAGTTTCAGCTTCCTAAATCACTCTGGGTCGATGACTGCAGGTCATCTGTACACACTGCAGTGTCACATCCAGGAAGTTGCTCCTGTTGGTAACCTCAATGTGATCTTCTACAGAGGACAGACAGAACTGGGCAGACTACAGTCCAACAACACAGAAAAGACACCAGTGACTGAGACCTTCACTCTGGATATCACCCCTAGTAAAGAAGATGATGGAGGACAGTACTGGTGTGAAGCCAAGCTAGACCTGGGACCTAAAGGACCACAGACTCCTCCAGTGGTGGAGTCAGGAAAACTCACAGCAACAGTCTACTGTGAGTCTGACAACAAAATGGACACACATCTTATTTCTGAGACAGCTAGTAAAAGTTTTAATGTGACTTCTGTTCATACTGGCCATTCATAATGCACTTATATTGATGGGGGCCAAAATCCACAGTGTGTCCACAGTCATTTTGTGCAAAAATACATTTAAAAGTTTATCTGAAGTTTATACGAGGCTTCAGCAGTCTGAGTTAGTCATATCAAGTGGATATCTGCCACATTTACAGTCTTTTTAGCATCTTTAGCATTCTTTATGTTTCCTCAGACAGAGTTTCCCTGTTGAGTTGCAGTGGTAGTAAAGTAACAATAAGAAGGACTTTGGCACTAAAAAGACTGAAACACTGAAAGATATCTACTTGATTTGACTCATTCGGATGGCTTAAAGCTTCATATTAGCTTCAGATAAACTTTTAAATACATTTTTGCACAGAAGGAGGACTGTGGATTTTGGCCTCCATCACTTACATTGTAAGTGCATTATGAAGGGATCTTCTAATGGTCAGTATGAACGGGAGGAATGATTACAGCAAGAAAAACCTATTTCAATGGTAATTTGGGCTCCTGACTATTGTGTCTAACTGTGACCCGTCCTTTAAATAAATGTTTCCTTCTAATAGTAGGCCTATATTGTAGCAGAAATTGAAAGTAACATAGAACAACCAGTTAGTACTGTGGTGTATATCTGCATTAATCTGTTTAAAGTTCAAAATTGTTTCCATTTCTCTGTAGTGACATGTTTTGTATTTGTCCTTCCCTCAATCAACACACAGATGAGCCTCAGCTAAAGGGGTCATCACATCCAGATCTGATCACCGTCACGAAAGGAGACCGTCTACAACTGAACTGCTCTGCTGTGGGAAACCCCAGCCCCTCCTACAACTGGACGCTCCCATCAGCCAGTGGTTCCCCCTTCAGTGACGACATTCTCACCATCAAGTCTGTAACTTTGGAGCACAAGGGGCAATACAACTGTTCTGTCCACAACAACATCGGGACTGTCACTGTGAAGTTTAACGTGGATGTCAAAGGTGAGTTTAAAGTTTTGTCATTTTCAGTCTTCAGGGTTGTGATTGTTAGAGCAACTGCAGTATTGCTTTCTCACAGCAGTGGAGAATTTGATGTGACGTCAATGAACTTCCTCTTTAAGATGGTTTTGGCTTTGTCATTAGTCTGATGTATAACATTATCTGTTCCTGTTTTCTTTACCCAAACCCCTCACCCAACCCTCTGCAGAGAACTACAGGAACATTATTTTAGCCGTGGTACTATCAGTCATTGCTCTGGCAGCAATTGTCTTCGTCAGTGTATACATCCATCTGTACAAACACAACTAAAAGGAATGGTACAACCTGAGGGACGTTTTCCATCTTTGCTCTCAACATGTTGCTGTGCCTACTGGAGAGTAAATTTGCAGGTGAAGCATCACATGTGTGTGGACAACCTGAAACTGTTGATATGTCATAAGCTGCAGTTAGCTGTAAAGCACTGATGTACTTATCCTAACCCAAATACTGTAGAAATCACCAGAAGTCTCTATATCTCATGTTTAACACATACTTGCTGTACATATGGTTAAACTCAGGTTGAAGCCGACACATTGAAATGTTGCTCTGTTTAAAGGTTCTGTATGTAGGAATCAGAAATATCTTCTCTTTAGTGACATCTGTGGCCGTTAAATGAAGTGCAGTCAACAACCTGGTGCTCACACTCGTGTGTTCGTGGCGTGAGACTGTTGCAAGTGATCTCTTTTTCCGTGCTTACACTTCTCATATTTACATAAAGGATTTCTAACGTTGTGTTTTGCACCGTGTTCCAGCAAAGCATCTCTCATCATCAGTCAGCCCCTCCCCCAACACAAAAATGCATTAATTAACCACCTGAACCTGATCCAACCCGCAAACCGCCAACTTTCTTTTTACCAACCTTTTTACAAAACACCAGTAAGCTCAGTGAGCTGTTGTTGGTACGCTTATTATGACCTTTGGACTACTAACTAGAAAACAAAAGAGGTAAGCTATGTTCTGCTATCGCTCTGGAGCTTGTTTTCTGCTCCTTTGTTGAGGAAATAATGTTTTTGCGTCGTGTGCTCGGGAGTGGGCGACTTGTCATTGTGGGGATGTTTTGTTGTGAAATGTGTAGTGGTTGATAGATGCAGCTAGTTATCTCATTAGCTGGAGAGCTAATATCTGCAGGGTGTTTCTAGTTGCATAGCACCATTTTTGTTGTGTCGGTTGTTGCAGGTCGTTTGTTGACATCAGCGGGAGAGAGGCAAGGCACTCAGGAGCGTGAAAAAACGTCACTTGCATTGGATTTTTGCAGGAAATCCAGCCCGAGTCCTTCACATAGAAATCAGTCCACAGGCTATTACAGACAACAGAGAAAGTTGGGAAAGGTCTCATTTTTTACGTTACATTACTACCTGTTCACTAATTGGCAATAAGAAATGATTAATACATGTAAATTGCTTCAAAATTCTACATATAGAACCTTTAAGGAGAGAAATCTATTGCTTATTTAACAAAAATGTATATTGTTCACCATGTATAGTGTTATAGGGACAAGTGCTCCATTAATTGTGATACAAATGTAATATTTCATCATTATATGGGTCACATTTTATTTTATAAAGCCAGAGGTAGGATTGTTTATCTGACAAACCAGCAATGTGTTAGTTAGTCTGTCTCTCAGTACTTTCCGACCTCCTCACCCTGTCTGTGGCTCTCAGCCCCAAGTCCATTCATTTCTACTGAAGACTTAAAACTTTAAAAAATAGTCACAAATATAGTGATATTGATGATAATATATCAATGTTTCAAATGAGCTGTAAGACCAAGATTATAATTCAATTGAGTAGTAGTGCTCATTGTTTGATTATAAGATGTTCAATTTATTGAGAAATTGCAAGTAGCTTATATTTAAATAGGAACATTTGAAAAACTGGAGCCAATTTTCTATTTTGTGATTTTCCAAGTGAAATAGAAAATAAATAAGAAAATAAAATAGAACGTTATTATCTAAACATCCAGTGTATCTGTCGGATAACATACTGTTTTACAATTTCTCTCTATTTCATTTTGTTTCCTAAAGGATATCCTATAGTATTGTATTGTATAAATCCTATAGGATATCCTATTGTATTGTATAAATCCTATAGGATGTCCTATAGTATTGTATTGTATAAATCCTATAGGATATCCTATAGTATTGTATTGTATAAATCCTAAAGGATATCATATATACAAACAAATTAAAAACTCGGGACAAGAGGCCAATGCATTTCCATCACTGTAGGGTAATGGAGAAATACAATTTACTGAGTTTTGAGACTTTTAGATTATTTTCAAATGTGTGCCTTGTTTATAAAATTTAAATGGTTTGACCCCTCCTCTACTATGTGACTTTGTGTACATTCACTCAGGAAATTCTATAAGATCCTCCAGAATATCCTCTATACGAGATTGTACCATTTTGTCGCACTGCATTTGGACAGTCAGCTTTCTCTGTGAAAGCCACAACTCAGTGGAACGTCCTATCTGACGATATGAAGAGCTGCAGTTCCATCAGTACCAAATTAAACCAAATTTAAAAAGTCCGCTAAAAGCTCTGTAACTACTGACTCTACATTTTATCTCATGGTCTTCTCATGAATGCTTAATCTTGCTTTTAATTCAACAAGTTTACATTATTATTTTCTAGTTGACAAAGTGTGTATCTTTGTATTTTGTATTATGTGTCCTGTGTGTATTTTGCTTTGTATTGTTTGTTATTGTTCTGTTTTATTTGTGACCTACTGAAGGGACTGCAGATGAAAATGAGCTATAAGCTAAAACTGGTACAGTACATCAAATGGTAACATTTATGTTTAACACTGTACATGGTCCCAATAAATAAATAAGACATATGTTTTGTGTCCTCAAGATGCGTGCCTGTCTCGTGATTTTTCCTCGTCAGGTGCTCATTGAGACCACATGAGTTCCCTTCAGCTTTCTCCCCTGCTTGAACAGTGTTGTTTTTTATTTTCTGCTCACAAAGTGAATTATTATGAGAGGATGATACGCCTCCATATCTCTCTATCTTTGCACTCTTATATTGATTTTTCATTGCTATTTATTTGGCTAAATATTTTTGGTTTTATTGGTGTTCATTTGTCATTGTCTTTTTTTATAGACCTTGTTATGTGCAAGTTTGCTGCTTTGTATAGTTTAAATATATTGACTTTATTATTTATTATTTTGAATACTTTGTAATTGTTAATTGTATCTTAACTTCTCAAATTTTAATATATTTTTAATAGACATTGTTTTGTTCATGTTCATTGAGTTATGAGCATTGTGTGTGATTTGGTGGTTGTGCTGGGAGTGTTTTGGGGCCACCAACAAATCTTGTTTAGGGCCACCAAAATCCTAGGGCCGGCCATGTGGCAAGGGCTTAAATGTAAAGGACGCTCATTTATATGTAAAAGTCCGCACTGTACTGTGAGTAGCGAGCCACACAGAAAGTCACACTGATCGTTTGGCCCCCCCTAGCGGTTGTGGCTCCAAACAACCGCATAGAGTGTTTATGCCAGGGGTCGGCCCTGCAAAGGACCACAGTGGGAAATCAGCTGATGATTAATGAATACTTTGTAATTGTTAATTGTACCTTAACTTCTCAAATTTTAATATATTTTAAATAGACATTGTTTTGTTCATGTTCATTGAGTTATGAGCATTGTGTGTGATTTGGTGGTTGTGCTGGGAGTGTTGTGGGACCACAAACAAGGCCCTGGTCCCTTGGTAAGATGCTCTGAAACCAGTGTAGTGACAGGTTAAGAATTGCAAACAAGAGACGACAAGATGTTATAAAAACAGCAAAATCAACAAGATTCTCAAGACGGTGTTCGAGCTATGCAGAGAAACAGGAAACAGCAAAACATTAATGTTTGTAATATATCACATTTCTGTCCTCTGCCCTGCAGGCTCTAAAAAGGGGTAAGAAGTCATCATGCAGCTTTGAGGCCACATCTTTTGGTTCTGTACAAGTTTTTGTAATTCATTTTTATTCACTTTTTCAATAAATACAAAACATAATGAAACACAAGACCACATATTACAGTAAATCAGTGAAAAATAAGGAGCAGAACAAAACAAATCTGGCCAAATAGAGTTAGCTACAAGTACAGTAAAAAAAACAGTAAACTATGGAAACAAAAATAAGAAATAAGGGGGCTTCATGTATCAATAAATACCACATAAATGAGGTAACACATTTTCCCCAAAAAACAAAGATTTGACCAAACTTCATAAAACATCACTTGGTAATTATTCTGTACAGGTTTTTGATCATTTCAAGTATGTAAGATTATATTATAATAATAGAAAGGACAGAAAGTTTCCAGTCTTCAGCTCTGAGTCTCTGTTGTGCTGCTGCAGACTTCCGTGGCGTGGTGCGTTTCGGGGTGGTGACCAACAGACAGGTGGCAGAGGCCATCTCACTTAAAGAAGATGGAACCGTTTACCTCCACAGAAGATTTAACTCCTCTTTGGTAAGATGTCATCAGGTCCTCTTTTCCAACAAGACCTTTTTCAGTCCTTTTTCACAGAAGACATTTTGACTCATCATAGCAGGAAAAACACAGATGTTTTATAATAACATTAACTATGTCTCTGTTCTTTTCAAACGTCCCAGTCAGCTGACATGAGCAGTACCAGGACCCTCAAAATGAAGAAGATCAATTCATTTTAGCCATCATTAGATTTAGATTTACATCATCAAAAGTTCTCTGCTACTTATTGAGTAGCTTTTGTGTACAGTGATCGATGTTTTCATTAATGTGTTTCTAGGCTTTTTGTTTTTCCCAGCACCTGTAAGCATGCTAAAATTTGTCTTTACCAATATAATTAATAATTAAAGGTAATCTATATGATTATATTGTATGTTACCACCAAACTTATATGTATTTACACAACATTCCCCGATCACCGTTAAAGATCTTACCTCCTGATTTGGTCTTTATCATTAAGAAACAGAATATTTGGATGCTCGCCTAAACAGCAATGTCATAACTCTTCATCACTTCTTCACTTCAGAACATTTTAACATGAGTCTGACAGGAACTTTCTATTCTCACTGCATGTCTGTGTGTATCCTGTTAAAGAGGCCTTCATCAAGAACTGCAGCGCTCCGTACAGCCTCTTGCAGAGACATTTGGTGGGAGAGGAGGACAAGAAAGGAGGCGGAGGGGAAGCCAAACGTCCAGACCAACACTTCCTGTGTTTTATGGTTGATGTCCATTAGTTCAACTGTTCAAACGCTCACATCACTTAAATAACTCATCCAGATTTCTTGCGTTGTCTCTTGAAGACCCTTTCTTCAGATAAACTTCCTTTTCTCTTCTCAGGTATCACATTTATAGACTAGTCTCATGTAAAGCATGTCTGGTCCTTTACCAGGTGAAAATTTACAACATATATTAATAATGTAATGATTAATGATTGTTTACTTCTTCTTTTTCTCTTCTATCCTCAGAGATAAATACTTTTATACATTTTTAGAGAATTGCAGAAATTCATGTCATTTCTGAATTAATTTGAGGTTTGTGTTGGGATTATATATGACCAGCAGTTAGGTTGAGGGAGAGTAAGTTCATTGACCAGTGTGTGTTATTTATTATCACAGATAGTCCTGGCCTCATCAAATGTCTGGATAAAGGGCATTTAGAAGACAGATTTGACTTCTGCTCCCTAATAATTGACGGAGACTTGCATAAACAGTTTGTGTGTTAAATCAGTACTACAGTTGCAGTGCTGTTGTTGTTCAGAGGTTCACCACTGGAGGGTGCAGTCTGTATACTAGAACTCAGGAATAACCCTGGAATACCATGTTGAAAAATACTGAAAAAACTTGCATTTTCTGCAACTTCTTAGCGGCCACAGAAATGTCTGCAGTTTGCTTGTTTTGTCTGAATAACAGTCCAAAACCTTGAGATGTTCAATTTACTGACATATAAGAAAAACAGCAAATTGTCACATATGAGAAGCTGGAATCAGAATATGGCGGGCACTTTTGCCCGAAGATGAAGAATGACTGAAACATGGATGTATAAAGAGAACCGGATACAGCGTCGGAGGCGGGGCCCCGCTCATTCTTATGAAAGTTGCTCAGTGGCGCATGAAGCCAAAAAAATCGACTTCCCGGTATGAAAGTACCCGGATCTTCCGCATTGTGCGGCCCATAGAGCATGCGCACTAGTGACTTTCGCTGGCCGAGTCGGCTACTTCCGGTTTAGCCCTCCGGCTAATTTGAATTGAGATAAAACAATTCAATCGAGTGGCTCTTCTAGGCTTTTGAAATGTGATCGGACCGAATGGATCAAATTCTGATACTGAGACGAGTCACTTCGTGGGGGTTGTGACGCTCAGAAAAACTTATCCGCTGATTTACAGACGTCTCTTTCACAATGTAAGTCTATGGGGAAACGTCTTTTTGGGCCAGTGTGCATCACGTGACGTAATTACACGGTTCGGCCGCTATGTCAAATTGGCTTCAAAGCCTGGCGCTCTTCCTGTATCCAGTTCTCTTTATACATCCGTGGACTGAAACGGTTATCAAAATAGTTGCCTATTAAATCTCTGTCAATCAACTAATCGATCAATCGTTGCAGCTCTAATATGTTGCCTCCCTACAGCCCACATTGGTAAGTCTTTACAGTTGAAGCTCACTCTCAAGTTTCCGTCTAATCATGTCTTCTGACCATCATGCTTAGACTGAATGTTTTTCTCCTTTAAGACACTTGTTAATTTTTATAAACTATAAATATGACTGACTCATAGGTTTTACCTGTTAGGAGTCTCAAGTGGAAGTTGTGACATGCAACGATTTCATTACTCATCATACAAATTGAATTTATTTATTTATAAGAAAGATGAACATTAATCATCAGCTTATTTCCCACTGTGGTCCTTTGCAGGGTCGACCCCTGGCATAAACACTCTATGCGGTTGTTTGGAGCCACAACCGCTAGAGGGGGCCACACGATCAGTGTGACTTTCTGTGTGGCTTGCTCCTCGCACTACAGTGCAGGACTTTTACATAAAAATGAGCGTCCTTTACATTTAAGCCCTTGCCACATGGCCGGCCCTAGGATCTTGGTGGCCCTAAACAAGATTTTGTTTGTGGCCCCAAAACACTCCCAGCACAACCACCAAATCACACACAATGCTCATAACTCAATGAACATGAACAAAACAATGTCTATTAAAAATATATTACAATTTGAGAAGTTAAGATACAATTAACAATTACAAAGTATTAAAAATAATAAATAATAAAGTCAATATATTTAAACTATACAAAGCAACAAACTTGCACATAACAAGGTCTATAAAAAAAGACAATGACAAATGAACACCGATAAAACCAAGAATATTTAGCCAAATAAATAGCAATGAAAAATCAATACAAGAATGCAAAGATAGAGAGATATGGAGGCGTATCATCCTCTCATAATAATTCACTTTGTGAGCAGAAAATAAAAAACAACACTGCTCAAGCAGGGGAGAAAGCTGAAGGGAACTCATGTGGTCTCAATGAGCACCTAACGAGGATAAACGCATCATCAATTACCAGACAGGCACGCATCTTGAGGAAACAAAACATATGTCTTATTTATTTATTGGGACCATGTACAGTGTTAAACATAAATGTTACCATTTGATGTACTGTACCAGTTTTAGCTTATAGCTCATTTTCATCTGCAGTCCCTTCAGTAGGTCACAAATAAAACAGAACAATAACAAACAATACAAAGCAAAAAACACACAGGACACATAATACAAAATACAAAGATACACACAATGTCAACTAGAAAATAATAATGTAAACTTGTCAAAGCAAGATTAAGCATTCATGAGAAGACCATGAGATAAAATGTAGAGTCAGTAGTTACAGAACTTTTAGCAGACTTTTTAAATTTGGTTTAATTTGGTACTGATGGAACTGCAGCTCTTCATATCGTCAGATAAGACGTTCCACTGAGTTGTGGCTTTCACAGAGAAAGCTGACTGTCCAAATGCAGTGCGATGAAATGGTACAATCTCGTATAGAGGATATTCTGGAGGATCTAATAGAATTTACTGAGTGAGTGTACACAAAGACACATAGTGGAGGAGGGGTCAAACCATTTAAATTTTATAAACAAGGCTCACATTTGAAAATAATCTAAAAGTCTCAAAACTCAGTAAATTGTATTTCTCCATTACCCTACAGTGATGGAAATGCATTGGCCTCTTGTCCCGAGTTTTTAATTTGTTTGTATATAGGATATCCTATAGGATTTATACAATACAACACTATAGATTATCCTATATGATTTATACAATACAATACTATAGGACATCCTTTAGGATTCATACAATACAATACTATAGGACATCCTATAGGAAATAAAATGAAAATAGATAGAAACAGATCTATCTCTAGATAGAAATAGAGAGAAACTGTAAAACAGTATGTTATCTGACAGATACACTGGATGTTTAGATAATAACGTTCTATTTTATTTTCTTATTTATTTTCTATTTCCTTGGAAAATCACAAAATAGAAAATTGGCTCCAGTTTTTCAAATTTTCCTATTAAATATAAGTTACTTGCAATTTCTCAATAAATTGAACATCTTATAATCAAACAATGAGCACTACTACTCAATTGAATTATAATCTTGGTCTTACAGCTCATTTGAAACATTGATATTATATCAATATCACTATATTTGTGACTATTTTTTAAAGTTTTAAGTCTTCAGTAGAAATGAATGGACTTGGGGCTGAGAGCCACAGACAGGGTGAGGAGGTTGGAAAGTACTGAGAGACAGACTAACTAACACATTGCTGGTTAGTCAGATAAACAATCCTACCTCTTCACGTCCCTCACGTTATACCGTCCCATTTGGTTGTGTTTGTACAGATGGATGAATCCACTGATGAAGACAATTGCAGCCAGAAGAAGGACTAATAGTCCCACTAAAATAATGTACATGTAGCTCTCTGCAGAGGGTTGGGTGAGGGGTTTGGGTAAAGAAAACAGGAACAGATAATGTTATACATCAGACTAATGACAAAACCAAAACCATCTTAAAGAGGAAGTTCATTGATGTCACATGTGTTCAAATTCTCCACTGCTGTGAGAAAGCAATACTGCAGTTGCTCTAACAATCACAACCCTGAAGACTGAAAATGACAAAACTTTAAACTCACCTTTGACATCCACGTTAAACTTCACAGTGACAGTCCCGATGTTGTTGTGGACAGAACAGTTGTACTGCCCCTTGTGCTCCAAAGTTACAGACTCGATAGTGAGAATGACGCCACTGAAGGGGGAACCACTGGCTGATGGGAGCGTCCAGTTGTAGGAGGGGCTGGGGTTTCCCACAGCAGAGCAGTTCAGTTGTAGACGGTCTCCTTTTGTGTCGGTGATCGGATCTGGATGTGATGACCCCTTTAGCTGAGGCTCATCTGTGTGTTGATTGAGGGAGGGACAAATACAAAACATGTCACTACAGAGAAATGGAAGCAATTTTGAACTTTAAACAGAAAAATGCAGATATACACCACAGTACTAACTGGCTGTTTTATGTTACTTTCAGTTTCTGCTACAATATAGGTCTACTATTAGAAGGAAACATTTATTTAAAGGATGGGTTCACAATTTTTCAAGTTTGTCTTAAAACAATAGTCAGGAGCCCAAATTACCATTGAAATAGGTTTTTCTCGCTGTAATCATTCCTCCTGTTCATACTGACCATTAGAAGATCCCTTCATAATGCACTTACAATATAAGTGATGGAGGCCAAAGTCCGCAGCCCTCCTTCTGTGCAAAAATGTATTTAAAAGTTTATCTGAAGCTAATATGAAGCTTCAAATTGGTGAAATCAAGTAGATATCTTTCAACATTACAGTCTTTTTAGTGCCAAAGTCCTTCTTTTTTTTACTTTACATCCAAATGTGGCAGACAAACACTTGATATGACTAACTCAGACTGCTGAAGCCTCATATAAGCTTCAGATAAACTTTTAAATGTATTTTTGCACAAAATGACTGTGGACACACTGTGGATTTTGGCCCCCATCAATATAAGTGTATTATGAATGGCCAGTATGAACAGAAGTCACATTAAAACTTTTACTAGCTGTCTCAGAAATAATATAAATAATGAATATAAATAATATTCATGGTGGTGCTGTAGCTGAGTGAGAGTGAAAAAGAGACATGCATAAAAGCAAAAAGGAAAGTAACTGCATACTGAAAGGCCAAAAAGGAAATGTTAACTTTGTTTTTAAAGTTTTTTAATGTGAATAAAATGACAAACTCGCAAATAAATGGTGGCACTTTGTACATAACACTGACATGCATCCTTGTCTTTCTCTTTTATATTTGATTGTATTGTAAAGTTGTTGACATGATGAATAATAAACCAGTGAATAAATTAAAACAGTGTTAAAACAGTAAAATGTTTAAAGAAAATACTACATAATCTTCTTTATCACTTTCTAAATATGTTAACTTAAAATATTACAGTCGCAAATTAGCCTTAGATACCAGTAATCCATGTAAATTACTTTTCAGATTAAGACTTCCTCTCCCATTAATCATCTCACGACCCCTCAGATATATCTGGTGACCCTTTGGAGGGGCCCGAAACTAGCTCCACCTCCAGCAGCTACAACAGTAACATGCTGCTCTAACACTGATGCTTCAGTATTAATAATCTATAGATGTCATATATAAGAATATATCAGTCAGAGGGACCAAACCACTACTTTTACTGCAATACTTCAACTACATTTTGTTGCTAATACTTCTGTACTTTTACTGAAGAAGGATTTTTCATGCAGGACTTTTACTTGTATTGGAGTATTTTACATGCTGTGTTGGTACTTTTACTCAAGTAAAGGATCTGCAAATAGGCCTCGTGTATATTCAGTGTTTTCATATCACAGCTTTAGTTTATTTGTCCCACTGCTTCACTGTCTACATCCAGTAGTCTGTGTGTTGTTCTGAGATTGTGAGTTCAAGGAGATTTTTTATTTGAGTTAGGTATATGTTTAATACTTCTGTACTTTTACTTAGGTAGGATTTTTCATGCAGGACTTTTACTTGTAATGGAGTATTTTTACATTGCTGTATTGGTACTTTTACTAAAGTAAAGGATCTGAATACTTGTTCCTCCACTGATACTGTGTGTTTGTGTGTGTTGACTGACATGTCATCACCATCAACATCCTGTGTTGGCAAGTTACCAGAGTCCTGTTAAAACTGCAACGTGTTTTTTTTCCACTTATCTGCTGATAACGACGAGACTGAGAAGCACGTACCACCCAGTTCTTAGTGCATTTCTTTAGCGTTTCTAATTTCAATTTCAGACGAATCTTCTGTCGGACTTTGGCCTCAACGATTTTTATTACCAGGACCTCTGTTTACTCACAAGACTAACGGGACATAATGTTTTCTCTCTGTTACGCATTTTTCACTGTTTATTTGTTGAACTCTCTGCACGACTTTCATGTGTCCAGCTGTGGTGAGTCTTTTACATGTGTTTCTCCGTCATAGACAGCGTTTACTGCTCCATGAAATTAATGATATAAAAAATGCTTAAATAGCCTCATAGACCTATTTGAATCTAATACGGGAAGTGGCATTGAGCAATGGATATTCTACGTAGGACAAATATAAAGTAGTTGAAAATAAGTTGAGTAAACTCTGTTACAAGATTAACAGCACTGATTAACTGTGGGTTTGACACTGTATGTGAAATTACTGTTTTATGTACTTTCATAGTTTTCATTATGATTCCTAATTTTATGTTTCATGTTTTTCATCTCGGCATTTCATGTCTGTGTTACAGATGAAAACTGTGCAGATAAATCTGTATTCATTCCATCCAGACTGGTAGTGAAGTTTGGTGACCCAACCTCTGCCACATGCTTGGTTTGTCAGCATACTTGCCCAAACGATTTATATGGTTTGGAAAACTCTGTGGGGGCCCGTACAAAAAAGGGAACCACGATTTTATGGGACGTTGACAGCCTGACTGAATGGGATACATCTCCCATGTGCTATTATACTGATAATAATGATAACCAGTGTTGTAGCACCCTGCCTATAACCGTCTATCGTAAGTAAACTTGCTGTTGAACAAAACATTACTGTAACAATTAAATATATATAATCAAAATAATAAATAAATATGTTGGATAGATTTAGGTTTTTTCATATTGTCAGCTGTAGTTCACCACCTTTATCTTACTGTGTGCGTCTCTCACTACATCTCTCTGTTTGTCTCCCCAGAGCCTCCAAAAAATGTCAGTTTCAGCTTCCTTAATCACTCTGGGTCGATGACTGCGGGTCATCAGTACACACTGCAGTGTCATGTCCAGGAAGTTGCTCCTGTTGGTAACCTCAATGTGATCTTCTACAGAGGACAGACAGAACTGCACAGACTACAGTCCAACAACACAGAAAAGACACCAGTGACTGAGACCTTCACTCTGGATATCACCCCTAGTAAAGAGGATGATGGAGGACAGTACTGGTGTGAAGCCAAGCTAGACCTGGGAGCTGAAGGACCACGGCCTCCTCCAGTGGTGGAGTCAGGAAAACTCACAGCAACAGTCTACTGTGAGTCTGACAACAAAATGGACACACATCTTATTTCTGAGACAGCTAGTAAAAGTTTTAATGTGACAAAAACAAAAGAAACGTTACGTCACAAACAATGACAAAAGACAAAAATGTCTTTTACTTCACTACATTAGAGGGAAACATTTATTTAAAGGACTGGTTCACAATTTTTCCAGTCTGTCTTAAAACAACAGTCAGGTGCCCAAATTTCCATTGAAAGATGTTTTCCTCGCTGTAATCATTCCTTCTGTTCATACTGGCCATTCATAATGCACTTATATTGATGGGGGCCAAAATCCACAGTGTGTTCACAGCAAGCAGCAACCTCCGGGGCTGAAAAATGAAGCCAATGCGGAAGTGCCAAAAACCTGCATTCTATCTAATGGTCATCAGGGGGCGACTCCACTGGCTGCAAAAAGAAGTCCGATTGTATGGAAGTCTATGAGAGAATGACCCTGCTTCTCTCTTGATTTATTACCTCAGTAAACTGTTTCCTGATGAGCTTAATCGCTCAATCGCTAGTTTCAAGTCTTCTTCAATACAGCATGATGTTCATTTTGTAAATTATGGCCCCATTTCGAGTAAAATAGACGATAAAGCAACATATGCTTTAAAGCATGGCTACGTTGTGATTGACAAGTCGCTACCACGGCGACAGCATTGCTTACGTAACGTAACCATGGCATACACGAAAATTAGCATTAGCATTATCACTGTTGACCATAGATTGTTTATGCACTGTGCTAAACAAGCTAGCAGCAAGTGCTATTGTCAGCTCCACCCTCTCGTCCAAATATGGTCATTTCAGGCTCCAAAAATCAAATATGGCGACGGTCAAATCGCTACACTTGAAGCTTCAAAACAGCAGTTGGCAAACCAATGGATGACGTCATAGTGACTACATCCATATTTTATAGTCTATGGATCATAGTCATTTTGTGCAAAAATACATTTAAACATTTATCTGAAGCTTATATGATGCTTCAGCAGTCTGAGTTAGTCATATCAAGTGGATATCTGCCACATTTACAGTCTTTTTAGCATCAGATTCCCTCTTTGTGTTTCCTCAGACAGTGTTTCCCTGTTGAGCTGCAGTGGTAGTAAAGTAACAAAAAGAGGGACTTTGGCACTAAAAAGACTGTAACGTTGAAAGATATCTACTTGATTTGAGTCATTCGGATGGCTTGAAGCTTCATATTAGTTTCAGATGAACTTTTAAATACATTTTTGCACAGAAGGAGGACTGTGGATTTTGGCCTCCATCACTTACATTGTAAGTGCATTATGAAGGGATCTTCTAATGGTCAGTATGAACAGGAGGAATGATTACAGCAAGAAAAACCTATTTCAATGCTCATTTGGGCTCCTGACTATTGATTTAAGACAAACTTGAAAAGGTGTGACCCATCCTTTAAATAAATGTTTTCTTCTAATAGTAGACCTATATTGTAGCAGAAACTGAAAGTAATATAAAACAACCAGTTAGTACTGTGGTGTATATCTGCATTAATCTGTTTAAAGTTCAACATTGTGTCCATTTGTCTGTAATGACATGTTTTGTATCTTCCCTCCCTCAATTAACACACAGATGAGCCTCAGCTTAAGGGGTCATCACATCCAGATATGATCACCATCACAGAAGGAGACCGTCTACAACTGAACTGCTCTGCTGTGGGAAACCCCAGCCCCTCCTACAACTGGACGCTCCCATCAGCCAGTGGTTCACCCCACAGTGGTGACATTCTCACTATCGAGTCTGTAACTTTGGAGCACAAGGGGCAGTACAACTGTTCTGTCCACAACAACATCGGGACTGTCACTGTGAAGTTTAACGTGGATGTCAAAGGCGAGTTTAAAGTTTTGTCATTTTCAGTCTTCAGGGTTGTGATTGTTAGAGCAACTGCAGTATTGCTTTCTCACAGCAGTGGAAAATTTCAACACATGTGACATCAATGAACTTCCTCTTTAAGATGGTTTTGGCTTTGTCATTAGTTTGATGTATAACATTATCTGTTCCTGTTTTCTTTACCCAAACCTCACCCAACCCTCTGCAGAGAACTACATGTACATTATTTTAGCCGTGAGACTATCAGTCATTGCTCTGGCAGCAATTGTCATCGTCAGTGTATACCATCTGTACAAACACAACTAAAAGGAATGGTACAACCTGAGGGACGTTTTCCATCTTTGCTCTCAACATGGTACTGTGCCTACTGAAGAGTTAATTTGTGGGTGAAGCATCACATGTATATGGACAACCTGAAACTGTTATGTCATGAGCTGCAGTTAGCTGTAAAGCACTGATGTACTTATCCTAACCCAAACTACTGTAGAAATCACCAGAAGTCTCTATATCTCATGTTTAACACATACTTGCTGTACATATGGTTAAACTCAGGTTTAAGCCGACACATTGAAATGTTGCTCTGTTTAAAGGTTCTGTATGTAGGAATCCGAAATATCTTCTCTTTAGTGACATCTGTGGCCGTTAAATGAAGTGCAGTCAACAACCTGGTGCTCACACTCATGTGCTCGTGGCATGAGACTGTTGTAAGTGATCTCTTTTTCCGTGCTTACACTTCTCATATTTACATAAAAGATTTCTAATGTTGTGTTTTGGACCATGTTTCATCAAAGCATCTCTCATCATCAGTCGCCCCCCCAACACAAATATGCGTTAATTAACCACCTGAACCTGACCCAACCCGCAAACCGCCAACTCTCTTTTTACCAACCTTTTTACAAAACACCAGTAAGCTCAGTGAGCTGTTGTTGGTGCGCTTATTACGACCTGTGGACTACCAACTGGAAAACAAAAGGGGTAAGCTAATGTTTTTGCTTTGTGTGCTCGGGAGTGGGCGACTTGTCATTGCGGGGGTGTTTTGTTGTGAAATGTGTAGTGGTTGATAGATGCAGCTAGTCGTCTCATTAGCTGGAGAGCTAATATCTGCAGGGTGTTTCTAGTTGCATAGCACCATTTTTGTTGTGTCGGCCGTTGCAGGTCGTTTGTTGACATTAGCGGGAGAGAGGCAAGGCACTCAGGAGCGCGAAAAAACGTCACTTCCATTGGATTTTTGCAGGAAATCCAGCCCGAGTCCTTCACATAGAAATCAGTTCACAGGCTGTTACAGACAACAGAGAAAGTTGGGAAAGGTCTCATTTTTTACGTTACATTACTACTTGTTTACTAATTGGCAATAGGAAATGATTAATACATGTAAATTGCCTGACAATTCTACATATAGAACCTTTAAGTAGAGAAATCTATTGCTTATTTTAAAAAAATGTATATTGTTCACCATATATAGTGTTATCGGGACAAGTGCTCCATTAAGTGTGATATAAATGTAATATTTCATCATTATATGGGTCACATTTTATTTTATAATAATTATAAATTATTAATAATTTTATAATTTATTTTCATAAAAATTTTATAAGTCTGTCTCTCAGTACTTTCCAACCTCCTCACCCTGTTTGTGGCTCTCAGTGTCAAGTCCATTCATTTCTACTGAAGACTTAAAACTTTAAAAAATAGTCACAAATATAGTGATATTGATATAATATCAATGTTTCAAATGAGCTGTAAGACCAAGATTATAATTCAATTGAGTAGTAGTGCTCCTTGTTTGATTATAAGATGTTCAATTTATTGAGAAATTGCAAGTAGCTTATATTTAAATTTGAAAAACTGGAGCTGATTTTCTATTTTGTGATTTTCCAAGTGAAATAGAAAATAAATAAGAAAATAAAATAGACCATTATTATCTAAACATCCAGTGTATCTGTCGGATAACATACTGTTTTACTGTTTCTGCAGTTTTCATTTTGTTTCCTAAAGGATATCCTATAGTATTGTATTGTATAAATCCTATAGGATATCCTATAATATTGTATTGTATAAATCTTATAGGATGTCCTATACTATTGTATTGTATAAATCCTATAGGATATCCTATAGTATTGTATTGTATAAATCTTATAGGATGTCCTATACCATTGTATTGTATAAATCCTATATGATGTCCTATAGTATTGTATTGTATAAATCTTATAGGATGTCCTATAGTATTGTATTGTATAAATCTTATAGGATGTCCTATACTATTGTATTGTATAAATCCTATAGGATATCCTATAGTATTGTATTGTATAAATCCTATAGGATATCCTATAGTATTGTATTGTATAAATCTTATAAGATGTCCTATACTATTGTATTGTATAAATTCTATATGATGTCCTATAGTATTGTATTGTATAAATCTTATAGGATGTCCTATAGTATTGTATTGTATAAATCCTATAGGATATCCTATAATATTGTATTGTATAAATCTTATAGGATATCCTATAATATTGTATTGTATAAATCTTATAGGATGTCCTATAGTATTGTATTGTATAAATCTTATAGGATGTCCTATACTATTGTATTGTATAAATCCTATAGGATATCCTATAGTATTGTATTGTATAAATCCTATAGGATATCCTATAGTATTGTATTGTATAAATCTTATAGGATGTCCTATACCATTGTATTGTATAAATCCTATATGATGTCCTATAGTATTGTATTGTATAAATCTTATAGGATGTCCTATACTATTGTATTGTATAAATCCTATAGGATATCCTATAGTATTTGTGCATTTGGACAGTCAGCTTTCTCTGTGAAAGCCACAACTCAGTGGAACGTCCTATCTGACGATATGAAGAGCTGCAGTTCCATCAGTACCAAATTAAACCAAATTTAAAAAGTCTGCTAAAAGCTCTGTAACTACTGACTCTACATTTTATCTCATGGTCTTCTCATGAATGCTTAATCTTGCTTTTAATTCAACAAGTTTACATTATTATTTTCTAGTTCACATTGTGTGTATCTTTGTATTTTGTATTATGTGTCCTGTGTGTTTTTTGCTTTGTATTGTTTGTTATTGTTCTGTTTTATTTGTGACCTACTGAAGGGACTGCAGATGAAAATGAGCTATAAGCTAAAACTGGTACAGTACATCAAATGGTATATTTATGTTTAACACTGTACATGGTCCCAATAAATAAATAAGACATGTTTTGTTTCCTCAAGATGCGTGGCTGTCTGGTGCTCATTGAGACCACATGAGTTCCCTTCAGCTTTCTCCCCTGCTTGAGCAGTGTTGTTTTTTATTTTCTGCTCACAAAGTGAATTATTATGAGAGGATGATACGCCTCCATATCTCTCTATCTTTGCATTCTTATATTGATTTTTCATTGCTATTTATTTGGCTAAATATTTTTGGTTTTATTGGTGTTCATTTGTCATTGTCTTTTTTTATAGACCTTGTTATGTGCAAGTTTGCTGCTTTGTATAGTTTAAATATATTGACTTTATTATTTATTATTTTTAATACTTTGTAATTGTTAATTGTATCGTAACTTCTCAAATTTTAATATATTTTTAATAGACTTTGTTTTGTTCGTGATCATTGAGTTATGAGCATTGTGTGTGATTTGGTGGTTGTGCTGGGAGTGTTGTGGGGCCACAAACAAGGCCCTGGTCCCTTGGTAAGATGCTCTGAAACCAGTGTAGTGACAGGTTAAGAATTGCAAACAAGAGACAACAAGATGTTATAAAAACAGCAAAATCAACAAGATTCTCAAGACGGTGTTCGAGCTATGCAGAGAAACAGGAAACAGCAAAACATTAATGTTTGTAATATATCACATTTCTGTCCTCTGCCCTGCAGGCTCTAAAAAGGGGTAAGAAGTCATCATGCAGCTTTGAGGCCACATCTTTTGGTTCTGTACAAGTTTTTGTAATTCATTTTTATTATTATATTATATTATTATTTTATTATATTCTTTTTCAATAAATACAAAACATAATGAAACACAAGACCACCATATTACAGTAAATCAGTGAAAAATAAGTAACAGAACAAAACAAATCTGGCCAAATAGAGTTAGCTACAAGTACAGTAAAAAAACAGTAAACTATGGAAACAAAAATAAGAAATAAGGGGGCTTCATGTATCAATAAATACCACATAAATGAGGTAACACATTTTCCCCAAAAAAACAAAGATTTGACCAAACTTCATAAAACATCACTTGGTAATTATTCTGTACAGGTTTTTGATCATTTCAAGTATGTAAGATTAGATTATAATAATAGAAAGGACAGAAAGTTTCCAGTCTTCAGCTCTGAGTCTCTGTTGTGCTGCTGCAGACTTCCGTGGCGTGGTGCGTTTCGGGGTGGTGACCAACAGACAGGTGGCAGAGGCCATCTCACTTAAAGAAGATGGAACCGTTTACCTCCACAGAAGATTTAACTCCTCTTTGGTAAGATGTCATCAGGTCCTCTTTTCCAACAAGACCTTTTTCAGTCCTTTTTCACAGAAGACATTTTGACTCATCATAGCAGGAAAAACACAGATGTTTTATAATAACATTAACTATGTCTCTGTTCTTTTCAAACGTCCCAGTCAGCTGACATGAGCAGTACCAGGACCCTCAAAATGAAGAAGATCAATTCATTTTAGCCATCATTAGATTTAGATTTAAATCATCAAAAGTTCTCTGTTACTTATTGAGGAGCTTTTGTGTACAGTGATCGATGTTTTCATTAATGTGTTTCTAGGCTTTTTGTTTTTCCCAGCACCTGTAAGCATGCTAAAATTTGTCTTTACCAATATAATTAATAATTAAAGGTAATCTATATGATAATATTTTATGTTACCACCAAACTTATATGTATTTACACAACATTCCCCGATCACCGTTAAAGATCTTACCTCCTGATTTGGTCTTTATCATTAAGAAACAGAATATTTGGATGCTCGCCTAAACAGCAATGTCATAACTGTTCATCACTTCTTCACTTCAGAACATTTTAATATGAATCTGGCAGGAATTTTCTATTCTCACTGCATGTCTGTGTGTATCCTGTTAGAGAGGCCTTCATCAGGAACTTCAGCGCTCCGTACAGCCTCTTGCAGAGACATTTGGTGGGAGAGGAGGACAAGAAAGGGGGCGGAGGGGAAGCCAAACGTCCAGACCAACACCTCCTGTGTTTTATGGTTGATGTCCATTAGTTCAACTGTTCAAACGCTCACATCACTTAAATAACCCATCCAGATTTCTTGCGTTGTCTCTTGAAGACCCTTTCTTCAGATAAACTTCCTTTTCCCCTTCACAGGTATCACATTTATAGACTAGACTCATGTAAAACATGTCTGGTCCTTTACCAGGTGGAAATTTACAACATATATTAATAATGTAATGATTAATGATTGTTTACTTCTTTTTCTCTTCTATCCACAGAGATAAATACTTTTATCTTGAATTAAATACATATTTAGAGAATTGCAGAAATTCATGTCATTTGTGAATTAATTTGAGGTTTGTGTTGGGATTATATATGACCAGCAGTTAGGTTGAAGGAGAGTAAGTTCATTGTCCAGTGTGTGTTATTTATTGTCACAGATAGTCCTGGCCTCATCAAATGTCTGGATAAAGGACATTTAGAAGACAGATTTGACTTCTGCTCCCTAATAATTGACGGAGACTTGCATAAACAGTTTATGTGTGTTAAATCAGTGCTACAGTTGCAGTGCTGTTGTTGTTCAGAGGTTCACCACTGGAGGGTGCAGTCTGTATACTAGAACCCAGGAATAACCCTGGAATACCATGTTGAAAAATACTGAAAAAAATTAGCATTTTCTGCAACTTCTTAGCGGCCACAGAAATGTCTGCAGTTTGCTTGTTTTGTCTGAATAACAGTCCAAAACCTTGAGATGTTCAATTCACTGTCATATAAGAAAAACAGCAAATTGTCACATATGAGAAGCTGGAATCAGAATATGGCGGGCACTTTTGCCCGAAGATGAAAAATGACTGAAACATGGATGTATAAAGAGAACCGGATACAGCGTCGGAGGCGGACCCCCGCTCATTCTTATGAAAGTTGCTCAGTGGTGCATGAAGCCAAAAAACATCGACTTCCCGGTATGAAAGTACCCGGATCTTCCGCATTGTGCGGCCCATAGAGCATGCGCACTAGTGACTTTCGCTGGCTGAGTCGGCTACTTCCGGTTTAGCCCTCCGACTTATTTGAATTGGGATAAAACAATTCAATCGTGTGGCTCTTCTAGGCTTTTGAAATGTGATCGGACCGAACGGATCAAATTCTGATACTGAGACGAGTCATTTCGTGGGGGTTGTGACGCTCAGAAAAAATTATCCGCTGATTTACAGACGTCTCTTTCACAATTTAAGTCTATGGGAAAAAGTGTTTTTGGGCCAGTGTGCATCACGTGACGTAATTACACGGTTTGGCCGCTATGTCAAATTGGCTTCAAAGCCTGGCGCTCTTCCTGTATCCAGTTCTCTTTATACATCCGTGGACTGAAACGGTTATCAAAATAGTTGCCTATTAAATTTCTGTCAATCGACTAATCGATCAATCGTTGCAGCTCTAATATGTTGCCTCCCTATGGCCCTTAGACTGAATGTTTTTCTCCTTTAAGACACTTGTTAATTTTTATAAACTATAAATATGACTGACTCATAGGTTTTACCTGTTAGGAGTCTCAAGTGGAAGTTGTGACATGCAACTATTTCATTACTCATCATACATCATATTTATTTATAAGAAAGATGAACATTAATCATCAGTTTATTTCCCACTGTGGTCCTTTGCAGGGTCGACCCCTGGCATAAACACTCTATGCGGTTGTTTGGAGCCACAACCACTAGGGGGGGCCACACGATCAGTGTGACTTTCTGTGTGGCTCGCTCCTCACACTACAGTGCAGGACTTTTACATAAAAATGAGCGTCCTTTACATTTAAGCCCTTGCCACATGGCCGGCCCTAGGATCTTGGTGGCCCTAAACAAGATTTTGTTTGTGGCCCCACAACACTCCCAGCACAACCACCAAATCACACACAATGCTCATAACTCAATGAACATGAACAAAACAATGTCTATTAAAAATATATTAAAATTTGAGAAGTTAAGATACAATTAACAATTACAAAGTATTAAAAATAATAAATAATAAAGTCAATATATTTAAACTATACAAAGCAACAAACTTGTACATAACAAGGTCTATAAAAAAAGACAATGACAAATGAACACCAATAAAACCAAAAATATTTAGCCAAATAAATAGCAATGAAAAATCAATATAAGAGTGCAAAGACAGAGAGATATGGAGGCGTGTCATCCTCTCATAATAATTCAATTTGTGAGCAGAAAATAAAAAACAACACTGCTCAAGCAGGGGAGAAAGCTGAAGGGAACTCATGTGGTCTCAATGAGCACCTGACGAGGAAAAATCACCAGACAGACACGCATCTTGAGGAAACAAAACGTATGTCTTATTTATTTATTGGGACCATATACAGTGTTAAACATAAATATACCATTTCATGTACTGTACCAGTTTTAGCTTATAGCTCATTTTCATCTGCAGTCCCTTCAGTAGGTCACAAATAAAACAGAACAATAACAAACAATACAAAGAAAAAAACACACAGGACACATAATACAAAATACAAAGATACACACATTGTCAACTAGAAAATAATAATGTAAGCTTGTCGAATTAAAAGCAAGATTAAGCATTCATGAGAAGACCATGAGATAAAATGTAGAGTCAGTAGTTACAGAGCTTTTAGCAGACTTTTTAAATTTGGTTTAATTTGGTACTGATGGAACTGCAGCTCTTCATATCGTCAGATAGGACGTTCCACTGAGTTGTGGCTTTCACAGAGAAAGCTGACTGACCAAATGCAGTGCGTTGAAATGGTACAATCTCGTATAGAGGATATTCTGGAGGATCTAATAGAATTTACTGAGTGAGTGTACACAAAGTCACATAGTGGAGGAGGGGTCAAACCATTTCAATTTTATAAACAAGGCACACATTTGAAAATAATCTAAAAGTCTCAAAGCTCAGTAAATTGTATTTCTCCATTACCCTACAGTGATGGAAATGCATTGGCCTCTTGTCCAGAGTTTTTAATTTGTTTGTATATAGGATATCCTATAGGATTTATACAATACAATACTATAGGATATCCTATAAGATTTATACAATACAATACTATAGGATATCCTTTAGGAAACAAAATGAAAATAGATAGAAACAGATCTATCTCTAGATAGAAATAGAGAGAAACAGTAAAACAGTATGTTATCCGACAGATACACTGGATGTTTAGATAATAACGTTCTATTTTATTTTCTCATTTATTTTCTATTTCCCTTGGAAAATCACAAAATAGAAAATTCCCTCCAGTTTTTCAAATTTTCCTATTTAAATATAAGCTACTTGCAATTTCTCAATAAGTTGAACATCTTATAATCAAACAATGAGCACTACTACTCAATTGAATTATAATCTTGGTCTTACAGCTCATTTGAAACATTGATATTATATCAATATCACTATAATTGTGACTAATTTTTAAGGTTTTAAGTCTTCAGTAGAAATGAATGGACTTGGGGCTGAGAGCCACAGACAGGGTGAGGAGGTTGGAAAGTACTGAGAGACAGACTAACTAACACATTGCTGGTTAGTCAGATAAACAATCCTACCTCTTCACGTCCCTCACGTTGTACCGCCCCATTTGGTTGTGTTTGTACAGATGGATGAATCCACTGATGAAGACAATTGCTGCCAGAGCAATGACTGATACTACCACTAAAATAATGTACATGTCGTTCTCTGCAGAGGGTTGGGTGAGGGGTTTGGGTAAAGAAAACAGGAACAGATAATGTTATATATCAGACTAATGACAAAACCACACAATCTTAAAGAGAAACTTCATTGACGTCACATGTGTTCAATTTTTCCACTGCTGTGAGAAAGCAATACTGCAGTTGCTCTAACAATCACAACCCTGAAGACTGAAAATGACAAAACTTTAAACTCACCTTTGACATCCACGTTAAACTTCACAGTGACAGTCCCGATGTTGTTGTGGACAGAACAGATGTACTGCCCCTTGTGCTCCAAAGTTACAGACTCGATAGTGAGAATGTCGCCACTGAAGGGGGAACCAGTGGCTGATGGGAGCGTCCAGTTGTAGGAGGGGCTGGGGTTTCCCACAGCAGAGCAGTCCAGTTGTAGACGGTCTCCTTCTGTGACGGTGATCGGATCTAGATGTGATGACCCCTTTAGCTGAGGCTCATCTGTGTGTTGATTGAGGGAGGGAAGAATACAAAACATGTCACTACAGAGAAATGGAAACAATTTTGAACTTTAAAAAGATTAATGCAGATATACACCACAGTACTAACTGGTTGTTTTATGTTACTTTTAGTTTCTGCTACAATATAGGTCTACTATTAGAGGGAAACATTTATTTAAAGGACAGGGTCACAATTTTTCAAGCCAAAATCCACAGTCCTCCGTCTGTGCAAAAACGTACTTAAAAGTTTATCTGAAGCTAATATGAAGCTTCAAATTAGTGAAATCAAGTAGATATCTTTCGGTGTTACAGTCTTTTTAGTGCCAAAGTCCCTCTTTTTGTTACTTTACTACCACTGCAACTCAACAGGGAAACACTGTCTGAGGAAACATAAAGAGGGAATCTGATGCTAAAAAGACTGTAAATGTGGCAGACATCCACTTGATATGACTAACTCAGATTGCTGAAGCCTCGTATAAGCTTCAGATAAACTTTTAAATGTATTTTTGCACAAAATGACTGTGGACACACTGTGGATTTTGGCCCCCATCAATATAAGTGCATTATGAATGGCCAGTATGAACAGAAGTCACATTAAAACTTTTACTAGCTGTCTCAGAAATATGATGTGTGTCCATTTTGTTGTCAGACTCACAGTAGACTGTTGCTGAGAGTTTTCCTGACTCCACCACTGGAGGAGGCTGTGGTCCTTCAGGTCCCAGGTCTAGCTTGGCTTCACACCAGTACTGTCCTCCATCATCTTCTTTACTAGGGGTGATATCCAGAGTGAAGGTCTGGTGTATTTTCTGTGTTGTTGGACTGTAGTCTGCCCAGTTCTGTCTGTCCTCTGTAGAAGATCACGTTGAGGTTACCAACAGGAGCAACTTCCTGGACGTGACACTGCAGTGTGTACGGATGACCCGCAGTCATCGGCCCAGAGTGATTTAGGAAGCTGAAACTGACATTTTTTGGAGGCTCTGGGGAGACAAACAGAGAGATGTAGTGAGAGACGCACACAGTAAGATAAAGGTGGTGAAATACAGCTGACAATATGAAAAAAACCTAAATCTATACAACATATTTATTTCTTATTTTGATTATATATATTTAATTGTTACAGTAATGTTTTTTTCAACAGCAAGTTTACTTACGATAGATGGTTACAGGCAGGGTGCAACGACACTGGTTATCATCATTATCAGTATAATAGCACATGAGAGATGTATCCCATTCAGTCAGGCTGTCAACCTCCCATAAAATCGTGGTTCCATTTTTTGTAATGTTCCCCACAGACCTTTCCAAATTATATAAATCCTTTGGGCAAGTATGCTGACAAGTCAAGCACGTGGCAGAGGTTGGGTCACCAAACTTCACTACCAGTCTGGATGGAGTGAATACAGGTTTATCTGCACAGTTTTCATCTGTAACACAGACATGAAATGCCAAGATGACAAACATGAAACATAAAATTAGGAATCACGATGAAAACTATGAAAGTACATAAAACAGTCATTTCACATACAATGTCATTCAATAAACTGACAGTCAGTCAGTGCTGTTTATCTTGTAACACGATTTTATGGGAGGTTGACAGCCTGACTGAATGGGATACATCTCCCATGTGCTATTATACTGATAATGATGATAACCAGTGTTGTAGCACCCTGCCTGTAACCATCTATCGTAAGTAAACTTGCTGTTGAACAAAACATTACTGTAACAATTTAATATATATAATCAAAATAAGAAATAAATATGTTGGATATAGATAGAAATTTCCATTGAAAGATGTTTTCCTCGCTGTAATCATTCCTTCTGTTCACACTGGCCATTCATAATTCACACACTGAGCTTTATGACTGCGTGTTAAACGACAGAAAGTACCGCCCTAACCCAGTAGTAGTCCTATTTTCATATATTCCTGGTGCTGCTGTAGCTGAGTGAGAGTGAAAAAGAGACATGCATAAAAGCAAAAAGGAAAGTAACTGCATACTGAAAGGCCAAAAAGGAAATGTTAACTTTGTTTTTAAAGTTTTTTAATGTGAATAAAATGACAAACTCGCAAAAAAATGGTGGCACTTTGTACATAACACTGACATGCATCCTTGTCTTTCTCTTTTATATTTGATTGTATTGTAAAGTTGTTGACATGATGAATAATAAACCAGTAAATAAATTAAAACAGTGTTAAAACAGTAAAATGTTTAAAGAAAATACTACATAATCTATCACTTTCTAAATATGTTAACTTAAAATATTACAGTCACAAATTAGCCTTAGATACCAGTAAGCCATTCAAATTACTTTTCAGATTAAGACTCCCTCTCCCATTAATCATTACGACCCCTCAGATATATCTGGTGACCCTTTGGAGGGGCCCGACCCCTAGGTTAGGAACCACTGGACTAAACTATCTAACTGTATATAAAGTAGTTGAAACTAGCTCCACCTCCAGCAGCTACAACAGTAACATGCTGCTCTAACACTGATGCTTCAGTATTAATAATCTAATGATGTCATATATAATAATTAGAGGGACCAAAACCACTACTTTTACTGCAATACTTCAACTACATTTTGCTGCTAATACCTCTGTACTTTTACTGAAGTAGAATTTTGCATGCAGGACTTTTACTTGTAATGGAGTATTTTTACATTGTTGTATTGGTACTTTTACTAAAGTAAAGGATCTGAATACTTGTTCCTCCACTGATACTGTGTGTGTGTGTTGACTGACATTTCAACACCATCAACATCCTGTGTTAGCAAGTTACCAGAGATCTGTTAAATCCGCAACCAGTTTTTTCCACTTATCTGATGAGAACGGCGAGACTGAGAAGCACGTACCATCCGGTTCATAGCGCCTTTCTTAAGCGTTTCTAATTTCAATTTCAGACGAATCTTCTGTCGGACTTTGGCCTCAACGATTTTTATTACCAGTACCTCTGTTTACTCTCAAGACTAACGGGACATAATGTTTTCTCTCTGTTACGCATTTCTCGCTGTTTCTTTGCTGAACTCTCTGCACGACTTTCATGTGTCCAGCTGTGGTGAGTCTTCTACATGTGTTTCTCCGTCATAGAGAGCGTTTACTGCTCCATGTAGACGAAATTAATGATATAAAAAATGCTTAAATAGCCTCACAGACCTATTTGAATCTAATACAGGAAGTGGCATTGAGCAATGGATATTCTATGTAGGACAAATATAAAGTAGTTGAAAATAAGTTAAGTAAACTCTGTTCTGTCTGTCCTTCTACAGAGGACAGACAGAACTGGGCCAGCAAAAGGTCAAGGGTAACCTGGAGAAGAAACCAGTGACTGAGACCTTCACTCTGGATATCACCCCTAGTAAAGAAGATGATGGAGAACAGTACTGGTGTGAAGCCAAGCTAGACCTGGGAGCTGAAGGACCACAGACTCCTCCAGTGGTGGAGTCAGGAAAACTCTCAGCAACAGTCTACTGTGAGTCTGACAACAAAATGGACACACATCTTATTTCTGAGACAGCTAGTAAAAGTTTTAATGTGACTTCTGTTCATACTGGCCATTCATAATGCACTTATATTGATGGGGGCCAAAATCCACAGTGTGTTCACAGTCATTTTGTGCAAAAATACATTTAAAAGTTTTTCTGAAGTTTATACGAGGCTTCAGCAGTCTGAGTTAGTCATATCAAGTGGATATCTGCCACATTTACAGTCTTTTTAGCATCAAATTCCCTCTTTGTGTTTCCTCCGACAGTGTTTCCCTGTTGAGCTGCAGTGGTAGTAAAGTAACAAAAAGAAGGACTTTGGCACTAAAAAGACTGAAACACTGAAAGATATCTACTTGATTTGACTAATTTGGATGCTGAAGCTTCATATTAGGGCGGCTGTGGCTCAGGAGGTAGAGCGGGTCGTCCACTGATCGGCAGTTCGATTCCCGGCTCCTCCAGTCCACATGCTGATGTGTCCTTGGGCAAGACACTTAACCCCAAACTGCGCCTGATGGCTGTGCCATCAGTGTATGAATGTGTGTGAATGGGTGAATGTGATTTGTAGTGTAAAAGTGCTTTGAGGGGTTGGAAGACTAGAAAGGCGCTATACAAGTACAGTCCATTTACCAACTTCAGATAAACTTTTAAATACATTTTTGCACAGAAGGAGGACTGTGGATTTTGGCCTCCATCACTTACATTGTAAGTGCATTATGAAGGGATCTTCTAATGGTCAGTATGAACAGGAGGAATGATTACAGCAAGAAAAACCTATTTCAATGCTCATTTGGGCTCCTGACTATTGTGTCTAACTATGACCCGTCCTTTAAATAAATGTTTCCTTCTAATAGTAGGCCTATATTGTAGCAGAAACTGAAAGTAACATAAAACAACCAGTTAGTACTGTGGTGTATATCTGCATTAATCTGTTTAAAGTTCAACATTGTTTCCATTTCTCTGTAGTGACATGTTTTGTATCTTCCCTCCCTCAATCAACACACAGATGAGCCTCAGCTAAAGGGGTCATCACATCTAGATCCGATCACCGTCACAGAAGGAGACCGTCTACAACTGGACTGCTCTGCTGTGGGAAACCCCAGCCCCTCCTACAACTGGACGCTCCCATCAGCCACTGGTTCCCCCTTCAGTGGCGACATTCTCACTATCGAGTCTGTAACTTTGGAGCACAAGGGGCAATACAACTGTTCTGTCCACAACAACATCGGGACTGTCACTGTGAAGTTTAACGTGGATGTCAACGGTGAGTTTAAAGTTTTGTCATTTTCAGTCTTCAGGGTTGTGATTGTTAGAGCAACTGCAGTATTGCTTTCTCACAGCAGTGGAGAATTTGATGTGACATCAATGAACTTCCTCTTTAAGATGGTTTTGGCTTTGTCATTAGTCTGATGTATAACATTATCTGTACCTGTTTTCTTTACCCAAACCCCTCACCCAACCCTCTGCAGAGAGCTACATGTACATTATTTTAGTGGTACTATTAGTCCTTCTTCTGGCAGCAATTGTCTTCGTCAGTATATACGTCCATCTGTACAAACACAACCGAAAGGGACGGTACAACCTGAAGGACGTTTTCCATCTTCGCTCTCAACTCATTGCTGTGCCCACTGAAGAGTTAATTTGTGGGTGAAGCATCACATGTGTGTGGACAACCTGAAACTGTTGATATGTCATAAGCTGCAGTTAGCTGTAAAGCACAGATGTATTTATCCTAACCCAAATACTGTAGAAATCAGCAGAAGTCTCTATATCTGAGGTTTAACACATACATGCTGCACATACGGTTAAACTCAGGTTTAAGCTGAAAGATTGAAATGTTGCTCTGTTTAAGGAGAGATATCTATTGCTATCTATCTATATTTTTCTTGTTGTTAACAAATCATGAAAACACTAAAACGACCAATGTGTTAGTTAGTCTGTCTCTCAGGACTTTCTGACCTCCTCACACTGTCTGTGGCTCTCAGTCCATTCATTTCTACTGAAGACTTAAAACTTTAAAAATGAGTCACAAATATAGTTTCATTTTTAAAAGGGGCTCAGCAATTTCCTACAGCAGCTGGGCACTGTAGTTTTCAGTAAAAGTTACTCAAACAAAACTAAATCATGCATTTATTGGGGACTATTTTCAACCGCAGATTAATGCATATTTGGTGCACTAGTGTATGTGCAGCAGCAGGACAGTGTGTGTGTGTGGGATTGATTCAAAATAAACTACAGTGCCTGAACAGTCATTACAGCTGGTGTGATAGTGTGTCTCACTGTTTTTAATAATTTTTAGAAAACAATGGAGTTCCACGGAGGACGAAGCTCTATCTGGCTAGTCTTTTCATGAGAGTTGTTGATGGTAAAAAAAAATGATTAAGTATCACTAGCCTTATCCTTCAACTGTTGCACAACCATAAGTCTGGTGCATGCAGAGAGGAAGTCTGTAAATAAAGTGATGCAAAACCACACCCTTCCTAAAAAAAAAAAAAAAGAGGCATGTGTAAAAGCAGAAACGAAAGTAATGAACTGCATACTGGAAGCCCAGTAAGGAAATGTAAGCTTTGTTTTTTTAAGTTTTTTAATGTGAATAAAATGACAAAACTCACAAATAAATGGTGGCACTTTGTACATAACACTGACATTCATCCTTGTCTTTCTCTTTTATATTTGATTGTATTGTAAAGTTGTTGACATGATAATAATAAACCAGTAAATAAATTAAAACAGTGTTAAAACAGTAAAATGTTTAAAGAAAATACTACATAATCTTCTTTATCACTTTCTAAATATGTTAACTTAAAATATTACAGTCACAAATTAGCCTTAGATACCAGTAATCCATGCAAATTACTTTTCAGATTAAGACTTCCTCTCCCATTGTTCATCTCACGGCCCCTCAGATATATCTGGTGACCCTTTGGAGGGGCCCAACCCCTAGATTGGGAACCACTGGACTAAACTAGCTAACTGTATATAAAGTAGTTGAAACTAGCTCCACCTCCAGCAGCTACAACAGTAACATGCTGCTCTAACACTGATGCTTCAGTATTAATAATCTAATGATGTCATATATAACAATATATCAGTCAGAGGGACCAAACCACTACTTTTACTGCAATACTTCAACTACATTTTGCTGCTAATACTTCTGTACCTTTACTGAAGTAGGATTTTTCATGCAGGACTTTTACTTGTTATGGAGTATTTTTACATTGTTGTATTGGTACTTTTACTAAAGTAAAGGATCTGAATATTTGTTCCTCCACTGATACTGTGTGTGTGTTGACTGACATTTCAACACCATCAACTTCCTGTGTTGGCAAGTTACCAGATTTCTGTTAAAACCACAACGAGTTTTCTTCCACTTATCTGATGAGAACGGCGAGACTGAGAAGCACGTACCATCCTGTTCATAGCGCCTTTCTTAAGCGTTTCTAATTTCAATTTCAGACGAATCTTCTGTCGGACTTTGGCCTCAACGATTTTTATTACCAGGACCTCTGTTTACTCTCAAGACTAACGGGACATAATGTTTTCTCTCTGTTACGCATTTCTCGCTGTTTCTTTGCTGAACTCTCTGCACGACTTTCATGTGTCCAGCTGTGGTGAGTCTTCTACATGTGTTTCTCCGTCATAGAGAGCGTTTACTGCTCCATGTAGACGAAATTAATGATGTAAAACATGCTTAAATAGCCTCACAGACCTATTTGAATCTAATACGGGAAGTGGCATTGAGCAATGGATATTCTATGTAGGACAAATATAAAGCAGTTGAAAATAAGTTGAGTAAACTCTGTTATAAGATTAACAGCACTGATTAACTGTGGGTTTGACACTGTATGTGAAATTACTGTTTTATGTACTTTCATAGTTCATTGTGATTTCTAATTTTATGTTTCATGTTTTTCATCTCGGCATTTCATGTCTGTGTTACAGATGAAAACTGTGCAGATAAACCTGTATTCACTCCATCCAGACTGGTAGTAAAGTTTGGTGACCCAACCTCTGCCACATGCTTGGTTTGTCAGCATACTTGCCCAAACGATTTATATGGTTTGGAAAAGTCTGTGGGGAACGCTACAATAAATGGAACCACAATTTCATGGGACGTTGACAGCGTGACTGAATGGGATACATCTCTCATGTGCTATTATACTGATAATAATGATAACCAGTGTTGTAGCACCCTGCCTATAACCGTCTATCGTAAGTAAACTTGCTGTTGAACAAAAAACACTACTGTAACAATTAAATATATATAATCAAAATAAGAAATAAATATGTTGGATAGATTTAGGTTTTTTCATATTGTCAGCTGTATTTCACCACCTTTATCTTACTGTGTGCGTCTCTCACTACATCTCTCTGTTTGTCTCCCCAGAGCCTCCAAAAAATGTCAGTTTCAGCTTCCTAAATCACTCTGGGCCGATGACTGCGGGTCATCCGTACACACTGCAGTGTCACGTCCAGGAAGTTGCTCCTGTTGGTAACCTCAACGTGATCTTCTACAGAGGACAGACAGAACTGGGCAGACTACAGTCCAACAACACAGAAAAGACACCAGTGACTGAGACCTTCACTCTGGATATCACCCCTAGAAGAGAAGATGATGGAGTCGAGTACTGGTGTGAAGCCAAGCTAGACCTGGGACCTGAAGGACCACAGACTCCTCCAGTGGTGGAGTCAGGAAAACTCACAGCAACAGTCTACTGTGAGTCTGACAACAAAATGGACACACATCTTATTTCTGAGACAGCTAGTAAAAGTTTTAATGTGACTTCTGTTCATACTGGCCATTCATAATGCACTTATATTGATGGGGGCCAAAATCCACAGTGTGTTCACAGTCATTTTGTGCAAAAATACATTTAAACATTTATCTGAAGCTTATATGATGCTTCAGCAGTCTGAGTTAGTCATATCAAGTGGATATCTGCCACATTTACAGTCTTTTTAGCATCTTTAGCATTCTTTATGTTTCCTCAGACAGAGTTTCCCTGTTGAGTTGCAGTGGTAGTAAAGTAACAATAAGAAGGACTTTGGCACTAAAAAGACTGAAATACTGAAAGATATCTACTTGATTTGACTCATTCGGATGGCTTAAAGCTTCATATTAGCTTCAGATAAACTTTTAAATACATTTTTGCACAGAAGGAGGACTGTGGATTTTGGCCTCCATCACTTACATTGTAAGTGCATTATGAAGGGATCTTCTAATGGTCAGTATGAACGGGAGGAATGATTACAGCAAGAAAAACCTATTTCAATGGTAATTTGGGCTCCTGACTATTGTGTCTAACTGTGACCCGTCCTTTAAATAAATGTTTCCTTCTAATAGTAGACCTATATTGTAGCAGAAATTGAAAGTAACATAGAACAACCAGTTGGTACTGTGGTGTATATCTGCATTAATCTGTTTAAAGTTCAAAATTGTTTCCATTTCTCTGTAGTGACATGTTTTGTATTTGTCCTTCCCTCAATCAACACACAGATGAGCCTCAGCTAAAGGGGTCATCACATCCAGATCTGATCAACGTCACAGAAGGAGACCGTCTACAACTGAACTGCTCTGCTGTGGGAAACCCCAGCCCCTCCTACAACTGGACGCTCCCATCAGCCAGTGGTTCCCCCTTCAGTGACGACATTCTCACCATCGAGTCTGTAACTTTGGAGCACAAGGGGCAGTACATCTGTTCTGTCCACAACAACATCGGGACTGTCACTGTGAAGTTTAACGTGGATGTCAAAGGTGAGTTTAAAGTTTTGTCATTTTCAGTCTTCAGGGTTGTGATTGTTAGAGCAACTGCAGTATTGCTTTCTCACAGCAGTGGAGAATTTGATGTGACATCAATGAACTTCCTCTTTAAGATGGTTTTGGCTTTGTCATTAGTCTGATGTATAACATTATCTGTTCCTGTTTTCTTTACCCAAAGCCCTCACCCAACCCTCTGCAGAGAACTACAGGAACATTATTTTAGCCGTGGTACTATCAGTCATTGCTCTGGCAGCAATTGTCATCGTCAGTGTATACTATCTGTACAAACACAACTAAAAGGAACGGTACAACCTGAAGGACGTTTTCCATCTTTGCTCTCAACATGTTGCTGTGCCTACTGGAGAGTAAATTTGCAGGTGAGGCATCACATGTGTGAAACTGTTGATATGTCATAAGCTGCAGTTAGCTGTAAAGCACTGATGTACTTATCCTAACCCAAACTGTAGAAATCACCAGAAGTCTCTATATCTCATGTTTAACACATACTTGCTGTACATATGGTTAAACTCAGGTTTAAGCCGACACATTGAAATGTTGCTCCGTTTAAAGGTTCTGTATGTAGGAATCAGAAATATCTTCTCTTTAGTGACATCTGTGGCCGTTAAATGAAGTGCAGTCAACAACCTGGTGCTCACACTCGTGTGCTCGTGGCGTGAGACTGTTGCAAGTGATCTCTTTTTCCGTGCTTACACTTCTCATAATTACATAAAAGATTTCTAACGTTGTGTTTTGGACCATGTTTCATCAAAGCATCTCTCATCATCAGTCAGCCCCCCCCCCCAACACAAAAATGCGTTAATTAACCACCTGAACCTGACCCAACCCGCAAACCGCCAACTTTCTTTTTACCAACCTTTTTACAAAACACCAGTAATCTCAGTGAGCTGTTGTTGGTACGCTTATTACGACCTTTGGGCTACCAACTGGAAAACAAAAGAGGTAACCTGTGTTCTGCTATCGCTCTGGAACTTGTTTTCTGCTCCTTTGTTGAGGAAATAATGTTTTTGCTTCGTGTGCTCGGGAGTGGGCGACTTGTCATTGTGGGGGTGTTTTGTTGTGAAATGTGTAGTGGTTGATAGATGCAGCTAGTCGTCTCATTAGCTGGAGAGCTAATATCTGCAGGGTGTTTCTAGTTGCATAGCACCATTTTTGTTGTGTCGGTCGTTGCATGTCATTTGTTGACATTAGCGGGAGAGAGGCAAGGCACTCAGGAGCGCCAAAAAACATCACTTCCATTGGATTTTTGCAGGAAATGTAGCCCAAGTCCTTCACATAGAAATCAGTCCACAGGCTGTTACAGACAACAGAGAAAGTTGGGAAAGGTCTCATTTTTTACGTTACATTACTACTTGTTTACTAATTGGCAATAAGAAATGATTAATACATGTAAATTGCCTCACAATTCTTCATATAGAACCTTTAAGTAGAGAAATCTATTGCTTATTTAACAAAAATGTATATTGTTCACCATGTATAGTGTTATAGGGACAAGTGCTCCATTAATTGTGATATAAATGTAATATTTCATCATTATATGGGTCACATTTTATTTTGTAAAGCCAGAGGTAGGATTATTTATCTGACAAACCAGCAATGTGTTAGTTAGTCTGTCTCTCAGTACTTTCCAACCTCCTCACCCTGTCTGTGGCTCTCAGCCCCAAGTCCATTCATTTCTACTGAAGACTTAAAACTTTAAAAATTAGTCACAAATATAGTGATATTGATGATAATATATCAATGTTTCAAATGAGCTGTAAGACCAAGATTATAATTCAATTGAGTAGTAGTGCTCATTGTTTGATTATAAGATGTTCAATTTCTTGAGAAATTGCAAGTAGCTTATATTTAAATAGGAAAATTTGAAAAACTGGAGCCAATTTTCTATTTTGTGATTTTCCAAGTGAAATAGAAAATAAATAATAAAATAAAATAGAACGTTATTATCTAAACATCCAGTGTATCTGTCGGATAACACACTGTTTTACTGTTTCTCTCTATTTCATTTTGTTTCCTAAAGGATGTCCTATAGTATTGTATTGTATAAATCCTATATGATGTCCTATAGTATTGTATTGTATAAATCTTATAGGATGTCCTATAGTATTGTATTGTATAAATCCTATAGGGTATCCTATAGTATTGTATTGTATAAATCTTATAGGATGTCCTATACTATTGTATTGTATAAATCCTATAGGATGTCCTATAGTATTGTATTGTATAAATCCTATATGATGTCCTATAGTATTGTATTGTATAAATCTTATAGGATGTCCTATAGTATTGTATTGTATAAATCCTATAGGATATCCTATAGTATTGTATTGTATAAATCTTATAGGATGTCCTATACTATTGTATTGTATAAATCCTATAGGATGTCCTATAGTATTGTATTGTATAAATCTTATAGGATATCCTATAGTATTGTATTGTATAAATCCTATAGGATATCCTATAGTATTGTGTTATATAAATCTTATAGGATGTCCTATAGTATTGTATTGTATAAATCTTATAGGATATCCTATAGTATTGTATTGTATAAATCTTATAGGATGTCCTATACTATTGTATTGTATAAATCCTATATGATGTCCTATAGTATTGTATTGTATAAATCTTATAGGATGTCCTATAGTATTGTATTGTATAAATCCTATAGGATATCCTATAGTATTGTATTGTATAAATCTTATAGGATGTCCTATACTATTGTATTGTATAAATCCTATAGGATATCATATATACAAACAAATTTAAAACTCTGGACAAGAGGTCAATGCATTTCCATCACTGTAGGGTAATGGAGAAATACAATTTACTGAGCATTGAGACTTTTAGATTATTTTCAAATGTGTGCCTTGTTTATAAAATTGAAATGGTTTGACCCCTCCTCCACTATGTGACTTTGTGTACACTCACTCAGTAAATTCTATTAGATCCTCCAGAATATCCTCTATACGAGATTGTACCATTTCAACGCACTGCATTTGGACAGTCAGCTTTCTCTGTGAAAGCCACAACTCAGTGGAACGTCTTATCTGACGATATGAAGAGCTGCAGTTCCATCAGTACCAAATTAAACCAAATTTAAAAAGTCTGCTAAAAGCTCTGTAACTACTGACTCTACATTTTATCTCATGGTCTTCTCATGAATGCTTAATCTTGCTTTTAATTCGACAAGTTTACATTATTATTTTCTAGTTGACATTGTGTGTATCTTTGTATTTTGTATTATGTGTCCTGTGTGTTTTTTGCTTTGTATTGTTTGTTATTGTTCTGTTTTATTTCTGACCTACTGAAGGGACTGCAGATGAAAATGAGCTATAAGCTAAAACTGGTACAGTACATCAAATGGTAACATTTATGTTTAACACTGTATATGGTCCCAATAAATAAATAAGACATGTTTTGTTTCCTCAAGATGCGTGTCTGTCTGGTGATTTTTCCTCGTCAGGTGCTCATTGAGACCACATGAGTTCCCTTCAGTTTTCTCCCCTGCTTGAGCAGTGTTGTTTTTTATTAACTGCTCACAAAGTGAATTATTATGAGAGGATGATACGCCTCCATATCTCTCTATCTTTGCACTCTTATATTGATTTTTCATTGCTATTTATTTGGCTAAATATTTTTGGTTTTATTGGTGTTCATTTGTCATTGTCTTTTTTTATAGACCTTGTTATGTGCAAGTTTGCTGCTTTGTATAGTTTAAATATATTGACTTTATTATTTTGAATACTTTGTAATTGTTAATTGTATCGTAACTTCTCAAATTTTAATATATTTTTAATAGACATTGTTTTGTTCGTGATCATTGAGTTATGAGCATTGTGTGTGATTTGGTGGTTGTGCTGGGAGTGTTTTGGGGCCACCAACAAATCTTGTTTAGGGCCACCAAAATCCTAGAGCCGGCCATGTGGCAAGGGCTTAAATGTAAAGGACGCTCATTTATATGTAAAAGTCCTGCACTGTAGTGTGAGTAGCGAGCCACACAGAAAGTCACACTGATCGTTTGGCCCCCCCTAGTGGTTGTGGCTCCAAACAACCGCATAGAGTCTTTATGCCAGGGGTCGGCCCTGCAAAGGACCACAGTGGGAAATCAGCTGATGATTTATGAATACTTTGTAATTGTTAATTGTATCTTAACTTCTCAAATTTTAATATATTTTTAATAGACAGGGTTTTGTTAGTGTTCATTAAGTTATGAGCATTGTGTGTGATTTGGTGGTTGTGCTGGGAGTGTTGTGGGGCCACAAACAAGGCCCTGGTCCCTTGGTAAGAAGCTCTGAAACCAGTGTAGTGACAGGTTAAGAATTGCAAACAAGAGACAACAAGATGTTATAAAAACAGCAAAATCAACAAGATTCTCAAGACGGTGTTCGAGCGATGCAGAGAAACAGGAAACAGCAAAACATTAATGTTTGTAATATATCACATTTCTGTCCTCTGCCCTGCAGGCTCTAAAAAGGGGTAAGAAGTCATCATGCAGCTTTGAGGCCACATCTTTTGGTTCTGTACAAGTTTTTGTAATTCATTTTTATTCACTTTTTCAATAAATACAAAACATAATGAAACACAAGACCACATATTACAGTAAATCAGTGAAAAATAAGTAACAGGACAAAACAAATCTGGCTAAATAGAGTTAGCTACAAGTACAGTAAAAATAAGAAATAAGGGGGCTTCATGTATCAATAAATACCACATAAATGAGGTAACACATTTTCCCCAAAAAAACAAATTGCAGAAGTATTTACTTTCTTACCTATTTATTTTCTTCCTTTATATAAATCAAAAGATTTGACCAAACTTCATAAAACATCACTTGGTAATTATTCTGTACAGGTTTTGATCATTTCAAGTATGTAAGATTAGATTATAATAATAGAAAGGACAGAAAGTTTCCAGTCTTCAGCTCTGAGTCTCTGTTGTGCTGCTGCAGACTTCCGTGGCGTGGTGCGTTTCGGGGTGGTGACCAACAGACAGGTGGCAGAGGCCATCTCACTTAAAGAAGATGGAACCGTTTACCTCCACAGAAGATTTAACTCCTCTTTGGTAAGATGTCATCAGGTCCTCTTTTCCAACAAGACCTTTTTCAGTCCTTTTTCACAGAAGACATTTTGACTCATCATAGCAGGAAAAACACAGATGTTTTATAATAACATTAACTATGTCTCTGTTCTTTTCAAACGTCCCAGTCAGCTGACATGAGCAGTACCAAGACCCTCAAAATGAAGAAGATCAATTCATTTTAGCCATCATTAGATTTAGATTTACATCATCAAAAGTTCTCTGTTACTTATTGAGGAGCTTTTGTGTACAGTGATCGATGTTTTCATTAATGTGTTTCTAGGCTTTTTGTTTTTCCCAGCACCTGTAAGCATGCTAAAATTTGTCTTTACCAATATAATTAATAATTAAAGGTAATCTATATGATTATATTTTATGTTACCACCAAACTTATGTGTATTTACACAACATTCCCCGATCACCGTTAAAGATCTTACCTCCTGATTTGGTCTTTATCATTAAGAAACAGAATATTTGGATGCTCACCTAAACAGCAATGTCATAACTGTTCATCACTTCTTCACTTCAGAACATTTTAATATGAATCTGGCAGGAATTTTCTATTCTCACTGCATGTCTGTGTGTATCCTGTTAAAGAGGCCTTCATCAGGAACTTCAGCGCTCCGTACAGCCTCTTGCAGAGACACTTGGTGGGAGAGGAGGACAAGAAAGGAGGCGGAGGGGAAGCCAGACGTCCAGACCAACACCAGCCGTCACCTCCGCGCCCCCTCATCACAGAACTGACCACTTTCTCCTTCCTGCCGTCCATCATGGACATTCAAAGGGTGAGACATTACTCCTTTCCTCACCGTGTCCACTCTGCGTCTGTCTGTGCATTCGTGTGAGTGGTTTTGACTTTTTAGAAGCCGTCTCAAAGCAGTTAGTGAGAAGAGAGAGTGGATTATAAAACTCTCTGGAAGTGATTCAGCCCCGGTGTTAACTATTAATACCACACAGCACATGGAGAATAAAAGAACTGAGGTTGTGTCTTGCCACAATGATTCATGCGTTTAGTCTAAATAAGTAGGGACGCTAAAATAAAATAAAAAAACGGAAAATATCACTTTGTCCCTAAATGCATTCCTTGTACAGTACAGTCTACTTAAAAACTGACACACTGACCCAAATATAAGACGTCTTTACTGCAGAAACAAACTGGGATCATCTGAATCATCTGTTAAGCAGCCAATAATTACTGCTATCACAGATGATGAGGAGCTCAAACAGACAGTCTGAAAAATGCTCACTGCCGGAGAAAATCATTTTCACCGCTTCCAAGAGCCTGACGAGAGAGAGAGTGAGTGTGTGACTGATGAACAAGATACACGAAAGTAGGTTTTACGTTCTACTTTAATAGAAGTATTTCACTTTAAAGGATGAGGACTCTTCTCCGCTGATTAATAGCATCTCAACAGGACGAGTGTAAAAGTGTCTCTTCAAAGAGTCTTTTCCAAAAACGTGTGTTGTCTTATATTCGGGCCAATACACATGCTCTTTGATTTGGGGATGTTTTGCATTTACAGGTTAACACCAGATGATATAACACACCAGCCAGGAAAGAAATGACTCTGTTATCCATGATGACCAGTGTTTCCCTCCTCATGGTGACCTTTCACCTTAAAACACAGTAGCCTCCACAGCTGTGAGAGTCTCACTGTTGGGTCTAAAGATGAATTTGTGGTCATTTCATTGAAATATAAATGAGTGTGTGTGTGTGTGTGTGTGTGTGTGTGTGTGTGTGTGTGTGTGTGTGTATTCTCCTCTAGGATGTGCTGTTGTTCTACTACACTCAGTGGTGCGGCTTCTGCTCAGTTCTCAACCACATCATCATCCAGTTGGCCAGATTACTACAGGGAAACAGCACCATCACTGTGGCGAGGTATGTCTGCATCTTTATGTTTGACTGTTAATGAAGGTATTGTGGCAGTACTGTGTGTTTAATATGAGTTTTTAGTTGAATTATAGTTTTAATTTCAGTCTAAAATAAACAAACAGTTCAACATTAATTCTCTGGTCCTACTTTTAATTAAAAAAAATCTACATTTTCCTCTTTGTAGGGTGAATGTTGCACGTAATGACCTTCCATGGGAGTTAGTTGTTTTGTTAAACTGATCTATTTTTACAGGAATCCTTGAATCACTAAAATATTATTTCTATGTAACTATTCAGGTATTAAGAATGAGATGCTGCAATTGTTTACATGTGAAATATTGCACCGGTTTTTACTGATTAAAGATCTTTCATCTTAAGTGTGCTCCTGTGTTTTATGGTTGATGTCCATTAGTTCAACTGTTCAAACGCTCACATCACTTAAATAACTCATCCAGATTTGTTGCATTGTCTCTTGAAGACCCTTTCTTCAGATAAACTTCCTTTTCTCCTTCTCAGGTATCACATTTATAGACTAGTCTCATGTAAAGCATGTCTGGTCCTTTACCAGGTGGAAATTTACAACATATATTAATAATGTAATGATTAATGATTGTTTACTTCTTCTTTTTCTCTTCTATCCTCAGAGATGAATACTTTTATCTTGAATTAATTAAATTATTAGAAAATTGCAGAAGTTCATGTCATTTGTGAATTAATTTGAGGTTTGTGTTGGGATTATATATAACCAGCAGTTAGGTTGAAGGAGAGTAAATTCATTGTCCAGTGTGTGTTATTTATTATCACAGATAGTCCTGGCCTCATCAAATGTCTGGATAAAGGACATTTAGAAGACAGATTTGACTTCTGCTCCCTAATAATTGACGGAGACTTGCATAAACAGTTTATGTGTGTTAAATCAGTACTACAGTTGCAGTGCTGTTGTTGTTCAGAGGTTCACCACTGGAGGGTGCAGTCTGTATACTAGAACCCAAGAATAACCCTGGAATACCATGTTGAAAAATACTGAAAAAAATTGCATTTTCTGCAATTTCTTAGCGGCCACAGAAATGTCTGCAGTTTGCTTGTTTTGTCTGAATAACAGTCCAAAACCTTGAGATGTTCAATTCACATTCATATAAGAAAAACAGCAAATTGTCACATATGAGAAGCTGGAATCAGAATATGGCGGGCACTTTTGCCCGAAGATGAAAAATGACTGAAACATGGATGTATAAAGAGAACTGGATACAGCGTCGGAGGCGGGGCCCCGCTCATTCTTATGAAAGTTGCTCAGTGGCGCATGAAGCCAAAAAAAAATCGACTTCCCGGTATGAAAGTACCCGGATCTTCCGCATTGTGCGGCCCATAGAGCGTGCGCACTAGTGACTTTCGCTGGCCGAGTCGGCTACTTCCGGTTTAGCCCTCCGACTTATTTGAACTGGGATAAAACAATTCAATCATGTGGCTCTTCTAGGCTTTTGAAATATGATCAGACCGAATGGATCAAATTCTGATACTGAGACGAGTCACTTCGTGGGGGTTGTGACGCTCAGAAAAATGTATCCGCTGATTTACAGGCGTCTCTTTCACAATTTAAGTCTATGGGAAAAAGTGTTTTGGGGGCAGTGTGCCTCACGTGACGTTGTAATTACACGATTTGGCCGCTATGTCAAATTGGCTTCAAAGCCTGGCGCTCTTCCTGTATCCAGTTCTCTTTATACATCCGTGGACTGAAACGGTTATCAAAATAGTTGCCTATTAAATTTCTGTCAATCGACTAATCGATCAATCGTTGCAGCTCTAATATGTTGCCTCCCTACAGCCCACATTGGTAAATCTTTACAGTTGAAGCTCACTCTCAAGTTTCCGTCTAATCGTGTCTTCTGACCATCATGCTTAGACTGAATGTTTTTCTCCTTTAAGACACTTGTTAATTTTTATAAACTATAAATATGACTGACTCATAGGTTTTACCTGTTAGGAGTCTCAAGTTGTGACATGCAACGATTTCATTACTCATCATACATCATATTTATTTATAAGAAAGATGAACATTAATCATCAGCTTATTTCCCACTGTGGTCCTTTGCAGGGCCGACCCCTGGCATAAACACTCTATGCAGTTGTTTGGAGCCACAACCGCTAGGGGGGGCCACACAATCAGTGTGACTTTCTGTGTGGCTCGCTACTCACACTACAGTGCAGGACTTTTACATAAAAATGAGCGCCTATAAAAAAGACAATGACAAATGAACACCAATAAAACCAAAAATATTTAGCCAAATAAATAGCAATGAAAAATCAATGTAAGAATGCAAAGATAGAGAGATATGGAGGCGTATCATCCTCTCATAATAATTCACTTTGTGAGCAGAAAATAAAAAACAACACTGCTCAAGCAGGGGAGAAAGCTGAAGGGAACTCATGTGGTCTCAATGAGCACCTGACGAGGAAAAATCACCAGACAGACACGCATCTTGAGGAAACAAAACATATGTCTTATTTATTTATTGGGACCATGTACAGTGTTAAACATAAATGTACCATTTGATGTACTGTACCAGTTTTAGCTTATCGCTCATTTTCATCTGCAGTCCCTTCAGTAGGTCACAAATAAAACAGAACAATAACAAACAATACAAAGCAAAAAACACACAGGACACATAATACAAAATACAAAGATACACACATTGTCAACTAGAAAATAATAATGTAAACTTGTCAAAGCAAGATTAAGCATTCATGAGAAGACCATGAGATAAAATGTAGAGTCAGTAGTTACAGAGCTTTTAGCAGACTTTTTAAATTTGGTTTAATTTGATACTGATGGAACTGCAGCTCTTCATATCGTCAGATAGGACGTTCCACTGAGTTGTGGCTTTCACAGAGAAAGCTGACTGTCCAAATGCAGTGCGTTGAAATGGTACAATCTCGTATAGAGGATATTCTGGAGGATCTAATAGAATTTACTGAGTGAGTGTACACAAAGTCACATAGTGGAGGAGGGGTCAGACCATTTCAATTTTATAAACAAGGCACACATTTGAAAATAATCTAAAAGTCTCAAAACTCAGTAAATTGTATTTCTCCATTACCCTACAGTGATGGAAATGCATTGGCCTCTTGTCCAGAGTTTTTAATTTGTTTGTATATAGGATATCCTTTAGGATTTATACAATACAATACTATAGGATATCCTATAGGATTTATACAATACAATACTATAGGATATCCTATAGGAAATAAAATGAAAATAGATAGAAACAGATCTATCTCTAGATAGAAATAGAGAGAAACTGTAAAACAGTATGTTATCCGACAGATACACTGGATGTTTAGATAATAACGTTCTATTTTATTTTCTTATTTATTTTCTATTTCCTTGGAAAATCACAAAATAGAAAATTCCCTCCAGTTTTTCAAATTTTCCTATTTAAATATAAGCTACTTCCAATTTCTCAATAAATTGAACATCTTACAATCAAACAATGTGCACTACTACTCAATTGAATTATAATCTTGGTCTTACAGCTCATTTGAAACATTGATATTATATCAATATCACTATATTTGTGACTATTTTTTAAAGTTTTAAGTCTTCAGTAGAAATGAATGGACTTGGGGCTGAGAGCCACAGACAGGGTGAGGAGGTTGGAAAGTACTGAGAGACAGACTAACTAACACATTGCTGGTTAATCAGATAAACAATCCTACCTCTTGACGTCCCTCACGTTGTACAGTCCCATTTGGTTGTGTTTGTACAGATGGATGAATCCACTGATGAAGACAATTGCTGCCAGAAGAAGGACTAATAGTACCACTAAAATAATGTACATGTAGCTCTCTGCAGAGGGTTGGGTGAGGGGTTTGGGTAAAGAAAACAGGAACAGATAATGTTATACATCAAACTAATGACAAAACCAAAACCATCTTAAAGAGGAAGTTCATTGATGTCACATCAAATTCTCCACTGCTGTGAGAAAGCAATACTGCAGTTGCTCTAACAATCACAACCCTGAAGACTGAAAATGACAAAACTTTAAACTCACCTTTGACATCCACGTTAAACTTCACAGTGACAGTCCCGATGTTGTTGTGGACAGAACAGATGTACTGCCCCTTGTGCTCCAAAGTTACAGACTCGATGGTGAGAATGTCGTCACTGAAGGGGGAACCACTGGCTGATGGGAGCGTCCAGTTGTAGGAGGGGCTGGGGTTTCCCACAGCAGAGCAGTTCAGTTGTAGACGGTCTCCTTTCGTGACGGTGATCAGATCTGGATGTGATGACCCCTTTAGCTGAGGCTCATCTGTATGATGATTGAGGGAGGGAAGATACAAAACATGTCACTACAGAGAAATGGAAACAATGTTGAACTTTAAACAGATTAATGCAGATATACACCACAGTACTAACTGGTTGTTTTATGTTACTTTCAGTTTCTGCTACAATATAGGTCTACTATTAGAAGGAAACATTTATTTAAAGGATGGGTTCACAATTTTTCAAGTTTGTCTTAAAACAATAGTCAGGAGCCCAAATTACCATTGAAATAGGTTTTTCTTGCTGTAATCATTCCTCCTGTTCATACTGACCATTAGAAGATCCCTTCATAATGCACTTACAATATAAGTGATGGAGGCCAAAATCCACAGTCCTCCTTCTGTGCAAAAACGTACTTAAAGGTTTATCTGAAGCTAATATGAAGCTTCAAATTGGTGAAATAGTAGATATCTCAAGTAGATATCTTTCAACATTACAGTCTTTTTAGTGCCAAAGTCCTTCTTTTTTTACTTTACATCCAAATGTGGCAGACATCCACTTGATATGACTAACTCAGATTGCTGAAGCCTCGTATAAGCTTCAGATAAACTTTTAAATGTATTTTTGCACAAAATGACTGTGGACACACTGTGGATTTTGGCCCCCATCAATATAAGTGCATTATGAATGGCCAGTATGAACAGAAGTCACATTAAAACTTTTACTAGCTGTCTCAGAAATAAGATGTGTGTCCATTTTGTTGTCAGACTCACAGTAGACTGTTGCTGAGAGTTTTCCTGACTCCACCACTGGAGGAGGCTGTGGTCCTTCAGGTCCCAGGTCTAGCTTGGCTTCACACCAGTACTCGACTCCATCATCTTCTTTACTAGGGGTGATATCCAGAGTGAAGGTCTCAGTCACTGGTGTCTTTTCTGTGTTGTTGGACTGTAGTCTGCCCAGTTCTGTCTGTCCTTGGTAGAAGATCACATTGAGGTTACCAACAGGAGCAACTTCCTGGACGTGACACTGCAGTGTGTACAGATGATCGACAGTCATCGGCCCAGCGTGATTTAGGAAGCTGAAACCGACATTTTTTGGAGGCTCTCGGGAGACAAACAGAGAGATGTAGTGAGAGACGCACACAGTAAGATAAAGGTGGTGAACTACAGCTGACAATAAAAAAAACCTAAATCTATCCAACATATTTATTATATATATATATATATATTTAATTGTTACAGTAATGTTTTCTTCAACAGCGAGTTTACTTACGATAGACGGTTACAGGCAGGGTGCTACAACACTGGTTATTATCATTATCAACATAATAGCACACGGGAAATATATCCCATTCAGTCAGGCTGTCAACTCTCCATGAAATCGTGGTTATCGTATGTTGCCCCGCAAACTTTTTCAAACCAAATAAGCTGTTTGGGCAATTATGCTGACAAACCAAGCACGTGGCAGAGGTTGGGTCACCAAACTTCACTACCAGTCTGGATGGAGTGAATACAGGTTTATCTGCACAGTTTTCATCTGTAACACAGACATGAAATGCCGAGATGAAAAACATGAAACATAAAATTAGAAATCACAATGAACTATGAAAGTACATAAAACAGTCATTTCACATACAATGTCATTCAATAAACTGACAGTTAATCAGTGCTGTTTATCATGTAACAGAGTTTACTCAACTAATTTATATTTTTCCTACATAGAATATCCATCTCTACTTAATGGGTGGATGTTGCTGGTCAACCTAAAATGGTCTGTAAACCGAACATTAGCAGTTAGCTTACATGTGTTAGCGCACACACGCAAGTTGACTAGCAAAGCTGGTCTGTGCTGGTTTTTGACTGGTCTCAGATTCAGTTATAGTATATCGGTTTATCTTTGAATAATTTGTTTGCCAAAATGTGTTTTTCTTTCATTATTGTTTGCTGTGTTGTATAGTAATGTACTTGTACTGTATGATATAAAACCTCTGTAGTGTTATATATATTGTTCTATGTGTAGAAATGTCGCTGAGTTATTTTACTTACACTGTAAACTTTATACAATATGCTTTGACAGTGCTGTACTTAAATAAAATGCCAATAAAGCACATTTGAATTTAGAGTAAGTACTTGCCAAACTGAAAGTGTGTGTGTGTGTGTGTGTGTGTGTGTGTGTGTGTGTGTGTGTGTGTGTGTGTGTGTGTGTGTGTGTGTGTGTGCTGAAAAACACATGTAAGCAGGACAACTGCTAATGTTCGGTTTACAGACCATCTTAGGTTGACGAGCAACATCCAGCCATTAAGTAGAGATGGATATTCTATATATAAATTAGTTGAGTAAACTGTGTTACAAGATAAACAGCACTGACTGACTGTTGGTTTATTGAATGACATTGTACGTGAAATGACTGTTTTATGTACTTTCATAGTGTTCATTGTGATTCCTAATTTTATGTTTCATGTTTTCCATCTTGACATTTCATGTCTGTGTTACAGATGAAAACTGTGCAGATAAACCTGTATTCACTCCATCCAGACTGGTAGTGAAGTTTGGTGACCCAACCTCTGCCAAGTGCTTGGCTTGTCAGCATACTTGCCCAGACGAGTTATATGGTTTGGAAAACTCTGTGGGGGTCAAAAAAAATGGAACCACGATTTTATGGGAGGTTGACAGCCTGACTGAATGGGATACATCTCTCATGTGCTATTATACTGATAATGATAATAACCAGTGTTGTAGCACCCTGCCTGTAACCGTCTATCGTAAGTAAACTTGCTGTTGAACAAAACATTACTGTAACAATTTAATATATATAATCAAAATAAGAAATAAATATGTTGGATATAGATAGAAATTTCCATTGAAAGATGTTTTCCTCGCTGTACTCATTCCTTCTGTTCACACTGGCCATTCTTAATTCACACACTGAGCTTTATGACTGCGTGTTAAACCACAGAAACCTCCGCCCTAACCCAGTAGTAGTCCTATTTTCATATATTCCTGGCGCTGCTGTGGGTGAGTGAGAGTGAAAAAGAGACATGCATAAAAGCAAAAAGGAAAGTAACTGCATACTGAAAGGCCAAAAAGGAAATGTTAACTTTGTTTTTAAAGTTTTTTAATGTGAATAAAATGACAAACTCGCAAATAAATGGTGGCACTTTGTACATAACACTAACGTGCATCCTTGTTTTTCTCTTTTATATTTGATTGTATTGTAAAGTTGTTGACATGATGAATAATAAACCAGTAAATAAATTAAAACAGTGTTAAAACAGTAAAATGTTTAAAGAAAATACTACATAATCTTCTGTATCACTTTCTAAATATTTTAACTTAAAATATTACAGTCGCAAATTAGCCTTAGATACCAGTAATCCATGTAAATTACTTTTCAGATTAAGACTCCCTCTCCCATTAATCATCTCACGACCCCTCAGATATATCTGGTGACCCTTTGGAGGGGCCCGACCCCTAGATTGGGAACCACTGGACTAAACTATCTAACTGTATATAAAGTAGTTGAAACCAGCTCCACCTCCAGCAGCTACAACAGTAACATGCTGCTCTAACACTGATGCTTCAGTATTAATAATCTAATGATGTCATATATAATAATTTATCAGTCAGAGGGACCAAACCACTACTTTTACTGCAATACTTCAACTACATTTTGCTGCTAATACTTCTGTACTTTTACTGAAGTAGGATTTTTCATGCAGGACTTTTACTTGTAATGGAGTATTTTTACATTGCTGTGTTGGTACTTTTACTAAAGTAAAGGATCTGTATACTTGTTCCTCCACTGATACTGTATGTGTGTGTTGACTGATATTTCAACACCATCAACATCCTGTGTTAGCAAGTTATGAGAGTCCTGTAAAACCACAAGGTTTTCTTTCCACTTATCTGATGAGAACGGCGAGACTGAGAAGCACGTACCATCCCGTTCATCGCGCCTTTCTTAAGCGTTTCTAATTTCAATTTCAGACTAATCTTCTGTCGGACTTTGGCCTCAACGTTTTTTATTACCAGGACCTCTATGTACTCTCAAGACTAACGGGACATAATGTTTTCTCTCTGTTACGCATTTCTCGCTGTTTCTTTGCTGAACTCTCTGCACGACTTTCATGTGTCCAGCTGTGGTGAGTCTTCTACATCTGTTTCCCCGTCATAGAGAGCGTCTTAAATAGCTTCACAGACCTATTTGAATCTAATACAGGAAGTGGCATTGAGCAATGGATATTCTATGTAGGACAAATATAAAGTAGTTGAAAATAAGTTGAGTAAACTCTGTTACAAGATTAACAGCACTGATTAACTGTGGGTTTGACATTGTATGTGAAATTAGAGTTTTATGTACTTTCATAGTTTTCATTGTGATTCCTAATTTTGTGTTTCATGTTTTTCATCTTGGCATTTCATGTCTGTGTTACAGATGAAAACTGTGCAGATAAACCTGTATTCACTCCATCCAGACTGGTAGTGAAGTTTGGTGACCCAACCTCTGCCACATGCTTGGTTTGTCAGCATACTTGCCCAAACGATTTCTATGGTTTGGAAATCCCTGTGGGGGTCCGTACAAAAACTGGAACCACGATTTCATGGAGAGTTGACAGCCTGACTGAATGGGATATACCTCCCATGTGCTGTTATACTGATAATGATGAGACTCGGTGTTGTAGCACCCTGCCTGTAACCGTCTATCGTAAGTAAACTTGCTGTTGAAGAAAAAATACTACTGTAACAATTTAATATATATAATCAAAATAAGAAATAAATATTTTGTATTGATTTAGGTTTTTTATTGTCAGCTGTAGTTCACCACCTTTATCTTACTGTTTGCGTCTCTCACTACATCTCTCTGTTTGTCTCCCCAGAGCCTCCAAAAAATGTCAGTTTCGGCTTCCTAAATCACTCTGGGCCGATGATTGCGGGTCATCTGTACACACTGCAGTGTCACGTCCAGGAAGTTGCTTCTGTTGGTAACCTCAATGTGATCTTCTACAGAGGACAGACAGAACTGGGCCAGCGAAAGGTCAAGGGTAACCTGGAGAAGAAACCAGTGACTGAGACCTTCACTCTGGATATCACCCCTAGTAAAGAAGATGATGGAGTCGAGTACTGGTGTGAAGCCAAGCTAGACCTGGGACCTAAAGGACCACAGCCTCCTCCAGTGGTGGAGTCAGGAAAACTCTCAGCAACAGTCTACTGTGAGTCTGACAACAAAATGGACACACATCTTATTTCTGAGACAGCTAGTAAAAGTTTTAATGTGACTTCTGTTCATACTGGCCATTCATAATGCACTTATATTGATGGGGGCCAAAATCCACAGTGTGTCCACAGTCATTTTGTGCAAAAATACATTTAAAAGTTTATCTGAAGCTTATACGAGGCTTCAGCAATCTGAGTTAGTCATATCAAGTGGATGTCTGCCACATTTACAGTCTTTTTAGCATCAGATTCCCTCTTTATGTTTCCTCAGACAGTGTTTCCCTGTTGAGTTGCAGTGGTAGTAAAGTAACAAAAAGAGGGACTTTGGCACTAAAAAGACTGTAACACTGAAAGATATCTACTTGATTTCACTAATTTGAAGCTTCAGCTTAGCTTCAGATAAACTTTTAAATACATTTTTGCACAGAAGGAGGACTGCGGACTTTGGCCTCCATCACTTACATTGTAAGTGCATTATGAAGGGATCTTCTAATGGTCAGTATGAACAGGAGGAATGATTACAGCAAGAAAAACCTATTTCAATGGTAATTTGGGCTCCTGACTATTGTGTCTAACTGTGACCCGTCCTTTAAATAAATGTTTCCTTCTAATAGTAGACCTATATTGTAGCAGAAACTGAAAGTAACATAAAACAACCAGTTAGTACTGTGGTGTATATCTGCATTAATCTGTTTAAAGTTCAACATTGTTTCCATTTCTCTGTAATGACATGTTTTGTATCTTCCCTCCCTCAATCAACACACAGATGAGCCTCAGCTAAAGGAGTCATCACATCCAGATCTGATCACCGTCACGAAAGGAGACCGTCTACAACTGAACTGCTCTGCTGTGGGAAACCCCAGCCCCTCCTACAACTGGACCCTCCCATCAGCCAGTGGTTCCCCCTTCAGTGACGACATTCTCACCATCGAGTCTGTAACTTTGGAGCACAAGGGGCAATACATCTGTTCTGTCCACAACAACATCAGGACTGTCACTGTGAAGTTTAACGTGGATGTCAAAGGTGAGTTTAAAGTTTTGTCATTTTCAGTCTTCAGGGTTGTGATTGTTAGAGCAACTGCAGTATTGCTTTCTCACAGCAGTGGAAAAATTGAACACATGTGACATCAATGAACTTCCTCTTTAAGATTGTGTGGCTTTGTCATTAGTCTGATGTATAACATTATCTGTTCCTGTTTTCTTTACCCAAACCCCTCACCCAACCCTCTGCAGAGAGCTACACGTACATTATTTTAGTGGTACTATCAGTCATTGCTCTGGCAGCAATTGTCTTCATCAGTGTATACATCCATCTGTACAAACACAACCGAAAGGAACGGTACAACCTGAGGGACGTTTTCCATCTTCGCTCTCAACATGTTGCTGTGCCTACTGGAGAGTTAATTTGTGGGTGAAGCATCACATGTGTGTGGACAACCTGAAACTGTTGATATGTCATAAGCTGCAGTTAGCTGTAAAGCACTGATGTACTTATCTTAACCCAAACTACTGTAGAAATCACCAGAAGTCTCTATATCTCATGTTTAACACATACTTGCTGTACATATGGTGAAACTCAGGTTGAAGCCGACACATTGAAATGTTGCTCTGTTTAAAGGTTCTGTATGTAGGAATCAGAAATATCTTCTCTTTAGTGACATCTGTGGCCGTTAAATGAAGTGCAGTCAACAACCTGGTGCTCACGCTCGTGTGTTCGTGGCGTGAGACTGTTGTAAGTGAACTCTTTTTCCGTGCTTACACTTCTCATAATTACATAAAAGATTTCTAACATTGTGTTTTGGACCATGTTTCATCAAAGCATCTCTCATCATCAGTCAGCCCCCCCCCCAACACAAATATGCGTTAATTAACCACCTGAACCTGACCCAACCCGAAAACCGCCAACTTTCTTTTTACCAACCTTTTTACAAAACACCAGTAAGCTCAGTGAGCTGTTGTTGGTGCGCTTATTACGACCTGTGGACTACCAACTGGAAAAACAAAAGGGGTAACCTATGTTCTGCTATCGCTCTGGAGCTTGTTTTCTGCTCCTTTGTTGAGGAAATAATGTTTTTGCTTCGTGTGCTCGGGAGTGGGCGACTTGTCATTGCGGGGGTGTTTTGTTGTGAAATGTGTAGTGGTTGATAGATGCAGCTAGTCGTCTCATTAGCTGGAGAGCTAATATCTGCAGGGTGTTTCTAGTTGCATAGCACCATTTTTGTTGCGTCGGTTGTTGCAGGTCATTTGTTGACATTAGCGGGAGAGAGGCAAGGCACTCAGGAGCGCGAAAAAACGTCACTTCCATTGGATTTTTGCAGGAAATCCAGCCCGAGTCCTTCACATAGAAATCAGTCCACAGGCTGTTACAGACAACAGAGAAAGTTGGGAAAGGTCTCATTTTTACATTATATTACTACTTGTTCACTAATTGGCAATAAGAAATGATTAATACATGTAAATTGCCTCACGAACCTTTAAGTAGAGAAATCTATTGCTTATTTTGAAAAAATGTATATTGTTCACCATGTATAGTGTTATCGGGACAAGTGCTCCATTAAATGTGATATAAATGTAACATTTCATCATTATATGGGTCACATTTTATTTTGTAAAGCCAGAGGTAGGATTATTTATCTAACAAACCAGCAATGTGTTAGTTAGTCTGTCTCTCAGTACTTTCCAACCTCCTCACCCTGTCTGTGGCTCTCAGCCCCAAGTCCATTCATTTCTACTGAAGACTTAAAACTTTAAAAATTAGTCACAAATATAGTGATATTGATATAATATCAATGTTTCAAATGAGCTGTAAGACCAAGATTATAATTCAATTGAGTAGTAGTGCTCATTGTTTGATTATAAGATGTTCAATTTATTGAGAAATTGCAAGTAGCTTATATTTAAATAGAAACATTTGAAAAACTGGAGGGAATTTTCTATTTTGTGATTTTCCAAGGAAATAGAAAATAAATAAGAAAATAAAACAGAACGTTATTATCTAAACATCCAATGTATCTGTCGGATAATATACTATTTTACTGTTTCTGCAGTTTTCATTTTGTTTCCTAAAGGATATCCTATAGTATTGTATTGTATAAATCCTATAGGATATCCTATAGTATTGTATTGTATAAATCCTATAGGATATCCTATATACAAACAAATTTAAAACTCTGGACAAGAGGCCAATGCATTTCCATCACTGTAGGGTAATGGAGAAATACAATTTACTGAGTTTTGAGACTTTTAGATTATTTTCAAATGTGTGCCTTGTTTATAAAATTTAAATGGTCTGACCCCTCCTCCACTATGTGACTTTGTGTACACTCACTCAGTAAATTCTATTAGATCCTCCAGAATATCCTCTATATGAGATTGTACCATTTCGTCGCACTGCCTTTGGACAGTCAGCTTTCTCTGTGAAAGCCACAACTCAGTGGAACGTCCTATCTGACGATATGAAGAGCTGCAGTTCCATCAGTACCAAATTAAACCAAATTTAAAAAGTCTGCTAAAAGCTCTGTAACTACTGACTCTACATTTTATCTCATGGTCTTCTCATGAATGCTTAATCTTGCTTTTAACAAGTTTACATTATTATTTTCTAGTTGACAATGTGTGTATCTTTGTCTTTTGTATTATGTGTCCTGTGTGTATTTTGCTTTGTATTGTTTGTTATTGTTCTGTTTTATTTGTGACCTACTGAAGGGACTGCAGATGAAAATGAGCTATAAGCTAAAACTGGTACAGTACATCAAATGGTAACATTTATGTTTAACACTGTACTTGGTCCCAATAAATAAATAAGACATATGTTTTGTTTCCTCAAGATGCGTGTCTGTCAGATGCTCATTGAGACCACATGAGTTCCCTTCAGCTTTCTCCCCTGCTTGAACAGTGTTGTTTTTTATTTTCTGCTCACAAAGTGAATTATTATGAGAGGATGATACGCCTCCATATCTCTCTATCTTTGCATTCTTATATTGATTTTTCATTGCTATTTATTTGGCTAAATATTTTTGGTTTTATTGGTGTTCATTTGTCATTGTCTTTTTTTATAGACCTTGTTATGTGCAAGTTTGTTGCTTTGTATAGTTTAAATATATTGACTTTATTATTTATTATTTTTAATACTTTGTAATTGTTAATTGTATCTTAACTTCTCAAATTGTAATATATTTTTAATAGACATTGTTTTGTTCGTGATCATTGAGTTATGAGCATTGTGTGTGATTTGATGGTTGTGCTGGGAGTGTTTTGGGGCCACCAACAAATCTTGTTTAGGGCCACCAAAATCCTAGGGCCGGCCATGTGGCAAGGGTTTAAATGTAAAGGACGCTCATTTATATGTAAAAGTCCGCACTGTAGTGTGAGTAGCGAGCCACACAGAAAGTCACACTGATCGTGTGGCCCCCCCTAGCGGTTGTGGCTCCAAACAACTGCATAGAGTGTTAATGCCAGGGGTCGGCCCTGCAAAGGACCACAGTGGGAAATGAGCTGATGATTAATGAATACTTTGTAATTGTTAATTGTATCTTAACTTCTCAAATTTTAATATATTTTTAATAGACAGGGTTTTGTTAGTGTTCATTGAGTTATGAGCATTGTGTGTGATTTGGTGGTTGTGCTGGGAGTGTTGTGGGGCCACAAACAAGGCCCTGGTCCCTTGGTAAGATGCTCTGAAACCAGTGTAGTGACAGGTTAAGAATTGCAAACAAGAGACAACAAGATGTTATAAAAACAGCAAAATCAACAAGATTCTCAAGACGGTGTTCGAGCTATGCAGAGAAACAGGAAACAGCAAAACATTAATGTTTGTAATGTATCACATTTCTGTCCTCTGTCCTGCAGGCTCTAAAAAGGGGTAAGAAGTCATCATGCAGCTTTCAGGCCACATCTTTTGGTTCTGTACAAGTTTTTGTAATTCATTTTTATTATTATATTATATTATTATTTTATTATATTCTTTTTCAATAAATACAAAACATAATGAAACACAAGACCACCATATTACAGTAAATCAGTGAAAAATAAGTAACAGAACAAAACAAATCTGGCCAAATAGAGTTAGCTACAAGTACAGTAAAAAAACAGTAAACTATGGAAACAAAAATAAGAAATAAGGGGGCTTCATGTATCAATAAATACCACATAAATGAGGTAACACATTTTCCCCAAAAAAACAAATTGCAGAAGTATTTACTTTCTTGCCTATTTATTTTCTTCCTTTATATAAATCAAAAGATTTGACCAAACTTCATAAAACATCACTTGGTAATTATTCTGTACAGGTTTTTGATCATTTCAAGTATGTAAGATTAGATTATAATAATAGAAAGGACAGAAAGTTTCCAGTCTTCAGCTCTGAGTCTCTGTTGTGCTGCTGCAGACTTCCGTGGCGTGGTGCGTTTCGGGGTGGTGACCAACAGACAGGTGGCAGAGGCCATCTCACTTAAAGAAGATGGAACCGTTTACCTCCACAGAAGATTTAACTCCTCTTTGGTAAGATGTCATCAGGTCCTCTTTTCCAACAAGACCTTTTTCAGTCCTTTTTCACAGAAGACATTTTGACTCATCATAGCAGGAAAAACACAGATGTTTTATAATAACATTAACTATGTCTCTGTTCTTTTCAAACGTCCCAGTCAGCTGACATGAGCAGTACCAGGACCCTCAAAATGAAGAAGATCAATTCATTTTAGCCATCATTAGATTTAGATTTAAATCATCAAAAGTTCTCTGTTACTTATTGAGGAGCTTTTGTGTACAGTGATCGATGTTTTCATTAATGTGTCTCTAGGCTTTTTGTTTTTCCCAGCACCTGTAAGCATGCTAAAATTTGTCTTTACCAATATAATTAATAATTAAAGGTAATCTATATGATTATATTTTATGTTACCACCAAACTTATATGTATTTACACAACATTCCCCGATCACCGTTAAAGACCTTACCTCCTGATTTGGTCTTTATCATTAAGAAACAGAATATTTGGATGCTCGCCTAAACAGCAATGTCATAACTGTTCATCACTTCTTCACTTCAGAACATTTTAACATGAATCTGGCAGGAATTTTCTATTCTCACTGCATGTCTGTGTGTATCCTGTTAAAGAGGCCTTCATCAGGAACTTCAGCGCTCCGTACAGCCTCTTGCAGAGACACTTGGTGGGAGAGGAGGACAAGAAAGGAGGCGGAGGGGAAGCCAAACGTCCAGACCAACACCTCCTGTGTTTTATGGTTGATGTCCATTAGTTCAACTGTTCAAACGCTCACATCACTTAAATAACTCATCCAGATTTCTTGCGTTGTCTCTTGAAGACCCTTTCTTCAGATAAACTTCCTTTTCCCCTTCACAGGTATCACATTTATAGACTAGACTCATGTAAAACATGTCTGGTCCTTTACCAGGTGAAAATTTACAACATATATTAATAATGTAATGATTAATGATTGTTTACTTTTATCTTGAAGAATTGCAGAAATTCATGTCATTTCTGAATTAATTTGAGGTTTGTGTTGGGATTATATATGACCAGCAGTTAGGTTGAGGGAGAGTAAGTTCATTGTCCAGTGTGTGTTATTTATTATCACAGATAGTCCTGGCCTCATCAAATGTCTGGATAAAGGACATTTAGAAGACAGATTTGACTTCTGCTCCCTAATAATTGACGGAGACTTGCATAAACAGTTTACGTGTGTTAAATCAGTGCTACAGTTGCAGTTTTGTTGTTGTTCAGAGGTTCACCACTGGAGGGTGCAGTCTGTATACTAGAACCCAGGAATAACCCTGGAATACCACGTTGAAAATACTGAAAAAAAATTGCATTTTCTGCAACTTCTTAGCGGCCACAGAAATGTCTGCAGTTTGCTTGTTTTGTCTGAATAACAGTCCAAAACCTTGAGATGTTCAATTCACTGTCATATAAGAAAAACAGCAAATTGTCACATATGAGAAGCTGGAATCAGAATATGGCGGGCACTTTTGCCCGAAGATGAAAAATGACTGAAACATGGATGTATAAAGAGAACCGGATACAGCGTCGGAGGCGGCGCACCGCTCATTCTTATAAAAGTTGTTCAGTGGTGCATGAAGCCAAAAAACATCGACTTCCCGGTATGAAAGTACCCGGATCTTCCGCATTGTGCGGCCCATAGAGCATGCGCACTAGTGACTTTCGCTGGCCGAGTCGGCTACTTCCGGTTTAGCCCTCCGGCTAATTTGAATTGGGATAAAACAGTTCAATCATGTGGCTCTTCTAGGCTTTTGAAATGTGATCGGACTGAACGGATCAAATTCTGATACTGAGACGAGTCACTTCGTGGGGGTTGTGACGCTCCGAAAAATGTATCCACTGATTTACAGACGTCTCTTTCACAATTTAAGTCTATGGGAAAAAGTGTTTTGGGGGCAGTGTGCATCACGTGACGTAATTACACGGTTTGGCCGCTATGTCAAATTGGCTTCAAAGCCTGGCGCTCTTCCTGTATCCAGTTCTCTTTATACATCCGTGGACTGAAACGGTTATCAAAATAGTTGCCTATTAAATTTCTGTCAATCGACTAATCGATCAATCGTTGCAGCTCTAATATGTTGCCTCCCTACAGCCCACATTGGTAAGTCTTTACAGTTGAAGCTCACTCTCAAGTTTCCGTCTAATCATGTCTTCTGACCATCATGCTTAGACTGAATGTTTTTCTCCTTTAAGACACTTGTTAATTTTTATAAACTATAAATATGACTGACTCATAGGTTTTACCTGTTAGGAGTCTCAAGTGGAATTTGTGACATGCAACGATTTCATTACTCATCATACATCATATTTATTTATAAGAAAGATGAACATTAATCATCAGCTTATTTCCCACTGTGGTCCTTTGCAGGGCCGACCCCTGGCATAAACACTCTATGCAGTTGTTTAGGGCCACAACCGCTGGGGGGGGGGCACACAATCAGTGTGACTTTCTGTGTGGCTCGCTACTCACACTACAGTGCAGGACTTTGACATATAAATGAGCGTCCTTTACATTTAAGCCCTTGCCACATGGCCGGCCCTAGGATCTTGGTGGCCCTAAACAAGATTTTGTTTGTGGCCCCAAAACACTCCCAGCACAACCACCAAATCACACACAATGCTCATAACTCAATGAACATGAACAAAACAATGTCTATTAAAAATATATTAAAATTTGAGAAGTTAAGATTCAATTAACAATTACAAAGTTTTAAAAATAATAAATAATAAAGTCAATATATTTAAACTATACAAAGCAGCAAACTTGCACATAACAAGGTCTATAAAAAAAGACAATGACAAATGAACACCAATAAAACCAAAAATATTTAGCCAAATAAATAGCAATGAAAAATCAATATAAGAATGCAAAGATAGAGAGATATGGAGGCGTATCATCCTCTCATAATAATTCACTTTGTGAGCAGAAAATAAAAACAACACTGTTCAAGCAGGGGAGAAAGCTGAAGGGAACTCATGTGGTCTCAATGAGCATCTGACGAGGAAAAATCACCAGACAGACACGCATCTTGAGGAAACAAAACATATGTCTTATTTATTTATTGGGACCATGTACAGTGTTAAACATAAATATACCATTTGATGTACTGTACCAGTTTTAGCTTATAGCTCATTTTCATCTGCAGTCCCTTCAGTAGGTCACAAATAAAACAGAACAATAACAAACAATACAAAGCAAAATACACACAGGACACATAATACAAAATACAAAGATACACACATTGTCAACTGGAAAATAATAATGTAAGCTTGTCGAATTAAAAGCAAGATTAAGCATTCATGAGAAGACCATGAGATAAAATGTAGAGTCAGTAGTTACAGAGCTTTTAGCAGACTTTTTAAATTTGGTTTAATTTGATACTGATGGAACTGCAGCTCTTCATATCGTCAGATAGGACGTTCCACTGAGTTGTGGCTTTCACAGAGAAAGCTGACTGACCAAATGCAGTGCGACAAAATGGTACAATCTCGTATAGAGGATATTCTGGAGGATCTAATAGAATTTACCGAGTGAGTGTACACAAAGTCACATAGTGGAGGAGGGGTCAGACCATTTAAATTTTATAAACAAGGCACACATTTGAAAATAATCTAAAAGTCTCAAAACTCAGTAAATTGTATTTCTCCATTACCCTACAGTGATGGAAATGCATTGGCTTTTTGTCCAGAGTTTTTAATTTGTTTATATATAGGATATCCTATAGGATTTATACAATACAATACTATAGGATATCCTATAGGATTTATACAATACAATACTATAGGATATCCTATAGGATTTATACAATACAATACTATAGGACATCCTATAGGATTTATACAATACAATACTATAGGATATCCTATAGGATTTATACAATACTATACTATCGGACATCCTATAGGATTTATACAATACAATACTATAGGATATCCTATAGGATTTATACAATACTATACTATAGGACATCCTATAGGATTTATACAATACAATACTATAGGACATCCTATAGGATTTATACAATACAATACTATAGGTTATCCTATAGGATTTATACAATACAATACTATAGGATATCCTACAGGACTTATACAATACAATACTATAGGACATCCTATAAGATTTACACAATACAATACTATAGGATATCCTACAGGATTTATACAATACAATACTATAGGACATCCTATAGGATTTATACAATACAATACTATAGGATATCCTATAAGATTTATACAATACAATACTATAGGATATCCTACAGGATTTATACAATACAATACTATAGGATATCCTACAGGATTTATACAATACAATACTATAGGATATCCTACAGGATTTATACAATACAATACTATAGGATATCCTACAGGATTTATACAATACAATACTATAGGATATCCTTTAGGAAACAAAATGAAATAGAGAGAAACTGTAAAACAGTATGTTATCCGACAGATACACTGGATGTTTAGATAATAACGTTCTATTTTATTTTCTTATTTATTTTCTATTTCACTTGGAAAATCACAAAATAGAAAATTGGCTCCAGTTTTTCAAATTTTCCTATTTAAATATAAGCTACTTGCAATTTCTCTATAAAATGAACATCTTATAATCAAACAATGAGCACTACTACTTAATTGAATTATAATCTTGGTCTTACAGCTCATTTGAAACATTGATGCTATATTATATCAATATCACTATATTTGTGACTAATTTTTAAAGTTTTAAGTCTTCAGTAGAAATGAATGGACTTGGGGCTGAGAGCCACAGACAGGGTGAGGAGGTCGGAAAGTACTGAAAGACAGACTAACTAACACATTGCTGGTTAGTCAGATAAACAATCCTACCTCTGGATTTATAAAATAAAATGTGACCCATATAATGATGAAATATTACATTTGTATCACACTTAACGGAGCACTTGTCCCTATAACACTATACATGGTGAACAATATACATTTTTGTTAAATAAGCAATAGATTTCTCTCCTTAAAGGTTCTATATGTAGAATTTTGAAGCAATTTACATGTATTAATCATTTCTTATTGCCAATTAGTGAACAAGTAGTAATGTAACGTAAAAATGAGACCTTTCCCAACTTTCTCTGTTGTCTGTAACAGCCTGTGGACTGATTTCTATGTGAAGGACTCGGGCTACATTTCCTGCAAAAATCCAATGGAAGTGACGTTTTTTCACGCTCCTGAGTGCCTTGCCTCTCTCCCGCTGATGTCAACAAACGACCTGCAACGACCGACGCAACAAAAATGGTGCTATGCAACTAGAAACACCCTGCAGATATTAGCTCTCCAGCTAATGAGACGACTAGCTGCATCTATCAACCACTACACATTTCACAACAAAACACCCCCGCAATGACAAGTCGCCCACTCCCGAGCACACAAAGGAAAAACATTATTTCCTCAACAAAGGAGCAGAAAACAAGCTCCAGAGCGATAGCAGAACATAGGTTACCCCTTTTGTTTTCCAGTTGGTAGTCCACAGGTCGTAATAAGCGCACCAACAACAGCTCACTGAGCTCACCTTTGTAAAAAGGTTGGTAAAAAGAAATTTGGCGGTTTGCGGGTTGGGTCAGGTTCAGGTGATTAATTAACGCATTTTTGTGTTGGGGGGGGGGCTGACTGATGATGAGAGATGCTTTGCTGGAACATGGTCCAAAACACAACGTTAGAAATCTTTTATGTAATTATGAGAAGTGTAAGCACGGAAAAAGAGATCACTTACAACAGTCTCACGCCACGAGCACACGAGCGTGAGCACCAGGTTGTTGACTGCACTTCATTTAACGGCCACAGATGTCACTAAAGAGAAGATATTTCTGATTCCTACATACAGAACCTTTAAACAGAGCAACATTTCAATGTGTCGGCTTCAACCTGAGTTTCACCATATGTACAGCAAGTATGTGTTAAACATGAGATATAGAGACTTCTGGTGATTTCTACAGTAGTTTGGGTTAAGATAAGTACATCAGTGCTTTACAGCTAACTGCAGCTTATGACATATCAACAGTTTCAGGTTGTCCACACACCTGTGATGCTTCACCCACAAATTAACTCTCCAGTAGGCACAGCAACATGTTGAGAGCGAAGATGGAAAACGTCCCTCAGGTTGTACCGTCCCATTCGGTTGTGTTTGTACAGATGGATGTATACAATGATGAAGACAATTGCAGCCAGAACAATGACTGATAGTACCACAGCTAAAATAATGTACGTGTAGTTCTCTGCAGAGGGTTGGGTGAGGGGTTTGGGTAAAGAAAACAGGAACAGATAATGTTATACATCAAACTAATGACAAAGCCAAAACCATCTTAAAGAGGAAGTTCATTGACGTCACATCAAATTCTCCACTGCTGTGAGAAAGCAATACTGCAGTTGCTCTAACAATCACAACCCTGAAGACTGAAAATGACAAAACTTTAAACTCACCTTTGACATCCACGTTAAACTTCACAGTGACAGTCCCGATGTTGTTGTGGACAGAACAGGTGTACTGCCCCTTGTGCTCCAAAGTTACAGACTCGATAGTGAGAATGTCGTCACTGAAGGGGGAACCACTGGCTGATGGGAGCATCCAGTTGTAGGAGGGGCTGGGGTTTCCCACAGCAGAGCAGTTCAGTTGTAGATGGTCTCCTTTTGTGACGGTGATCGGATCTGGATGTGATGACCCCTTTAGCTGAGGCTCATCTGTATGTTGATTGAGGGAGGGAAGATACAAAACATGTCATTACAGAGAAATGGAAGCAATTTTGAACTTTAAACAGAAAAATGCAGATATACACCACAGTACTAACTGGTTGTTTTATGTTACTTTCAGTTTCTGCTACAATATAGGTCTACTATTAGAAGGAAACATTTATTTAAAGGATGGGGTCACAATTTTTCAAGTTTGTCTTAAAACAATAGTCAGGAGCCCAAATTACCATTGAAATAGGTTTTTCTTGCTGTAATCATTCCTCCTGTTCATACTGACCATTAGAAGATCCCTTCATAATGCACTTACAATGTAAGTGATGGAGGCCAAAATCCACAGTCCTCCTTCTGTGCACAAATGTACTTAAAAATTTATCTGAAGCTAATATGAAGCTTCAAAATAGTGAAATCAAGTAGATATCTTTCAACATTACAGTCTTTTTAGTGCCAAAGTTTCTCTTTTTGTTACTTTACTTCAACCGCAGCTCAACAGGGAAACACTGTCTGAGGAAACATAAATTTGATGCTAAAAAGAATTTGATGCTAAAAAGACTGTAAATGTGGCAGACATCCACTTGATATGACTAACTCAAATTGCTGAAGCCTCATAAAAGCTTCAGATAAACTTTTACTAGCTGTCTCAGAAATAAGATGTGTGTCCATTTTGTTGTCAGACTCACAGTAGACTGTTGCTGTGAGTTTTCCTGACTCCACCACTGGAGGAGTCTGTGGTCCTCCAGCTCCCAGGTCTAGCTTGGCTTCACACCAGTACTGTTCTCCATCATCTTCTTTGCTAGTGTTGATATCCAGAGTGAAGGTGTCAGTCACTGGTGTCTTTTCTGTGTTGTTGGACTGTAGTCTGCCCAGTTCTGTCTGTCCTCTGTAGAAGGTCACATTGAGGTTACCAACAAGAGCAACTTCCTGGACGTGACACTGCAGTGTGTACGGATGACCCGCAGTCATCGACCCAGAGTGATTTAGGAAGCTGAAACTGACATTTTTTGGAGGCTCTGGGGAGACAAACAGAGAGATGTAGTGAGAGACGCACACAGTAAGATAAAGGTGGTGAACTACAGCTGACAATATGAAAAAACCTAAATCTATCCAACATATTTATTTCTTATTTTGATTATATATATTTAATTGTTACAGTAATGTTTTGTTCAACAGCAAGTTTACTTACGATAGACGGTTACAGGCAGGGTGCTACAACACTGGTTATTATCATCACCAGTATAATAGCACATGGGAGATATATCCCATTCAGTCAGGCTGTCAACCTCCCATGAAATCGTGGTTCCATTTATTGTACGGACCCCCACAGACTTTTCCAAACCATATGTATTGTTTAGGCAAGCGTGCTGACAAACTAAGCACTTGGCAGAGGTTGGGTCACCAAACTTCACTACCAGTCTGGATGGAGTGAATACAGGTTTATCTGCACAGTTTCCATCTGTAACACAGACATGAAATGCCGAGATGAAAAACATGAAACATAAAATTAGAAATCACAATGAAAACTATGAAAGTACATAAAACAGTCATTTCACATACAGTGTCATTCAATAAACTGACAGTTAATCAGTGCTGTTTATCTTGTAACAGAGTTTACTCAACTCATTTTCAACTCATTTATATTTTTCCTACATAGAATATCCATCTCTACTTAATGGATGGATGTTACTGGTCAACCTAAAATGGTCTGTAAACTGAACATTAGCAGTTGTCCTGCTTACATGTGTTTCTCAACACAAACACATTGTCATAAGTCACTTTTGAGAACATTGCAAAGGCTTTGTTTACACCTGGTATTAACATGTGTCTCGGGTGATCTGATCACAAGTGACAGCTCTAAGTACAGGTGTAAACGCACCCAAGACGCATTGAGGACGAACTGAGATCCGATCACTTAGACCACATTTGGAGGTGGTCTGGGCCGTGTGCAGTGTGAACGCAAGTGTATCCTGGGCCACATTGAAGGACCGCCTACTCAACTCACGTCCTCTATTTTCCTGCAGACTCGGCAGGATAAAGAAATGCATTATTTTGTTTTTCCGTTTTTCATGTGAAATAAAAAAAAAAACGTAATCCACCTCCTGTTTTTCCTGTTCCCCTAACCCATTTCCCCCATCAAATCGACAATCAGAATGGAAATTAAACCAAAACCAGAAAATAACTTGTTTTTCGCTTGTCCGTCTAAAAAAATATTTCAGAAGCTAAACGTTGCTGAATAACTTCCTCTGTCCTGTCAAGTTGATAACACAGTTGATACAGTTTTTAGTTTTGCTGCGCTGCTCGATAATGGAGCTCAGGATTTATGAGGAGGACGACTGCTTTACTCCAAACAGAATGAACCTGGACTGTGTATGACAGCTGTATGTGACAGAACACAGAACATTAATTAACATTAGATCCTGACCAATCCTGTCAGCGTGTCAGAGATTTAAATAATCAATGTAGTGAGGCGGCTGTGTCTCGTGCGTAAATGCGCACAGCGTCTCTGAATGGAGAGACGCAACTGGAGAGACGTCTTTGCAAACGGAAGATGTACGTGTTTATTTGCAAAGAGCGGCGAAGTGAGATCCGATCACAAGTGGCCACTCAGGACGCATGTGGAGACGCATGTTAATGCCAGGTGTAAACAGGCCCATAACCACTGACCCAAAAACCAACGTTTTACCAAATGGGGACATGACTTTTGTCCCCAGTTAACTGGTTTGAAGTCAGAAATTTGTCCCCGAAAGTAGCCTATGACACACACACACCCACACTTTTTCTTTCAGTTTGGCAAGTATTTACTGTAAATTCAAATGTGCTTTATTGGCATTTTATTTAAGTACAGCACTGTCAAAGCATATTGAATAAAGTTTACAGTGTAAGTAAAATAACTCAGCAACATTTCTACACATAGAACAATATATATAACACTATAGAAGTTTTATATCATACACTAAAAGTACATTTCTATACAATACAGCAAACAATAATGAAAGAAAAATGCATTTTGGCAAACAAATTATTCATACACTCACTAAGACACAATGTCGTTTTTTTCTTAACAATGTCCTGTATTTTTCACACATTATGTTTCTCCCCATGCTCTTCTCCCTCTTCTCAATTTCGCCCCGTCAACATTCTGCCCCTGCAGCCACCAATGGAAGCAGCCTGGAAGAAAACACACAAGACCAGATTATATTGTTAGATCAGGTCGATTATGGAGAATAGGGTCGGGCGATGTCTACCGAATTGGCATATGACGATGTCCACAGTGAAACATCTCAGTGGACGATGATATTGGAGGGTGGGGGTTTTACTCATGAAGCTTTTATTGCGCTTACAGTAGCATAACAGGTGTAGTTGTGGCCAATTCAAGTACTTCACCAGGGCCCTGTTTCAGAAAGCAGGATTAGAGAAACCCTGAGATGAGGGAAACTCTGGGTTTTCAGATAATTAAAGAACCTGTGTAACACAAGTTAAGTTATGTTAGTTGATACACATGAAGTTATCCAAACCAAGTTATCCAATTGACTATTAAAATATTTTTGCTTCTGTACAAAGATATTATTTTCCAAACAAACATATACATTTTTTAATTCAATGAATAATCTTGTGGTGCCAACCTGTGGAGGTGGTGCTGTGAGGTGCTGAGAGTCAGGTTGTGGCCCAGAATGATTTCAGGAGGAGGTGCATAAAGTTGTGTCCAATAGTATGTCGGCTAGGTTCATTTTTACTAGCTAACAGTTAGCTAAAACATTCACTGAACACAGCTGAGTTCAAATTAACGTTAGTAAAGTGTAAACTGCCATAATTCTCAAGGGTCATATCTAGCGCTAGATCAGTCTGCACGTGATTTTAGCTCCTTTATAAAAAACAATACATCAATATTTTATGTGTAGGGCGGTTTATTAAAAGAACTTCACATTATAGGCAGATATAAGTTACTTACCGTTGTAGCAGTTGGCAGTTAGTGGCGGTGAATTTGCTGTCAGTGAATAAAGAAGAAGCCCACCAAGTGTCGTCACTAGATGTCGCATTACGCATGTCCTAAACCGGTGACGGCCAGAGCAGCTCGTTTTGAGCTTCAAAACCGTTCTTCAGAAACCAACTACGTCCATATTTTTATACAGTCTATGTCCTAAACACAGAGATGATTTTTGCCTGGCAACAGCGGTGCCAGCCCGAGTTACACCATTGGTTGGCCAAATGCCACATGACTGAGTGATGGTGTCAACCCATGGTCACACCATTGCTCAGCCGAATGTCACATGACTGAGTGATGGTGTTAACCCATGGTCACACCATTGATCAGCCGAATGTCACATGACTGAGTGATGGTGTTAACCCATGGTCACACCATTGATCAGCCGAATGCCACATGACTGAGTGATGGTGTTAACCCATGGTCACACCATTGGTTAGCTGAATGCCACTTCCTGTATTTGATTCAAGTCATGGATGTATAATAAGAGCTGGATAGCGTGCCCCCACTCAGCCTTGCAGCCAATTTTTCCCAGTGGCCACTCGTGGTATTGCAGGGAAAAATCCCCCTGCGGCCCAAAAAGCATTTTCCCCATAGACCACCATTGTAAAAGAGACGTCTGTAAAACTGTTGACAGGACGCCTCAAACTGCAAACAACATCAATTATGACTCTTTCTATTATGAATTTTTGATCAGGCGAGCGATTCCTATAGGACTGAATGGTTGCCATTTTTAGTCCAGTATCCAGCTCTTATAATACATCCATGATTCAAATTAAAAGCCCTGTAGCGTTTCATATACTGTGTTGTTTTTTTAGTTATGATGCATCACACTGAGCCACAGCCACAGCATATGACCTTAAATACCATTACCACAAACCACAGGTCCTGCACATAAACTATAGCGTGTAGAATATGCTACCTGAATTATTGTAAACTGTTAAATTGTTTGATTATATGAATTAATTAATTAATTATTAATTATTAATTTAGCTACTTTAAAGTGATTAATTAATTTAAAATGATTGTTTTAAATTGAAATTTAAATTGGATTTGAAATTTGAAATTTAAAATTTAAAATAATTATTTTAAATTGATTAATTATATTAATTACATTTTACTCCAAGTAAAATAAATAGATTAGATAAAAAAATGTTTAAAAAAAATTTTATTGAGAGAAAGAAGAGAGCAAACCAAGTCCATAGGTCATTGTGAATTCACTCAGTTATAGGTTTGAGAGGAAAACTCAATATATGAGTTTATACGTAAAAGATCCAACCATCTTAACCAGCTTGACCAGTTTACCAGCTGAGCTTTGCTGGTCAGACCAGCCAGCCAGCTGGCCAATCAGCTTGACCAGCAGACACCAGCTTAACTTGACTGGGTGACCAGCCATACCACTGACAAACCAGCAAGACCCACCTTACCAGCTTGTCCAGCCTGGTAAACCAACTAAACCAGCTTAACACCAGCTAAGACCAGCTAAAACCAGCAACCAACTTAAGCTGGTCTGTGCTGTTTTTTTCAGCAGAATTGAGCACCTGCAAATTTTGATCCCATTTCATATACAAGTGCTGAAAACATTAAAAATAAATAAATAAATAAATAACCAAACAAAACATCACACTAAACTGTGTTTGGCGGCGTTTATCTAGGCTGTGAGGCTATTTTAAGCATTTTTTTACATCATTAATTTCGTCTACATGGAGCAGTAAACGCTCTCTATGACGGAGAAACACATGTAGAAGACTCACCACAGCTGGATACATGAAAGTCGTGCAGAGAGTTCAGCAAATAAACAGCGAAAAATGCGTAACAGAGAGAAAACATTATGTCCGGTTAGTCTTGTGAGTACATAGAGGTCCTGGTAATAAAAATCGTTGAGGCCAAAGTCCGACAGATGATTCGTCTGAAATTGAAAGTAGAAACGCTTAAGAAAGGCGCGATGAACCGGATGGTACGTGCATCTCAGTCTCGTCGTTCTCATCAGATAAGTGGAAAGAAAACCTCGTGGTTTTAGCAGAACTCTGGTAACTTGGCAACACAGGATGTTAATGGTGTTGAAATATCAGTCAACCTATAATAAACTGCCCACAAAGACCTCTGATCCTCACACACAAAATACTCCATTACAAGTAAAAGTCCTGCATGAAAAATCCTACCTAAGTCAAAGTACAGAAGTATTAAATATATACCTAACTCAAATTAAAAATCTCCTTGAGCTCACAAGCTCAGAACAACACACAGACTACTGGATGTAGACAGTGAAGCAGTGGGACAAATAAACTAAAGCTGTGATATAAAAACACTGAATATACACGAGGCCTATTTGCAGATCCTTTACTTGAGTAAAAGTCCTGAATGAAAAATCCTACTTCAGTAAAAGTACAGAGGTATTAGCAGCAAAATGTAGTTGAAGTATTGCAGTAAAAGTAGTGGTTTGGTCCCTCTGACTGATATATTATTATATATGACATCATTAGATTATTAATACTGAAGCATCAGTGTTAGAGCAGCATGTTACTGTTGTAGCTGCTGGAGGTGGAGCTAGTTTGAACAACTTTAACAGGAGAGGAAGTGTTAATCTGAAAAGTAATTTGCATGGATTACTGGTATCTAAGGCCAATTTTCAACTGTAATATTTTAAGTTAACATTTAGAAAGTGATAAAGAAGACAATGTAGTATTTTCTTTAAACATTTTACTGTTTTAACACTGTTTTAATTTATTTACTGGTTTATTATTCATCATGTCAACAACTTTACAATACAATCAAATATAAAAGAGAAAGACAAGGATGCATGTCAGTGTTATGTACAAAGTGCCACCATTTATTTGTGAGTTTTGTCATTTTATTCACATCAAACAAAGTTAACATTTCCTTTTTGGCCTTTCAGTATGAAGTTCATTACTTTCGTTTTTGCTTTTATGCATGTCTCTTTTTCACTCTCACTCAGCTACAGCAGCACCACGAATATATGAAAATAGGGCTACTTTTGCTCTGTCAGAAGCTGTGGGTTAGAGCGGTACTTCCCGTGGTTTAACACGCAGCTATAAAGTTCAGTGTGTGAATTTTCCCACAATGTTGTTCTCTGTTTTACACAACCTTTCTAAAGAAAATTAGAAATCTTTTCAGCAACACAAACAAAATGAAATAGAAATAAATAGTTAAACAGTATGTTCACTGACAGTGAACTATTAAAAACATAATGAGACACACTATCACACCAGCTGTAATGAATGTTCAGGCACTGTAGTTTATTTTGAATCAATCCCACACACACACACACACACTGTCCTGCTGCTGCACATACACTAGTGCACCAAATATGCATTAATCTGCGGTTAAAAATAGTCCCCAATAAATGCATGATTTAGTTTTGTTTGAGTAACTTTTACTGAAAACTACAGTGCCCAGCTGCTGTAGGAAATTGCTGAGCCCCTTTTAAAAATGAAACTATATTTGTGACTCATTTTTAAAGTTTTAAGTCTTCAGTAGAAATGAATGGACTGAGAGCCACAGACAAGGTGAGGAGGTCAGAAAGTCCTGAGAGACAGACTAACTAACAAATTGCTCGTTTTAGTGTTTTCATGATTTGTTAACAACAAGAAAAATATAGATAGATAGCAATAGATATCTCTCCTTAAACAGAGCAACATTTCAATCTTTCAGCTTAAACCTGAGTTTAACCGTATGTGCAGCATGTATGTGTTAAACCTCAGATATAGAGACTTCTGCTGATTTCTACAGTTTGGGTTAGGATAAATACATCAGTGCTTTACAGCTAACTGCAGCTTATGACATATCAACAGTTTCAGGTTGTCCACACACATGTGATGCTTCACCCACAAATTAACTCTTCAGTGGGCACAGCAATGAGTTGAGAGCGAAGATGGAAAACGTCCTTCAGGTTGTACCGTCTCTTTCGGTTGTGTTTGTACAGATGGACGTATACACTGATGAAGACAATTGCTGCCAGAACAAGGACTAATAGTACCACTAAAATAATGTACATGTAGCTCTCTGCAGAGGGTTGGGTGAGGGGTTTGGGTAAAGAAAACAGGAACAGATAATGTTATACATCAGACGAATGAAAAGCCAAAACCATCTTAAAGAGGAAGTTCATTGATGTGTTCAAATTCTCCACTGCTGTGAGAAAGCAATACTGCAGTTGCTCTAACAATCACAACCCTGAAGACTGAAAATGACAAAACTTTAAACTCACCTTTGACATCCACGTTAAACTTCACAGTGACAGTCCCGATGTTGTTGTGGACAGAACAGTTGTATTGCCCCTTGTGCTCCAAAGTTACAGACTTGATGGTGAGAATGTCGTCACTGAAGGGGGAACCACTGGCTGATGGGAGCGTCCAGTTGTAGGAGGGGCTGGGGTTTCCCACAGCAGAGCAGTTCAGTTGTAGACGGTCTCCTTTCGTGACGGTGATCAGATCTGGATGTGATGACCCCTTTAGCTGAGGCTCATCTGAATGATGATTGAGGGACCAATCAATGTTTTCTTGCAACATTTAATTGGTGTTTTGACTTATTATTTTAATATATAAAATATCAAGTGTCCAAATTACCCTCAATTGTTTCAGACTAACCATTAGCTTTCTAGCTATGTTAAATTGTATCTTTGTAGATCATATTTGGACATACTTATAATAATTGGATAATTTGCATATTTGGATAAAATTGCGTTTGTTGTGTGGTTAATAAATAGGCCTGGAAGATATATGTAACATACCATGTAATGTCTTACAGCCTTTATTTAAAGAATGTTAATAATCTAATATATAATCTTTTCAGGGGCGTTTTTGAAATATTTTGGAGGAACTTTCACTGCACCACCATCTACCTCATCAGCTGACATGACTGCTGCTGAGGGGACATCGTCAGAGACTTCGGGGGCATCTACTCCCTCCTCTGATGTGACTGCAGCTGCAGAGGTCATAACAGAGGTACCTGACAGACCTAACAGAGTACATGACTGCGTCTGCAGTGTTTGAAACACTTGGACAAGTTAAAAGCAAGTTTGGGGTACTGATAAACTTCCCAATCTTGGAAGATGAAGCACTGGAGAAACAATGTGAGGAACTTGAGAACGCACTAAGGAGTGAAGAGGAAGCCAACATTTATGGGAGAGAACTGGCCATGGAAATCAGAAACTCTTCTCAGTTAGAAACAGGATGTCTGTATTTGAACTGCTGGACTTTGTCCAGAAGAAGAAACTGACAGAATTGTATCCAAATCTTTGTCTATCCGCGAGGATTGCCCGTATCCTGCCAGTGACTTTTGTAGTGTTCACTTTATTTAGCATATTTTGCACTCTTATATTGAGTTTTCATTGCTATTTATTTGGCTAAATATTTTTGGTTTTATCGGTGTTCATTTGTCATTGTCTTTTTTTATAGACCTTGTTATGTGCAAGTTTGTTGCTTTGTATTGTTTAAATATATTGACTTTATTATTTATTATTTTGAATACTTTGTAATTGTTAATTGTATCTTAACTTCTCAAATTTTAATATATTTTTAATAGACATTGTTTTGTTCGTGTTCATTGAGTTATGAGCATTGTGTGTGATTTGGTGGTTGTGCTGTGAGTGTTTTGGGGCCACAAACAAAATCTTGTTTAGGGCCACCAAGATCCTAGGGCCGGCCATGTGGCAAGGGCTTAAATGTAAAGGACGCTCATTTATATGTCAAAGTCCTGCACTGTAGTGTGAGTAGCGAGCCACACAGAAAGTCACACTGATTGTGTGGCCCCCCCTAGCGGTTGTGGCTCCAAACAACCGCATAGAGTGTTTATGCCAGGGGTCGGCCCTGCAAAGGACCACAGTGGGAAATAAGCTGATGATTAATGTTCATCTTTCTTATAAATAAATAAATTCAATTTGTATGATGAGTAATGAAATTGTTGCATGTCACAACTTCCACTTGAGACTCCTAACAGGTAAAACCTATGAGTCAGTCATATTTATAGTTTATAAAAATTAACAAGTGTCTTAAAGGAGAAAAACATTCAGTCTAAGCATGATGGTCAGAAGACACGATTAGACGGAAACTTGAGAGTGAGCTTCAACTGTAAAGACTTACCAATGTGGGCCGTAGGGAGGCAACATATTAGAGCTGCAACGATTGATCGATTAGTCGATTGACAGAAATTCAATAGGCAACTATTTTGATAACCGTTTCAGTCATTTTTCATCTTCGGGCAAAAGTGCCCGCCATATTCTGATTCCAGCTTCTCATATGTGACGATTTGCTGTTTTTCTTATATGACAGTGAATTGAACATCTCAAGGTTTTGGACTGTTATTCAGACAAAACAAGCAAACTGCAGACATTTCTGTGGCCGCTAAGAAGTTGCAGAAAATGCAATTTTTTTCAATATTTCATTGACAAATGATTAATCAAGAAAAAGTAGACAGATAAACTGATAATGAAAACAATCATTAATCATTACATTATTAATATATGTTGTAAATTTCCACCTGGTAAAGGACCAGACATGCTTTACATGAGACTAGTCTATAAATGTGATACCTGAGAAGGAGAAAAGGAAGTTTATCTGAAGAAAGGGTCTTCAAGAGACAACGCAAGAAATCTGGATGAGTTATTTAAGTGATGTGAGCGTTTGAACAGTTGAACTAATGGACATCAACCATAAAACACGGGAGCACACTTAAGATGAAAGATCTTTAATCAGTAAAAACCGGTGCAATATTTCACATGTAAACAATTGCAGCATCTCATTCTTAATACCTGAATAGTTACATAGAAATAATATTTTAGTGATTCAAGGATTCCTGTAAAAATAGATCAGTTTAACAAAACAACTATATCCCCTTCAAAAAAAAAAAGAAAATTCTTGCTGATTATTTCAAGTGCTCGAAGGCTCCCCTACAGATCAGCGAGCACGTCTTCAGTATTCAACAAGTCTCAGCTTCATTAGTAGCCCTCGCTTCCTGCAGCCAAATTCTACATCACCCGACCTTTATTAACACACCCGCCTTCTACTGTGCATCGATGTAAAACCGCAGAGAAGACATCGTTACTGACTCACAGCTTGTAGGGCAGCAGGTTAGTAAAATACGTCAGGGATGGGAGAGAATTTGGCTGCAGGGTCGGTGTCCTAAGTTTCAGGATTCTCCTTCACCGTTAAACAGAAATTACATTTTTGCAAGCTCAGCATCAGAACAGAGTATTTTCAATCGCGCATTTGGCACTGATTTCCCATACTAGTGTTGTTCCTATGTGTGGATAAGCCCACTATCATCAAAGCGTTCCTTATCTCAGAGAAACACTGCTGTTTCACTCTCTACTTATCCACCTTTTTTTCTTTTGTTTCCTCACTTCTGTCCTGACTTAACAGCAGTTTTTTCGTCATACCTGCTGTTTCGTCCACATTTTCTCTTTGCTACGACAAAATGTAGTGGGTCATGTTGCCCTGTGGGTTTTCCATGTCCTCCTCGCTTCAGCTTCCTCAAAATTCCCTCCTGTTTCTCCACATCTCAGGTCTAATCGCAGCTTTTTTTCCTCTTCCTTGTCAGTCCTCCCTTTTGTTTCCTGGTCCTCCAGCCTCCGCTCTTTCCTCGCTCTTTTCTCTTCTCCTGCGTCACTCTCAGGATTCCCTGCTTACTGATGTTCAGGAGGCCATGTGGCTTCTTTTCTGTTCTGCCTCTTTTCTCTCCACCTCCGCCTCCGTCCTGTCTTTCAGCGCCTTCAGCAGGATCCTGAGCAGCGTGTTTTCGTTCAGCAGGCTTTCGGAGGTGTCCGCCAGCTCCTGCAGCCGTCTCACTGCCTCCCCGAGCTGACGGCTTTTCTCCCGGTGCTGTTCCTCTAAGCTGTGCCTTTCTCGCTGCAGCTCTGTGTTCTGGGCCCCTAAGCTGTGAGCGTAAAATGTCAGTCGGCGGTTCTCGCGCCACAGCTGCGCCAGCTGTTGGGAAAGGCGCTCGCGGGCGTGATGGAGCGTCTGAACCTCTCGCTGGAGAACCAGAAACTCTGCACGCAGGACGTTGCTGGCTCCTGGTCCGTCTGCCTGGTCTGAGGATGTCACTGGTTTGTCGGTGTAGTGCGGAGAACCACAGTGCTGCAGGATGAAGTGTAGGAGGTTGGGTAACGTGATGGGCAGGTCGTCTGGAAACTTCACGCTGAGGTGTTTTCTTAAAGAAGCAGAAACAGTGAATGCAAGAGTGAAAACAAATCTGCTGAAAGTAACTGATAATATTTTAGTGAAATATTTGTATTTTTATATTTTCTTTATTTGTACAGTGTTGATGTTACAGTAACTACTGAGTACTATATAATAAATGTACTCTCGTCACTGCCATCCATGTCTGGGTATAAATAGAAAATGCAAACTCAGATATCCAAATGTGCATGTTTGCATGTGTTTACCCATCATTATTCTCACCTGTATCTGGGGAAGAGAAGAATAGTGGGGACATGATCCACCATGAACTCCCATGGAAGGTCATTACGTGCAACATTCACCCTACAAAGAGGAAAATGTAGATTTTTTTTAAATTAAAAGTTGGACCAGAGAATTAATGTTGAACTGTTTGTTTATTTTAGACTGAAATTAAAACTATAATTCAACTAAAAACTCATATTAAACACACAGTACTGCCACAATACCTTCATTAACAGTCAAACATAAAGATGCAGACATACCTCGCCACAGTGATGGTGCTGTTTCCCTGTAGTAATCTGGCCAACTGGATGATGATGTGGTTGAGAACTGAGCAGAAGCCGCACCACTGAGTGTAGTAGAACAGCAGCACATCCTAGAGGAGAATACACACACACACACTCATTTATATTTCAATGAAATGACCACAAATTCATCTTTAGACCCAACAGTGAGACTCTCACAGCTGTGGAGGCTACTGTGTTTTAAGGTGGAAGGTCACCTGAGGAGGGAAACACTGGTCATCATGGATAATAACAGAGTCATTTCTTTCCTGGCTGGTGTGTTATATCATCTGGTGTTAACCTGTAAATGCAAAACATCCCCAAATCAATGAGCATGTGTATTGGCCCGAATATAAGACAACACACGTTTTTGGAAAAGACTCTTTGAAGAGACACTTTTACACTCGTCCTGTTGAGATGCTATTAATCAGCGGAGAAGAGTCCTCATCCTTTAAAGTGAAATACTTCTATTAAAGTAGAACGTAAAACCTACTTTCGTGTATCTTGTTCATCAGTCACACACTCACTCTCTCTCTCGTCAGGCTCTTGGAAGCGGTGAAAATGATTTTCTCCGGCAGTGAGCATTTTTCAGACTGTCTGTTTGAGCTCCTCATCATCTGTGATAGCAGTAATTATTGGCTGTTTAACAGATGATTCAGATGATCCCAGTTTGTTTCTGCAGTAAAGACGTCTTATATTTGGGTCAGTGTGTCAGTTTTTAAGTAGACTGTACTGTACAAGGAATGCATTTAGGGACAAAGTGATATTTTCCATTTTTATTTTATTTTAGCGTCCCTACTTATTTAGACTATAAGCATGAATCATTGTGGCAAGACACAAGCTCAGTTCTTTTATTCTCCATGTGCTGTGTGGTATTAATAGTTAACACCGGGGCTGAATCACTTCCAGAGAGTTTTATAATCCACTCTCTCTTCTCACTAACTGCTTAGAGGCGGCTTCTAAAAAGTCAAAACCACTCACACGAATGCACAGACAGACGCAGAGTGGACACGGTGAGGAAAGGAGTAATGTCTCACCCTTTGAATGTCCATGACGGACGGCAGGAAGGAGGAAGTGGTCAGTTCTGTGATGAGGGGGCGCGGAGGTGACGGCTGGTGTTGGTCTGGACGTCTGGCTTCCCCTCCGCCTCCTTTCTTGTCCTCCTCTCCCACCAAGTGTCTCTGCAAGAGGCTGTACGGAGCGCTGAAGTTCCTGATGAAGGCCTCTTTAACAGGATACACACAGACATGCAGTGAGAATAGAAAATTCCTGCCAGACTCATATTAAAATGTTCTGAAGTGAAGAAGTGATGAACAGTTATGACATTGCTGTTTAGGTGAGCATCCAAATATTCTGTTTCTTGATGATAAAGACCAAATCAGGAGGTAAGATCTTTAACGGTGATCGGGGAATGTTGTGTAAATACACATAAGTTTGGTGGTAACATAAAATATAATCATATAGATTACCTTTAATTATTAATTATATTGGTAAAGACAAATTTTAGCATGCTTACAGGTGCTGGGAAAAACAAAAAGCCTAGAAACACATTAATGAAAACATCGATCACTGTACACAAAAGCTCCTCAATAAGTAACAGAGAACTTTTGATGATGTAAATCTAAATCTAATGATGGCTAAAATGAATTGATCTTCTTCATTTTGAGGGTCCTAGTACTGCTCATGTCAGCTGACTGGGACGTTTGAAAAGAACAGAGACATAGTTAATGTTATTAGGACTTTTCACCTTTGAAAACAAACATCAAGGGATTTAAACAGAAGGAAGCAACAGCAGAATTAAAGGTTTTAAACTCAGGATTAAAACCCATAAGAACCTCCTCATAAATGTCTAAATTAGAGCTGCAACAATTAGTCAACTGACAGAAAATTAACAAGCAACTATTTTGATAATCGAATTACAGTTTTACTCATTTTTTTAAGCAAAATGACAAATATTCAGTGGTTGCAACTTCTTGAATGTGAGAATTTGAGAATTTTCTGTGTCGTACATGATAGTAAATTGAACATCTTTGGATTTTGGACTATTGATCCAACGACACAGAATATTTGAAGATGTTGCTTTGAGAAATTATAACAGGCATTTTTCTCTATTTTCTGACGTTTTATAGACAAAATGGATCACTAATGACAATAATCGTTAGTTGCAGCCCCAGTCTAAATGAGCCACATGGAGGCAAAGTTATTTAAATTCAAAATTTTGACCTTTTTAAATCTCTATGTGAAGACTTGGAACAACAGTGGCTCCCTGAACAGAAAATCTGTTGGCTTTTGGACGACATTATGCAGTAAACAAAGGAATGCTGCCTTCTGTTTACAGACCAGTGGATTAAGATGCACATGCAGAATGGTTACAAGACTTTTTTCATCTTTTCTGTGCATTAAAAACATAAAATGCTTCATGTCCTGTGCGACACTGTGATTTCTAGCAATTGTACAATAATTGTAGGACATCATGGATCATCACTATACATCCTGTAGGAGCAAACCACATTATTAAAAGTTAACATATTTACTATGAAAAAGTCACCGCAGAGACCTTTAAAGGCCAAACCTCCCTTTGTCCTACTCATTGCACATTTCTTAGCAGTGAGTCTTCCCTGGAAACATCTGTGTACGTATGCAAAAGACTGAAATAAAGCCATGTCAGCTGACCTGCTGATGTGCATAATATGCAAAACTTACTCTGTGTTTCTTTCATTGGTCATGACGTTGCTTCAAACCTTGTGCAAAGAATCAGTGAATCTACACAGACATGGTGACTAAATGACGACTCCATGACCTTCAATTTAATTATCACAGACATAACGTGTGTGACATAATGTAAATGTATCATGGCGTCTTTAATGAAAAGTGTAAGCTCATCTGCATAATAAAAATGCTGACAGAGACATGTTTTAATTGATTAATTATCGATTTGATATTTTAGGGTAGATGCAACAGCCTTTGTCTTTACTTCTGCACATCACAAATTGTGTTAAGTGGAGAAATTTGCCGAATATGATCAACTCAAAGAGGAATAAGAGTTACAAACATTATCAAACCATGTAAACTAAATAAAACTGTCCTGGTCTTACCCAGAGACTCTGTCAGTGTGGTTGCTGGGCTGCGGTGGAGAACATAATGAACCTCGTCCTTCAGGTTCACAATAGTTGCGAACGAGCCGTCACCGCTCCCATCAGCGTGCGCGCCGGTCTCCTGGTGACGAGGAGTGCTTCTGTTGCCCGATGCCCCGAGCCTCACCGCCAGAGGCCAGTTCAGAGCAACATCAAGCACGTAGAACCTGAGCGTCCTATTGGTCTGACACCGGAGCCCCGTAATGCCGTCTCCCTCCTGCCGAGGGGCAGACGATGGAGGGATGGAGGAAGGAGGAGGAGGAGGAAGGGGAACTCTTTGAATGTCCGGCCCCTCTTTGGCTTGTGAAGACGATTCGTTGTTGAGTTGAGGTTCTACTTTTCTGCAGCAGGCACTGTACTGAATGAACGGGCTGTAGCTGTTAAGAAAGTTGCTACAGCCCACTGAGGTTGCGGTTTTTACGGACATGGCGGCAGGTAGGTGGTGTAGGCAGCAGTGTCTAAGATAAGACTGCAGCGCGTCTCCTCCCTGAGCGGCGGAGGGGAACGAGCAGCGTGTTGAGGAGCCGGTCGAGCCCCGCGGTGACAAGCTGAGGCACACCTCGCACACGCTCGTACGGGACTCTGGGAGAACGACCGACTGGCAGCACGGCGAGTGGGAGGTGAAGCTTTCGTCCAGGCTGGAGTGGTATTTATCGTCACAGGAATGATAACGTAGAGCGATGTCTGCAACCTGAAAAACACAAGAAACAAAAAGAAATAAAGAGTGGATAAATACACATTTTCGTTCATCCTCTGTGATTTTTTTTTTTTATTTCCCCGCGTCACTGCTCACCTCCTGCAGTACGGGGTTGGGCTTGTGTGCGAGCGGATTGTGCGGCAGGAACAGCAGCAGTGCGGGTCCTTTCGTCAGCTCCTGTTCCAGGAGGCGAGACTTTGTTTCTGGGGGCTGCAGCCACTGGAGGACGGTCTCGCGGTGTTCAAACACCCAGCTACAGATGGCCTCTGATGTGAAGTTACGCTCCCTTCGAGGGAAAATCTGAGAGAAGAAAACAAACAGACAGCATACATTCAACATTTATTCAGTATTTTATTATATTTACTACAATTTTTTAATGTATCGTCTATCGTGGCCTGATGACATCTTACCAAAGAGGAGTTAAATCTTCTGTGGAGGTAAACGGTTCCATCTTCTTTAAGTGAGATGGCCTCTGCCACCTGTCTGTTGGTCACCACCCCGAAACGCACCACGCCACGGAAGTCTGCAGCAGCACAACAGAGACTCAGAGCTGAAGACTGGAAACTTTCTGTCCTTTCTATTATTATAATCTAATCTTACAAACTTGAAATGATCAAAAACCTGTACAGAATAATTACCAAGTGATGTTTTATGAAGTTTAGTCAAATCTTTTGATTTATATAAAGGAAGAAATCTAACAGGAAGTAAATACTCCTCCTACAATTTGTTTTTTAAGGAAAATGTGTTACCTCATTTATGTCATTTATTGATATATGGTGCCCCATTATTTTTGTTTCCACAGTTTATCATTTTCCTTACTGTATTTGTAGCTAATTATATTTGCTCAGATTTATTTTGTTTTGTTCTGTTACTTATTTCTCACTGATTTACTGTAATATGTGGTCTTGTGTTTCATTATGTTTTGTACTTATTGGAAAAGTTAATAAAAAATAATTACAAAAACTTGTACAGAACCAAAAGATGTGGCCTCAAAGCTGCATGATGACTTCTTACCCCTTTTTAGAGCCTGCAGGGCAGAGGACAGAAATGTGATATATCCTGGCGGCTGAGGAGAAGAGTTAAACTGGAAGAAACCCACCACTCGAGGCTAGAAACACAGAAGACACAGCCAATCAGAATACATCATAAGGTAATACAGTTTCATTCAAAGTTGACACCTTGAGCACAGCTAAAATTAGCAAATTACATAACTGTAACGGTTTAAAGTGCAGGAGTGAGCTCAAACAGGAGCAGCTCACACAGCTGTAGTCGATCAGGATTAAACTCGCTGTAGCTGATTCTCTGCCGGATCTCCTTCAGATTGACCTGAAGCTCAAACCTACTGTACCTCGTGATAGGAGAGGAACTCCTCGAGCGTGGCTCTTGATGGGAGGTAAGTCAGCGGTGTGATGACTCTGAGGATAAAACTTTCCACATACGGAGCCACAAATGGACCTCTGTACTCTATAGGCCCGAACCTGCAGCACAGAGACACAGAGACAAACAATATAATGGATCATAAATCTATAAATACCAAAGGAAACTACAGAAAACCGACATAATCACAGTTTTCTCTAAGATATACGACACACTGATGACTGAAAATGCAATAAATCAGGTGATCAAGTTTAAGCCAGCAACTATTATAAAGTCGATGTAGCTGTTTCCACTAAACAGTCTTCTGAAATTACTGGGGCTGCAACTAATAGTTATTTTCATTTCATTTAGTCAATAAAACATCAGAAAATGGTGAAAAACACCCATCACAACATCCTGGAGTCTAAGGTGACGTCTTCAAATTTCTTATTTTGTCCGATCAACAGTCCAAAGTTTTGTAAGACCAATAAAATCCACAAATTCTAACATTTGAGAGACTTGAACTAAGGAATATTCAGCATTTTTGCTTTAAAAATTACATAAACGATTATTTGATCGTCAAAATAGTTGCAAGTTAATCTTCTGTCGATCGACTAATCAGCAAATAGTTGCAGCTCTATAAATGACTGAGAACTTGTTTTTGTTTCGCCAGTGTAATAAATGTAATACAGAAGCTAATGATGCATTTCAGTTCATTTAAAAGAAAGTGAATGAATTGTCTTACAATAATTTGAAGCCACAAAGCACAAACATTTTCAGTAGCCAGAAGGGTTCGTTAGATAAAAGCAGTTTTGGTGTATTTTTCAGTGAAGTGCTTCTGTTACACACACGTCATAATTAAAGGATGAGCATCAAACATCATTATCAAACACAGTCAAAGACAGTCTTCTCTGTCTCACCTCCTGTAGAACAGATGGACGATCGGGTACTGGTAGAAGCGGTTATGCTTCCTGCATTTCCCCTGACTCCACCAGCAGTTAACTGCCACAAACTGCACCTGTGTTTGTGAAAGAGACAGAGGGACAGTGTTGAACAAACAAAACTTTTTCCAGATCTCAAACCGGTTATGGTGTGTTTTCATTTTTGAGTCTAAAATCAGGCCTCGTCCTCAGTGCCTGAAAAACTAGATCCAAGCAGTCAGAGACATCCAGTATATATATATAAAGCGGGTCTATGATTTATAATTCTTAACTCCACATAAATTGAGAAGTTAAGTAAGTAAGTCCTATAAGCCATATTCAGATGTAAGATGTTTAATTTGTCTCTTTAAGTCAACAAGAATGTTTCTATGACGACAAAGTACTTCTTCTAACTGTACAGCTGAGGTTATTGTTGTTCTGAGTGCTTGTTGTTGTGACGTCAGGTGATCTGTACCTGTTTGGCCAGCTTCTTCGCTACCAGCTGCACTTCCTGCCGGGCGGCCATGGAGTGAGCACACCAGGGTGCGTAGAAGAAAATGAGAGACACCTCGGCCATGCTCCTGAGACGCTCCACCTGGAGAGGAAATGAATGTGACTGACATGTTGAACTCTTAATCGTCGTCCTAGATTCAGTTTGTGTTTGACGTGTGGTCTTGACTTTAACACTACACACACTTAATGTTAATACCAGACACATAAAGCTCCAGAAAGCTGATAATTTAGGAAAGTACGAAAACATTTGAGCAATCTGCACTGGTCAAAGATGACATCTACTTTAGGACACGTTTTAGCAAGTTTAACTTCTGAGAAATTCAGTCGATGGAGCACCTTGAACTAGAGCCAAGTACAAATTGAAGCTGTTGCCTCTTCTCATTGTTATATCCAACCCCAGATCAATTTCACAAGCAGATTTTAAAACATCTAATAAGGGAGTCTGCAGGTTGGACACTTCATCATAAATAGAAGATATTGTTAATCTATCTGAGGGGTCTGGTAAAAACTGAGACTGCATTTAGCACGTGCTTCTCTTCTTAATAATAATTCCAGCGTAAGTTCACAATTTTTTCAAGCCTGTCTGTTAAAACAACACCGTCCTTTAACACCGGATTTGTGATAAAATGTTTGTGTCAGGTGCTCATCTATATTTGAAACTTACCTGATCCAGCTGACCCAAGTAGAGGTCGACTACCGGGGCCTCGGCAGAGAAGAACCGCAGCGGAGGCCGAGCTGCTGCCACCACATTCTTAGCACGGCTACGGAAAGACAAGAATCATAATGACATGAGGAGATATGACAGTATACCTCCTGAGACGATATTTATTTGTCTACCACCAGTGACTTCACAATACTGTATTGTTTATTAGAGCTACAATGACAAGTTGATCGACAGAAAATTCAGTTTTCAAGTGAAAATACCAAACATTTCATGGTTCCAGCTTCTTAAATAAGAGAATTTGCTGTTTTTCTTTGTCTTGACATTGGATTAAACTGAATATCTTTGGGTTTTAGACTGTTTGAAGAAGACATTTGATAACATCACCTTGGGCTGTAGAAAACTGTGATGGGCAGACCAAGCAATTAATCAGGAAAATAAATCAGCAGATTCATTAATGGTAAATGCGCCTTTCTAGTCTTCCGATCACTCAAAGCACTTTACAATATATGCCAACATTCACCCACACACACACATTCATACGCTGATGGCAGACGCTGCCGTGCAAGGTGCCAACCTGCTCATCAGGATCTAATCTAGTGCACATTCACTCGCGCACACGAGGAGCAATTTGGGGTTCAGTATCTTGCCAAAGGACACTTTGTCACGCAGACTGGAGGAGCCAGGAATGGAACCGCCGCTCTTCCGATTAGCGGACGACCTGCTTTACCTACTGAGCTACAGCCATCCCATAATGACAGTATTGTTAGTTGTTGCTTCACTGTTTATATGTAAGGAAGTGCACCTTGATTCGTCAAGTACTTTAACTGGTCTGGTTATTTTAATACATTAACAGTTTCTCAATTGATTTTCCAAGAACTGTACTACATCATGGACATAGACATTACACATGCACAAATCCAATACGCTGGATCAATGTCAGTGCTGATATATACTGACCTTATTAAGCAGAGTGGGTATCAGCCAAGATGTAACCGACTCACACTAAATACAGATCATTAGAAAAGTCAGTGTTTCCGATCAGTAAAGGCAGGACTCAGTTTTTAAAGCCACAACAATCCCTGACTTCACGTTATCTTACATAAATATTTTTCCAACTTGTTCCACACAGTGAAGTCTACAGATCATAATCTACTTCAGGAGAGAAAAAGTTGTATCTGTACCTCCCTACATCCCAAAATAAAAAGCATATCTACGGCTTCAACTAATGGTTATTTTCATTATCAATTAATCAATTGGTCATTTGGTTGTTAAAAGGTGAGAAAATGGTGAAAAATGTCCATCACTGTTTCTTAAAAGATCAAGGTTATGTCCTCAAATGTCTCGATCAACAGTCCCAAAGATAAGGTTGTCACAGCTGGAGCAAAACTACCAGTGAACAGGATGACAAGCAGGATGTGAGGAGCTAATTTGTCTGTATTTGTTTCAAGTTTCATTCTCACTGGCTGTGTTTGTGTGTGTGTGTGTGTGTGTGTGTGTGTGTGTCCACAGCTGGGTTCACTGGGAGGCTGAATGTGTGTTCTTATGTTACCACACAGCTGTGGTAGTTACACTGACACTGATATCTTCAGGGTCATTTAAAAATACACTGGCCAAGCGCTTTATTAGAAACACCTGTGCAATCTAACGCAGTCCAGTACAACAGCTCGGCCATAAATTCTACTTTTATGAAGCTTATACATTTTCAGTTTTTGTTGACATTGTCAGAAAGGTGATAATTCCACTTTATGTTTATTATTGAGGTCATAGTGGATGCTGGTGGCGTACTGGAGCACGTTACATTGTGTTCCTAATATTTTGCCCCCCTCCTGTATGTATAATCGAGTGGACAAATGCACTGTAATCAATCACTCACTCTAATCATCAATATAATGTTGTTTTTACACACACAAAAAAGTTTAATTGTCTTGTTAAAATCCTTAAAATTACATCTCATTCTCCCTCGTTAAAGAAAATCCCGAATCTATGAATATGCAAACATATTGAATCTGAGAAGTTTAAATGCTGGACATAATATGTCTCCTACTTCACTGTAAAGTCAATTCTCAATGTTTGTATACTGGAGGCTTCAAGTTTATAGATGACATACATATGTACACTATACAAATTAAAGAATTATTATTGTATACAGGACCAAATTCTGCACAGCCGAGCTCAAACATTCAATTGTAGGAACAAAAAAGAAAAACATATTTTTGAGTGCAAGTGGACTTTAAATCTTCTAAACTGAAGGTTGTGCTGTGCAACCAAACAATGTAAATCCAGTGAACATTGACTTCTCTGTAACAATAACTTAACATTATCTGACAAAAGCATTAAATATTGAGGCTAAATAATGACCAAAACCTTTGCTAAAAGTCCCAAATGTAAAGAGTGCATGGCCACTGATAGTACACTGTCTGTTTAAAAGCTTTAAAGCATTAGTTAATCCTCTTGTCCCTACAGCACACGTCAGGTCAGCCGCACAACACAATGAAGACCCTGATTGGTTATAAGTAGATTATTATTTATTAGGAGCAGCTAATTTACTGCTACAACCTTCCTGTTTCAGTAAAGTAACCACTGTGTTCAGTGAGTGACATACAGGCCCGGTTAAACACAAACAAACTCAGACTGTGTGTGTTTGAATATGTTACAGTAGCTGCTGCTGTTTACCTGCATGTGAACTTGACGGCCAGTATGAGCAGGACGCTGAGCACGATAGCCCCGCAGAGGAGAGCCGGTCTCCGGGCCATCAGATACAGCACCTGCCGGAGAGACTGCCGCACCCGGCGCAGCATTACAGGCTGTCGTCGGCTCTCCGTCCCATTTATACGCCCAACGCGTCCATTTGCCTGACGGGGAGGGTGTGTTTATGTGTGTGTGAGTGTGTGAAGGGGGGACAGGCAGGCTGGTTCGACGGGAGACAGAGCTAACCTGGATTGGACATCGGTGCTGTTGGTGTGTAAGGTTTTCAAACACGGTCAGACCAACCTTTCTTCCCCACGTAGACTTTTCACTTCCGCAACTACGACGCCAGGGAGCATGCGTAAAAGTGTTGCCGGCGGTTTGAAAGGCGCGCCATATTGTGACGCTGTCGTGAAAATATTGGTAAAAACAGGATTATTAGTTAAAATAGAAGTAGATTAAAGACTTCTAGGTTCACACGCTGGTCGGAATAATTGTGAAGTCATAATTTGTCCTTAATTAGTGTATAGAGATAGTTATGCCTATTGAGTTGTATGAGCTTTTTTGAGACAGTCCCTACATTGAGAACCGTTGCTGCCATGGAGACAGTTGAACGCTAGAGGGCGACTGTTGTTCTCTCGACAATAAAAATGAACGTTTACTTTTGTATTTCACAACTTATTTATACACTTCATTCGTTATAATTATAATTGTTTATTTACAGTAGTGGGAGAAGTACTCAGATCCGTTACTGAAGTAAAAGTAGCATTAAAATTATTCCATTACAAGTAAAAGTACTGCATTTAAGATCCTACTTATGTAAAAGTACAGTATCAGCTAGATTTACCTCAAGAATTAAGTCAAAATATACACAAATTATTAAAAGTTAAAAATGTGTTTTTGTTCTTGTTCCTACAATTGAATGATTGAGCTTCACTGTGCAGAATGATGTATGTGCAGAGTTTGACACAAAAAGCTGTTTTAACATTAATCTGCTGAAAGTAGAAAGTTTTTTTGCCCTCATTGAAAATCTGAGATGGGCCTACAAACATTATTTGTGACATCACAACTAGTTTAAAGGATCTAATTTGCTGCTTGTCCAGTACAGTCCAGTAGGAGACATTATGTGTCCAGCAGTTAAACTTCTGAAATGAAATATAATCTCATATTCATAGTTAATGGGATTTTTAATGAGGGAGAAGAAGGAGATACTATTTTAAGGATTTTAACAAGGTAATTCTACTTTTTTGTGTGGAAAAACCATATAAGACACTCATTATTGTTCCCAGCAGAGTATTTTTGTATGTCCTAATACATGTCTGGAGGGGATCTTTAGATAATTGTAAATAATATAAAAAAAGAAATTTACAATAAAAAATGCATAAAATATATTTTAAGTGAAAAGAGCTATTAAAAGTTAAAATTTTAGTGGAAGAGAATGAAATGTACAAAATATTGACCAAATATTGAGTCGGCTGCTGTGACACATGTTAAACCAGCCGAGTACAAAAAAGGAAAAACAATGTTCTGCTGCACAAAATTTGATTCATTTTACAGATTTTACAAACTCTAAACTTTGTTGTTTTTTTTTTGTGAAATATTAGAGTTTTACCTTTTGGGCCTAAAACAATTATTTATTTAGTGGAACTGCTGAACAACTCAAACATCTGTAACATGACAAGGAGACACAACTAAACTTGGGTTACAAACCAAACAGTTTGGGAACTACTGGTTTCATCTCCAACAGTTTCTTTTGTATTTTATGAGCTTATCATATATTATTTAATGTAATTTTTAATCTGAAAAGTAACTACAGCTGTCAAATAAAAGCAGTGGAGTAAAAAGTACAAAGTAGCATAAAATGGAAAATACTCAAGTACAACGACCTAATAAAAATGTACTTTCCACCACTGTTTATTTATCAATATCAATTTGTCTTTGCGTATGTTAATGGTCTTGGTCGGTGGTTAACAACCTGGAGTTGGCATAGAATAACCTTCACACTTTTTTTTTTTTTTTCAAATCTTTGCTTCCCTGTAGTGATCACTTCTTCTATATATATATATATCACGAGTTGCAAGTGGACCATGGTTCTCAAGCGGTTCCCAAGCCGAAGAGGTCGGGAATCACTTGTCTAGTGGACACACAACTGTTTGGTGACCCCGACCTGTATCAGGCTTTGAGAAATCAGCTCTTCTAACAACATTAAATGTGTAACACACAAAATAAGTTATAAATCAAGATAAAGCCAAAGAAAACTAATGGGTCTTAAGCTGTAGACTGATTTGACGTGAGATTTTGAATAAGTCTGTTCCAGCTGCAGAGTTGAGAAGCAACAACAGCAAAAGTCCAATAGATCCAAGTCTTAGTTTACAGATTTATATTGTACATACATCTGAAAAATAATACTGATACTACACATTGAACCCAGAAGCATAAACACAGAGGAGTCATGTGCACTTATAGATTAATTTGATGTAGAGTGTTTTAACTATTGTACAAAATAACATGGATAACTTGTCTTGTGAAGCCTGATTTTATTCCAGCTTTAAAGTTTACTTTTGATTTGCACTTCTGTTGGATGGTGAGTGTTCTTCAGGTGTACTGAGAGGACGAGAAGCAACAAACTGTGACGAGGAGACTTCAGTGTGAGTATTTGAGATGACAGGCTCTTGTTCGATGAGGAACATTTCTATTATAGACTTTGATGTTTGGTGCTTTACATTGTTTCCTTCATTACATTTCAAATAGGCCACAAATACGTACATTAAGACAAAAACAAATCTGCACAATATTATTTAAAAATCTTTATTTTTTTCTGTCATTAGAGAAAATCAAAAAGATAAATCAATTTAAAGAACAAAATCACAGTGTAGAACTTTGAAGTGCAAATGAACAATGTAAAAATAAAACATCTTTGATTAAGCTCTACCACCCATCAAATAGATACACGTAGTATCCCATGAGTATATTAATCTAGTATAATATCCAATATACTGCAAACAAAATATTTTTGAATAAAAAAAATGTGCAATGTAATATTTGTCAGCAGTTTGAGCGAATAAAATCTGCTTTGAACATTTTCTTCTTAAAATAACCAAAAAAAAAAGTAAGAACATAAGATTTTAAAAAAAATCTAAGTGCCACATCTCTTGAAAAGGAACCACTGGAACTCCTGCAACAAAACTTCAGTGTTGAACATCTGTTCTCCAACACTGTTCCTGTTTTCTCTTGAATCATCTGTGAAGCCCGAGGCCGCGGAACTATAAACCTCAACATTTGACACGTTTCGCAATCATGTTTCCAAACCTTGAAGAGTGAATTTTTTAGACAGCTCTGTAGCACTGAGATCTCGGTCTCAGCCAGAGAACCCCGAAGAATTCACAGACTTTAATGCAGAATAAAGATTCATATACAATTATAATACTGCTTCATTCAAACTGATACTTAGTTTAATTGATTGTGGATTACGTGCTATGAAGCCATTTGATCTGTATACACATTAAAAAAAAAAAAAGAAGCTCAACTTCCTCAAGACTACATCCATCTCTGTGCTACAGAGCCATCAGCTTCTAGGGAACTCATGAGGCCAGTCTTCGCTACCACCAGTGTTTGCAATATGATGATCATTTGCATAACTGCCCTGTGGATCATTAGGCAATGTGGTTTGTGAATGCACTATGCACGCAGAGAGAGAGAGAGATTGCTGCAGTAATCTCTCATCGTCAATAGCGACGCAGATATTTTTTACCGTCTCTCATCTCGTTGGTTTTTGTTTCTACTGACAATAGTTCAGAGCCTCTCTCCTGTTCCACATGGCAACCATCCAGCAGAGAGACAACCAGGAAGCGAGAAAGCTTCCTTTCCTACAGCAAATAAGCCAGTCTCACGTGAGTTCACTGCTGAAAGTAAACACTTCTATTCTTCAGCGACTAGATTTCTGGCTATTTTATTTGCTGCTAACTGTACGGCATTGCTTGGGCACTGACTTGCATGCAGTCTGTCACAGTGCCTGCGTTTCTGGGTGCATTAGCTGCTGCACCACCAGGTCTATGTTAATGATGGGGCTGAAATAGAGAGCCCAGTAGAAGAGGCAGTTGCACACGAACTGAGGGACAAAAGGCCACAGGAGGGCGAAGGCAAAGCCCTGAGATAACATCTTCCACAAGTGGTTCCACATCTTGCGCGGCAGTGCCCTGAGGAGAGCGGAAGACACGAGTTAGTGTTTTAGTGAAGAAGTTCCACTACGGTGTCTTAAAGGACGGGTTCATCATTTTTCAAGTCTGTCTTAAAACAACAGTCAGGAGCCCAAATGGAATGAAACAGCTCATTTGTAATACAGCAAAGACAACAATTAATGAAACATGTTTATATAAGCGTTGCAAGGAAGTGTGTTTCCATTTACAGGAAATATTCTGTGTGTGTTGCTGCCTCGTTATGTATTTGTTTATGTAAACTGGAGTTTGTTTGCTCAGTGTTGGAGTATGCTACTAGTTCAACTACATTTCCCAGTAATTTCTGCGTTATGTAGGTATTTGTAAAATCACGTAATGTTTCCATTGGTGACCTATTTTTTCTGCTAAGTCGCGACCAAACATTACATCTCTATATTTAATTTTTCCTTGAAGGAGCTGGTCTGGTGCTTCTCTTCTTCACTCTCTGCTACGTTCTGTCCACTTCCTCCTGTGAGGGGAGCTTCTATTCATTTAATTATGCTCATGTTTAAAGGTCATTGTACAAAACTTTTCGGTTTGTAAAACAAAGTGGAAACTTTAGGCAGAATCTCGCACCACATCCTTACATATTCTTAAAAGTTCAGGTTATGGGAAGCTCTAGGTTATGGGGTTGTTTAGTTACCATGACGATGAAGGCCTATAGGAGACTGTGTGTTTGTTTATGTCACTATGTGTACCTGATCCTGGCTCTGGTCCAGAGCCTCCACAGGGCGCAGCCTTCCAGCACAGACAGAAGCATGGCATTAACAATAATGAAGCGAGACGTCCAGTAGTGGACGCCCAGCCAGTCCCAAGCAAACTCTGCGATCAGCTGGTACGGAAGCAGGAGGTACTTGACAAGAAACTCTCCCCACTGTCGCCAGCTGGGCTCCAACTAATTAATAAACACAGGAACAGCATAGAAGACGAAAGGTAGACAGTTATGGAATAAAACATTTTAAAAAAGGTACTTTTAAACCATTAAAACAACATATGAGTAAAAGTTAGTTTTTATACAGCAAGATTTAACATGACAGTTTGTTCTGTTTTGAAAAGTGTCACCTGTGTGTTGAGGAAGCTGCTCTCCACCGACTGATCAATGTGTGTGATGGCCGGACAGCAGGTGTGCAGGAAGGGCAGGAAGGTTTCCGAGTAGTCGAATAAATACAAATAGAAGAGTGTGAGACGAGGGGAGCGCTTCAGTGCATACAGCAAGAACAGAGACTTCCCCGCGTTAGCCGCCTGCCAGAGAGTGAGAAAAAGTTAGAAGGGAGTCATTTGATTGTGTAAGAAACATGACAAACTCACTGATTGGAGACTTTCAAATCTCAATTATGCAGTATGTTTGTCAATGAAAGCACTGTGGTACAACACCTAAATATTTGGTGCAAACTAAAGCATTTCATGGTATAATCAGAGTACTTACCTTGTATTCCCAGAGGTTCTGCGGAGGTTTGACTCCTAGGACTTTAACTCTCTCCAGTTCAGCCACAACAGCTCGTCTGTGAGCCTGATTTTCGATGCTGTAAGGAGGCTTCGACAACTCTTCATCTCCCAGCATCAACAGAAGCCTAAAGCAAAGAAATCAACACCACATGGCACAAAAAAATGAGCCACAACATAGACTTCTGGGTTTTTCTCCTTAAAGTTAAACTGGTCTGTGCAGGTCTAAACCTAAATAGAGGATACAGTGCAACAGGTGGAACATGACTTGACTCAGTTTTATTGTGTAGGGTGAAATATGTCTGCATGGAAAAAAAACAAACAAACATAAAATTGTACTTAAATCAAAATGAGTGTCATTTTTTTCTACCTTCCATTGACTTTCTCCTGCAGGAAGGGTTCCCTGTAGAGCTGAGCCCACGGCCCCAAATGTTCCAACCAGGAAACGACTTCTTCCGGCGTCCAGCGAGATACAGGTTTACTGATCAACAAGTCATGCTGCTCCACCACGCCGCTGCTCCAGTGATACACCAGCACCATCACCTGGAAACACACACACGGTACAGTACAGGTACAGTGAATCCTTGTTTACCCTGCTTGTACTTCAGGATGTTTTACATATTTAGATGCAGAGAAAAGCAGGATTTTAACTAAACGCTTCGCTCATAGAGACTGAGGACAATCTCCCAGGTTTTCCAGGTGTCTTGCAGAAATCAACCATCACCACTTGAGGTCACTGTATCTGTTTTAATTCAACCTGCAGCAGCACACCTGACTGATAAAAGTAGAACTGAAAACAGAAGTTTGCTCTTAAATGTTGGTTTGACTTGACAAAAACTTGAATTGTATCCTTATCACATCTTATAAACAATATATCACTCCTTCTCATTTGCACTGTTCTGAGCATTTCTTGTTAAACATGTGCACAGCCACTATGTTAGTCATTGTCAAGTGTGTTTCTACAGGTTTTCAATCACCCTGTTTCCACCATAGTTACTGTATGTTAGCAGATACAAAATAATCACACAATGTGACCTCTTCATTAACTTCAGTGTAGTGAAGCCCCATGTTTTTGTGTTATCTATGTAACAAAAAAGAGAAACTACACTGTTAAAAAAATTAATTTTATAAGACGTTGTGGATCATAGTCGGCACCTTAACCTCTAGGCCATGACAGCCATGTGCCGTTTCTGAGTTTCTTATTCAAGTACAATGTTTGAAAAGAAAAAATGAACCTAAATATCTTTTGAGTTTTGAAAATCAAAGGCTAAAAGAGAGACATGTAAACTTGAGTCTGGAGAAAAGGAGGCCACTGACTGGAGAGGGAACGTCTCTCTTGAGATGAAATCACCTCCAGTTTTCATCCTGGGGATTGTTTGCCAATCTTTGCCATCATGAAAGATTTTGATAATTCATAAATAATCAGCTCCTAAATCATAAAACTACGAGCCTCTCTGCAGGTTATGTTTTTTTTTGAGTGAAAGAAAACACAAAGTCCGAAACAAATGGACGCATTTAACGATATAACCCACAAAAACAGGTCCGGGTCCCTTTTCAGTTTTCCTAAAATGACCTGATTCACTCATCCATGAACTGGGGTCAAAATCAGGACCATGCTGTAATCTATTTGCATGCAACACACACTCAAATATACTGCCGCGTGGCAAGACACACAGTGACGTTGCTCCCAAGTGCCACATGGACAAAATAAACATGGTCTGTGTACATGATATAACAGCTGACCTCTTCATTCCCTACTGTAACAGCTTTGAAACATTAGATATTACTGCTGTTTGAAATATCTGTTGCTAAAATCCCTTTCACTGAAATACACAACAGTGTGAGTGCAACATTATCTAACCTTCTTATAAGGTGTCAGATTTACTCTTATTTCCTCCAAAGGCATATTTGGTAGCTTCTAGGGGTGAAAGGGTGGAAACAAGAAAAAAAAAACCTGAAATTATCTTTAAAAAGGGACATCATGTACTGCACAACCAAATTATTCATTAATCTGCACTACTGCAAACTAAGAATGCACCAATTCAATACTGAAAATAAGCATCAGAATAAGCTTAAACCCTGGACTGTGTACTGCTTCTAATTAATCTTATTAACCAATCCAATAATGCGAACTGATCAAACGACTCATTATGCGCTCAAAAGTTAATGTGCTGCAAGTTTTTACAGCACTTTTATCCGCAACGACTTACAATGGACTGCAACAGGAAAATATATGATTTCTATTTTTCAAAAAGAAAAGAAAATGACCATCATGTCATTCTCTGTAAAACATCATTACAAGAAAACATTTGCAGTCGTCATTTCTACGTGGAGCAGCTCTATGAAGATACTTTGGGTCTTGGATCTTTTGGTTTTGGACTGTTAGCAGATTAACTGATAATGTAAATAATAGTTAGTTGCAGCCCTAGTTCAGTTTTTGTTCAGCTAAGCAAAAAAAAATGCAGTCAAGTTGTCCCCAACTTGACTGTTAATACTTTATCGTGTTATCCAGCAGGTTACTGTGTGCCTTGAAGATACATACAATAAATCAATCCAACTATTAAAAGACCAGTTGGAGAATCTGATGAATCTTCTGACTTGGTAAACCTTAAAACCTGCTCACGGTAACACTGACGCCTGGTAATCGCACCTGATAGTAAGATGGGGAAGTTCGCTCGCTATCGTGGGATCAGTTTGGAGGCCACCTACCATTTGAGGTCATTTTACTACAGAAGATAACGTGGAAAAGTTCAGGTGTTTTTACTGCCATCGTGTACTTACAGCCACGCACGAGAGCGCAGTGAGGACTCCAGAGAAGAAGAAGCCTGCTCCTTTGTGCTGGTTTGTCTTGGATCTACCCAAATTGTCACCATACCTAAAAAAAAAACGTGTATATTTAATAAAAGCACTTCCCTCTAGTGAGCACAGAGCAGACATCAGGAAGGTTCATATAGTCAATGACCAAAACAGCTCGTATCACAGATTATATTACCTCTGGAATGCCAGTAAACTCCGGGAGATTTTGGGGTTATCCTGGATCTCCGCTCTCCTCCGCTGCACAACCTCACCAAACAGTTTGTCGGTTGCATCTCTGGAAAGAAGAGCTTTAAGTTAACGTGTGGGATAAGAAGATGAAAGAGAATGTGGACGTAGAGAAGGTTTGAATTTGAAATTTAATTTGACCTGCTTGCATATGAGAATCTTCAGCCAGTTTGAGGGTGAAACAGTTTAATCAAACACCATCATCAAGTCTTTCCTTTTCATACCAAAACACTGTGTGCTTTATGTTGTTAATAACTTGATGTCAGTATAAAGACAAGTACAAAGACATTTCATATTGATTTAGGTTTTAGCCTTATGTGCACATAGTCTTTGTAAACCACCCCCACAAAGCATCACTTCCTGCTTTCTTCTTCCATTCAGTTCTAGTGTCTTATTGCCTACAGTTAAAAAGGAAATAAACATGAGGAAACTCAAGTTTCTGCTTAACTGACTTAGGTTCTGGTAGGCGGTTAGACGCAAGCAGGCCGTCTTCTGCCTTTTTAATATCTGGCACAGTTCTTTTCTTTTCCTGTTGATCAACCAGCATTGTCCCTGTCAAATAATTACATACATATGGTAATTTCTACCCTTGATCACAACAACCTGTGGGACAGGAGTACATGGCTCTGTTACTTTTAGTGATAGAGACATGTACTTCGGCCATTATTTGACACTTCCTTGCATCAAAAACTCTGAAATGGAGAAGAGACGATTGTGAAGTCGGTCACGGCCAAAGAAAAGAGGGAACTACATGAAATGCAAATGCAAGAGTTTGAGATAAATATGTTTGTGTAAGCAACACTACACTTGCTTGCATCCAGTGTATTCTGTGTCACTTCATGTCATATTCTGATTCTGGGTGTTTTGTAGACATGGGTCATGGCTACAGTCACATTGGGAGATTTTAGTCTTAAATTTCTGACACTGTGTGAATTGTGACACGGCCTGTCCGTGGTCGCCAAAGCTCTAAATCTGCCGTTGGTGAACGTGACTGCAAGTGTGATTTAGGACCACACTGTTTGGGACGATCAAAGACCTCACCACTTTTCTGTCACAACTGTCAACCTTCGTCTGGGACAGCCTCACATCTCACAGTGTAAAAGAGCCTCAACTCTGGTTGAGAAGGGGCTCATACAATAACACAGTTTTGTCAGTAAACACAGAGTCTCAACTGGAGTTGCATTTGAACCACACCTGTCACACACATACACTTTTTTCCCCCTGCAGTTCTTGCTCTCTACGTGAGAGCAACAAAGTGAATACTGTGGTTGGAAACCAAACATTCAACCACTGATATGGTCTAGCTGTGAAAAGCATACCTCAGCAGTATGTTGATTTTAGGAAAGCCTTCCCACTTCTCCCGGCACTCGGGGCACTCATTCTTGTGAGAAGACTCCCACCACAGAGCCAGACAGTGGCGGCAGAAGTTATGGCCGCAGGTCAAAGTGGTGGGGTTCACCAGGATGTCGTAGCAGCAGTGGCACGAGAATTCATGTTCTGAGATGTTATTGGTGGAAGGCTTCGAGTGAGAGGGTTCATCCATTAACACCTCCAGACTGTCATCTGATGAATCCCCTTCCATCTGGTGCAGCATATCCGAGTCTGGAAAAGACAAGACACAAGCTTACAAGGGAGGACTGAATGGAGAAAATCATATAAGTTTAAAGATTAAGTAAAATATGCATAAGGTCTCTAAAGGCTTCTCAGAGAAAACTGTCCATACCAGTTATTTTAAATGTTGTAGCATATTTACATGCACTTAACATCCCAACTGACCATCTAGCAAACCCTGCCATTGTGTTTACGATTTTTTAAGCATTTTTCTTGACATCCATTGGCTGTCATTCATTTATTTACAACAAAACAATATAATAGTAGACTCTTAAAACTTGCTTAAATTGTGTAAATCCATCAAAATGAACATCACGTCTGCATTATTTTAAGTTACATTGAGGCTGCTTGGTTAAACTACATTTAACGGCAGATCTATTTAATAAGTCTGCACTGCTTTACTCCACAAAAACAATGCAACTTTAGTTGGTCGACAACTTCACAAAGTTTCAAGAGTGAAGCCAAGATCAAACAGTAGCTAATAACCTGCTATAATGCTTCTCTTACTTTTGTGGCATGTTGTACGCTGATTCTGGTATGTCACTTTTGATTTTTGGTATACTGCTGCCATTATTATGGCACTTACTGGTATGTCACTCATGTTCCACTGGCAGATGCCACTGTCTACTGGCATATAGCTGTGGTGTGATTTCTTCAGGTATACCCCTTTGACTAGTTGCTGCTGTCAAACTTGCATATAGCACATGAAAATGGTACATATAACGGTGGCATATGTCAATAAAAGTCTGTATATAACAATGGAAAGTAGCATCTGTCAGTGGAAGTGATATATCTTTTTTTAAGTACCATAAGCCAGTAACAGTGAGATACCACTGAGATTCAGTGTATGCCACAGGGAGAAGAGTTGCATACAAACCATCAAACACTTTTTTTTGATTTTGCCACTGCTGAAGTTTCAAGAGTGTGACGTTACCATTTCTTTATCACGACACACAGTAAATAATAGAAACCAAAAGTAAACAAGCAAGTAGGTCATGATAACGTTAATTAAGTAGATACTGCACAAACTGTAAACAACAAACGGTAGACTTATCAGCACCATACAACGACCCAAAGATAAACCAAGAACCACCGTTAGTTTACTGGCTGATGTGAAATATTTCGGATAGCGGGTGATGTGAATTAATCACATCCTGGTCTGAACGTTAGCTGTACTTTTTATCTGTAAATGGTTAGCTAGTCGTTAGCTACTAGCTAGCTCAGCAGAGACATTTCCTGCTGTTTTACGAAGCAGAAACAACAGTTAACTAATATTACAGAAGTCTAAATGTACTGTGGTTAGCTTTAAGAATGATAATATGCTAGTTAGTCATCAAACGATCGCTAACAGCTAACACAACACCGAGTTAACTTACCTTTGCTAAATCAGCGTCATTCAGTAAACTAACCCAGGTTTACCTCGTCTCAGGAATGTCCTCTGACAGGTGAGCAGCAGGAGGGTGACATCACCATCTGGTTAACTAACTTACGTCTGCTTACGGTCAGGTAACCCTAAACAAACCCGTCCGTGGAGCGCAGACATATTTCTGCTCGAGTTGCCGTCGCCATGGCTGCGCGCTGCCGTGGAAAACCCCACGAACACACCCACGTGCACGTCAGCGTGTCACGCGGGTAGCTGATAACGCTTCTCATTGGTGGATACACACACACACACACACAGACACACAGACACACACACACACACACACACACACACCTCTATCCAAAATGTGTGTGTTTGGTCTGTCATAGGTTACTTTTGGGGACAAATTTCAGACTTAGGACCAGTTATTTGGGGACGTTTTGTCCGATTTGGGACAAAAGTCGTGTCCCCAGTGAACCAGTCATGTGTTCAATGATCTAAACCTTTGTATGTGAGTGTATGTGATGTACTATTATGTGTACCTTTGCATTTTGTATTATGTGTCCTGTGTGTTTTTTTTTTTGCTTTGTACTGTTTGTTATTGTGCTGTTATGTGTTTTAATTGTGACCTGCTGAAGGGACTGCAGATGAAAATTAGCTTTAAGCTAACTCTGGTGCAGTACATCAAATGTTAACATTCATGTTTAACACTGTACATGGTCCCAATAAATACAATACAACTGGTATGGAACCAACTGTTTTCCAACATACAGAGTATGTAATGTATTTTTGTATGATGTTGTTTTATATATGATGTACAGTTTGTAAATTTGGTTATTGTATTGTTTTTAATCGTTTGTATTGTACTATATTGTTTTTTTTAATTTCCCTGCCCGACGGTTGTGTTGTGCATGGCCCCTGTTAAATAAATTAACTAAACTAAACCCAGTTGGGAAAAAAATAATTTTTTAGGTCAGTGGTTACGGTTAGGGTAAGTCTCCAGGAAATGAATGTAAGTCTATGTAATGTCCACAAAACTTGATTGACTGTGTGTGTGTGTGTGTGTGTGTGTGTGTGTGTGTGTGTGTGTGTGTGTGTGAGTCTGATCTTCAGCCATGTGGCTTTTAGAAGCTGCTCCAGTGCAAAGTTCATATTAGTCACATCGGGCTTGAGGTAACTTATTTCTCCTATTTCTGACCACGATAATAATCAAACAGTAACTTATTAACTTACACGTTGGCTCGGTGCGGACAGGGGAGGACCATACTGTGTTACAGTGACCTGTTTATCCAGATAGTTTGGTCATAAATCACCACTAAAACTCAGTCAAGTTGACCTTACAGTAACATATGCATACATGCATAATAGTAATATGTAATGGTGGAAATTAACTGTACAGTAATCAGTTGGTGCTGTTGTAAAGGCAAAGCGTACTCACACCAAATATTGATTTCATTTAGGTTTTTTCTCTTATCTGAACTTTGTTTGATGTTAATTGATGAATAAAAAAAGATCGATTCATAGCATTATTTTCGATCATCTTCACTTTACTTTTAGTGCCTAAAACTTTTACCCAATACTGTACATTTAAGTTAACAATTAAAAAAAATCTCTATACAGTACATTTCTACGGAAGCCAAGAATGGACGTGCTTGCAATTTTTTTTAATAGATCACGAATTAATTTATGTTGTGATATCGATATTCCCCCTCTCCACCCCACCTTCCTTTCTGTCAGTAAGTCTAATAAAATGAAAATGCTTGAAAGGTACTATTTTTACTTCTCCTACAGGAAACATCCCATCATATTATGACCAGGAGTTAATCAACCTGCTATTTGGCCGTGACTCATAAAGGTATTGATAATAATAATGGGTACTCCTTGATCTGACATTTTCAGCTTAAATCAGTTGCTACAGATGTCAAGATGCCCTCTATGCTCACTGGCATGGCGCTCCTGATCTCTGATAAACATTATAAGTAAAAAGAGGAAACAACCTTTTGTTTTCTTGCGATAACGGGTTGATTATTTCGTCATCTCGAGATAACAAAGCTCGTTTTCTCGCAAGTAGGTGTATCTGCAGACTCGTAGTACTTTACACGACACACCCACTTGGTTAGGTTTAGTTATGAGGACTGAGATGGTTCTGTCTTTACTTACTGTTTGGGGTCGGCTGTGGTTCAGGAAGATCAGTGGTTTGATCCCTGGCTCCCTCGGTCCATATTGTTGTGGAAAAATCTTCAAATTGGCCAATAAATCTTGTCACAACTTAGTATTATACTCAAAACTTATAAGAGAAAGACTCAAAAAATACACTGGAAGCTGGTAGAGTTCAATGTGAATAGGTTTACTGTGCATAAAGAGCACTACAAAGCAAACCGAGACCTTTATCCTGGGATAAAAAACCTAATGCAAAATCAGAAAACATGATATTTTCTACCCTTCTTAACCCCTCATATTGTGGAGCTTATTTTCTAGACTCCACCTTGTTTTTTAATCATACTCAACCATTTGGTCATTATTGCTGAGTTCATGACCAACCTTGACGCTTGGTGATAATACAAGTATGATTTATCTTAGAAATAATACTGTCTCAGCATCCTTTAATCATCTCACACAGAAAACCAAAATGCTACACCACAGATAAGCCTTCTTGCTAACCCCCTAGGAACTGTCTCTCATTGACATAATGTTATCTTTGCACACTCACTGGCACATTCGTTTGATCATGGAAAGGCAGTTTCCACCACAATATGTTGAAGTGTCTTCGGGCAAGATAGTGAACCTCAAATTGCTCCAATGGTGTGTGAGTGTGTGTGAATCATTATTAGATTAGATTTCCTGATGAGCAGGTTGGTACCTTGCATGTCAGCCTCTTCCATCAGTGTATGAATGTGTGTGTGTGTGAATGGCTGACTGTTGACATGCAGGCCGTATTCAAAGCACTTTGAGTAGTCGGAAGACTAGAAAGGTGCTATATAAATGCCAGTTACCATTTAGCATTTGCTATATTGTTTCTTCATTTTGCTGTTCTGACACCTGCACCAAAACAAAGTCCTCGTACATGTGTACTTAACTGGTGAATAAAGTCTGATTCTGATTCTTAAGTCATTTTTTATATGTGATTGAGAACTTAATTACAGTACTACTTAAATATTAGTTATGTAGTACTTATCAGAGTACTTCTACCCCCACTGCAAAAGAATAAACCAAAAATCTAAGTGCACATGATCACTGATTTACAACATTAAGAGATGCATAGCAAATAAACCTGATAATCGCTTCTGGTTTACTCATCTAAGTAAAATAAAGGGGTTGAAATATTTCTCTACCAGAACTCTTCTGCTGGCAGTGTTGTGTTTAGACGATCATTTAGCAATTTACAGAAACATAATGTGATAGTTAAACTAATGTAAAACAAAAAATATATATATGTGTACCTGCATTTTTCCAAAACATTCTCAGGGTGATGTTGCTGTACTTGGGAAACTTTGCACACATTATCTCAGCATTTCCAAAATTCTGGCTATGATCTGTTTGTAACTGACCAGAATCAAAAACAGCTTTTTGCCATGTAGGTTTGCACATACAATGATAGAAGGACTTTTAACGTTATTTCACCACAGTTATATTTCTACCTTTCAGTTTAATGCTTCACATAATGACATGAAATTGCAGTTCCCGGGGCTTTTGTGAGAAAGTAGTGTAAAATACAAGAGAAGTATTTAAAAATGATAAAAAGTATATTAAAAAATATTAGAAACTAAAGAATATAGTGTGCAAGGCTGAGTTGATGCAGGCAGTTGAAACTGTAGCAGCATTCATGAACATACAATCCAGAAACACAGAATATACAGAAGTTAAATAGTGCAAGAGGATCAGATGATCCAGTAATCGTAAATTGACCAGATGCTGAGGTAGTGCATTTGGATTTGTGTGTGTGTGTGTGTGTAGAGGGGTTAAGGGCATGAGGGAGTTGTGTGTGAGGCACAGTCTCTCTAAAAGTGTCTGTCGGTGCAGAGGGGGCAGCAGGATGTTGAGGAGTCTCACAGCCTTTGGGAAAAGTTATTCCCCATGTGGGAGGTGAGGAACAGCTGGGGAACCTCCTGTTGGAGGGGAGGGGTGTCAACAGTGGTGGAATGTAACTGAGTACATTTACTTAAGTACTATACTTAAGTACAAATTTAAGGTACTTGTACTTATACTTGAGTATTTTCATTTAATGCTATTTTGTACTTCTACTCCACTACATTTACTGAGGTGCATTATATTGAAAAGTGTTCCTAATATTTAGCCCCCCTCATGTATGTCAATGAAGTGGACAAAATATTAGAAACACCGTTCAATATGATGCACCTTCAGTACACGACCACCACCTTCTACGACCTCAATAATAAACATAAAGTAGAATTATCACCTTTCTGACAATGTCAACAAAAACTGAAAATGTAGAAGCTTCTTAATAGTAGAATTTATGGCAGAGCTGTTGTATTGGATTGCATTAGATTACACAGGTGCTCCTAATGAAATGGCCAGCTACACCTACAAGAACCATTACTTCTTCACATATTTTGCACAACTTTTTTATTTTATTTTTATTTTTTATTTTTACAACACACCAGTCAGGTGATGCATATAACCTAAGTATTGTAATGTAGATTGAATTCCATTCACTTGAGTTCTTATTTTGTTTTTTTTTATTACTTTGTTTGTTATTGTTACTTATTTCTTTTATTACTTTTATTACTCCTCATTCCTTCTTATCTGTTTTCCTTGTTTCCTCCTTATCTTATCTTATCTTATCTTAGTTAACAATAATAATTAAAAAATCTATGTACATCTACACAATGCAGAATAGACACAGACACAGTATACACAATATGAACTTGAATTATGTACAAAATCAATCAGTTTTTGTGTTTTCAATAATTGCGTGTAAACTAATGTCTTCTTCTTGGAGCAGTGTGTTGTCAGGCTCTGCTCGGTAGGGGGCGGTGTAGTTCTGTTACCCGCCATAACGGATGCTGGCTGCTGTTTTAAAAAAAAAAACACACGAAGAAGAAGAAGCGGTGGCGCAACTCCGTTAGCTCTCGCTGACAGCCGCTGTCATCTAACGCTGCATCTGAGCTTAATTTACTGTCCAGCCTGGTTTTCTTATGACATCCTTCAAGCCCGGAGCTCACATCACACTATGTTTGAGGTAACCTACATAACTTTGCTACCATTCGGCTACAGCATGCAGCCGTTTTGCTGTGATTTTTAGATTTAGCTTTACTGTTACAACAGTTAGTTAGTTAGCTAGGTGTATGCAGCTAAACAAGAAGTACCTCGTTACATGTGTGTCACAGCTGGAGTGACATTAGTTTAAACATTAACCTTCTTTAGTTTTTTTACATTTAACAACCGCCCTAACTACTATTAATGTCACAATAGCACCACAGCTAGCTAGTTGGCTAGTGGCGTTTTGTTATTAATCTATAGCGTTGCAATTAATAACAGATGTAAAGTTACAATGATTGATGTGCTGCTCATGACTCTCTGGAGACGCTCAGGATGTTTTTGGGCTTCTTTTGTTTCCAAGTTTGATGAAAATACGGATAGCTCATGGTGATGTTTGTGGATAATGCTACACAACGTAACAAAACTGAGAAGTTTGTTTTAGACAGCAGCTTATTGCTTTTATTCAAGACCATCACTGTATGAGCAAATCTCTATTGCTTCTGTTATCCATTAAAGGAGTAAATTAAAGCTGGCAGCCTCCCTTAAATATGTGAATTTGGCATAATGCTTTACTACGCTACATTGGCCAAATGAAAGCATGCAAAATGTTGACTTTTTGTCCAGTAAAAAGATTAATAGATGGAAAGAACAGCCACGTCACATCAATCACAAAAAATAAATAAATGAAGGACGCTCAAGAGGTAACGTTATATATGAAAACAATATAGAGATAAAGCCTTAAATAACAAATACTAGATATTCAATAAATTAAGTCTGAGAATAGAAATACCAGGACTTTATTATAACTCTAATGTGTATTGAATTTACACTGTTCATTGATAATATGTATAGAGGGTAATATATCTATTAACCATAATCCTAATATACTATCCAATAAACACTTTACACTAAGATGCTGGATTGAGTTTGAATAGTAGATTAAAATAGAATGATGTGTTCATAGAATATTATTATTATTATTATTATTAGTATCAGCCTATCACAAATATATTGGTAATTGTGTTATATATAGTTATATAGGCAGCATTTTATGTATATTTGATCCTTTTTCTTAATTCAAGTTTAACATATATGTACGTTTTTTTTAAATGTTTTTTTAAATTTATATGAATTTATAATTATTAAATTCACGGTGAAGTTTACTGTTTCAGTGCACTGATGTCATTATATATAACAAAGTTTATTGTTAAACTGTAAAATATTATGCCTCCATTACATAGCTTTGTCATAAGTGTTTGATAACCACATTTAAAGGATCATTGCAAAAAATGTGTGTTTATGTATATATTCTGTATAAATAAGATTATCGGCTGATATATCAATATCGGAATTTTTTTACTCCCTAATATTGGGATCGGCCCCAGAAATCCAGTATCGGTCACATCCTAATATTTATTTATACAATATATTACTCAGCTAGAGAAGTAGTATACAGGTGTAAATACTGCAGGTGTAAATACTTATCTCTTTCAATAGTTTTATTATCTCACTTCTTTTTGTATTAGTCTCAGATGGTTTTTCTGTTTACATTTGTACTGTCTTCTTATCAGCTTGTCAGTCATCTGTAAAGCACTTTGAAGTATCTATGTGTCTGGTCTTTAAAGGGCCTCACCAGTGTCTTAGCAGTTAATTACATACACATAGCTGAAACTAATGCATGCAGCAACAATGCAACAGCCCTGCAGTAAATTCCCTTTGTGACATGACATGAAAGTGATTCAGAGAGGTGTTTTCAATGTAATGGTCTCTAGTTTGGGGTGCTGTTGAACTGCATTATGTTATACTGTGAGGTGTTTCTAACATTTAGCCTACATCCTATGATATAAAATACTCAAAGGTATGATTCATTGCAGGGCTGCCACAGTAGTTTCAGCAAGGTGTAAACTGTCAACTGTGTGTGTGTGATCATCAACACAGTGCTGTGATTGTTCTGTCTGAATGGTACCCACATCAACTTGAAAATCAACTAGCAGTGATTTGAAACGGAAATTTGTGAGCGTTGCGTAAATGTAATCACAGTAATTCTTATCACAGCTTCTTTTTCCCACTCAATATGTAGAGAAATGGCCACCTGCTTGCCAGTGAACCCACATAAATGTGCCAAATCACACAAAAAAACACTGTTATGGTCACATCAGAGCACTTTGCTCTGATATCTCTTTCTTTGTCAACAAACTGTCGCCACAATGGCTGCAACTATCATCTGCAGATCAATGTGAATAAAATCTAATATTAACAATAATATAGTTGGTTCATTTATTAAAGTCGAGCTATAAACATGATAAATTCTGTTTAAATCTGGTTTAACTTATTGACACATTGCTCGAGATAGGCAACACAATAAAAACAGCTATTTTAGGCTTCTTTTACATTTGCACAGTTTAAAACACGGCACACGTTGAAAAGTCAATGCCAGGTGTTACAACTTTTTATTGCAACAAGTGCTACTGGCTGCAACAACCAGTCAAACCACAAACACCTGAGATAATTACAATGTCAGTAATTGATCAAAAACATCCATGAAATGAGACGAGCAAAGCGTGACAACATTCACAGAATACAAAAGTAACCTGGAAATATAAAATACTTGACAGCCATTACAAAATATGCAAGAAAAGTACAAACAAGGACCCATCTTCCTTCTTTGATTTGATTTGTGATTAGCTGTTGCAACTTGTGTTTTAAATATGATATGAGTTGTTTAATGCCTGTCAAAGGTCTGTGACCAAAATTTTGCTTTTTCAATCAACTTAGTGCAATAGACAGCTGTCTATCTGGTGTGAATTAAGACAATATTAAATCTGACATTTAATATAAAGCTACAGGATTGATAATGCAGGTAACATTCTTTTTGTTGTAAAGATGGCACAAAGGTAATTTCCTGCTTCCTGTTCTGGCTTAATGAATGTTGCATTAGTCGTCTAACTTGATCTGTTGTTAAGTCGTCAGTTTGATAAGCTGCAAGAGGCCCATCGATAATTATACTTTCCATTTACAGAATTTAAGATGCATGTCTTCAGAAGTATTTCTGCCAGATCTTGCTTATATTATTCTTCAAAATTTTCCCCTTCATGGTATCTGCCCTAAACTCTGAGGTGTCTGAGGTTTGTTACTGTACGTTGCTGGAACTCGTCAAGTACGTTTGTCTTTATTTCTTAATAGGATCCTGAACTCCAAGATCCATTGTCACTGAGTCTAAATGAAAACTATGGTGACCAGAATTCACCATGTCGTGAGTCAAAAAAAGCACCGTCAAGCCCCGACTACACCTGCGAGACACCTGAGATTCAAGTAATCATCAAAGAGGAAGAGGAAGGCTGGACTGTGAGTGAAAATCGTGAGTGGAAAAATGAAATCCATATTTTAAATACCGGCATCACCTTACTAGATGAGATACACACAGTCACTTTGTCTTGATTCTTCAAGTTTCTGTTTTTGCCTTTTTTATTGTTAAATACAGATGAAAGCTTCGGCTCTGACGTAGAAAACGAGGATACTTCCGCGCACACTTGTCATTCCCACTTCAAAGCATGTGGGAGGGACAGCTCCGTTTCATGTGGAGTACAGAGACACCAGAGATCCTGTTCTGTGGAGGAATGCTCTGAGGAGTCCGCCGGTCCCGCTTACTGTGAGCAAAGTTCCTCTGCAACAGAGGAGCAACAGAGACACATGGATTCAGATGAGAAACCTAAGCTTTCGTGTATTCGCGGAAACGGGCCGGGACATGTGTCTGTGCATCAGTGCAATAACGCAGGAGAGAAACCTTTCTCCTGCGCAGTACGTGAGACGACCCCCGGTCACAAAAGGAACGCGAAAGTCTGCGAGAGAGGGGAGGAGGGTTACGCTCAAGACCAGAATCTTGACGGAAAACAAAGCACATCTTTGTCAACAGAAGCAGAAGGACATCAGACCAAAATATCAGCACCTTACCAAACAGTATGTATGAATATTTTCTGTAGAAATGTATTTTACAACATTATGCAAACATTAGTATATTTATAAAGAAAAATGTCCTTTCTCGTGTTTTTCTAGTCATCCAGTAGCAGTTTTCTATCTTCAGCATTAACTCAATGACTAATATATACATTTTCTTGAGTGTAAATGCATTTTAGTGTTTTCACAAAGACATTAAGTAATAAAACTGATATTTTAGGCATCAAACAAATTAAGATTATCAATGTAGGCAGATGAATCACTTTGCAAACCAACCAAACGAGACAAATGTTCAAATTTGGCGTCATTTCTTCTCGTCAGACTCAACTTGTGGGTCAAAACACCTTAAAGACGTAAAGAAATCAGAGTGGATGAACGCCTTATCAACCTGTTATCTGTATTTAGGATTCACCTGAACGTAAACCCTTAATGTCACATGGACTCAAGATGGCATCTGCAAACTTAGAGGACCAAACGCTCCATCTGACTGTCAGGCTGCAAGCGGGGGAAGAGGAGGAAGAGGAGGAACAAGACGAAGAAATCGGTGGTTTAATCAACTCTGATGGCGAAGTGGTGGAGTGGGATAGCAGTAAGTGATTCATGACTGTACGTTTATTTACTGCAGAGAGAGTTCTCGTTGCTTTCTCCATGTGAGCTTTGAAGAGTTTATTTGGTACTCCAAACAAGACCAATGATATATTTTAAAAATGAATTGTACAAAGCCATACTTCTCTTGTTTGCTTCGTCATTATATGTCCATTAGTTGACTGGGTAGTAAGAAATAACTGTTAGTATGAATTGAGTTTAGTTTTTTTAGGAAAACATGAACTGAAGCTTTTGATATAATGTTTAACATATTGAACATCTTGATTTTTACAGGAGACAGTCCTGACAGAGGCTCTGAAAGCACAGAAGGTCCCAACCCAAGCAAGGTAATTTGTTTTTAGGCATCATTTTCTAGAGATAAATGTGTAGATTAGGGATTGCTCCCATAATACAAAATTGCAATTGCATTCTGCAAATTTTAGTTTCACCGAGCTGTTGGTACACGCTATCTAGCGGCAAATCCGATAACTACACCCTACTCCTGTGCTATCGATGGCTTCCAGGAAGTTTTGCTCCCCCCCTCGTAATACAATCACATAGTAATAGTTTTATAATGTAGGTTTCCATTTTGAAAACTCTTGACTAGATTAAAATTAATTTTAAAACAAGTTTGCCTACAGAAGTTTTCATGTGCATCCAAACCAAAATGACGGTGCAGCTGTTATTTGTCCCCCAAATTCTATTTTTCTAATTTCTATTTTTTATTTGCAGTAGGTGTCAGACATAAACATCTATTTTAAGTCTTAAGATGTTAATTTACAGTCTAAAATGATTGGAATAGCACAGTGTAAATTCTGTTTTATGCTACACTTTCCCTTTAAAGATTATAACAAGGTTCAGTGTCTTTATGGTTCACTGGAGCATAAACACACATAACTGCAGCTTCATGCGTACTGGTTATTAAACATAAAAACATCAGCCACTCTGGAATAGGAGTGCTTCTAATGGTTTTTAATGGTTTTTAATGGTTATGATCACAGGGTGTCGTCCTGTCAGAGTCTCAGCTGCAAGGCCAAAACCAGAGAGACAGCAGTAGTCCAACACTCATCATGGAAGTTGTGTCTGTGGGGGAAGATGAAGAAAGGGATGAAGGGGAGGATAAAGAGAGAGTAGTGAAGATGACAGCTGTTTCGCCAGTAAATCGTGGTAAACACAAGCGAAAAGGAAAAAAAAAAAAAGATACTGGTTGTACATAATATCAGACACAGTCCTGAGTTGATCTTTTTTTTGTACCTGATGTTAACAGGAAAGAGACGCAGAAGGAAGAAAAAGGCTCCCGAGGTAACGGTGGTATCGCCGGACGTCCCAGATGAAGATAAAGAAGGTCCTGCAAAACGTGGTGAGTGAAGTGACGGTTGGTTGAAGCGGGAAATGTTACAGCTTTGGAAGAATCACAGTAAGAGTAGCGTGAAATGTTTTATTTTAAAGGCATTCAGATTTAGGCGTCGATATTTGTCTCGCTTAACATTCAATAATTGTTTCTGTGTGTTGTTATGTTTTTCTCTCCACATGGTAACGTTTTCTTCTCTTTTTCTTCGTCACTAAGTCAAAAGAAGGAGCAGAAGAAAGATTTCAGAAACTCCACAGTTGCCAAGTGAAGATTTGGAGGCAGAGCCAGGAAGTGAGTTTTCCTCTTAACGTCATGGTGACCGAATGTTCGTCAGTGCATCTAAAAATGATCATTTTTTCATGTTACTGTTTCGTACATTAATATTAAGTCTTTATTTTTATCTCATAGTATCAAGGCGCACCAGAAGAAAGAGAACGTTCCCTACAACGGTGGAAACAGAAGAATTAAACTCAAAAAGTCTCCGTCGTGCGGCGGGTAAGACAAGGAAAAAAGACATTTATCGGTAGGGTTGGGTATCGTTTCTGAATCCAGTTCCGCTTATTGGTTTGAGTTTATAACAGTTACTGGTCCTGGTTGGTGCGTTATTTGAGCAAGAAAAGAAAAATAAATCTATGATATGGATATTTTTTATGCTTTTTAGTTTTCAAGAAGCTGATCAGATGAGGAGCGATTACAGCAGACAGGGCACATCAAACTTTGAACACACCAGTAAGATAAAACACCGCTGAGTGAGTAGAATCAAAAAGTACATTTTCCTAGTTTTAAAAAATGTTTAATCAGAACCAATTCAGAACTGGTTCTCGATACCCAACCCTCATTAGCCATTAACAATTCAACATTAGCTTTATGTTGTAGATAAAAAACAATTAACTTATTTTTTCTTTCACCAGCAAAGAGACTTTACAGAAAAAGAAAAGACGCCAAACTATCTTCTGAAGGAGGCGAAAGTACAGGTACCAGCACAGCTCTGGCTAATGTTTGTTTGTGTGTTTGTTTGTTAAATCTACTTGGTGCAGTGATTTAGAACAGTGGACACACTGTTGACAGGAACTATGATTTTAATGTAAACCTGCCAGGTTTTTTCTGTTAATGGACAAACTCCAGCCTGTCAGGCCACAGTATAAGTATCAATGCTGAACTTTTTCTAATTTAATCTAACACACACACACACACACACACACACACACACACACACACACACACACACACACACACACACACACACACACACACACAAGGAAGACACATTATAGAACAAGGACACACAGCATCATTGATGCAAAGTATCATTATCATCCTAATGCAGAGCAGCAGCAGTTTCAGACCTGCAGTTCTAGTCCAACTAGTGTCATCCGTCACCAAAAAACTGCAGCAGCAGCAGTTTAGATTAATAGGATTAATAGATAGGATCTGCAGACAAGAAAAACAAGGAAAAAAGGGTATTGGAGGAAACTTGGGCGGTGTGGAAGTCATTTACATATCTTTTTTATTGTTTTGTGGTTTTAGTGGCTTTGTATTAACTCATTTTTGTCTGATCTAAAAAAGCTAAAGGTCATAGATGTTTCAAAGTCGAAATAAATGATATATATTCCTTTACAGAACCTTCAAAAGCTAACTATGTGTTTTACAGTCATGAGCTAAGTCATATTTCATGTTGAGTATTTAATATCTACAGAAGGCTGGTGTCAAATTATTGCCCATTTTTACTTTATTTTGGCCGATAGCATGCTGAGGAATGTTAGGGAGGTTTGAGTTTGTGAGTAAATTACAAACCAGTTCCATTACGTTTTTAACATCTTTCTTGTAAAAAACAGATTTGACTGCAGTTGTTTCATCAAACTATTAAGGATGTTAGCACAGTATCTGGTTGGTATGTGATTAGTCTACAAGCTCATATCATAACTGTAATTTCACTTTCGTTTTCCCCACACAGGGAAGAAGCGTCCCGGCAGAAAGATGGTTCACGTACCGATAGAAATACCTCCTGAGCTCCTGAAGAAGCCCAAAGAGAAGATAGACTACCACTGCTCAGTGTGTGGCAAAGAGTTCCCTCATGCCTACAAACTAGAGAGACACGAGCTGATCCACACAGGAGAGAAACCTTACTGCTGCTCCATCTGTGGTCGCGGTTTCAACCAGAAGGGAAACCTCAAAACACACTACAAAGTCCACTTAGGTGAGAGCTGTAGATACTGTACTTAAAGGATATGTCGGGTAATACTCGAGTAATTTTATAAATCTCATAAAAAGTTCAAAATTAAGAATGAATTGATACAAACAAACGTGTCCTGTTGCCTGTTTCCAAAGCCTGATGTAGCCTATTCCTCTGTTGTCTTAAAACTATAAAAAAAACACATCAATAAGCTTCATTATTGCACTGGGTCACATGTTCTTTTATTACTATGAACATGGGCGCTGTAGTTTATTTGAAGTCATTCCAATATCACTTTGCTGCTGCAGTAAATACTCACAAGAGAGCACCAAATCTGGAAATAGTCCTCAATAAATGCACAATTTTCTCCTGTTTGAGTTACATTTGATTAAAACTTCTGTTCCCAGCTGTTGTTAGGAAATTATTTAGCCTTTTTAAAAAAGGAAAGTATATATTTGTGATGCTTTTTTTTTTTAAGATTTGTGTCTTCAGTTGGAAGGAATTGGCTTTGAGAGCCACAGACAGGCAATTAGTCCATCTCTCAATACTTCACGTATTGAAAGATGGACTAATGTGTTGTTAATTTTTGTCTTCTCATGGGATTTGTTGATAATAACAAAACTAAAGAACAATGCCAACTTTATAACTATTTACAACTCTCTCAGATATTTGCATTTCTACCATAGTCTGACTGATTAGATGGATTTTTGAGGCTGAAATCAGATAATGATATATCGGTTAATATTGATTTTCTTTACACGACCCATTACATACATATTTTTCTTTTGGTTTTACAATTGCGACCAAGAAATGTGCTGGACAGGACATTTTAACATTGGAAAAAATAAACTTGTCACTCCCCTCTTGTGGTCAATCTATAGAATAGTTGTGAAAGTCTGGAAAATTACAGACGTTACTTACGTGACAAAACATAAAAGTGAAGTAGTAATGAACTCCTTAACAATGCAAAGATTGTTATACCTGAAGAGGACAAAAAGTAAAATCTGATTTGTCTCTCTTTGGTCTTTCTGAAGGTCGAAAGGGTGCTGTGGATTTTGACGACGAGGTGAATCCCATAGCGTCAGAACTCTCTGAATACTTGAAGTCTCTGCCGGGGGAGTCGAGGATCAGGTCGTCCCTTCATTGCCTGGAGTGCGGAAAGGACTGTGAGAGTCAGTCAGCTCTACAAGCACACCACATCACCACACACACAGCCGCTGAATCGGAAACGGTCGAGCACAGCGCAACGCAGCTTCTCTTCTGCCGCCGCTGTGGCATTCAGTTCACCGAGAAAGAGAAGCTGGAAGAACACATGAAAACCCATGTGAAGGAGAAGCCCTACTCGTGCCCCGACTGCGGCAAAAAGTTCATCAACGAAAGCTACATACAGATCCACCAGCGCATCCACACCGGGGAGAAACCTTTCCTCTGTTCCCAGTGCGGAAGAGGCTTCCACACCGCTTCCTCTCTCAAGCTGCACGAGATGCAGCACTCCGAGGAGAGGCCGTTCGCCTGCTCCATCTGCGGGAAGAAGTTTCGGATAAACTCGTACCTAACAGCACATTACCAGACCCACATTAAAGACAGACCTTTCATTTGTTGCGTCTGTGGGAAAGGCTACTCCAGAGCCGAGGAACTGAAGGTGCACCACAGGCTGCACACCGGGGAGAGACCCTACGAGTGCGGAGAATGCGGGAAGAGTTTCATTTATCGCCAGGGTCTGCGACAGCATCAGCGCACACACGCCGGAAGGCGCATCGGGCCGACCAGACAGCTCGGTAGACCGAAGCAACAGGCCAGGCTGGACATCTAGCTCTGTTGATGCGTCGTTTTTTTTTTTTTGTTGTTAACTGTGTCTGAAAATATTACAGTAAATTGAGCTTCTCTTTTGCTCTCCTTCCTTCAATTCCTCAGCAGAGACAGTTACTGTCTGAAAATACAGTTTGCGCTACAGTCAGTGTGGGTTGCCAAGAATAATTTGGAAGCTTACTGTGTTGTCTGTCTTGTATTCATGTTTTGTACCCATGTTTTTATGTTTACTATTCTCTAGTAGCCCATCTGTACAATTTGAGTGCCTTTGTATCCTGCATGCCAAATACTAGTACTTAATGTTAAAAAAATTATGCACAATATCCTTATTATTTTAAAGTCCATGTTGATGGAATACAGACTTTTTTCAGAAACATGTCTGAGTGTTTTTCTACATTTGAAATAATGGATCCTTAACATTATGAAATTTATATTAAGACCCACAGAGTTTCCCCAACCAGATGTTCAAGCTCTATTACTCTACTAACTCTTGGACCTTCTAGATACAAAGTCTCTTCATCACACTCATTTAACTCATTATGTGACTTCTAAAAACCATTGGCTGCACCAGTGATCATTAAAGTGTGCAGTAAAAGTCGTCAGTATTTATGCAAGACATTAGATTTTTCATATGTAGTGTATCAGTTTGACTTTTTTCTGTCAAGTAATGGAAAAAAAAATCCAATTACACTGTGATTGGGTGTTGTAGAACTGAACAATATTTCGTATCAAGCCATATTCCAGTGAAAGTATGACATACAGCAGTAGTTTCATAAGTTTATATAGACGTTTGAGTAAAAACCTCAAGCTGAATACAGCTGCTGTCCTCCGAGAGACGACGCTACCGACTTTTAACAGTCTCCTTACTTCATGCCTTCAGGGAGGTAAGTGAAACTGAAAAGACTGCGGGTGGAGTATCATTTTAATGTAGTAGTAATTTGGTGTAACAGGCTGAGTGAGTACAGTGAGTGAATGAGTGAAATGTGTGTAATAAAGAGATCACAGCTTTACAAAGTGTCGCCACAGGAATTTACAGGAATTACAGGAAGGATCGTCTTTTGTTTGATCATAAAAACTGGAAGAATGTTATTAAATCCCTGCGACTACCTGCTTTTTCTAGAGATGAACTGCAGTCTACAGCTAACGTAATAATATGTTTGTTCGTTATATGAACACTGAAAAAGGTTTCGCTCTCTGTAATCATTCCTCCTGTTCATACTGGCTGTTGAAAGATCTTCAAATGTGCTTTTAATGGAACTGATGGGAGCTAAAATCCACATTGTGTCCACACAATCATTTTGTGCAAAAATGCATTTAAAAGTTGATCTGAAGCTTATGTGAGGCTTCAGCAGTCTGTATTAGTCACAGCAAGTGGATATCTGCCACATTTACAGTCTTTTTAGCATCAAATTCCCTCTTTGTGTTTCCCTGTTGAGATGTGGTGGACGTATAATAACAAAAAGTTGCTGGTGCTAAAAAGACCAATATTGAAAGATATCTACTTGATTTGACTCATTTTGATGGCTGAAGCTTCATATTAGCTTCAGATAAACTTTTTATATATATTTTTTGCACAGAAGGAGGACTGTGGATTTTGGCCTCCATCACTTACATTGTAAGTGCATTATGAAGGGATCTTCTAATGGTCAGTATGAACAGGAGGAATGATTACGGCAAGAAAAACCTATTTCAATGGTAATTTGGGCTCCTGACTATTATTTTAAGACAAACTTGAAAAATTGTGAACCCGTCTTTAGGGTTAGTGGTGCATTAATATTCAGAGTTTGTGCTAATGTGGAAAAACACTTCTCTCTTTCTCTCATATAATAGCCATCATTAGTTAAAAAGTCAGGTTTTTCATTTTTTAATATTGCCTATTAATCCTTGAATGATATCTAGCGAGTAATACTGTAAAATAATGTATAGACAGTAAAAATTTCTAAGGCATATCAGAGCAATATAGAAATCACAAATTCACATTTCTCTTTGTCAGAGATTTAGATATTAATCCTTGTTTTGAGAATCATTTTAAATAAAGTGACTTAAACTTGAAAAGCAGAACAATGTTTTCAGCCATCAGTGTATGAAAGTGAACGTTAAACAGCCGTTAGACAGCCGTTAGGTGTCGTTGGCAGCTTGGATTGCTTATTTCAGACCTCCTAACTGGCAACCCTGAAGCTAGCTTCCCCCTTCTACATTAACATCTCAAGCTCACTGCTGTAGTGTTATTATTGCTTTTACAAACACATACATTATCTTTTGGTAAACGTACAGTGGTGACGCTGAGATTCGGGTTTCTGAGTTTAAGCTAACGTCGTATTTTTTTTAATCTGCCATGAATGAGGTGAGTCTAAAAAAATTGCCCAAAACGGCCGACTCAGCGCAACATGCTAGCTAGCCGTTAGCCAACGGTCCAATAACAAAATGCAAGTTTGAGTAGCATCGTTAGCATCCAGTTTGTTGCCCGCAGTTATTCTGGTTAAACCGTATCAGCCATAGCTGTCTGTTAGTTATTTTGAAGCAGCTCAAGTTAGTAGTTAAAATACTGTTACTGATCAGACATACGTAGATCCTTAAGTAAAAGTGCCGATGCAGCAATGTGAAATTACTTCCCTACAAGTAATGTAAAAGTCCTGCATGAAAAATCCTACTTAAGTAAAAGTACACACGTATTATCAGTCAGATGTAGTTGAAGTATTGCAGTAAAAGTAGTGGTTTGGTCCCTCTGACTGATATATTGTTATATATGACATCTTTAGATTATTAATAGTGAAGCATCAGTGTTAGAGCAGCATGTTACTGTTGTAGCTGCTGGAGGTGGAGCTAGTTTCAACTACTTTATATACAGTTAGCTAGTTTAGTCCAGTGGTTCCCAACCTAGGGGTCGGGCCCCTCTAAAGGGCCACCACATATATCTGAGGGGTCGTGAGAGATTGATTAATGAGAAAGGAAAAATAAATAAATAAAAACATGTTCTGATGCACAAATCTTGTTTCACAGTTTTTGGATTTATTCTTTAATCTTTGATTTTTGGTGAAATATTGGATCATTTGGACATTCATTAAAATAAAACCATGTGAGAAGTTTAGGGGGAAAAATCACTATTTGGTGGAGCTGTTAACAACTCATAGACATCTGAACTGTGACCCCGACTACACACTGCTTTTTATAAGACATCAAAAGCCAAAAAGGTTGGAAACCACTAGTTTCATCTTTAACAATGTGTTGTATTTTAAAAGATTGTTATATTATCCATTGTGTCAAATCTCCATCTGAAAAGTAACTAAAGTCGTCAAATAAATGTAGTGGAGTAGAAAGTACAATATATCCCTCTGAAATGTAGTGGAGTGGAAGTATAAAGAAGAATCAAATGGAAATACTCAGGTAAAGTACAAGTACCTCATAGTTGTGCTTAAGTACAGTACTTGAGTAAGTTGTAAAGTGTATTGGGACCACACAGCATGGTGATTCTGCACTTTAGATAAAATTGATTGATTGAAAGTGGAAGACTATTCCAAAGCATTGCATGCTTTGAAATAGTTTTTTTTGTTTAGGATAAATGTAGCCCATATGGTATAAGAGCTCACAAATTAATAGTCAATTTTTATGTGTGAACAAAGAACTTATAATGTTGAGAAGTCTTATTTGTAATGATTTGTGGAGGAACTCAAAAGCAAGTAAATCCATTACAGCAGCAACAGGTAATTCAGTTTTTTAAGATGGCTTTTATCAGGCTGCTGCTTGAATATTTTTATTGTTAATTAGTCTATTAATATTTTTTTTCGATTCATTTATTAAATATTTTGGGTTATAAAATGTCAGGAACTTCAGGGACCTCGTATTAATGTGCAAACAAATAATAATGACTTGAAACTTACATCTGACTGGTAGTCAGATACTACTAATATTATTATTTGTTTACATGTTAATACAGAGCCCCTGAAGGTCTGGATTATTTTTTCTTGTGCGCACAAGATAAAAAAATATTATCTTTAGGCAAATTACAGCAATGTAAAAGATATAACGGACAGAAGTGTTTACATACAAATACACAAACACACTTACATACATCCAAATATACACACATATACTGTATATTTTCATATAAAACTGCACAAGAGGTAGGAAGCATCTAAATGAAAATTTGACCACAGTATTTGAAAAAACGTCATGAAAAGTCTGGAGAATTGTGATGAAGCAGGGTGTGAGCAATATTTTAAAATGTGATTAGCATTTAGTCAATATAGAAAACACACTGAATAGATTTGATATGAAACTATAACCCTAAGCCAAAGTGGACTGGACTGTCATGAAGGTATGAAAGAGTTACTTTTTATTTACTTTACTTTTCTGTTTCCCTCTAAGGAATCTTCTTGCAAATGCCCTGACCATGGCACCCTGTCTGATCATTTACCTGAAGCCAACCATGGACGGCAACATGGGAGCCAACCCAGTGATGACAACGTAAGTGACGAATGCCTTCACAGGGATGGAAGTCACTGTGGAAATAATCCTTCGCTTGGACATGACAACATAAGAAACGACTACATGTGAAATAGTTTCACAACAGATAAAAACTGAAGATGAGAAGTGCGGAAAGTGCGGAGTTGCTTCAGAGGTTGTAGCTGAATTTCCTTGGATTCTCATACAGCCAGGTGAGTAAAACACCAGAGGAAGAGACACCATTTAAATCTGACACTACACCCTTTAAAACTTGTATCAAATGTATTCTGTGATTGTTTGTTTTCTTTCCTGCAGAAAAAGTTAGATTGTTTAGTGATGACTGCAGCAGAAAAACCAGATACCAGACCCACAAAGGCAGGAAACATTTCTGTCAACTCTGTTAAAAAGAATTCAGTACTTAAAGTCGTCTGCGCCAAAACACCAAGAAACATCATGGAGGAATCAAACCGTACAAATGTATCTATTGTCCGAAAAGTTTTACTTGATTGTCCACCTATGAAGCCACACTAGAGAGAAGCCTTTCTCTGATGTGAAGTCTCATCTGAAAACACACACTAAAGAGACAGCTGTCATGACCAATGTGCAGCTAGAAGAGGAGGCAGCTGGTGTTCTGATCAACTCAGGAGGAGAAGAGTTAGAACAGGATCCTGCCAACTCTGGTAAGTGGACACAGTAAATAAGTAAATGTAATATATGAAAGTAAAAACAGCAACAGTGGAGTGAAACCAAACTCCAAACCACAAAGATTCAGTGAGAAGCTGCAAAAGTCCTGAGAGCTCAACACAGAGAAGCTACAATATTTTGACGCTAAGATCAGCTCATTCACATTATTTGATTCAGCTACAGATGGAGAGGAGAATAATAATATATTTACTTCCTGCTGATGCTGTTAAATGATGAGAGGGGATGTCTTGCTGTCTGTATTTCTATCTGACAACTAACTGTCCTTGTTTCTGTGCGTAGGAGACATTCCTGATGTGCATCAAACTGATGATCAGCAGCTGGGCAGATGCACGGATTGGTCTTGCTGCCAAGTGTGTGGCAAGAAATTCCCGAACAGCAGAGCCCTACAACGACATCAGAGGATGCACACAGGAACCAGACCTCACAAATGTTCCCAATGTGGGAAAGGGTTTAATTTCCTGAACAGACTGAAGAGACACCTTTTAATCCACACCAAAGACAAACCTTCTACCTGTCCAGTGTGTAACAAGAGATTCTCCCACAAGGACAGACTGAAGGAACACCTCGGTATACACGGATGGTCACCTGAAGTTTTGGATGGAGGAGAACCTGCTGGAAGCCTGATTACCTCAGATGTTAACATGGACAGGAATCCTGAGGGTAGGTCTGTTCAGTAGTAGAACAACAGTGTGGTGTCCATCAGACCTGAGAGTCAAATAAGTTATTGGACATAGAAATGTTACTGTAAACATTTTGTCAGCAGAGCTGTTAAAATAATGAAGTGCTTCCAGTTTAAAGGGTCAGCTTTTGAGATCTTTGAAATTTGACCTGCCATCACAATACAAAGACAGTAAAGTAGTAATTTAAACCATCGAATATCACATTTGAAAAGCCCAACAGTAATGTGTCTTTGGGATAATCCACTGATCTTACTCTGAACAGTATCCAAAGGACGTATTTCCTCAGTAGAAATTAGTTCCAGTGAAAAATATAGACAGTCCACAGTCTGTGGGTTATTCATAGTAACAGGAGCACTGATTCTGGAAAGAATGGAGCTTTGAGCACCACAAATTAAGTTCAACACACCTCGATTGTGTTTGTCAGAGGCAGAAATAGAGAAAGAGATCTCAAAACCTCGACACATAAACCAAAACTATGTACATGGCTAGATATCATTCACTATCACATATGTGAGAAAATATGTTTTTTTAGTCATTTGGGTGAAAAGACACTTAAATGATAATATTACAAGTAGGTCTGAAGCAAAAATAAAATTGTACAGTAGATTGATTTAGAAAACCAAGAGATAAATGAAAACATAAGACAAAAATGAGATATTGTCAGTCAACAAAATTCAGGAGGATGTTCCAAACAGAGAAGAAAGAGTGACAGTTTTGGTGTTGTTATCTTTACACCTACCAGCCTTTCTGTTTCATACATGTAGGTACGGCTCCTGGTGTTACATCATTACCTGGTGACACGCACACAGCTACACCAACCGAACCTGAACCCAACCGTTCTCTGAAAACAGCAACGCACGGGAAACGTCAGAAGAAAACTGAGGCTGAGAAGCTCTTCAGCTGCACAGATTGCGGCAAAGACTTCCAGAGCGTTTACGCCAGAGACCGCCATCTGAGAGAGAAACATGGCAAACACTCGCTTCACAAGTGCAGCGACTGTGGACAGACTTTTAGAGCCAATCGAAGTTTGATAGTTCATCAGCGGATCTACCATCCAACACCGGCAGCGGCTGTGGAACCACAAGAAGAGCACAGGCCTCCAAAGACCTACATTTGTTCAACGTGTGGAAAGCAGTTCCCTACTAGTGCCTCTCTGAAAAGGCACCTTATTATTCACTCAGGGAAGAAACCGTACAAGTGCACTTTGTGTGGAAGAGGTTTCACACAGATTGGAAACCTCAAAACACACCAGAAGGTTCATAAAGGTGAGAGCACTGAGGTTCACAACATTTGTTGTGGTTTTTTATGTTGAGACAGTTTTTTTTAGTAGAATAACAAGTAGAAAACACCCCATTGATATACACTATGTCATAAAAGTATATATATATATATATATAATAAGAAGTTGATGTGGAGAACATGTTAGCGAACTTGGGCTAATTTACACATCAGGCAGATCCAGATCAACATTAGCATTCTTTTGGAATCACGTTTTGGCCATATGACACATGTAACTCCAATATTCACTATCCTTCTAGCTCTGGTATGGTGTCCATTATCTCCTGGGTAAAATATCCGGTCCTTTAGCTGCTGAATGCTCAATTATGTTCACCAGCTTGTCGCAGACTTTGTATACCGGTCAGGTGGCGTACTGTGTGTTTGAAAGATTTTTTTTTCTCACTGAAAACATCTGGCAACTGACAATGAACCAAAGCAGTAAAATTACAAGCTGTAAAACCAAACGATGACCTGAAAGACACTTAAACACTCTGTAGAGCTGAGGGGAACTGTAGACTCAGGTGATCTTTTTCTGTCAGTTCATCGCTACGAAGGAAACCTTTCACATTACACACAGTCATTCAATCCATTGTTAATTTAAAAATATGTATTCATGTAGCTTTAAGGATGTATGAACTTAATCTTGTTTTTCTTCCACCAGGAAAATCTATCAACACGGCAGCTTTAGAAAACACTTCTGCTCAACCCGAAGAGGCTCAGTCATCAGTGGAAACCTGTTTTTGTCACCTGTGTTGGACACAATTTTCTGAAAAACAACTGTTAGATGAACACATGAAGCAAGTCCATGAATCAAAGAAACAATTCTCCTGCACACAGTGTGGCAAGAGATTCACGTATATCCAGAAACTAAAAGAACATGAGGCTGGACACAAGGGTCTGAAGTCCTACCAGTGCTCGCAGTGTGATAAAGGTTTCCAGACCTCAAAGGGACTAGAGAACCACATGCGAGATCACACGGGAGAGAAACCTTTCCCGTGCGTTATATGTGGTAAAAGATTTAAGCAGGAGTCTACTCTGAGAGCCCACTACGTGACGCATTCTGGAGAGAGGCCTCACCTCTGCTCCATCTGCGGTAAACGTTACGCGAGAACCGAAGAGCTCAAAGTTCACCTCAGAGTTCATACGGGAGAAAAACCGTACCAGTGTGACAAGTGTGGGAAGAGTTTCTACTACAGGCAAGGCTTTAACAACCATAAGAAGACTCACAACGCCAAACCCATAGGGCCCACCAGGCAGCTCGGCAGACCCAGACAGCAGGGGAGTCCCAGGAAGACGGGCGGGCTCGAGAAGGTCTCACAGAGCGCTCTGCCTGACTCAGATGGAGAAGACCCGACCTGGGAGCCTCCTGATGTCGGTAGGTTTGCAGACTGACTGACTCGATCTGTGAGCCAAAAAATAAAATGTAAGTGTGTTAAGTTTAAATGAAAAATGTGAAGTATTTATATGCAACTTTACAGATTTATATGATTTTACCAAATGAGATAAGCAGTTGGAAACTATAATATGCAAGAACTTAGTCCAGTTTGAAGATGTTTCTTTTTATTTTATATACTTGTGTCTATTGTAGACCACACAACATGACACAACTCACCCAAAGATCAATACAAATATAATACAGCTTGATTTTTCTATAGAATATATGCCAAAAGTGTGTTTTATTGAGCAAATAAGAACCTTAACCAGTTTTATTAGTAATAAAGTAATTTCTTAGGGTCTGAAATAGTGGGATGAATTAATATTAACTTCCACTAAGTTGTCAGTTTTGTCAATAGATTTTTTCCATCATTTAGAAAGACTTTATTCATTGGCTTCAGGACTCTTGTGAACGTCTTCCCCTCTCTGTTTGTACTGACAGGTTTTTTATTTTCTAACCATCCACTCGTGTGCCTGGAATTGGACTGTTTGTGCCACATATATAACGTTTTCCCTCCAAGAGCAACACCAGAAATGTTCCTGTTAGTGCTCTACTTTTTTGTTGCCAATATATTTGTAATACTTATTGTCAGTCACAATATAATACAGGACAAGTGTGGACTGTATTGTAATAATAATCTCAGGATTTAATAGTTTAATTCCACAGTCGTGTTACTGCTGCAGTCCTCAAGTGATCAGAAGTCACAACTGTTAAGTACATATATACTAAAGCATTAGTTATTTATTATGTAACTGGTGGCCATAATATAATGAATAGGAATCATTTGTTGATACAGGAAGGAGCCCTCATCATCACCATGGCGACCAAGGAAATCATGCTGCAGAGAACCAGGTCCAGGTGAGAGAAATGACATCTTTCACATTGTAGTATAAACTCGCTGCCTGTTCACAACCTTCACATTCATTGTTCATATTTTCCAGACGTCTCCATGGAACTTTGCTCACTACCTGTCATTCAACTCGTGGGACCAAAACCCGAATACATCTAACTGGAGAGCAGCAGAGGGTGACCAGGATTACAGTGGTCCAGGAGAGGGAGGCGTGAGTTTCAGTGCCTTGCTCAGGGGCACGACAGTAAGTGATACTAAATCACACTGCTATTTTTTTTTTTGATCTATGATAAATGCGATTAAAGGAGCTCATCATTCTTGGCCACACATGATAATGAAATTTTAAAGGTTGGAAGTTAAAAGTGTCACCAGGTGGTGCTGTAAAATCCATGGTACCAAAAATCTGCATTCTCAGGTTTGAGGTTTGGAAATATTCTTATTCTTATTAGACAATCAGGAAAGTGGCGTAAATATATCTGCAAACTCGTTGCACACAATGAATTCAAAATTTGTCCAAAATACTTTTTCAGATCATTTTCAATGTTTCAAACACTCACAATGTAAAATTATGTTCTACAAAATGACTTGAATAAAAGGCATTCTGACCAACAGTTATGACATTTACCATTTAAACACATTTTTATTATTATTGTTTTTACTTTTTACTTAACCTTTATTTAACCTGGAAAACCTCATTGAGATGACACTGACAATCTTTTTCAGCAGTGTCCTGGTCCAGAGTGACGATGATCGTTACTCTTAACTAATGATGATTATTAAATATTATTAGGTTCTCTTCTTTTCGTACACACATTTTCTTAACTTTGTCATTTTTGATAAACATTATATAGTCTGTGTAAAGATCACTGCATGTTATTCACACAACTAATAAGGAGAGACATTTATTATATATTTATATATAATTCAATACATTTGATGAAATCATACATAACAGCCAATATGATTGGCTTATACACATGTTGATGATGTTGATGAATACACAAAGTCAATACAGACATGGCAAACAAAAAGTCTGGCTGGTTGTGGTCCTGTCAGAGCTGCGGCTGCAGTCTGACCAGAGGAGGGATGTATGGAGGTCTGAGGTGAAGGAGGACGACCAGAAGAGTCTGGAGAGATGCTGGTGGGACAGAAGTCAGTACGTCTGAATGTAATATAATGAACATAAACTGTCTGTTTATGAATCAACAGCAGTAAAAGTTTCATTCCTCACCATGTTGCACTGATGGACTGAAGATGAGACCAGTTCAAGGAGACACAGGAGCTTTTACAGGGCTAAATAAAAAAACACAGGGACGCAAAATAAATATTACTTAACTAAAAACAACTTTGCACTATGAAATAAACACAAGTGCATATTTACTTGACAAGCAGCATCAGGTCTGTTGATCCAGATCTCCTGATGATGTCACAGAATTATAGACGTATCCATCGCTGTGATCACAGAGAACCTTTTGGTTCAGATCAGGCTCAGTCTCTGCTGACTGTAAAGAAAATATGCACAACCCAGTGAGATTACTGACACTCATCAGTACAGATCAGCTGTGGAAAAAGCATGACGCTGAACTGAAACTATGTACTCACCCAGTGTGTGATCCTCATCCTCATCCTGGAGCCATCAGACCTGCAGGATTAGAGGCCTGAGTGAAGGCCACTGCTGAGGGTCAGAGGTCATGATGAGAAGGCTGAGCAGGTATCTGCTGTGTCTGTAGCTGCAGATGTTTCATCCTGCTGTGTGTGATTCTGCTTTTACCAAGAAAAAAAAAGATATAAAATATATCAATACATTCACAAACATATCAATCAGTCCTGCTGCTCCACATGCTGCCTCATAGTTCTTCAGCAGCTGAACGGACCTGAACTGCACTGATTTCAGACAGAGAAAGACAGAACTAAAGAAATCTGGATTTACTGAACCTGCAGCCTGTGATCAGAATACAGGGACAGACAGGATTAGGGGTAAAATAAAAATAAGGCATTTCTTATTAGGTCAATAATTCAGTGTGCACGTGTATTCCAAAACAGGAAAAACAAACTAACTCTTATATAACTCACACCTCAAATATTACTGAGTTTTAGTGTTTATTTACTGAGTTACATCGTGCACAGCCGTGTTTACCTTTTATAAAAGCGTGGCGTGGCTTTGTTTATCTGACTCAAATTATCAGTCTGACTACATCACAGACAATAATGCTCTGGTTTACTGTCAGTCACAAATACAGGAGACAGAGCAGTACGGTCATCTGGTGTTCATTGGTGTTGTTACCAATTAATATTACTAGTGTTATCGCGTGGAGAGATCATCGATAAGATTACGTTATCAATATGACAAAAAAATTCAGAGATGAAACGACATTGTCTCTTATCGTTCATCCGGCTCCACGGCGGAGAAACAGCTGAATAAATGTCAGGAACAAACTAACTGAAGGCCAGCAGATAAATATCAGCTCGAACAAAGAAAAGTCTTCAGAGTTTCATTCACCACAAACATAAAAAAACACACGAATATCTCATATTTAGGCTAAAGTTTTCAGGGTTAGTTTCAAGTTAGTTGTAAACTTTGTTGCTGCTTCTGCTGTCTTAATTTCCCGTGGAGTCAACGAGCAGGTAAACGGACAGCGCCACTCTGCCATTGCAACTTACATGGTGGTCGCAGGGGGGATTACACCCGAGGTTTTAAGTAGAGGCTGACGCCTCCTGGTCTACAGCATGGATGTATAAATTGAGTTGTCTTTACACATTCATGGTCCACAGGCCGCAGCCGGACCCTTCTCATTTTTTCCCAGCCGCATTCCGCGAAGACCCGCCCTACTCTGCCTCTGATTGGCTGGCTCTGGTTAGGTTTAGCCAGGAGGAGTGAGATGATTGGGTTAGGATGAGAATATCACAGTCAGAGCCAATCAGAGGCAGCGGAGGGGCGGGTCTTCGCGGAATGCGGGTGGATAAAATATCAATTATCTGTTTTTGCTGAGATTGTTCTTCCCGCCGATTTATGTGCATTTCTATGGGCCAATCGGAACTTTGATCTCGTCTGCTACGTGACGTTGAGGTACGGTTTTATTTTCGTCGCGAACGTTAAAGTGCATCGTTACTCTAGTCATGTTTGGAGGTTACAGTGCGGCACTTTGTTTGGTCAGGCTAAAGTGAATTACGCCAGAATGATTATCCATCGCATGAGAGAGTTTACTGTGAGTGAAGTTTGATCACCTGCAGCCTGATCAAATAGAGCCGTTAGCGGTGCAGATTACGTAAATAACGTGGAGCGTTTAAAGCCACCTTCTTGATATGTGATGTTAGCTAAACTAGCTAGCATTAGCTAACTTCATGGCGTTTGTCAACTCAGTTACCACTGGTAGAAAGTAACTGAGTACATTTACTCAAGTACTGCACAGAAATACGAATTTGAGGTACTTGTACTTAACTTTAGTATTTCTATTTCCTGCTTATTTATACTTTTAGGGGTAAATATTGTACTTTTTACTCCACTACATTTATCTGACAGTTTTAGTAACTAGTTTGCAGATTCAGATTGACAATACAGACTATAATCAATGAATGAATTATGATATTATTATATCATTACATCAATAAGGCTTTATTGGTCTCCAGGGGGAAGTTCACAAGCTACCCAGCAGTACTTAAAGTAATAAATACAAAAAAATTCAAATTAGCTAATTTACAGCTGCAACATTAAAGCGATGAACACATGAATGCATCAATAATTATAATCCAATAATATAATATATATTATTCTTAGATGGGCCATTCTGCATAAAGAGTACTCTTTTGTTACTTAAGTATATTTTAATTGTTATACTTAAATAATATTTTCAGTGCAGGACTTTTACTTCTAACAGAGTATTTCTACAGTGTGGTGCATGTGAAACGCTTGTGCAGGTAAAGAGACTTTAAAAGTAAAAAGAAAGAAAAGCATGATGTGTGCTCTCCCTCTTCTCCCCCTCTCTCACCTGTAGTTAGATATTGTGGTTAAAATAATCAAAATTCAATAAAACAAATGTGTTTATCAAAACAAGATGTTATTTTCTCATTGTATTCTAATCTCAAAGCGCTCCAAAAGGCTTCATTTTCATATTCAAATCACTGTAACAAAGAAAGATCAAAGTCCGCACACTATATCCAAGCACCTGTTTAAAGTTTATGGGATGTGTGCGTCTATTACACTTTTGGATGTCGTATTAAAATCGCTAAAATTTTCTTCAGAGGGAGAAGGCCCAAAGACTCCCCTGCCTGATTTTAGTTTCGTATCTTGCAGATCTGATAATAAAGATTTTTTCTCTTTTAATCATTCTCAATATTGAAGAAAGAGGTGAAAGAGTCTTACGAGTATCTGCTTGGTAATAATTTAAAACATCTTGTGTTCACAGGATCAAGAGCACCTTGAGGAGAGCTGTCCAGCAGAGCAGCCCTCCTGGCCCTCTAGGACTTCCTCTGTGCCTCCACCTTCTCAGGTTGGGCTCGGTCCATCTCACACACGTAACACCACGTCAAAGAAAATGCACGTGAGCAAGAGTCCTGCAGAGATAAATCACCATGAAGATCAGACACCTGCAGCACAGGACCAGGATCCCAGCACAGCACCTATAGGTTGGTTATTAGTTAGTTGATATTATCAAGTGTCTTTATATCGACAATGGATCACATCACTACTTGTATGTGATCAAACACGACTCCAAATTAATGTTTGAATCTGCTGGTGTAAACAAGCAACTGTTTGCTAACAAGCTTTCTATACCAACTCCAATGTTATTGTTGTGTTTACAGCTTGTTTATGCTGCCCTCAAGTGGCCAGAAAAACAATTAATACAGGTTTTAAAATGACAAATCAGTACTGCAACTATTGGAACCACTTATTAAATGTTTACATTTACATTTAGTCATTTTGCAGATGCTTTTATCCAAAGCAACTTACACGTGAGGCAAGACAATCACTCGTTAGAGGACAGTGACTCAGAGTGAGCCCTGGTACAAATTCCTAAGTAGCTGACCAGTTGCAAGTGCAAGAGTGTTAGACAGAAGTTTTTTTTGTTTGTTTGTTTTTTTAAAATAATTGTTAAAGCACGAAACAACTAGAAGTAGATATGTACATAAGAAATACCATAAACAACAAGAAAGTAGTGCAACAATGGTTAAAGGGGCTTAGAAAACTGCTATGTTCACACTAACTTGTGTGTTTTTTTTGGTTTTGTTTGAAAGAAAGTCCAAGAAGATCAGAACCTGTTGATGACCTCAGCAGCTCCAACGAGCAACTTCAGGAAGAGCCGTCAGAGGAGCCGAAACAACACCAGGGGCCACGTAGACCCAAGAAGAGCTACGACTGTCCGACCTGTGGAAGAGGGTTCTCTCACAACACCGCTCTGCAACGACATCTCGTGATCCACTCAGGGAAAAGACCTTTCAAGTGCTTCATATGCGGAAGAGGATTCACCCAGAGTGGAAACCTCAAAACACACATGAAAGTTCACAAAGGTCAGAAGCAACCGGAAGCTCCTGTTGTCTTTATTGTTTGTTTTTCATACAGATGCTTGTGGAGAGATCTGGTCATGTGTTTTTTTTCAGTGAGATGCTCTTGTGTAATGTCAAATATGTCCAATAATGCAGACCTGTTCTACATTTAATTATGAATATCTTTGTTTCTCTCACAGGAGAGTTACCAAATTGGACATTAGTTCAAGAGAAGAGTGCCCCTAAAGAATCTCCTGAAACAGTTCATATGTGTGGAGAGTGTGGGATGGACTTCCCTCAGAAACAACAGCTGGAAGAACACCGCGAGAGTCACAAGAAGGCTTACGCTTGTCCCGACTGTGGTAAAACATTCAAAAACGAGTATTATTTTAAACTACATCAGCGCAGACACTCGGGAGATTATCTGTTTTTCTGCTCAGAGTGCGGAAAGAGTTTCCTCACTACAAACTCACTTAAAAAACACAAGCTGACACACACTGGAGAGAAGAACTTCCACTGCGAGCAGTGCGGGAGGGCGTTTTCACAGGCCTCCCACCTCAAAGGACACCTCAAAACCCACAGCGGAGAGCGGCCTTACTTGTGTTCAATCTGTGGTAAAAGTTACTCAAAGGCATATGTTCTGAAGGTTCATCTGCGAGTTCACACTGGAGAGAAACCGTATACTTGTGAGAAATGTGGGAAGTGCTTCTATTACTATCAAGGTTATCAAGCTCATCTGAAGATTCATGACAAGAAGCCAAAACCGCCAACAAAGCCGCTGGGCAGACCAAAACAACAGCTGTTAGTGGAAAATAATCACTAAAGTCATCTGGGAAAGTTACAGTAATCTGAGCAGACATACAATACAAGCAAAAAAGTAAATAAATCATTCTTTACCCAACTATTATTACCAAGTGAAATATAACATCTTTCAAGTGACTGAAGTGGTAGATCGAGCAATATGATAGTACTTGTATGTACGTTATTGCATGTACAGTCAGCTCCATTGTTACTTGTGTGAGACTTTGGTATTTAAGAAAATAAATCATCATATTGTGAATCATTGTGAATATTTGTTTATATCTGTGATTGACCCAAACTTCACCTTTGACCAGTGTTGATTTTATCCAGTAGTTTGACTTCACAAATTACAGTATGAATTGATGTGTTACAAAGGAAAAAGGTCCTACTGCATTCTTAACAGAAGAAGTAAAAACAAAAAGCTTAAAAATATGTTTTGTTGGTTCATATATGTTATTCAAATTACAGTATTTATCCAGTGGTTCCCAGACACCCCTTTGTAAGCCAAAGCAACTCGTGAGGAGGAGAGCAGGAAAGTAGTGAAAAGAGGAGAATTTTATTGTAAAATATTATTATTAATATGATCTGAGCAGGTGGAACTTTTTCAATGTTCATAAATATCAATATTAATTTATAAATATATTTTTAGCAGTTAGGCTAACACAATTCCTGGTTTATCCTCATTATGCTTATTATTATTACTACTAAAATACCTACATTTATATTTATTTTTTAAATTTTTGTTTCCCTAAGCCACCTTTTGTTTGCATTCATTCATCGATTAGACCACATTATTTGAAAGTCATATATTGGTGTCGCTCAAACGCATATCCTTTTTTTCTTTGCTTAATAGTTGGTAAAATTGCTACCTTTAATAACATTTTCTATGTATTTTCCATCTGCTATGGTCTATATGGTCCTCCTCGGCCACCATAGCGTCTTGTTCGAGTGGGCGTGGTTTGTAGGTTCCGCAACAAGGCCGCAGCTGGACCATCATGAGCCGGACAGCTGGACTCCTCTCGGCTAAGCGGACATATTGCTAAAGCTAGCGAGCTAGTAGCACAAGCATGGCAGAGAAAGTGCAGCCAAAATGTCAAAATCCGCCTCTACGTCCAACAACGTGCAGCGCTAAACAAAGCAAGAAGAGAAAGACAGTAGTCGAAAAGGCGATGACCAAAAAGAGGTTGGATCAAGCCAGAGCTCAAACCAGAGTCAACATCGGTGTCGCTTTTCAACGATGGCGACAACTGAGAGAGATGAAGGGCCTGAAGAGTGATGCCATGGTCGCTGTGTTTCTGTTGGACAGGTAATTATCTGGTTTGTTTTGTTTTTGTTGGTTATTTTCCTGAAGTATGTAGCCAACATGGAGCTAACTTATGCAGCTACTGTATTCATTAGCTAACGTTAGCAACCCTGCAGGTGTTATGTAGTAACTAGACTGTGCAGCAGTGTTTGTTTACACTGTTCACCGGTGTCACACCGTATTTGGTGACCTGAAGTGTTGGAAGATCATTTATTTAGGGCAAGGCAAGTTTATATGTGAATGACATTTCAACAACAAGGTAACTCAGAGTGCTTTACATAACTTAAAAGGCATCAAGACAGAAGGTAAAAGCAACACAAGTCAATATAAAAACACATTTAAATACAGTTATGAAAAAAGCGTTCAATTGGAAATAAAAATAAGCTAAAAGAATAAGAGATAAAGCAGGAGAGTAAAAGTCACAGTGCAGTGTAAGATATTTATCAAAAGCCTCAAATTTGATTTAATAAAAGGCAGCAGCAAACAGAAAAGTCTTCAGCTGTGATTTAAAGAGCTTAGAGTTGCAGCAGACCTGCAGTTTTCAGGGAGTTTGTTCCAGATATATGAAGCATAAAAACTGAACGCTGCTTCTCTATGTTGAGTTTTGGCTCCTGGGACAGAAAGCAGACCAGTCCCAGACGAGCTGACAGGTCTGGATGGTTCATTACGTAGCAGCAGATCAGAAATGTATAGTGGCCCTAAATCATTCAGTGCTTTATAAACCAACAGTAGTATTTTAAAATCTATTCTTTGATCAACAGGAAGCCAGTGTAAAGATCTGAGAACTGGAGTGATGTGATCCATTTTCTTGGTCTTATGGAGGACTCGAGCAGCAGCTTTCTGAAAACCTAAGTAAAAGTATTAATACCACAATGTAAAAATATTCCATTACAAGTGAAAATCCTAGTAGTATTAAAGTAAAAATACTCATTTTGCAGAAAATTGGGCTCAGTTTTCTGCAAAATTAGTACTTTATGTAAACTTAGCTGGTGATACTTCTATACTTTTACTTAAGTAGGATTTTAAATGCAGGGTTTTTACTTGTAATGTAGTATTAATACTTAAGTAAAGAATCTGAGTACTTCTGTCAACACTGCAGGTCGCAAAATCTGATGGGTCACCAAATATGGTGTAACACCGGTGTCTGCTTTGCAGTTGTGAGCGAGTGTTGTTTGATGGTATTTATCTTATATAAGTCTATGTTGGCTTTGAACTTGACGATTTACAAATGTGGTGATTGTAGCCTTTGTGTTTTTGTAGTTATGAGAAAGATTCATCGTCCACACCTTCGGAGCACGGACTGACTGGACCCCCACCGCCTTCTGTCTCTATCATATTAGCAGAGTCTCTCTCTGACCGGTGAGTGATGCAGATAAGAACACAGCTTCATAAATATGTGTCTTTCTCTCATACGTAGCTCATTTGTTTTACACACATGAAGGATGGTTGAAGTATAGGCAGAGATACAATAGAAAAAATATTCACATTTTCATCAGCTGAGCCACTACCATGTTTCCATTTCTATGCAGCAACAGTCCTGCGTTGTGTCCTTTTTTTTAAAAGAAGGAAGAACAATTTAATGTCCTGTAAACAGATCCAGATGTTCTTGTGTAATTATTATTGTAATTACTGTCATTTTTGCAGAGATGATGACTTCTCAGTAGCTGGAGTGGAGGAGTTGGACAACAGCGGCGCTCAGGAGTCGGCCATTCAGGAAATGGATGCAAGGTACGGTAACTATAGTGACGAATTCTGTTCACATTATTTCCAAAGTACAAATTTGAAAATAAATTCTTGGTCCCTGAATGACTTCAGCGACATGTGGTGATGTAACATCCCGTCCTTTGTTGTTGTTTTTTTTTTCTCTCTGTTTAGTATGTCCACACTGGATCTAAACGTTGATGACATCAGTGCAGATGAATTTAACAACATTCAAAACTCCACCTAAAGTTGCTGTGTGGACTGCGGAGATGTTTTTACTTTTCTTTTTCTTGGGGGAAATGATTATTTCGTGTGTGAATAATACTCTCTGAATTTATCCTTTTTCTTCGCTAGTATTGACTGGGAAGATGACACATGGTATTCTGATAAGGAGGCAGAGTCTGTGTCATCGTTAGAGGAAGATGAAACAAGGGAAGTAGAAACAGACTACGATGACAGTAACGATGAAGATTATATGCCTCGTAGTTGTGTGCGGTAGGTTCAATCCCCTGTGGCTCTGCTTACAGTCAACTTATTGTGTTTTTGTTTTTTTTTGATTTTTCATAATTATTTTTATTACAACAGGACTGGCGCTGCTCTAAAGACCCAGATTTGCTTGGATGCGCTTCCAACTATCAGCATGGAGGACTCTGTGCACGGTGCTGTAGACGATTACTAACAGTAACTTTAGCTTGTTTCTGCTTTATATCTTCATGCTAGCGGCTGTAGCGCTGTTAGCGTTAACTCAGCGGAGTAACTGAGCATTAGCTATGCTGTTAGAAACCCCCTGAGCGTGCCCCCTCCCCGGCTCATAATCAGCCTATCATACCCTGCGAGTGACACGCAAACAGCCAATCATTTAACAGACGAACCCTAAGCGTGCTCCCTCCCTGCCTCATAAAACAGCCTAAATTATCTTTTTGATAATTGAGTGTGCTGCGAGTGACACGCAAACAGCCAATCATTTAACAGGTGTGTTGTTCGGTTGCACCATCGACATGTGACGCAACAACAGAAACAGCGTGGAGTGAGAAAATGAGTGCAGACGGTGAGGAAACGGTTGATTGATAAAGGACAGGTCAGCTCGTCAGTATGATAGTTTTTAGGTGTGCAAATAAAGTGATTAAATTCAAAATACAGTGGTTAAGGTCAACCTTTTTTCTGGTCTTTTATTAAAAAATAGGTCATTAAACATTATAATTATCAATATTATAATTATCAAAAGCCACTTCTAAGTGAGGCAGGACAATCAAGCATTAGAGGACAGTGACTCAGAAAGAGCAGTGGTACAAATTCTCAAGTATCTGATCAGGTACAAGTGCATTGAGAAGATTTTTTTTAAATAATTATTAAAGTAAGAAACAACTGAAAGTAGATAAGTACATAAGAAATACCATAAACAACAAGAAAGTAGTGCAACAATGGTTAAAAGGGCTCAGAAAACTGCCATGTCACACTAACTTTTGTTTGTTTTTTTGGTTTTGTTTTAAAGAAAATTCAAGAAGAACAGAACCCGTCGATGAACTCAGCAGCTCCAACGAGCAGCTTCAGGAAGAACCGTCAGAGGAGCCGAAACAACCCCAGGGGCCACGTAGACCCAAGAAGAGCTACGACTGTCCGACCTGCGGGAGAGCGTTCTCTCACAACGCCGCTCTGCAACGACATCTCGTGATCCACTCAGGGAAAAGACCTTTCAAGTGCTTCATATGCGGAAGAGGATTCACCCAGAGTGGAAACCTCAAAACACACATGAAAGTTCACAAAGGTCAGAAGCAACCGGAAGCTCCTGTTGTCTATGTTGTTTGTTTTTCATATAGATGCTTGTAGAAAGATCTGGGGTCTCATTTATAACCATTGTGTACGCACAAAACGGGGCCAGAAAGAGGCGTTTGCCACTTCCCAGGATAAAGTTGTGATCTATAAAAAACTTGATGGCAGAATGTGCACATCTGTACGTAAGCTGTGACCCAAGCGTACGAACATTTAGAAGATAGAAAATTGGCGATGCAGATGGTGAGGTGGTGAATTGAAGCCAGATTGTATAATGATCCTCTCAAACATTTAATTTCACTTAATATCAAACCTTAATTATAGATCCACGTTATCATAAACATTCAAACCAGCAGTGTTATCTGTATTTGCGTTCGTAGTGAGCCGTAACTATTCCACAAGCACCTTTCAATTTGAGAAGATATAAGCCAACGCAAATCTTACATCAAAGTCCACTCAACTCTTCATCAGCGAGGAGGAGGAGAGGCTCAGTTGCAGCAGCTGCAGGAAAGTCTGGTTTGCCTTTCCTTGATATAAAGCGTGAATATACTGATTCCAAAGCGCTAATAGATTTTTAATATCTTCTCATACTGTGTGTATATCACCAGGTATGATTTTAGTTTTCATATAGTTTATATGTGTAAAATCACTGCAGTGAACACATGATTGTCACTGGAGACACAGCGTTGGCTGCCACACACACTCTGTCTTCTCCAGTCACCTCAACAGCACTTCTTCACCTCCTGCACTCATATGAGGACTGTGTAAATTAGAGAAACACCTGTGCGCTGGATTCTGGAGTAAATATCAATGAATATTGTGTTTATTGTATTGTAGATATTGAGTGTAAAAACTACTTAAAACTGATTAACTGGGAGCCGGCCCGCTGCTGGGTGTCTGGTAAGAAACAGAGAGATGTCTGACTTTACAATCAACAGGAATGTTTGTAGAAGTTGTATATGGTTGTTTTAGGCTACACTCATAACTTCAAGAAGTCCAAAAACGGGGAAATAAAACAATAAAAGTCAGTTCATGGCAGTCACGGTCCTTCATCTGCAGCTGCCTGAGTGAAAGTGACGAATGAGAGGGCGCATATGTTGACTCTTGACACTGATTGGTCAGACGTCTGAAGACAGAGAGACTGATTGGCCCGGCGAAAGAAACACATGTACATCAGTGTTCATGAATACTTCTGCATCAACCATTTATGGTTGAATGTGGGCGGGATATGAGGATGATCCATGTGCGCACATTTCCAAGTGGACTGTGATTTATGAAGGGAAATATACATGCATTTGTGTGTATGCACGGTTTTATAAATCAGATTTTTTGGCGCACACTGTTTTCAGCTTTTGTGTGCATGTATGCTTTTAGTATGGATCCTCCATCGCTGGTTTTATAAATGAGACCCCTGGTCATGTGTTGTTTTTTTTTTCAGTGATTATAATATGTCTAATAATGTAGACCTGTTCTACATTTAATTATGAAACGTCTTTGTTTTTCTTACAGGAGTGTTACCAAATTGGACGTTAGTTCAAGAGAAGAGTGCCCCTAAAGAATCTCCTGTAACAGTTCACATGTGTGGAGAGTGTGGGATGGACTTCCCTCAGAAACAACAGCTGGAAGAACACCGCGAGAGTCACAAGAAGCCTTACGCTTGTCCGCACTGTGACAAGACATTCAAAAACGAGTATTATTTTAAACTACACAAGCGCAGTCACTCAGGAGACTCACCGTTTCTCTGCTCGGAGTGCGGAAAGAGTTGCCTCACAGCAGACATACTTAAAAAACACGAGTTGACGCACACTGGAGAGAAGAACTACCACTGCGAGCAATGCGGGAGGGCCTTCTCACAGGCCTCTCACCTCACCGGGCACCTCAAAACTCACAGCGGAGAGCGGCCTCACCTGTGTTCAATTTGTGGTAAAAGTTACTCCAAGGCATGTGCTCTCAAGGCTCATCTGCGAGTTCACACTGGAGAGAAACCGTATACTTGTGAGAAATGTGGGAAGTGCTACTATTACTCTCAAGGTTATCGAAAGCATCTGAAGATTCATGACAAGAAGCCAAAACCGCCAACAAAGCCGCTGGGCAGACCAAAACAACAGCTGTTAGTGGAAAATAATCACTAAAGTCATCTGGGAAAGTTACAGTAATCTGAGCAGACATACAGGGAAAAAGTACATCTTTTTTTTTTTACCAACTATTACTATGTGGAAATAAAATATCTTTCAAGTGACTGAAGTAATAGGTCAAGCAATATGATAGTACTCTTAGGTACGTTATTGTGTGTACAGTCGGCTCCATTGTTACTTGTGTGGGACTTTGGTTTTTAAGAAAATAAATCATGATATTGTGAATCATTGTGAATATTTTTGATTGACCCAAACTTGACCTTTGACAAAGGTTGATTTGATCAAATAGTTTAACTTCACAAGTCACCACATGAATCAGTGTTTTACAAAGGAAAAAGGTCTTACTGCATTCTTGACAGAAGAACTAAACAAAGACGTTTTATTGATTAATATATGCTAGATGTTTCAGACAAAACTTTTACAGTTTAGTAGTTTTAATATTATCCCTGCTGTTGTTAGGAATTAATGTTAGTAACCAAATTCCTCTATTTCATTCAGTTTTCTTGCCAAAGCTGCTTTGGAAACCAAAAAAAATTGCAAAAATGTGAAATATGAGAAAAAACAAAACAACGAAAAACAAAAGGAGAATTTTATTGCAATAATATCATCACTACATGGGCGCTCTTGTCATAGCAGGAAAAGTACTGTTGGAGCTAATTACAGCAATTACTGCCATGCAATGCAACAATTAATGTTAGTTACACCTGTGTCAGTGGTGTTTTCTCTCCATGTTTTTTTGCCAACATCCAAGTGAAGAAGCACTGATTTAGTCTTAAATCTCTCTTTGAACACCATCTATCAATCTGTCTATAAATATTCAGTATTTTATCAGAGTCTTGTTCTTGGTATTCCTGCCGATGTTCTGCCCCAGATTAACGTACCAATCCAACAACCCTGGAAAAATTTCACATGGAGGCATCTAGGATCATACAAAAATACATATTTTGGAACATCCTGCCTCTTTTAATTTTTTTAACTAAAGTAAAACAGGGATGTGTATTTGTCTGCGTTCTTGTTTCCACTAAAATGATGAGATTATAAGATTAGATTAACAGCAGCCATAGCAAAAGAGAGGTAGAAATAGAAAAGTGTTTTTTATTGAGATTTTTTCCATATATTTGTACATTTTTAAGAAGTGAGTCATGCTAGATTTAGTTTGTGAGTCCTATGTGATTCATGTGTGATTACAGAAGCTGTAGAATGATGGTAGGCAAATAGTGACCCGTGAGCTATTTGTTGGCCCTCCAATAAAAATATTTGGCCCCTGAAGAAAGGTTAACTGTTCACTTTCATAGTTTACATCAAGATTTTTGCTGTTTTTCAATCCAAAATCTATAAATATGCAAATATTGTTCATTTCAGAAATTTAACTGTTGAACACAAGATGTTTCCTATTTCACTGAAAAATCAATTCTCAGTGTTTGTATACTGGAGGCTTCAAGTTTCCACATCACACTTTTGCAAGTTGAATATTGGACCATGATTGGCTTCAAACCAGTTGTGATGTCATAAATCAGTGCTCATAGGCCCGCCCCTTAAAGGACCAGTGTGTAGAATTTAGAGGCATCTAGCAACTGAACACCCCTCCCCTTCCAAGCATAAAGGATAACCTACGGTGACCACAAAACTTGCTAAAAATGCGAAAGGCCAGTGTTTGGTTAGTCCATTCTGGGCTGCCGTAGAAACACGGCAGTGCAACATGGCGGCCACTGTAGAAGAGGACCTGCTCCCTATGTAGATATAAAGGGCTCGTTCTAAAGTAACAAAAACACAATTCTTATTTTCAGGTGATTTTACACTAATTAAAACATACTTAGGAATATTATATAACATTTCTGCCAAGTTCGTGCCACTACTAAACTCTACACACTGCACCTTTAAAATGGTATTTATCAGTGAGCACAGAGAAACTTTCTACTTTCAGCACGCAAATGTTAAAACAGCCTTCTAGTGTCAAACTCTGCACATACATCACAAGGGACAAGAAGAGAAACATTTTTGAGTGGAGGGGGGCTTTAAGGATTTTAACAAGGTAATTAAAATTTTTTTGTGTGGAAAAAAATATGTCAGTTACAAATTATTATTCAAAGTATAGTATTTTATAAACACGGTGAACGTGTGGAGAGGATCTTTAACCTACAGTATAATAATGTTATTGGGTCTATTATTGACTTGACTTAATGTTAAAAGCCAACCGGAAGTTCCGACTGTACTGTAAGTGGCTACCAGCTAATGCTAGAAAGGTTGTCATCAGCTCCAAACGCTTATTTAACTTACCTCATTAGTTAGTTGTCATTAATTAGACACGCTATTTGAACACACTGGGCATGAAAATGAGAGAAAAGTAGGAATATTGTCAGGTCGTCTCAATAAACTTCTATCGAGCGACTACTTTTTTTTTTTTTTTTTTTTTTTTTTTTTTTTTTTTTACCTGAGGGAGAATCTATGCTGAGGTTGGTCAAAACGTCTATTGTCTGTTGGTAAACGTTAGCTAGCTAACTTAGCGAGTGTTGCCCTGAGCTGATGTGAATTTTGCAGCACGTTTTTTTTTTGCATGTTCACGCTTGGATTTAACTGTTGATCTGTCGGGACTCTCATTTGTTATTGTTGAATAGCGGTTGTAGCTTAGGTGGCTAATCGTGAGCTAATTGCTAAGCTCAAGCAAAGCGAGTGAACGCTGTGACGGTTGTGGCTAGCTGGCTAATAGCAGTCTTCTTCTCTGAGGCAGAGGTGGTCGTTTGACCAAAGAGCTGGTCACCGACTGAGACATCTCATTCAGAGGTCAAATACTGGTGTCTGCACTGCTGGTCGCGTTTGTTCCTCATGTTATGTGTGTTATTATGACACCGCAGACACCAACAGGTCAGTCAGTGAGGTTGATATCTAACCTCAAATCAAGACTAATGTGGGATTTAAATGATGTGGCATAAAGCAGTCACAGCTAGCTAATGCTACGTAGCTAGCAGGGATACCCAGTGCAGATAAGATGTTTCACACACACACACACAGTACATAATAAACACAGTAACATAGTGCCATGACCAGTAATGTTGCACCTGGATAAGATATTCGTTATGCAGTAAACATTTTAAGGACAGCTCATCCTTCAGGGAGATTTTCCTGTTGCTTTAAGGCCCAGTCAGGTTGTCACAACAAAGCATCCGCCCTGCTGAAGTGTCCTTGAGCAGGATAATGGATGCATTTTAAAAGGATGGAGGCACTGCTGGTACAAGCAGTCCTCCCTGCTTAAGGGGATGAGTGACAACAATACTTCTCCCATAGAGATCTGCTGGGAATTTAGTTTGAACTTTCACCTATATAACATCTACATACGTATCTATAGCTACATCCACCAGAACCATTAATAATGCATATGTTTTGCACAACTTCTCTATTTTTACAACCCACAAGTCAGGTCATGTAGCCCAGTATTGTAATGTGTTTAATGTTTATAATGTATATAGATTGAATTCCATTTACTTGACTTTTTATTTTGTTGTGTTTAGTTCTTATCAGCTACCTTGTTTCCTGCACTGCTGTAAAATGCTAATTTTCCCTCTGGGGATCAATTAAGTCCTATCTTATCTTAACGAGCGCTACAGAAAGACATAAAAAAGACAACTACAGTCACTGAATGAACCCTTGGGATCTTTGTATTCATACAAAACAAAATACACTATACAATAAAGCAAAGAGACATACACTCACTGGCCACTCCATTAGGAACAATGTAACACAATCCAATACAACACCTCAACAACTCGGAAGTGGGTGGTGGTCTACTGAATATTTAGCCCCCCTCATGTATGTTAATGGAGTGGACAAAATATTAGAAACACGGTTCAATGTCATGCACTCTAGTACACCATCACCACCCACTATGATCTCAATAACAAACATAAACCTTTCTGACAATGTCAACAAAAACTGGAAATGTATAAGCTTCGTAAAAGTAGAATTCATGGCAGAGCTGTTGTATTGGATTGCATTAGGAGAGGTGCACCTAATGAAGTGGCCGATGAGTGTATAGTGATGCTCATTGTGAAAATATTGTCCTTTATTTTGTCCGTATTAGCCTCCAGTGTACAACCAGTGTCATTTAAAATAGTTCTGATCAGCTGATATCTAAGTGATAAGAGAGCTGAGATGTTTAGGACATGTTAACGAATAAAGAAATGTGCTGTTTGAATTAGTCATCAATAATACAAGCCTGGTTTCTGCTCTGAAAACATCTACACAGGAATATCTGTGATTGGAACATGACTGTATAAAACTATTGTAATAAGACTCTGATTGTTTTAACGCTACGCCATTATTTATTAAATGTGCGCATGTAAATCTTTCAAATAACATTTTCCTCTTGTGATTATTGACCTGCTGAGTTGAGTCTCGACTTACTGACTGACACTTGATTGTTCTTCTCTGTAAGGTTTGTTTGAGGGATGGGCTCTGAAAACCCAGAGGACTTTGAACCAGCTGTAATCCTGGCCGAAGAAGATCAGCATGAAATTGGAGGCCTGATCAACTCTGATGGAGAGGAAGTGGATTTCTCAGATCTCGGTGAGTAAATGAATTGTAACAGCAAAGAAAAACAGTACTTAATAATGTAATCCAATACAACAGTCCTGTAACTAATATCATCTTTGTGAAACGTAATATTTTATTGGATTTAACTGGAGTTTCTTTTACATGGTCAAAATATTAAAAACCTTTCATTATAATGCAGTCAGATACGTCATCACAAACTGCAGGAGCAAAACTTACCTCAGAATTGATTCAACAGATAAATAAATAATTTGAGAACTTTAAATAAGTCGATATATTTATTTTTATTTCAACTCCTGTGACACCTGAATACAATAGTTTATAAATAATGATTGCTGAACAGGATCCTTTAAACTAATGTTTGATGTAAGACTGTTCCTAGAAAATCTAAATCTGATCACCTCGAATTGACTCACAAAGAAATTACAACATGCTAATTTTGCTTCTGAGTTAGCCCCGAAAGTATCTTCTATGGAGGTCGAACATTAGTCACAGATGAAAGAAAAATGTGCAGCCACTGGATGCACTTCATGGAAAAAGAAATATCCAGAGTCTCCTCTATTCATTCCCAGCCAAGCTATTGTATTTGATTTTCCTGTGAATCCCTGGAGGTACCTGAATGCTACACACACACACCCTCATTACATTATTTTATCTCTTTTGTGTCTTTGCTGGCTTTGTGCTGCCTACTTTATGTTTTGCTTTTGATTCTGTATTTGCTTGTTTGTTTATTTTCGTGGATCACATGACTTTTGTATTTGCTTATAATGCGTAATGAGGGGAGATCACTACCATAAGCCTCTAGGGGGGGTTTTCTAAATCTCACCTGCACAATTTGTTTCTTCTCTTTTGTTGTTGTGTTTATGCCGCTTTGTTTTTATTGTGCAAATAAAATAAATTTAAAAAAAAATTAAATGCACAATTTCTGCACAGTTAATTACTTACTCAGACTACAAATGTACTGAGACCTGATACTTTAAGTTCTTTTTTTTTTCAGTTGAAAATCGATATACTTCAAATTTCTTACACTTGTTAGAAACCTGTGTGACCTTAAATGACACCGAATTATCACAAGGACCTATCTGGAACTCTGCCACACATCTGTCCATCTTTAGCATCACTTCGGTTGTGCTTAAAGATTTATTGTTTTTCTAAATAAAACGCCCCCTCGTATCTCTCTGTTCACACAGGAGACGGTGCTATCCCTGGCATCGGAGTTGCGGAGACCCCCTCAAAGACATTTGGTCAAAGTCAAAATGAAAAACCACCATCTCTTCATAGCTGCTCAGTGTGTGGGAAAGACTTCCCTTACGCCTCTAAACTCCAGCGCCACCTACGCACTCACTCGGGAGAGAGGCCTTTCCCCTGCTCCATGTGTGAGAAGAGGTTTCCGGAGAAGGGGTTGCTCATGATTCACGAAAGGGTCCATACTGGGGAAAAGCCGTTCCCGTGCACTTTCTGCGAGAAAAGGTTCGCCAGTCAGGGCGAGCTGAGACTACACCGGCGGACTCACACTGGCGAGAGGCCGTATCACTGCTCCATCTGTCTGAAGAGCTTTTCTCGTCACTGGCATCTGAAAACTCACTTAGAGGCGATGCACTCTGAGGTTGTCGCGGGCTTTACGAGGAAGAAGTTTCCGTGTTCCGACTGCGATAAGAGCTGTAACTCAGCGGCCGAGCTGAGAGATCATCAGAGAACTCACACTGGCGAGAGGCCCTATCAGTGCTCGTTCTGTGACAAACGGTTCGCCTTGTCGGGTACGCTTGTGAGACACGAGCGTCTCCACACCGGCATAACACCCTACCACTGCTCCGACTGCGGGAAGACATTTTCACAGCAGTGGACTCTGACGACGCACATGAGGACTCACACGGGTGAAAAACCCTACAGCTGCACACAGTGCGATAAGTCTTTCGTAGCTCCCGGAGAGCTTCGGAGACACACCAGGATCCACACCGGCGAGAAGCCGTACACCTGCGCGGACTGCGGGAGGCACTTCTCCTTGGCAGGGACGCTCAGAAACCATAAAAGGTCATGTACACAGAACAAGAACGGATCAGCTACAGGTCTCATCTCAGGCTCGGTTCAAGCTACGGTTGGTGAATCATCCCAGCAAGACGTGGTCAATAATATCACTGAGGTAATGATGATACACAGCGGTTCATTTACTGTGTACATCAAATTTCGACATCACAGCATCATTTTTGACCTGAATCAGCGCTTGTTTCTGACTCTGATCTGTTCTCACAGGTGTCTGACAGTCAGAGTGTACCAGTCGAAGTCGAGGCTCGTTCCTCAGAGGGTCTTAACTGCGACAAAGCCGGCCAGTGTGAAAATAACTTGAGAGAGACAGAAGACCGGCTGGAGGACAGCACTTCCAGTCCACACATGAATGTAATAGTGAAAGAGGAGGAAGAAGAGGAACCTTTGTGCGGTACGTTAACATGAGATTACAGATTTCTGTTTTAGATATATAGATATAGTACATAAAAAGGAATAGTAATGCCCTTGAGAATGATTTTAAATCCCCTTGGGTTGTTTGATTTGTGTTTATCCCAGTAGATGAAGCTCCTGATGAAGTGTCTGGTAGTGAAGATTGCACCATGCCAGAGGAAAGTGAAGAGCAGCAGCAGGAAAGCAACACAGAAATTCGAATTACAGTCAAGGAGGAAGAAGAGGAACTTGTCAACAGTAAGTAAATACTTTACTGGAGTGCAGATGTTAAATGTCAGTATGGTAATTTTATCACTATACTGTATGTACTGTCTTTTACTAGAGCAGGTCTCAGTCTAGGTCCGTCCTAAACAATCTGTTGAGTGTGACAGTGCCTGTCGCCACTGAATAAATCTTATCAGGGGCATCGTGGTGGTTTAGTGATGAAGATGCATAAAGTGATCGTCACATCATGTCATTCTGGCTGCTAAGCTTTCTTGCATGTCATCCTCCCCCCCGTTTTAGTAAATGGGCTGAATTTATATATATATTTTTGCCTTTTATTCACCCATTCTCACACACCTTCACTCCTAACCATCAGGGGTAATTTTGGGTTCAGTGTCTTGCTCAGTGACATTCTGACATGCGGCTAGAATAAGGTGGGGATCAAACTCTCAACTCTGAGATTAGTGGACAATGTGCTCAGCTGAGCCACAGTCACTCAAGACAAAAATGCCCCAAAAATACAAAAGCATCACTGTAGCTGGCGGTACTTAAACCTGCATTAACTACAGTCAGTGATTTTTGTTTTCGGCCACCAGGGGGCAGCGTAAGCAAACTGTGGCAATGACAACACTAACATTATCTTTCAAATTGATACTTTTTAGCGATCAGTTGCCTATTTACACACCCTGCAGACACGGAGCAACATTGGTATTAATTTAGAGTCGTGTTTCTGGTCATCTGATGAATATTTAGTCCGATATTTACTCTCCTTTTAGCTGCGTTTTAGCTCGACTGTGTTCACCAGCAAGTGACTAACTTTGTCTGTCTGCAGTTTGGTGCTGGGCATACAGTGTGCAGTGGGTTTAGAGTTTTTTTATCAGGTGGCTGCTTCTGGAAACATCGCTATGAGAGTGGTGAGACTGAACCAAAACAGTAAAATTGTGTTTTGGCCAGAAAGCCAAAACTGAAAGGCTAAACTGAAAGGCTAAACTGAAAGGCTAAACTGAAAGACGCGATAAATCTTCGGAGAGCTGACAGGAGCTGCAGAGTCTCTGTCACGTGATCCATTGTTAATATGAAAATATTGACTGTAGCCACTTTAACTCACTTCAAGATTATATTAGCAGGCTTCTCATTTTTAGCCAATTTCAACTTTAGTCAATTCATTCTGTGAGTTGGCCAAACAACAAAATGAAAATCTTGGCTGTTGTCTGCTTAATGTGCTCCCTGCAAGCAGCTTTTCTGTACTGTTTATGCTCAGCCAAAGATAAGTATTTCAGTATTTAAAATGATAGAACGTGGGCTGTGTCTTTTTGCAGTTCACTCCGGCTGACTTTTTGATGTCTCTGGCTGACTGGTTCGAAAATGAGAACCCTGCAGTTTGTGGTTAGTGTGGATTTCTTGTTTTTTTTTGCTAAAGTCTCCTGATTTTCTAGAATTTGATAGAATTTCCTCTGATTAATCTGTAACTAATCTGCCAGAGGTTAGTTTTTAGGGACTGACTAATAAGACCATTGCTATACCTTGTTAAATTCAGAAGAAAAGCCAACAGTTCCCTTTGTCCTTTCTTCTAGGATCAGTCTTAAGCCTCTGAAAGGTTTCTTACTTGTACCTGTATAAAGACTTTATCAACAGCTGTGTTAATGTTGCTGCTCTGAACATACACAGTTTTTAAGATGGGAGGCAGGTGTCTGTCCACAGTGGGGTGAGACATTTGATGCACCTTGCATTGTACTACAGAAACATAAACTCATATAGGCCTTTACTTAACACCTGGGCTGGATGATAATGCTTATTGAGAACACAGATGAGTTGAAACTCGATCATCTGCTAATCTTTTTATCTCATTCGGTCTCCTTTCAGTCTTATATCATGTTGGATTCCACAGTGAGCAGCAGCGTCTTAACAAGCAAAAGCTTTGTGTTCATTGTTTATAAATGGCACGTTTCAGTTCTTCCCGTTTATGTTTCCACAGTGTCTCGAGAGGATCCCGATCACGCCGCCGACGGGGAAAAAGACCGTCCTCCAGCATCACCGGAGCAGGAACAGTTTAACAACAATCTGACGAAAAGCTCTTACTGCTGCGGGCTCTGCGGAAGAGACTGTCATAAGATGTCGGCGCTGCAAATTCACATGCGGATTCACTCAGGGGAGAAACCTTATCAATGCACTCTGTGTGGGAAGCAGTTCACCCAGAAAGGTCAACTCAAAGGTCACCAGAAGGTCCACACCGGAGAGAAACCGTTTTCCTGCCCCGACTGCGGGAAGAGCTTCGCCCACTCGGGGGCCATGAACAGACACCGGCTCACGCACACGGGAGAGAGGCCCTACCACTGCTCCATGTGCGACCGGAGCTTCAACCAGTCCGGCCGCTTGAGGGAACACGAGAAAATCCACTTCGGGGAGAAGTTCGACTGCCCCGAGTGCGAAAAGAGTTTCACAAGAGCTTCAAGCCTCAAGAACCATTTCAGGCTTCACACGGGAGAGAGGCCGTACGGCTGCGACATCTGCGGCAGAGGCTTCAGCCGCTCTCAAAGCCTGAGGCTCCACAAACGGAAACACGATCCGATTCAGACTGAGGAGGAGTCCGCATTCAACGCGAAGAACGACGATTTATCGCAGAGTGACGATAACTCCCCGATAAATATGTGTATAACAGACAAAAATGACTGATAACGTATTTATATAAAACCATACAGATACGAGTAGTAGTATAATAATACTGTTGTCAAGATTTTAGGCAGTTAATAATAAAAATAAGGGACTACCTCTGTGAATAGACCAACCTTTACATGGTGGTTCACCATAAAAGTATCAAAGCTGAAATATTAAAACTCCCAGAAAGGTGCAGAAAAAAAACATGATAAACAGGTACGCGTCAGGTGACTAGCAACACTGTTTCAAAGAAAAACGACCAAAACGTATTTACTACAAACAAAACTTTTGTAAAATCTTAAACTGTTTAGATGGCAAATTTTAGAAGTCATATATACTCTTGTTTATCACTCTTACATATGTTAGCTGCATCAAAATATTGCACTCACATTTAGAGTATTTATGGTAGTACAAAAGACTCATTTAAGGTCTGTGATTTCACTTCTTCCATGCAGTATTTGTCATTCAAGCTAATCGTGTACGTGGAAATTGGACTTAAGAGTAATGATGTTTTTGTATCGGACGTTACAGCGGCCAGTGAGCAGTCTCAGAAGAAGGTGAAACTGGATTTCATGAGATGGGTGCTGAGATTACGGTTTATTATGTCAGTAAAAATTTAGCCAGTAGTGAAATTATGGGATCATTACATTCATCAGGTTTGTGCCAAAACCATTTTTGCCTTAGTGGTGATTCATTTTTGTTACCTGAGATCCAAATCATGAATCAGGTTCACCTGCTTTCGTCTTCTCTTTAAGGCCAAGTAAACATTGTGAATAAATCGATCATTGGCTTGTGACACGAAAGGCAATAATTTGAAGAAATGTAGATGGTAAATTTTGCCCAGTGCTGCCTCTGTCTAATTGTATGGGAAATGTTATACTGAACAATAAAGATAAAAGTACTGAAGACTATTTTTTGCTTTGGTGAGGTTGCTGCATGCAGATATTATTGTTGGAGAAAAGTCTTGAATTAAATTGTGCTTAATTTGCATCAAAAGTTACAAATATTCTCAATCAATTTGACCTAATTTTGCTTGAAATTGACCAAGAAATGCTTAGAAATGCTTGCTTTTTATCTGCTGAATGTGAGCTAGTTTCTTCCAGAGAAGATTCACATTCATTATTATGATTTCCAAAACCTGCTTAAAGGTGTGTCCAAAAAATACTACACATATATTGTGGGTAAAGGCAACGGTAGAAGATGTTTTTCCCAAAGGAACAAAATTGGAGGTCTTCACTTAATGTTGCAACAATACATGAATGAAATTAACTCTTTGTGTCATGTTTGCCACACAACACAGTATATAAAATAGTATCTCTTTGAAAGGTGCTGGTCATTTATTATTTAGTGTGGAATATTTTAATAAGCTGTTTACTTTATTCACAATATTTGAACAATATTTATACTGATTAAACTATCTGTGTTATTGGGTAATCTAACTATCACCGATTATTCTCTACCAGAAATTACAGGAATTTTTTGTTTACCATTTTCTCACTGTAAATTTTCTCTTTCTTTTTTTCCTTCAGTCCAAGACATGGAACATAAAACAATATCTTAAATGAGATGACTTGTTCATATTATATACAATTATAATTCATATTAGGACTTACTGGTTATGTATTCTGCAGTAGTCAAAGAAGTATTGAGATCTTTAAACTTAAGTAAAAGTAGCAATAATTCAATGAAAAAATACTCCATTACAAGTAACAGTACTGCATTTAAAATGTTAAGTACTCATTATGCAAACTGCCCTCATATTTATCATAAATATATTACTGGAATCTAAATACTGATTTATTGACATGTACATGTGAGCAGCATATTAGAGTTGTCAACGCAGAGATAAGCTTTACAATTAATACTGTTGGATAGTATCATCTATAATTGCTATTTTATAAAGATTTTCCCATGTTTTACCTATAAAATATAGATCTGAAGAGTAGTTAGGAACTATAGCTGATTAATATATGTAGTGAAGTAAAAAGTACAATATTTCCTCTGAAATGTAGTGGAATAGAAGTACAAAGTAGTATCAAATGAAAATACTCAAGTAAAGTACAAGTACCTCAAAATTGTACTTAAGTAAAGTACTTGAGTAAATGTAGCTAATTAGTTACTTTCTCAGCACTGCCGAAAACATGTAAACACATGCGTTTACAAAATCCACAGCTGCTCCTGAAGGCAGCACTGCAAGGAAAAGTGTTGAAAAAACAATAACAAAAAAAAAGACACCACTTGACCAATCATAAATAAGCAGCGTGTTATGTTTATACAGCATAACATAGCTGACGATTAGTACATGACATTTTGAGTTAAGTTCACAGAGCATTAGATCGTTGCAGGCTTTGATATAATATGGTTGCAGGACTCATCAAACGGAAGTGCTCGAAATTACGAGGTACACTGAACGTGTCATGGAGATAAACAGACGCACAGCGTGTAGACAGCTGAAGGCGTCAACGTTACGAATCATTTAGCTAACCATATATATAATTAGTGTAAAGGTTTTGCTCTGTTTGCTGCATTTTTCGTCTCTGAAAAACCGCAGTGATATCCAGGTAAGAAAAGCTGACGTCATCGCCCTTGTGAGCCTACAGTAGCTCCTGTTAGCTAAAGTTTACCCTGCTGCTGAAGTTAGCTAAAGCTAACAGACGTTTGACCTCTGCCAGTTTCAGACGATTAGTCATGGTTGTCTTTATTTCTACAGAGTTAATGACCGGGGTCTAACAAGGCCTGTTATGAAGTGGTCAAACGTCTCCGTGGTGAACTTTGACATTTACGTGAATTTCTGTGCAGGGCTAGCTAAAGTTAGCTTCAACATACTGTTCCCTGAACTTCATAGAAGTGTGAGCGGTCATATTTCAGCAGCTGTAGATTATGTAAAGTGGGTGTAACCAGAGTTTTGTTTTTAAAGGACGGGTTCACAATTTTTCAAGTCTGTCTTAAAACAATGGTCAGGTTCCCAAATGAACACTGAAACAGGGTTTTTCTTGCTGTAATCATTCCTGCTGTTCATACATTAGAATATCCCTTCATAATACACTTGTAACGGGGGACAAAGCCTCTACAAGCCTCCTTCTGTGCAAAAATGTATTTAAAAGTTTATCTGAAGTTAATATGAAGCTTCAGCCGTCCAAATGAGTCAAATCGAGTAGATATCTTTCAACGTTACAGTCTTTTTAGTGCCAGAGTCCCTCTTTTGGTTGCTATACTTCCACCACAGCTCAACAGGGAAACTGTCTGAGGAAACACAAGACTTTAACTGTGGAAGATATTAACTTTATTTGGTTAACTCAGACTGCTGAACCCTCATATAAGCTTCAGATAAACATATTTTTGCAAAAAATGACTGTGTGGCCAGTCCTCAAGTGGTCACTGCAACGTTTTTTTCTAACAGAAAAGTTAATCTATACTCTACAATCAGTTATACATAAAATGGATTTATGTGAAACATAGACTTTATATAATAAGATCATTTTGAGATGTGCTAAATGTGAGTAGTTCAATGCAGGTTGGTCTTGATGGACCACTATCCAGATATGATCACTGAACATGCTTTTGGTGATTAACAGCAGTGTAATTGCACATCTATGATAACTTATTTAAAGTAATGTGACATAATCTGACTCTTAACCTGCAGTTTATTTCAGCTGCAAATCAGAGAAACCATCATTTTCACTTCAGCATTTTTTAAACACACTTCTCCCACCAACTCCAAACATCAGGAAATGACATACGCCACTGTACTGACCTCCCTCTCTGTCTGTCACAGTCTTTCTCTCTTATAGGCACACAGTCTCACTTAGACAGACACACAATATCAGGATGGTGTCATACAAGCGCCTGAACCCAGAGGATGTTCAGTTTTCCAGTGAAGTATTGTCAGTGGATCCCCGTCCTGTCCAAGAGGAAGTTTCAGTGAGTTCATATTGCATTATATCATATTTCTACATCTTTTGGTCTGTCAGTGAATTTAAGTCTTTGCTGCAGAAACTGTGTGCTGTGTCATCTGGCTGCAGATGTTTTGAGATGTTTCACAATCTGGATGTATTTGTCTCATTAATTTGTTAGAATTTGGTTTTTTGATTGTTATTTATTGTAGGTTGAGACTGAAACTTTATTCTTGGCTTTGGAAAGTGTAGTTGGCAAAACAATCTCACTACAAGGTCTGTACAGCAGGAGTGGGAACCTTTGAGAATCTCACGATTCGATTCAGAGTCGATTCTCGATTTAATGAGTAGAAAAGGCGACACTATTTTTAGGCTCTTAGTCCGGTACACTTTGTGCCAAACTATTCACTGGTTTCCTTAGTCCGATGAAATGTTATATGAAACATAACTGGCAGTTAAGATACATGGTCTTGATTAATGTCAGTGTCAGCAGGGGAGAGAGTGTTTTGATTTTAAAAAGTTAACTGGAAGCATCTTACAGTCTTCACGTTTGTCTTGCAAAGGTAATTATTTAGGCATTAAACCCAAAATGTACCCAATCCTTTCCTTTTTTGAAGACTGTCCAGTTGCTGCACTGCTCTTGCAATTGACTTCTGACTTTTTTTTCATTTTGTTTATATAAAAATGTTTTTTTGGCATTTTTGAACTGATTCAGAATTGTAGAAAATAAGAGTCATGATTCTTATGTGACTTGATTGTTTTTTTTCGACCCCTCCTATTTAGTAGCTGTTCTAAAGTCCTTAAAATGTTCAGAAAAATGGGAATTTGAACGTTTAGTATTCCATGACAATTAGATATACTCCATCAGCTGAGGAAGACTGTGTGATACGACTGAAAGCTCAAGAACAGTTACTAAATGGACCTTGTTGTGAGATTTTTTTTTTCAAGTTCTTATATGGTTTTGGATTGTTCTAGGATGTGGTCTTCTCATCAGTTTTGTTTATTGCATTGTTTTTGAGTCTAATTTTTAGATATTTTATGTTGTGTCATTGCTGCATATATTCAACTAAACTGAAAAGTAGATTATTAGACTCAATAAAGCTTTATTCATTAAACGACTTTTCCCTCATCATGGTTACCCTGACTGGAAAAAAAATCAACATTTTCAACATATTTTTTTACAGTGTAAGGGACTAGTCTAGTTCCTGTTGATGGATTTCTTTTCTGAGTGTGATATCTGATTTCCCTGCTGTGTCTCAAGGTGCCGGAGCAAGAAGAAGCCACTTTGCTTCCACGCAGGCTGTCATGTTCTGTCACCACAGGCGTCCTGGTGATTGGCTGCCTGCTGCTGCTCCTCTGTGGAGGCTGGCTCCTAGGCACCATGTTCTGGTTGCACAGTCCCTCCAACCAACAGCCACATAAACCCCCAGCACCGGCCCCGGCACCAACACCAGACTCTCTGAACAACACTGCGGCTGCCTCCCGCCGAGAAGCTTGCAGTTTAATCCCTGAGGCGTGGAGGTTTGATTGCTATCCTGAAAGAGGAGCCGTTGTTACCAGAGAGTTGTGTGAAGCGAGGAACTGTTGCTTTATCCCCGCATCTTCTCCCGCCTCCTCTGCCACCCGCCCGTCAGGGAAAAACGGTATCCCTTGGTGTTTCTATCCTCCCGATTTCCCCTCCTACTCGCTCAAGTCAATAAAGGGCACGTTACTGGGACAGAAAGGTGCGCTTGTGAAGAAGGTGAAGACCTACTACCCAGGAGACATTCTCACTCTGGAGGTGGACATACGTCATGAGACAGACACTCGGCTACGTGTCAGGGTGAGTACAGTGCTCACATGATAATCTGATAATCATACAGCAATAGTTTCTGTTTTCGCACAAGAACGATGACTTTAAGCATCATAAATGATCTAGCATGTATTTAAGGAACATGTACATCAACCCATTAAGCAGGTGAGCAGACAACACAGATCACATTCACAGCTGTACCCTTTTTGTAGTACTTGTGTAAGACAAACAAGATCTATCTGTGATATGTAATCTTTTGATTAAACAGTGTGGGTGTATATTATAGGTCAGTTGATTAAATGTTTATAACATAACAATGCAAATTTTCTGGTCTGTAACTCGATTACAAAGTTTTTTTTCCCCCCACATTTCTCAATCTAGATTACCGACCCTTCGAGTTCACGTTTTGAAGTTCCAATCTCTGTTCCCACCGTCACCAAGAAGGCTGAAAATCCAGAATACGTTGTGGAGATTTCTAAGGAGCCGTTTGGCCTCATTGTGAAGAGGAGCTCTACAGGAGCCGTGCTGTAAGTTTTAGCTACATTTGATCGGATTAGAGGAAAGGACCACGGTCAGAGTTAGACAGATATTGTATACTAAAAATGTACAACTTGCACTATAACATTAAATGTCTGTCCAACCGTTTCCTGTCAGTCTGAACACCACAGTGGCTCCTCTCTTCTATGCGGATCAGTTTCTCCAGTTCTCCACCTCCCTGCCCAGTCAGTTCATCTACGGCCTGGGGGAGCACCGCTCCACCTTTCTGCATGACGTTCACTGGAACACGCTCACCATGTGGGCCAGAGATGTGCCTCCGATGGTAATGAAAGTCTTGTTTATGTCATTGTTCTGCTTGTAGTTATAATATTTTAGCCACAGACACAGATATGTGCTCCTCACTGGTTTCAGCATCTGACAGGTTTTACAGATTTATGAGTGTGCAGTTCACTTTTGTGCAAGTAGTATGAAATGAATTATAGTGTTCTTGTGTTGCTCTTTACCACGTAGGAACAGACAAACCTGTATGGAGCTCATCCTTTTTACCTGGCAATAGAGGAAGGAGGGATCGCATATCATGGCTTCTTCCTGCTGAACAGCAATGCGATGGGTCAGTCTGCTAGTCGCCCTGTCGCTTCCACTTCTGGTTTCTCCACGTGCAATAATACACATGATAGCTGGAATCAGTGCACAGCAGCAACAGAAATGTAGCTGATTCTTACAGTTTCACAACTGTTCAGATGACAACATTAAGCAATTTAACAAAAACAGAAGTTGCATGTGGCGGTTAATGCGATTCATTTCTGTGGTGTGACAGCAGCGTGACTGCAGCACCATTAGATATTAACTTTCCTCTATTGTATAAAGGAGGAAATTTAGAGGTCATGTTTTATTTTAACTAACAAAGCTAACGAGCGTGCACACTTTATCAAAGCTGAACACTTGTCATCCACTGCCATCAACAAAAAAACTGTTGAAAATGTAATGATATAACGCAGATCTTTGTACTTTCTTGTTTCCACACAGGAGCAACAATCAGCTGCTCTGTTCTGTTCATTTTATTCTCAGCTACTCCTTGTAGCCCATGTAGTGGTTTTCCTTGCTTTGTTGCTTCAGGTGTATCTCATTAGTCTTGATTATAGCTTAGTATGATTTTCCTGTAATAAATGTTTCATCAGTGGTTTTTTTCTGTTTGATCAGATGTGGCCCTTCAGCCTGCCCCGGCCCTCACCTGGCGCTCTATTGGTGGAATCCTTGACTTCTACGTTTTCCTTGGTCCTGATCCCGGTTCAGTGATTGGACAGTATATGGAAGTCATTGGTCAGTAAGAGTTTGCTGTTACGTGGGCACGTGGGAATGTTCTCTACTGCAGCTGCATGATCGTAAACCGTTTTTACGCAACATATATTTCACTCCAACTGTTTACTTAAAGAGATTTCAGTCACTCTAAGGTGCTCCTGTTGAACTGTTGCCACATTACATCCTGAATAAAGTGACCATGAACAAACAAACCAGGGTAGATGTAAATAGCGATATTGAAAACTTCACCCTGTTAAAGGATAAGGCTGGTGCTATTCCATATTTTGCTCATAGTCAACAAATCCCATGAAAAGAACACTGTAGTTTATTTTGATTTGAACCCACATCCACCGTCCTCCTGCTACAAAAATACTCTCTAGAGCGCCAAATGTGTTTTAATCCTCACCCAACAAATGCACCATTTATTCCTTTTACAGTAACATTTGATAAAACTACAGTAAAATGCCAAACTGCTTTAAGAAAACACTGTGCCTTATTCAAAAATGAAATTATATTTTTGGTTTGTTTTTAAAGATTTACATCTGTAGGAGGGGCACATTGGCACATTGTGCTACAGACAAGTGTGGGAAATCATAAAGTACTGAGACAAGATCTAAAATATTGTTGGTTTTGGCCTTTTTATGAGGTTTGCTGACCTTAAGAATAATGTCAGCTTTGTCCTTTTAAGTAACTGTTTGCTCCCTCCTCTTCCTCTCCTTCTAAGTAGAGTTTATTCACCACCACATTTGACTTAAATAGCTGTAAAACCCATAACACCTTTTTTTTATATAAGTAAAGGTAAAAGATGAATAGATTCAATACTATCTACAGAACATTTATGGACTGATGTTGCAGTTATATGTGAAGGTTTTCAATTTTGATTAACACTCTCTGGACAGCCTGAATCCGTATGAATTATGGCAATTTGACACAGAAACTGAGAAAAGTAGTTAAATGCTCTACAGACCACTGGCCTGCAGGTTGCTATTTATACATATTTTTTGGTATTTATCTGTGTTCAGTGTAATCAGTTCTGTCACCCTCAATTTAAGCATTTTCCCTCTGATATCTCCCTCCATCTGGTCACAGGCTACCCAGCGATGCCTATTTACTGGGCTTTAGGCTACCATCTCTGTCGGTGGGGGTTTAACTCAAGCGAATCCACCTGGAACATTGTCAAGAGCTTGAGGAAGTATGGGATACCTCAGGTAAACTTGAATCAGCAGACTGAGCGTTTAAATTCAGTGTTCATTTTGAATTTTAAGTTATTTTCTGTTGTATTCTGTGTTTCTTTGCAGGACGTCCAGTGGAATGATATCGACTACATGGAGCAATTTTTGGACTTCACTTTTGACCAAACAAATTTTGCCACACTGCCTGACCTGGTCAAAGACCTGCACGCTCATGACCAGCGCTACGTGATGATCCTGGTACAAAGGAGTGTGCACTTGCTTTCATATGTGTTGCTTCTTGTTTTGCATGTCTGTATGTGACCGTTGTTTGTCACCCTGCAGGATCCGGGTATCAGTAGCACTCAGCCTGAGGGATCATACTGGCCGTATGATGAAGGACTGAGGAGAGACGTTTTCATTAAAGATGCTGAAGGAAAAACACTTATTGGGAAGGTGAGACACAAGTCCCCACTTACCCACTTACTACTCAACTGCTTGTCTTTGGTTTTCAGAAGGAAACGTGTAGTGTGTTTTACAGAAGAAAATCTCAATCCCTCCTTCCAGGTGTGGCCTGGTCTGACAGCATATCCTGATTTCTCTAATGATGAGACACATGAATGGTGGTACGAAAACCTTCAGAAGTTCCATGAGAAGGTGCCGTTTGATGGATTATGGATTGTAAGTATGGAAATGGGAGACATTATTTAAAGGACCAGTGTGTAGAATTTAGTGGCATCTAGCGGAAAAGACTTGGCAGAAATGGAATATAATGTTCATAAGTATGTTTTAATCAGTGTATAATCCCATGAAAATAAGAATCGTTACCTTAGAATGAGCCCTTTATATCTATATAGGGAGCAGGTCCTCTTCTACAGAGCCCGCTATGTTTCTACAGTAGCCCAGAAAGGACAAACCAAACACTGGCTCTAGAGAGGGCCTTTTATGTGAGTTTCATGGTCACCGCAGGTTCTCCTGCACGCTTGAAAGGGGAAGGGGAGGGACATTCATTTGGTTGTAATCTGCAACCTCACCACTAGATGCCACTAAATTCTACACACTGGTCCTTTAATAACCGAGCAAGCTTGTTTTTAATGCCATTGTTGTAGTGCTTCTCAACAATTCATGATATCTTCTCCCTGATCTTTGTCTCATTCGTTTTAGGACATGAACGAGCCATCAAATTTCTTAGATGGGTCCACTAATGGATGTCCATCAAACAGTCTTGAAAATCCACCTTACACACCAGGTGGGAGACATGGAGCTCACACCACACAACCGTTACACAAACTCACAATTACAGAGTACACATGATTGTCAAAATGTAAAACTATGTCTTTTACCTTGTAGGTATACTAGGAGGTTTGCTGAGAGCCAAAACTGTGTGCGCATCTGCACAGCAGAAGCAGTCCACACACTATAACATGCACAGCCTGTATGGACTCATGGAAGCGAAGGCCTCTGCAAGGTTAGGACTTATAATGTGCACATGTGAAAAGAAATCAAATGCTATAAAAGTGTCTTTATTAACAAGACTAAGTCTACAGCCATGCTAGCTGCTCTGGGGACAGTGAATGTCGGTTGAGAATTTCATGGTAATCCAACCAATAGTTGCTGAGATATTTCAGTCTCGACCAACTGCTGCTAGCATGGCTAAAAAACTGAACAATTTGTCTTTGTTCTCTCCTTAAATCTTCTACTTGTCGGTCATCTGCTCTTGCTTTCTGTCCTCTTGTCCAGTGCTCTGAAGCGGATCGTGGCAAAGAGGCCTTTTGTGATCTCTCGCTCCACCTTCCCCAGTCAGGGGCTGTACTCTGGACACTGGCTGGGAGACAACAGGAGCCAGTGGAAAGACCTGTACACCTCTATAGCAGGTTAGATTCCAGACTTTAGATCACATAGATGTATTTTAAAAAATACAAACATGCTCTCACATACAAGTAATAGTGGATTCTAATATTAACATTTAAGTTCTCTGATCTTTATCGAGATATAATATATATATATATATTAACATTGAATTGACTCAAGCCAACTAAATGGTTCCTTCACATTGTTTCTTCTTCAAGTTCCAGGTGTCGCTTGTAGTGATGAACCCATTTTGAGCATCTTTTAGCCTCTTTAGCATTGTTTTGTTTTTTTTAGCCCACACATTTACTATATGGTGCTGTTTCACCGTTCTCATCAGCCACACTTCCAGCAGCAGCAGGCAGCAGTTTTCAGTAAAAATGCTCTGATAAACCAACTCTATACTACCCAACATCAAATGTCTGACAAAGTTAGTGACTAGCTGTTGAAGAAAAATGCTATCCACAGAGCTGAAGCTGTTTCACAAGGCAGTTACACTGTTCACTGTTCTTAGTTTAGCCAAGTACCTCCTTTCCATATTCTCCAAACATCACCTACCTTTCCTTTCTCTCCTTCAGGTATCCTGACCTTTAACCTTCTGGGCATCCCGTTGGTGGGAGCAGATATTTGTGGCTTCAGTGAGGAGCCACAGGAGGAACTCTGTGTCCGCTGGACGCAGGTGGGAGCTTTCTATCCCTTCATGCGCAACCATAACGCCATCAACATGAACGTAAGTATTTAACATCACTGCTCCAACTGCTCTGTTGTCTTTTTTCATAGTTTATTTCTTAAATATTTTATTTTTGAAATGTATTTTCAGCCCCAAGACCCAACAGCTTTCAGCCCTCAGGCTCGGCTCGCCATGAAGCAAGCGTTGCTGTTGCGCTATTCTCTCTTCCCACTCCTCTACACGCTCTTCCATCATGCGCACGTACACGGACACACTGTTGCACGGCCGATCATGTTTGAGTAAGTGAAGCACAAAAACACAGCATTGTATTCTTCATTTTTTTTATGTTTAATTTTACTGTTAAACAATAATTCTTTGATTTTATATTTCGGGTTGGCTGGGCAGATCCTTTGCTTTACATGTATTGTGTCTTTATTCGGGCAGCAACAATTACTCAGGAGAGACTGAATGCTGTTGTTGGGTACGCATACCCGGTATACCTTGCAGTCGATTGGTTAGGTTTAGACATAAGAAGTGAAATGATTAGGGTAAAATAGTAATATAAAAGAGTAGGGGCATTTAGTCTCTCCCCAGTTACTCTATTAATGAATCAGTCATTGAAAGAAAATCAACAATTTTGATAATCAATTAATTGTTGTTAATTAATTGTCGTTATTCAAATTCACCATTTCCAGCTTCTTTATTGTTAATTTTTGTTTCTTTTCTATATGTGATTGTAAACTAAACATTTTTTTTTACATTTAAAATACAATTCTTTGAAGTTTTCTAAAGGATTTATCGAGAAAATAATCGATCGGATTAATTGATAATGAAAATAATCATTTGTTGCATCTCCAGTCTTTATGTGTCTTGTATGTATTCAACAGGTTCCCAAAAGATATAAGAACCTATGGGATTGACAAACAGTTCCTGTGGGGGAAGAGTTTATTGGTGACACCGGTGTTGGATCCTGGCGTCGACTACGTGGATGGTTACTTCCCAGCGGGTCTGTGGTATGACTACTACACGGTAAGACCCACACTCGGCATTCAGTACACACATTATATACGCTGTTGTATGAGCTGGGAATGAAATGCTGTAAACTGTGTACTCATACACCAACGTGTGCTCCTCTTCTATCCAGGGCGACGTTTTGAACAGTAAAGGTGAAGAGACGCGACTCGTAGCACCTCTAGAGAAGATCAACCTGCATTTGCGTGAAGGATCTGTTATACCAACACAGGTAAGTCAGATTCTTGGATAAATTTACATTGTTTATGTATTTTTTCTGATAGATTTTAGAAGTGGTTTACCAAACTTGACACGAGAGTAAAGTACTTGCACCAGCTGATAAAACAAAGCATGTACAGTATTTGAGAAAAAAAATTGTGAAAAATTCCTGTTAAAACTTCTTCATATATCTTTTTTGCATTTGTCAAACAGTCCCAAACCAAAAGATGATCAGTTTACTATCATTATGACAAAGAAAAGTATTAAATCATCACATATGAGAAGCTTAAACCAGCAAATATTTGGCATTTTTGATTAAAAAATGACTGAAATGATTATTCGATTATTAAATAGTTGAAGATTAATTCTCTGTCGATCGACTAATCGTTGTAGCTTTATACGACAGGATTTGTCAAGACTGTTTCTTTCACAGGAAGTGATTCCATTGAAAACTATTTTGTCTTTGACCTCTGTGCGATTTTCCTGAGCAAACGGGATGTTGTTTCTGGAGAGAGATGTTGAGTTTTTTCCAATTTTTTTCAACATTTTGAGCTCTGCAAATGAAATTCCATTCAACTGCATTGAGTTTGGTTGGAGGCAGAAATCTCAGAAGCAGACATTTCAAAATCTATACACATAAAAGCTCATTTCTCTGTGTGGTAATTAACCACTAGAGATAAGTCAGAAAATTGGTAAAAAAGATAAAATTGTTGGGATTTTTTTGTATTTTGGGTGAACTGACCCTTTAAGATGTTTTAAGTGAACTGGCTAAAACTTTAAAACCACATTTCAAATGTTCTAGAGAAACAAGAATATTGGTCACACCTGATATTTGGATCTGACTTGTGAACATTTGCTAAATTTTGTAACGTAATGTTTGCTGACCTCACACGCAGGAGCCCAACGTGACCCTGTGGGTGAGCAGTGGTCAGCCTCTCCACCTCGTCTGTGCTCTCTCTGATGATGGCTCAGCCAGTGGAGATCTGTTCTGGGATGACGGAGAGACCATCGACACCTACGAGAACAACCAGTACGCCTACATCACCTTCAACGTCACTCAGGTGTTCACACTCGTCTGTTTTTACTCTCAGTATCTGTCACTGCCTGCTTCCATCCGGCTTTGTCTCATTACTCACATTTCCCATTTCTTAACTAAATGGATCTAGTTGTGGGGTATCTGTGTAGATGAAAAGAACAGAGCAATGCATTCTGGTCTACTGAGTCCAGGTCTCGTTGGTAGAAATTGGGGTTTCTTGAGAGAAGCTCTTGGATTCTCTTACTGATGTGGTTTCAGATAATCAAAAGTCTTTCAACGAGAATTGTTGCCGTGCTGCAAATAAATTCACATCACATTGTGTACATTTGGCCTCCAGGAGTCCGAGCAGTGACTAAATGAACCCAGACGTTAATTTATTATTAATTAATATCTAATGTTGGGTCACTGTTCTTTAAAACATGTCTTGCCATAAAACTCACACTCGTCCATCTGCTTATTATATAGAAAGTGATGACATCACAGGTGCTCCACAGCAACGTGGAGGCCACATACATCACGGTGAAGTCGGCGACCTTCTACGGCGTGAAGCAGGAACCAAGCAGAGTGCTGGTGAACTCCCAAGATGCACCGTTCACCTACAGAGTCAATCAGGTGAGGCGAGGGTCAGAGGTCGTGTTAGTTATTCACGCTCAGTCGCTCAGGCTCGATGGAGATCTTGCATCTGGTGAAACATAAAAGATAAAAGCCAATATTGTTAGTTTCGCTTTTACATTTCAACCTTGAAAGAAAGCAAAGAATCACACACATTGTCCATCACTTGTTCTCACTTTATTGACGACATTTCAGTCTTCAGATCTTTATCAGGCAAAATTAATAGAGACAAACAGCAGGGAAAAAAGCTGCCAATCAGAGGACACCTGCAACACTTGGTATGCATGTAAATCAAGGTCAATGAGCACTAAATATAAAGAAACATGATAATGAGCTCTTCCAGTTGTAAAAAAGAAATATAATAGAAAGTAGGAAAACATCAGACAATAAGGTCCTTTATGAACAAATCAGTCCCATTTTACACAATGTAGTCAATATTCTTTAAAAAGTAGAAAAAGACACTAAAAGCAATCTAACGATGGAAAAAAGCCTGATAATCAAAATGCTCCAAAATCATTCATATCAACAGGAGAAAATATACAAGATATATATGAAGAGAAATGTATCTTAACAAGAAGATCGATGAATATTGGAAGCATATAAACAGAGTTTGTTTTCTTTCCAAGTCAACAGTTTTTGCTTCTTGAGACTTCATGGTGTGCAAGAACTTACTAGAAACAGCTACTTCTCCATTTTTATAATATTAATTATTAATTGCATTAGTTGTATTTGTGTTTATGTTACCTGCTCGGTGACCACAGATGGAAATGATCTAGCTAGTAGCTAAACAATACATCTCTTTGTATGAGATTCATGTTTATAGATTTAATAAACTAAATTATTAATATCTATGAAGCTATGTAAGAGCAGACCCAGTTGAACTTGATTTAAAAGCGCGTTGATGTGTGCAGTTTGCATGTTTTTTATGCTTTTAGTTTACAGACTGAATAAATTCTTCGCGTTGAAATGATCTTTGTTTTTCTTTGTGTCTCTGCAGGTGTTGACGGTTACAAATCTGGGTCTGAACCTCAGTCACAACTTCACCATCAGCTGGATGTAAAGAATCAGATTTTGTTTCATTTGTTGGTTTTATTTTGTTGACGCCTATTGAAGCTGACACACAGAGCGCAGCCTGTCAGTATTAGCACAGTGATGTTTTTCACTGTTTTGGCTCTCTACTCTACACTGGATGATAAAGGGAACGATAACTGAGGTTAAAGTGTTAAAGTTCACGTCCATATCCGGTGAACAGTGCAGGAGAGTCAGCGCTTTAAACTTTATAGTTATTGTTTTCATTTCGTAAACAGCGTGCCGGAGTACAGAGCCAACACAAAACTGTCCATCCGTCAGGAGAGATGAGCAGATAAGACAAAGTGGAGGCGCTCTGGAGGGAGCGAGGTCGTGATCGTGTTCATCTTATTCATAGTTGCAACATCATCTTGAAGAGGCTTTGCACACAAAAGTGTTTCTTTGTGCAAAAACACGCTTATTAAACAACAAAACACAATCCAACGGTAGCCTCGACGCTGCTTTTAATATCTGTGCGGACATTTCATAAATGATAAATTATAGACGAACCGTCGGCTGATTTTAACCAAAAAGCTTGGCTTGGCCTTGTTACTAATTATTAGTTTTTATCTGTATATCAAATCTGTATTTTTAAAAATTGTCATCAGCAGAAGGATAAAGTGCAATGAATTACAGAGAGGATAATCTACTTTCCTGCAAATGTGACAAGAGTCTTATTAGAGTTCATGATGTAATATATTGTACATGTGTGAATGCAGTCGACAGCCTATTTTTGCACTAATTAGTCCTGCAGTAATTTATAGGTAGATACAGGTGCCTTATGATTCCTGTTTCTGTGTTTTTGAGCATCTCTGGGTTTGTTCCAGATGATCCTTTTTTTTTTTTCAGCTTTATGTTGTAAACATGTTTGCAATGCTGAAGACCATGGTACTGCTGTGCCTGACTGTGGCTTTAAATGGAAAATGATACCATTAGCAGCCATGAGGGTTCTTGTAAATATACTGTGAATTTTCTCAGCACTGATTTTCTGACAGAATGCAGTTTAAAAACTGAAGCCAGATGAACTTCTTGAGGCAGTTTAGTTACATTTTCAAGATTCATTCTGCTTAAATCTGACCATGATGCTGTGGACATCTGATATGAATGTCTAAAGGCTTTTCTCACAACACACACTAACTGAAAAGTTGCCAACTTTCAACTTTGGAAGATGCACTCAGTTGCTATTTCAGCGCTACACTCTTTCATATTAATAAGGTGGACACAGTATTAGAAATACCTCTAAGTATAATGCAATATAAGTCAACAGCACCACAACAGTTTGCAATATTTGAGTATTATTTTTTGTGTGATTGTTCAGATTTAATTATATGAACAATATGAAGAAATTGTTTTTTTCAGCACGTTACCAAAAATGATGATTGACACCTTTTAGCACAACAACAAGTGGAGAAAAAGAACATTTGTTGATTTCTAAACTTATGTCATGTTAAAGATTCAAGGCAAAGAAAAATCTTAGTTCTATTTTGTTTTTAATTGCAGATTTATAAGAACCAAGTTCCATTTATTTGAGCTCTGTTGTGATCAACAGATCATATTTGAATAAATAGTATTTTGAGCTTGCCTGCATTGGGATCTTGAACCTGAAGCACCGGAGCTCATGTGCCACTAGAGGACACAATTTCTCAGCACTGTGACGATTGTTGGTCTTATTTCTCATAACAGAAACTGTCATTTTCCTCATGGCGACAAAGGATTTGACTTCAGATACGTTTGTCAGCCTTAATTACTGAAAGAAACTAGGTTTTTTTTTGTGCTTTTCTGGTTTGAAACACAAGAGCAGAATGTTTTTAGGGATGAAACTGAATAACAAACGCTGTTCCCTCCCACTGCCTTCTGCATGAGACTTAAACTACAGTTTCAATGTAATATCTGTTTAACTGTAACATCTAATTGTCTCATCTTTTACCACCAACTAATCTAGAATAAATTACAACCCATGTGGACTGGCAAAATGTGTTGTTGATGTTTATCTGATATATTTTTGCATGGTTGCTATTTGAGCCATCAACAAGGTGGAAAATCTGGTTGTGTTTCTGCTTAAATTGACTAAAACTCTTTGTTTCCTGTCTAAAGAAATATATCACATTTCCCTCCTATTGTCTTCACAGCATCAGAGGTTCTTACTGGTTTCACCTCTTTTGTTCTCTCTTCCTGTTTTATGCTTTAAAAGATCATTAAAAGCGATTTCAGTCACAAAAATGTTAAGCTCAGCTTAGACGGTAAAGAAAAGGAAAAAACATCCTTCTTTACATGCACATTGCACATCACTTTGAGTCAGTTATAACAACACAGCAATCACCATAGTTAGGCCTTATTATCTCACATAATTCATATAAAACTTCTAGTTAAAAATCGCAGACATGTTCACATTTATATACTCAAAAAATTAACAGTCCTGGAGTGAATTACCCAAGTCAGGAAGTCCAGCGGAACATACTTCATGATTATCTTATGCCAGCCGGAGATAGTGGGAGTCTTACAGGAAATCCACTGAAGAAACATATTTCTACTTGTACAAAATGTCTTGAATTTTGTCTATGATGGTCCATAGCAATATGCACATTAGGAAGACCAAGGAGGAATCAAGTTCAAGCTCAGTTCCCCATTGCTCCCATTTAACCAGCTCTCCATCCATGTAAACCCAGTGCTTATGTAGATAGAGGAGTTTCAGGATGTCTGTAATTAAGATACACGGGTCGCCTGAGGACTGAGCTAAAATAGTTTGTGTCCTAAAAATATATATATATATATAAAATGTTATCTCCATAGAAACATACAAGGAAAGTAAACTGTGAAAGGAGCATTGTCGCTGAGCCAAAAACTGGATCTCATGAGTCATGACACCAAACAAGTATTCGACTGTCCCTAACACACACACACGCACACACACGCACACACAAGTGGCAGAAAGTGAAAGCAAATAGCGTGTCCCATATTCCCCTCTGATGGCGGGGGTTGAATTGTACTCCACTACTGATAAGCTGCATTCAGGATAGACATGTTTTTATTGGCTCTGTGCAAACGTTCACAGGCTAACTGTTTCCAGATGGCAGTTTGCGGAGGGCATATATATCATTCAACAGAGGGGGAGGAGAGAGCAGAAAGAGAGAGAGAGCGAGCAGCGGGGGTCTGTCAAAAGCATTCTGCTCTACTGACGAGGGCATTTCCTGTCTGGATTTGGGAGGATTAAGTATTTGTGCGTGGGGGGTGTTTGTGGGGTCGGCATGTGGAGAGAGGGACAAAGTACAGATCTTTTTTGGGGGGGATTCTGTGCATGTTGGATTTGCGTAACCATCCTCGTAATGCTAGTTAGGAAAACATGAAACAGATTTTTCAAGGCACACAGAGCTGAGAAAAACCATTGTTGCCAAATAGTGTTTCATTGGAGTTCTGAGGTTGGCTTGTTTTGTCATGTTGAGTCACATTTCTGTAGAACATTTCATACAGAAAACTTCCCAAACAACAAAAAAAAAACTGTTAAATATTGTTGTGAAATGAAATATGTTCAACTTCATTTAAAAATAAAATGGCTTTGGTATGTAATCAAGCATGAGGCTGTTATGGGTCATAAAAAGCTAAAAAAAAAAACAACCTTCCTTCTTTGTTTCTTTCCTTTTATTTTCACTCTGAAGCGTTCAAGTTAGTGGTCTGGGACAAAAGAGCACAACAAACCTAACTACAGCTCTTATGTGTGCATGTTTCACTGCTTCTATTCAGTCTATCAAGACCACCAGTTTTGTAAAGTGAGGTCACTTTTGGCGAGTTCTCACTTCCTGAGGAATATCTGAGTTAGATGTAGGTAATAATTAAGGGAAGAAATGTCACACATAGATGGTTCTATGTATTGTTTTATAAATGTGTAACTTCTTAAAGGGGAAACATTAAAAGCATGTTGGTGAACTAACATAAGGGGTTAAAAAAAAGCAATATTTCTGTAATAATCTGACACAAAAATGATTTTTAAGTCATCCTGTTGTTTCTTTTTACCACAGTAAAAAATGTGAGTACTTGTTAAATGTTGCAACAAATTCTTCAGTGAAAGCATTTGGAAGAAGAGATCGTCTGCACTCTTTAAAGTCTAAAGTCTTTCTATTAATCTGTACACCTACACACACCTATAGTCCTTGGATTTTGGTCTTCCTTTAAGGTGTGGTGAGGTCTGTCGCTTCATGATATGACTTACCTAGTCAAATATTTACTCTGTAATCAGATGGGATCCAGCTCCTTACTTTTCCTTTCTATTTGCTCTCAACTGTTTCATTTCTGCTCCAGTTGACATCATGTTTATGCAAAGTCTTTGTCTGTATGTTTCTGATTTGTAAACAAAAATTATTGTCTGCTTATCACAGAACCAAATTAGGCTTGGAAAGTCCAGAAAAATGTCCTCCAGATGACAGATTTCCTTGGTCTGCAGCTTTAATTCATCATTGGTGGTTGACGTTGTGTCCATTTATCTGTTCCAGCAATAACTTTAGCATCTAGCGGACAAACAGCAGCTGGATATGAATAAACTGATAGTTATTTCCACAGTGTAAGTATAGAAAAAACTTGTTTGACCCCTAACATAAAGAGGAAACTGATGATTCAGAGCATGTGGACTAATATGCGGTTGACAATGCCACTGTCACAGCACAAGAATACATCAATCAACCCTGAACGATACAATCATGTTAAACTAAAAAGCAGCAGGAAGTACATACTGGACCTCCGCCAAAGCTGTGCAATCCTACAATAACTGAAAATATTTAGGAAGCTTTAGTTTGTGAATCCAGATCTGCGTTACCACACACAGTGATAGACGGTTATGATTGGCTGACTGTGGCCATAAGTTTAGGACAAAACCTGGGAATGTCTAGGAATGTCTGGGAATATTAGAGCCCTTTAAACAGATTAATTTGCCAAAAGCCTGGAATAATAGATTTTTTTTTTAAATAATAGATATTAACAATAAATCAAATGGCTGTGTGCCATGAAAGTGATTTGAAATGACAAATAATTATTACACAACTCTGCATTTCTTCTCAATTCTACGAAGTGTTTTAGCGTCTTCCAGCTCTTTGTTTTGATTTTTACGGCTTGCAACATTTTGGTTCACTCTCACGGCTCTCATCAGAAACTCAACTCCTAATAAAAGCTAATTTTGCTGGAAGTGTGAATAGGCGACTCTTTGTTACACCGTTTGATGTATAAATTTTACAAGGTGACAATATGTCAGTGTTCACGACTTGGTACACTGCCGCCAAGTGGCCAAAAAATCAAAGAATACTGCTTTAAATAGTAACTTTAAACTGGTCAGACTAATTTTAAAGCTTCTATAATCAATACTTTTCATAACAACAATCAAATGACAATGTGTAATATCAGCGGCGTTGCTGTTAGTGATGAACCTACAGAGAATTATCAGCGACTCTGCAGCTCCGCTTGGATTTACGGAGCTTTATAGTGAGTTTCAGCTCATTGTTTTGCTGTCCGGCTGCAAATTTACTGTTTTGGTTCACTCAGGCAGCTGTTTTCATGGAAAAACCACTGTAAAAATCCACTGTACACCACCTGCTTAGCACCAAACTGCAAACAGACACAGTTAACAACTACCTGGTGAACAGAGTGAAGCATTTAGCAGCTAAAGAGCCAAATATTTCCCTCAGGAGTCGGTAGAAACCAAAAACAGAACTAAAAGAGAGTGAATATTGGACTTAAACACGACTCCAAATAAATGATGTTGCTCCATAATTGCTGGATGTGTAAATAAGAATCTGTTTGCTAACAAGTTCAACATATCAACTTAAAAGGTGATGATATGTCCGTATTATGTTCACAACCTGTATCTGCTGCCCCCAAGTGGCCAAAATAACACTTGACGCAGGTTTAAAGTGCACTGAGATATGTTAATTTAATCATGTTGACGTAACACCACTTAAAGGAAAAATTACATTAAATTTTCGGTATTTCTTGGAATTGATATGTATACATGTTGTCTCAATTTGGTAGCAATTACATAATTAGCGTAACCCGTTTAAGAATGATGGCAATTTATGTCAGATAGGCCTCACGTACAAGAATTTGGCCACTAAATGTAGGAAAATTATATAGAATATCAAAATGCAAATGAAAAACTTTTAAGGTATTGAAACATGCATCAAATTTGGTGCAAATCAGGTCAAGATTGGAGGATTTAAGTGTTTTATGAATGCCCACATGGTGGCGCTATCAGCATCAGAAACTATCATTTGTTTATTTGTTCCTTTCCATAACTTTCCACCTAATGTCATTGAAATCTGCAGATTATCCTGCAAAACAAACAAACACAACACTACAGTGAAAAAGGGGAAGTACAAAGAATTTGCTCATTTGAATCAGTCAAACAAAGCCGCTCTCTGCTATCGGACCCCTACTTTATGAACACTGCATGTGTGCAGGTGTCAGATAACTTTAGTGAACAGACGCCAACCACCTCCTTTATCACGCCCAGTGAACAGGACAGGACAAGACAGGCTGGCTTTCACAAGCAACAACCACACCTGTGTTATACGAGTGGCGTAGTCTCTTTAAGAAATAGCCCAGTGCATAGGAAGTGCGCATGACGCATGCGTGTGGTCGAGCGAGAGCGGGAGAGCGAGCGTGTGTGACTGTGTTAGGGGCGACCGGAGCAGTGAGAGAGAGTTAAGTTAGCAGTTAGCTGTGACAGTAATACAGTGTATGTACAGTTCGAGCTGTTCTGACAGAGAATAAATGCTGCAACTCCTCAAGACTGAAGTTGAGTTCCCGTTTCTTGCTTGCTACCTGTTGATAAAGTGGAGGGAGTTAACCCCGAAGTTAGCGATGACTTCGGCCCTGGAGCAGTAAACTAAGTCTCCCCTGTGCTTCCCGACCACGGTCTGGACGCTGAAGCAGGAAAGGTTAACACTGGCGACCACGAAGGGACCCTCTCACGACAGGATAAGCAGCAGCAGTGGTGAGCAAAACGGTGAAATAAACCGGAAAAGTCCGCAAAAGTTCCTGTGTTTCCCCGCCTGACTAAGAAGCTAAGCTAAAATGGCGGCAGCTAACCAGCGCACCGCGGCCAATAACAGGCACAGTCAGTCTGGAAACGTAACCAGTCACTCCAATCCGTTCATGTCACTGACTGCAGTAAGTGAAATGGAAATAAAAACGGACTATGTGAGTAAAAGGAACGGAAATAATGGACATTATAACCCCTTTCTATGTGAAAGTGAGACTGTTACAGTGAAACAGCAAACGAGTGAGACATCTTATGTGCCAGCTCGGCTAAAGTTAGCGAGCACTAATCCCTTTGTTGATGCCGACGGGGAAAGTTACTGCTTCCAAGACTGTGGGGCAGACACAAAAAGCAAAGACTCGTACCCCCATGTGCTCAATCACCATGCCCATGTCCAGCCATTACAGCTATACAGCACAGTTTTGCCATCAGCTGCGGCCACTGCAACACCCAGTGCAAACCCCTTTGCATCAGCCCATCCAGGGAGTTTTGCTCAGAGCACACCAGTCCCCTGTTACTCTTCACTCCCAACATACCCACAGTTGCACACCCCTTGCTGCTGTTCACTCAAAGACACTAACTATGGACATTCATTTGAGCAGGGCAATAATCAAACTGTACAGTTAAAGCACTCCTTCCCTAAATGTGAGCGGCCCAAGTCACGTGCACGCCAGCCCAGTCCTACATACTATGAGCCTTCATCTGAAAGTGAGGATGACTATGATCACAAGGAGAGAGTCCCCACCTTACGTCCTGGTCAGTATGATGGCACCACTCCATGGAAAGAGTTCATTCACCGGTTTGAGAGTTGTGCTAAAGCAAATTACTGGTCCAAAAAGACTATGGCTGTTCAGCTTAAGTTCTGTCTGGTGGGTGCAGCAGGGGCAGTAATCCACAGAAATCCACGGTCTTCTCAGTGGGACTACAGCCGTCTGGTGGAGGAGATGGAGACTGCTTATGGCCCCTGTTCAGAGCACGCTGCTGCCGTGGCCATTGAACTGAGACAGCGGGTCCGCAAACCAGGTGAAGCTCTTCATGTGTTGAGGGATGACATATATGAGCAAGTGTCAGTAGCCTACAGTGACAAGACTGATAATGAGCAGGACGCCATAGGCGTTGAAGTTTTTACAAATGCTGTAGGGGATGCAGAGATTGTACAGAAACTATTAGAACGGCGACCCCGCACACTAGCCCAAGCTTATGACATTGCGCGCCGCCACGAAACCACCAAGCAGGCGGTGTCGCGGGTCACCAGCCTCATGCAATCAGTGGCACATAATACACCAGAACGGAGGTCCCGTGCTGCTATGGTTAGAGAAGGAACTGAGGGAGAGGAAGCAGAGACTGTTGTGGCCACCCCAGCTGTCAGTTATAAGCCAAAAACCTTGGACTTCCACCGCACATCGACCCCACAGAAAAGCAGCAAGGATATTAAGTGGGAGGATATTCGTTGTCATAAATGCTCTGGGATTGGCCACATGAAAAGAAATTGCCCCTCCCCTAAGAAAATGACCAGAATTCAAGCCCCAACAGCCACCCATGATTGCCCAGAGCCCACTGTGCTTCATCTTAAAACCCATGATCAAGAAATGAGCATTCGTATGCTAGTGCATGAACTGGATGTCTGTGCTGTTCTGGACAGTGGAGCACGGAAAAGTGTGTTGCCTCTGCACCATTATAATGCTATTCACCCAGATGCCCGTCCCCCACTTCAGCCGTCAGTTGTAAAGACTCTGCTAGGTGTTGGGCCTGGAGATGTTCCTGTGATGGGGGAGGCCCACATCCCTGTTCAGATCAATAACCGGCAGGTGAGCGTGCATTTCCTGGTTGCTGACATTGCCAGTGACGAGGCCCTCCTGGGCCACCCTTTTCTCACCCAAGCCCAAGCACGCCTGGACTTTGGAAACCACCGCATTGTACTGTTCGGTGAGGAAGTGCCATACTTCCACACCCTAAGCAAACCAAAGACACATGCAGTGAGAGTGGCCCGGACTGTGGTACTGGAGGCTGGGCGGGAGTATGTGGTAAGAGGCCAGACCCGCATTAGAGAACCTGTAAAGGGGGAGATGATGCTAAGCCCCACCAAAGGTTTTGTTGAGAAACATAGAGTGCTAGTTGCCCGTGTCCTGGTGGAGTCACACCCCTTTAAAGCTGTACCCCTACGCATCTTTAATCCGGGCAATACAGCTGTAACCCTCAAAAAGGGGGCCATCGCAGGGTTCCTCCAACCTGCAAAAGCCCTGCAGCCTGACACCACCACAGCCAAGCCAGAGCAGCCAGAACATCCCACCGTTCCCCAGCACCTGCAGGAGCTTTACAACCAGAGTTCAGCCGAGCTCAACAAAGAGGAGCAGCTCCAGCTAGCTCAGCTGCTGTGCACCTATGACAGTGTGTTTTCAACTGGACCCAGCGACCTTGGCCGCACGTCCCTGGTGCAGCACGACATTGTGACTCGGCCAGGTGTCCCAGTTAAGCAGCCACCGCGCCGGATGGCGGGGGAGAAACTACAGGATGCTGACCAACAAATACAGCAGAGCCTGGAGGCTGGACTGGCCCGTCGTAGCCACAGCAGTTGGGCTTCACCCATAGTGATGGTACATAAAAAAGACGGGACGTACCGCCTCTGCATAGACTACAGGGCCCTAAATGACTGTACCATTAAAGATGCTTACCCACTGCCCCGCATCCAAGACACCCTTGACACTCTCTCCACCGCCAGATGGTTCAGCACGCTGGATCTTGCCTCTGGCTACTGGCAGGTTGAACTGACCCCCAGAGCTCGCCGAGCGGCAGCCTTCTGCACCAGGAGTGGACTCTTTGAATGGAATGTCATGCCATTCGGACTGTGCAATGCTCCGGCGACATTCCAACGGCTGATGGACCGTGTCCTAGCCGGTATGCAGTGGGAGACCTGTCTAGTCTACTTGGACGACATCATTGTGCTGGGCCGGGATGTGCCAGAAATGTTGCAGCGACTTGGCCAGGTTTTCCACAGGCTGCACCAAGCTAACCTGAAACTCAAACCTGCTAAATGCTGCCTCTTCCGTCGTCAAGTAGCCTACCTGGGTCATATTGTCTCGGCAGATGGTGTTGTTACTGACCCCTCCAAAGTCCAGAAGGTGCAGGAGTGGCCCACACCAAAGTCCATCCAGGAGATTCGTCAGTTCATCGGCCTGGCATCATACTATCGCCGATTTGTAAAAGACTTTGCTACTGTGGCAGAGCCCCTCCATGCCCTGACCAAGAAGTACGCCCGTTTCCAGTGGACAACTGAATGCCAGGAGGCGTTTGACAGACTTAAGCACCTGCTAACCACCACACCAGTCCTGGGTTACCCATTAGACCAGGGTAGCATGATACTGGACACTGATGCAAGCGATGTCGGCATCGGTGCCGTTCTGTCACAAGTCCAGCAGGGCAGGGAGCGTGTGCTGGCCTATGGGAGTCGCAAACTGTCTAAAGCTGAACAGAACTACTGTACCACACGGCGGGAACTTCTGGCTGTGGTGGAGTTCACGTCACATTTCCGGCAGTACCTCCTGGGGCGTCCTTTCATCGTGCGCACTGACCATAGCAGTCTCCGGTGGCTGACAAAAATGAAGGAGCCAGAAGGACAGCTCGCCAGATGGCTGGAGAGACTCGGCGAGTACGACTTTGAGATCATCCATCGCCCTGGCCGGCTGCACAACAACGCAGACAGCCTCTCCAGGAAGCCGTGTCGCCAGAACTGTCCATGTAAACTGCCGGGCCCCGCCCCTCCTCCAGCAAACATCAGGCACCAAGCTGTGCAGTGTGAGTTGGACTCTGACATCAACCAGGCGGTGCAGAGTCCAGTGGGGGTAGAGAGACATCCAGCCGTGACAACAGTGACTCCAGTGGGGGTAGAGAGACATCCAGCCGTGACAACAGTGACTCCAGTGGGGGTAGAGGAAACCTTACACACAGACATGGACAATTTAAAGCCCCCTGAGAGAATCTATCTCACTAGGACCAGGGAGACTGCACTGTTTCCTGGCTGGTCCCTGGAAGAGCTGCAACAGGCCCAGGAGGCTGACCCAGACATTGCGCCTATCAGGGCATGGAGGGAGGCCAGTGGCGAGCGTCCCTCATGGAATACAGTCTCCCCACACAGTCCAGCCACAAAGGCCTATTGGAGCCAGTGGAAGCGGCTCTACGTCCGAGATGGAATACTAGTCAGGCGGTTCTATTGTCTGGATGACACTCAGTACTATCCACAGGCGGTGCTGCCACGCACCTTCCAGCCTGACGTCATGAGGCAGATGCATGAGGGACCAGTTGGTGGACATTTTGGTGTGGAGCGCACTGTGGCACGGCTGCAGACTCGATACTACTGGTACCGAATGAGAGAGGATGTTGCCCTCTGGTGCCACACTTGCACCAGCTGTGCGTCCAAAGCCAGGCCCCTTAAGGCACCACAGGCCCCCATGGGAACCGTCAGGGTGGGAGCCCCAATGGAGCGTGTCGCCTTGGACATTATGGGGCCACTGAATGAGACAGAGCGCAAGAACCGTTATGTGCTCGTGATACAGGACTATTTCACAAAATGGGTGGAAGCCTTCCCCTTACCCAATGACCAGGCAGTAACTGTGGCTGAAGTGCTGGCCTCTGAGTGGGTGTGTCGCTATGGGGCACCACAGATGTTGCACAGTGACCAGGGTCGGAACTTTGAGTCAGAAGTGTTCCAGAAAATGTGCACACTGTTCGGTATCGAGAAAACACACACCACGCCCTTTCGACCTCAGTCTGATGGCCAAGTAGAAAGGTTTAATGCCACCCTGCAAAAGATTTTGGCCACAACAGCGGAGCGCTGTCACTGGGACTGGGACCTCATGATCCCCTATGCTGTCATGGCCTACAGAGCAACAAGGCACAGTTCCACTGGATTCACCCCCAACTTCATGATGTTTGGCCGGGAAGTGAGCGAGCCGGTAGACCTCGTAACCGGCTTGCCCCCTGACTCTGAAACTGCCCCCTCTGCTCCTGAGTATGTTCAACGCCTCCGTGAGCGGCTGGAGCTGGCGCATCAAATCGCCAGGGATGCACTCGGTGAATCCGTGAAACGTGCAAAGAGGCAGTATGATAAGAACTGCTGCCGCACACAGTATCAGGTCGGAGATGCGGTGTGGTATCTCATCAAGGGCACAAAGAAGGCCAAGAACAGGGTCAGGAAGTTCCTCCCATCATATGAAGGCCCCTTCTTCATCCTAGGGCAGCTGGATGACCTAGTGTATCGCATCCAGAAAGGCCCAAGAACCAAAGTGAAAGTGGTTCACCATGATCAGCTGAAGCCCTATCGCAGCCGCGAGCTGATGGACAACACCTGGGCCATGGAGCAGGCTCAGGGCTGGGCACCGGTGGAGGTGTCACCTCCAGCCTTGGACACGGATTCTGCAGACCCAGACCTGGAGCTCTCTGGCCTCTTCTCCAACGCGGACACGGAGGAGACCTCCAGCAACACTCCACCAGATCCAGCAGGGCACACCCCTGCATCTGCTACCTCCCCCCCCTCAAACCTTCCTCACCCGGACTTTCCTTCCCCCAGGGACTTTCAGGATAGTGGGGGTGGAGAGGTGGGTCGTCGTCATCGAAGACCAAGCCGCCGTCGTAGGCCCCCGGCCAGGTATGGTGAGTGGGTGGCTCATTAAGGACGGTTGATGGACAGTTCTGAGAGTTAAAGGACAATTCCCAGTGTTAAGAGAAAAAGAATGAGGGGAAATGTCATGTACTGTTTGCTACTGTTGGAGCTAATTGTTATTTTATATGTTTACTACATTTAAAAAAAAAAAAAAAAAAAAAGAGAAACTTGAGGAGTATTTGTTTGATAATAATTATCCACTGTGATACAACTGTATTTTTCTGTTAAGGGAACACCTTTATGCAGTGAAGTTAGTTTCATATGCTCCCGGTCGCCGTTTAGGGCTCAGATAAGTTCATGCCTGTGTAGTAAGTGTTATTAATGTCTCTTCCAGAGTTTATCATGCTAGGCTGTGATGTGTGCACCCTATAAGAAAGACTGCTACATGTTCATATTTGCACTGAGAAACTGCACCTGTCGCTAGTTCCCTCCTACAATGGACTGTAAATATGCTGGTTACATTGGATCCTTTCAGATGGACTCTTTACAAATGAGGACTGTATACCTGTAAAAGAAAAAAAATGTTGATGTGTATCGTTGTGCTGGAGTGGAATTATGGGGTAATGCCATCCAGAGTGGGGGTAGTGTTATACGAGTGGCGTAGTCTCTTTAAGAAATAGCCCAGTGCATAGGAAGTGCGCATGACGCATGCGTGTGGTCGAGCGAGAGCGGGAGAGCGAGCGTGTGTGACTGTGTTAGGGGCGACCGGAGCAGTGAGAGAGAGTTAAGTTAGCAGTTAGCTGTGACAGTAATACAGTGTATGTACAGTTCGAGCTGTTCTGACAGAGAATAAATGCTGCAACTCCTCAAGACTGAAGTTGAGTTCCCGTTTCTTGCTTGCTACCTGTTGATAAAGTGGAGGGAGTTAACCCCGAAGTTAGCGATGACTTCGGCCCTGGAGCAGTAAACTAAGTCTCCCCTGTGCTTCCCGACCACGGTCTGGACGCTGAAGCAGGAAAGGTTAACACCTGGTTAACTGGTTTCACAGTTTATCCTCCATTTAACTAAAATAGCCACACATTACAACCCTTAAATAACTATTACATTCTGCTAAAGTAACACAGGAAATAGACATAAAGGATAATATATGACTTAGCAGAGCCAATGAGTCACTGAAGTCAAACCGCTGGAGGTCAGTAAAAACAGGAATTTCATCTGGTGTCAAGTTGCACTTTAAAGTAAGCAAGAAGTGCGCTGAGTCATGTCAGTTTGACTGTGTCGTCATACAAACACGAAATTATGAGGGACTGTTTGTTTTTGCTTTGCTCATGTGTTCTCTAAATTTAGTTGTGATTGCTCAATTACATGTTTCCACATCCTCAGGTTTGTTTGGGGGGATTTTAAAAATATACATTCCACAATTACACATAGAGAGTCTTCAAAAAGCTGCTTTATATAGTCAAGATCTTTTAATTCAATGTGTTTGAGTTAAATTAAAATGGGAATTTTCCATCATTTATCCATCAGAATTAATGGGTTAATTACTTCTGGCAGTGTTGAAGATTCACTGAAACAGCCTTCAGACTTGTATTTTGGAGATAAAATGTACAGAAAATATAATAAATCAGTTAAATAGATAAACATAAGCCTGATTTGAAAACATTTACTGACTTTATGAGGGTGTGGGGTAATTTAAACATCTTATTCATGACCCTGTGATTCAGTGTGTGCATGTAGTCCAGTGTAACACACATACACACGGAGAGAGTTAAACAACACAAAGGCGGTCTGAACTCCACCCATGCCGCGTCACTGTCGACCTTTCTTAACAGGTGTCACATCCAGTTTCTTTCCATGTTCTCAGCGGAGGGAAGGTGATTCCCGCAGTCTTATTCTTCCCGGATCCGGAGTGTGTGTCCGGGCTGCTGTGGAAAGTTCCTAAAGTTTGCTGTCAGGGAGGTTGGAGAGGGAGGTGCGAGCTCCGTGAGTGTTAAAGCGGCGCTGCTGCACTGACTCGCGGCTCCTGCAGCAGTTTGTGTGCGGCTCGGAGCTCCAGGATGTCGGCCGTGAAGGCGCTGCAGCAGTGGTGCCGGGTCCGGTGTGAGGGCTACCGGGATGTGTCCATCACCAACATGACCACGTCCTTCAGGGACGGCATGGCTTTCTGCGCCCTCATCCACAAACACAGACCCGATCTCATGTAAGTAGGAGCTGAAACCAGCAGACTGGACGACGGAGAGGAAGTTTTCAGTTCAGACTCTTTAGAAACAAACCTTTTAACTTTAACCTGCAGTCTGTTTACAACACAGACTGTTTAGGGAACAACATCTCCTGCTTTCATTATGATTTACGTTGCAATGGGACTTTATTAAAGGGAACAGTTGAGTCTCACTGGTCTGTAGGAAAAACAGGAGCAGCAGAGGAGCTCAACTGTGGACTGATGGATTCAGTCTGTAGAGCACTTCTGCTGCTGACAGGGGAAGATTGTAGAGTAGCTCAACTGATTAAAAAGATAGAAATTATAATTACATTAAAGAAAAAAACATATTCACATATTTGTGTTTAAAGTAAATTTGTTGTCACGGTAACCAATAAGCTGTGAGCTACAACAGGCTGACTGCAGAGTGCACACCTCCATCTGAGCTGCAACGATTAGTCGATTAATTGATTAGTTGATAGACAGAAAAATAATAGCCAACTATGTTGATAATTCTTTCGAGTCATGAGAAAAGAAGAAAAGCGTCTTAAATGTGAATATTTTCTAGTTTCTTTAGTCCTCTATGATAGTAAACTGACTATATTCGGGTTGTGGACTGTTGGTCAAGACAAAACAAGATATTTGAGGACGTCACTTTGGGCTTTGGGATCATTTGGGAACATTTTTCACCATTTTGCAGACCAAACTAATTGACTAACGGAGAAAGTAATCATGAGATTAATCATTAATGAAAATAGTCATTAGCTGCAGCCCTACCTCCATCCAACATGAGTCAGCTGTAACACATAAGACCATGTTTTTCCAGTGAGACAGCATGGGAACCAGCTGAGAGGTCAAAATATTTAGCTTAAAGTCACAGATGAACTGTCCAGCTTCTGCCACTCCATGTGTTGTAGTGTAGGAATGTAAACTAGACCGAACAAACCTAAACATTAACAATTCAATTGTTTTAAACAATATCCACTTTCATGTAGTGTTACTTAACATCCACAGTGGCCCACAGGGGGAACCGTCATACAGAGAGTCTGCATGTTTTTACACGTGGACTGGATTTGAATCTGTCTGTGCAGCTTTCAGATCAGCGACTGGACATTTCACTCATGTCTGTAACACCCATTACACAATATTTATAAGACACTGTGCAGAGCTGTAAACAACAAGGGGGACTTGAGATTAGACCCCCTTAAAATTCCCCCTCCGCTCAAAAATGTGTTTTACTTATCGCCACTTGGATGTTTTAGCTTCACTGTGCAGAGTTTGAAGCTGTTTTCGCGTTCGTCTGTACTCACCTTAAATCTCAGAGTTCAAGACATGTTCCTGCGAGCTATAACTGTGACGTCACAACTAGTTTGATGCGGAAACCCGAAGCCTCCGGTTCACGTGTACTGAGAACAAACGTTACAGTGAAGTAGGAAGTATCATATGTAGAGCTGCAACAATCAGATTAATGATTGTCAGTGATTTTGATAGTCGAATCTTTGCAGAAATTGCAACAACTCACTGGTTCCAGCGTCCCAAATGTGAATATATTCTGTTTTTTTTATACTCCTATGTGATAATAAACTGATTATCTTTGAATTCTGGACTATGGTTGGAGAAAACAAGACTTTTTAAAATGAAACCATTTGCCTTTTTAGTGAAAACATATCAGATGCAAATTATTATTCACCGCTGTATGTTTCTATATGTCTTAAAACATGTCTGGAGGGGATCTTTAAAGACTTGACTTGAGATCTGAAAGCAAAAGTGTTCATTTTGACCTTTAAAATAACAAAGAGGGCAACAGGCACATAGCCATATATCTCACATATTTAATCTTAATGCCTATTCATTGAAAGAAAGCTCTCAGCTGTAAAGGACAATATTAACACAGCTTTGAAAGGAATGGTGAAATGTAATTTTGAGTAGTCAGAGTCCTGAGAGACTGAATTTGCTTATCAAGACTTGTGACTTGACTTAGATCTGCCCTGAAGCAGCTCAGTGAGAGACAGACTGGATTTGGACTTTCCCCAAAAGACGTAGAACCAGCTCTGTTTGTTCTCGTGTTGTAAATCAAACATGCTCTTACCTCTGCTGTTCACCCAGTTTGTCTTCATGTCGATCGTCCTCGTCAATCTGGAGCTGCAATCAAACGTGAGAGCTTTGTTTGGTAGCTGCGCAACAGGGAAAGGAAAGGAGAGGATGTCACCCGGTTTTAGGACGACAGCTAAATATTGTCATGATCAGATTCTTTCTACATGTTATCAATCCATTTTATTTCCCCATTATTGTTTATTTATTTTTCTCTTATTCAAATCAAGGGTCTAAGGATAGAGGATGTTGCACTGCTGCCCCCTGATGCTATACAATTGACATGACTTGATCTCTTGATCACTTGTTAGATGAAATCATTAATTGTTCAGTCAATTAAAAAGTCAGAAAACAGTGAAAAGTTCTCAGAGTCAGAGGTGATGTCTTCGTCTGACCAACATTTACATTTACACATTTACATTCATAATAAAACAGAGAAAAGCAGCAAATTCTCACACAGAAGCTGGTTTTGTTCCTTAATAACTGACTGAAATGAGTAATAAATCATCAAAACTAGTGTTTATATTAGGTTTATTGACCAATCAGTTAATTTGCAAATCATCTCAGCTCTGTGCAGTTTTTCTGCAAGTCAGTTTGGAGCCAGAATCAAATTTCGGAAATTGAGCTCTGTTGTATTTCTCCAGGAAAAATAAACAACATCAGCTTCTTTGTACTTTCCCAGGAATTTCTCGATAACTAGCAGGGAGTTTCCATCAGGGAATAATAGTTTATATTTTAAGTTGACAGCTGTAAAGTGTTTAGTGTTTTCAGATGGTTTGAATCAGATCTCTCCTCGCCTGGTTTTGGATTAATTTTTTAAATGTTCCAAAGACATGAGTCGCCATCTCTCACTGAACTTTAGGCCAGTTTGACACACAGGCGCCTGCTATTGTTCCAGAAAGGTCATCATGACAGACAGTAGTTTCATTTTAAGAAGAGACAAAGCTATTCCAGTTCTTTCCACTCCTGTTTTTACCCGCAGCCACACCAGCATGGCGGCATATTTCATGTTTACATGGACTAAAGCATTAAACATTGGTTAAAACTCAGCTCCACTTCATTCAGTATAAACATTTTCATGCCTGTGATGCGCTCTCATGCCTGAGATTTCTGTAATACTTCTGCACTTATGACACTGCAGACATGTGATCAGTGACGCCACATCTGTCGTGTAATTGATCACATTGTCAGTGTTGTGACATATGTCAAACTGAGGGGGCTGTGTATGACTAAACAACACATGTTTGGTCTAGACTGCTTGTAAACAATTGAATGAGGAAGGGAAGTTGGATCACAAGTGTTTCTTACTAATGTTTATCCTCTGTTGCAGAAATTTTGATTCCCTGAATAAGGAAAATGTCTATGAGAACAACAAACTGGTAAGACATGTTCAAAGTCTTCATATTTACTCATGCAAATGTTTTGCATGTCTTGCAATTCTTCTGACAGATGTTTCCTTTATAAGCCTCTTAATCCGTTGAGGGATTGATCTCATCTGCATCTTATTCAAGAGTTATTTAAATCCTGAGAAAATTAGTTGATTAAAACAGTCGATGGACAGAAACAAATCACCAGCTATTATAATTTGGGGTAGGAAATGTTTGAAAGTTCAATATTGGTGCGAATAACTAACCAGAGTTTCAGTACCAATGCCAAAACAATAACTTTTTTCTCTATCATAGTCTGGGGAATATAAACATGTTTTAACCTTTCTTTCATTTAAATCTGCATTAACTGATTTATTTTTGGTCAGTTGGGGGCAGCGGAAACAAGTTGTGGACACAACATTGATATATCATCACCTTTTTAAGCTGATATGTTGAACTTGTTAGCAAACAGTTGCTTATTTACACATCCAGCAGTTACAGAACAACATTATCATTCATTTGGAGTTGTGTTTCTGGCCGCTTGAGGAACGTAAATATTCACTCTCTTTTAGCTCCAGTTTTGGTCTCCACCCACTCCTGAGAGAAATATCTGGCTCTTTAGCTACTAAATACTCTACTATGTTCACCAGCTAGTCTACAGCTAACTGTGTCTGTTTGCTAATTGGTGCTGAGGTAGTGTTCAGTGAGATTTTAGAGCTTTTTCTCTGAAAATGACTGCTTACTGCGGCCAAAAACAACATTATGAGAGCTGTGAGAGTGAACCAAAACAGTAAAGTTGCGGCCGGACAGCTAAACAATGAGCTGAAACTCGCTATAAAGCTGCGTAAAGATGAAGGGAGCTGCAGAGTTGGGTGTTAATTCTCTGTAGGTTCATCACCACGTTCATCACTGTGAGTGATGCCTCTGTCATATGATGATTACACATCATCATATGATACATTGTTCACATAAAAAACATTGATTATAGCCACTTTAACAAAATACACCAAACTATGCAAATGAATCACTGTTAGATAGAATAAGATATGGTCCAAAGTTAGGAATGTTTGTTGGTTTAGATCAGGAAAGAAGAAGTAAAGAATGACTAAAAATCTGATGAAGCATTTGGCGCCAACACAATAATATTTATATAATTGTCATTTAATGGTGAAAGCTCATTCTTGACTTTGGAAATAGTGTTTTGACAAAATAATCCTAACTCAAGATCCACTTACTAGGTTTTTCTAGGGTTTTCATCTGCATGACAGTCTTCATCAGCATTGAGTTTAAGATGACTCATTTATCCATATGTGACCTCAGTGTGGAACATTGGTTTCATGATAACAGATGATGATGATGATGATGAAGACTGAGATGTGGTTGAAAGCTCCACAAAAAGCAAGCAAGTGGACCTTGACTTAATATTACTTTGTAATACTAAACATCTTTGAGTTTTTGATTGTTGGTTGGAAAAACCTGCGATTCGGAGATGCCAGTGTGGTCTCCGGGAAATTGGGATTTTACTTTTCTGACATTTTATAGACTAACTGTTTAAAAATAATCAGCTGATTTATTGATAATTAAAAAGTATTTAGTTGCAGCACTAAATGGTTTCTACATGTGTGTTGGCTCTGGATGTTACATCAGCACCACTTGATGTTTGCTAATAGGGAATTTTCTAAATCAAAGAGCGTCACTGTTAAAACATAGCTGAGAGGAGAAGTCATTGCCAAACTCAGAGTGTTTCAATCTGGGCACTTTGACTTTGGCTCCTCGGTTGCATTCTTTACTTTCATTTTCTCTCTGGAGCTTCATTATTGGACTTAGAGCTCTGGGACTGACAATAGCTTAACACAACACACTTCTGTTCTTTTTAACCGAGTAAAACACTGTTCTGAGTTTTACCTGAAACAACAGGCAGGTTTCAATAAAACGACATAAACCGCGTGCGATGAAAGGGGCATAGGGCACAGCTAAAGTAAACATTGATTTTACGGCTCCCTTGATCATCAGATTACTGATTAAGTTATGCCTCTCGTGCTCCTTGGCCTGCCACGGCTTGTTGTTTTTTTCTGCTTCCTTGGAATAGCTGAATGCGAGTCCAGTTGGGAAATTCCTGACTCATTTACTCTCTCTTGAGGTGTAGATTTAATCTGTGGTCATCTCAGAAAAGGAAAGTTTTTATTTAAAGGATAGATTCACAATTTTTAAAAGTCTTTCCTCAAACAACGGCGAGGTGCCCAAATGAACACTGATCATTCCTCATGTTCATACTGGCTATTCAAATCCCCTTCAAATGCGCTTATAAGTGATGGGGGCCAAAATCCACAGTGTGTCCACACAGTCTTTCTCTGCAAAAATGCATTTAAGAGTTTATCTGAAGCTTATATGAGGCTTCAGCAGTCTGAGTTAGTCATATCAAGTGAATATCCGCCACATTTACAGTCTTTTTTTAGCGTCAAATCCCCTCTTTGTGATTCCTCAGTCAATGTTTCCCTGTTCAGCTGCGGTGGAAGTATAGTAACAAAGAGAGGAACTATAAAGAGGGTAAAATAAAGGTTCAATCTACAAATGTAAAACTTGTTCTGGGACACTGAAACTCTCATCTCTCATGTCTGAGGTGTGTAACGTTTCTTCAAGGTTTTCGCAAAGTCAGACGAACTGCTTTTGAAGTGATTTTTATCTGTGTGTTTTCATTTTTTGGCCAGTCAGCCTAGAATCTTAAAATTGCACCGTGAGCTTCCTCTGTTTTGTTGGATAAAGTCGATGTTATTTGCAGGCGTTCAAGGTTGCAGAAGAGCAGTTGGGAATTCCTGCTCTGTTGGATGCGGAAGACATGGTGGCTCTCAAGATTCCTGACCGCCTCAGTATCCTGACATACGTCTCTCAGTACTACAACTACTTCCACGGACGCTCCCCGAGTGAGTATCGATGTCTGTCTTTGTTGGTCTCTGCCTCTGTTCCTCTTTCCTCATCTCATCTGTTCATGTCTCTGTGTGTCTGCTTGTTTGCTGCAGTCGGCGGTATGGGAGGTATAAAGCGGCCTGCCGACGGCCCCACAGATGAACCGGCTGGGAAGAAGAACGAGCCGGTGTCCGCTAAGGTGTTCCCCTCGTCGAGGCCTGCTAGAGAGAACAGCCCTCCTCGCTTCTCTAACATCACAAAACCCTCCCACTCCCCAAAACAAAGCAGAATTGCCACGCAGGTAAACTCTGCTGCCTGAGTAATCTGCACAAGCATCACAGAGTTATGAGTTTGTTTTTCCAAGTTTGTAGAAAGTGTAAAAAATTCATGCTTTTTGAAATGACCTTACTAACCCGGAGTGTTGAAATTCATCAAGTCAAATATGTTAAAAGTTGACCTAAATGGCTACAAAGATCCGTCACGTTCAAGTTTCATGACACAACAAACAGAAAAACCCACATTGCCTCCAATCAGTTACGCGTCATAAACAAAGTTGACATTTCCACCTGATGAAACCTCTTTTCTCCTTTTCTAGGACGTGCTGGTTGAGAAATCCAATCAGACAGGCACTCTGAGTAATAAGTGTGTGTCCTGTAACAAGCACGTTCACTTGGTGCAGCGACATCTGGTGGACGGGAAGCTCTATCACAGGAACTGTGCAAAGTAAGGAACCTACAAACGAGACAACAATCAAGACAGTAAATTAATATAATAATCTTTTCAAAACCCATGATACAAAGTGCTTCACATATGGCAGAAAACTAAAACTGGCAAATCATAAAATCATTAGATTTTAAAAACAATTAAAACCAATTCCAGTGTAAGATAAAACCAGAATCTCTAAAATCCCCATTATACTTTGGCAAATTCTTGCTGTGAAATATTTTAAAGTCAAACTGAAAGGTTTCTGTCTTTCAGGTTATTGTCACCTGCAAACACAAGTGCACCTCTCCGAGATTTACCCAAAAACACTCCTCAACCAGACTTCACCAAAACCAACACTACCGCTCCCACCACTACACCCTCCAGACCTGCATGGATGACGGAGAAACCCAGCACTCCTCCCACCTTCTCCAGCACTTTTTCCACCTCGTCTGCTTCCCGGCCTGCTTCAAGTATCCTCTCACCTGCTAAAGAGAGTCCGACGGCTTCGGTCTCCAAACCCACAGCGCCACGGACGACCTGCAACGACACCGTCACTACAACCGCCTCTATCAACACCAGGCCCACCCCTGCGCCTCGAACCTCAACCACGGCGGCGAAGACACTGCAGTCCAAGCTCAAATTCTTCCAATCAGACAACACATCTAACAATGAAGAAAGCAAGACTGCGACCAAGAACGTGGAAATAAACAGAGGTTTAAATGTGACTAGTAAGACCCAGGAAGCCACAGCAGGTCAAGCTGTGACTGTGGTTGTAAATGTTCCTGGTGTTGCCAGAAAGGAAATGAATGTGACTTTGGATAAAGGTGAAAGAGCCAAAGCAGCTGTTGTGGGCGTAAAGGTGGATTTGAAACAGGAAGACAGCGAGAGTAGTAAGAAGAAAGCAGCAGCGGCAGCCATCATCTCTAAGAAAGTGACCGAGGAGAACAACAACAGTAAACCAGCGTGGACGACTGTAGCGCTGAAGAAAACCGACAAGTAAGGAAACACACACACACACACACAAACACACACACACACACACTCAGACATGACAAGACTTTAAATCTTGCTTTAGCCTGACCTCTACTGGTGAAGAAGGGTATCTAATAATACTTCATCACCTCTGTTCAGACCTTCTCAAGTCGAGACCCCTAAGAGGGAGACAGAAGGTGTCAGAGGGAGGGTGAAGCTGAAAGTGGACCGGTCGATCCTCGATGACCTGCAGCCTGCGCCAGACACCCCGAACAGGAGCGGACTCAGAGCCAGATCTCCAGACAGAGGAGGCTCAAAGCCCAGCACCCTGTCACCCAACACATCAGGTTAAACAGAAACACTTGTGTGTGGCCTGCTGTAGAGCATGTTTGTGTTTGTGTGTGTGATGTGTATGAGAAAATGCTGGCAGTGCTTTCTTTACAAAATCCTGTGCACTAGTGCAATATCGTAGAAATCTTTATCACAATATGAATAAATATATTATATCGATATATTGAACATAAGCAGAATCAGTCTAGAATCTTAATCAAAATCAATCTAAAAAAACCAAACAAACTTATCTTTAAACAATGATCTGTATTTCACTGATCTGCATTACATGAAACCAAACTCTTCATATGTGTAAAACAAAAAGTAAAAAGTTTTTTATTTACATAATCATTCATTTGGACAACAGAAATTTGTAGAATGACAATAAGATCAAAACAACTTAATGATAAACGATATGTCATTGTTGCTCAGCCTTTCTTTATACTAGTGACAAATGTGAAGTTATAATAAACAACAATATAGAGACTTAAATCTACCGTAACAGCTCACAATTATAACTTCACGTCTAATGTTACATCCTGATCAAAGGCTTCAGCCTGCTAAGAATAAACTAATCTGATGTAAAATGACACAACTCACCTCAGCAGGAATCAGGAAACTAATGAAAAACAGCCACAGTGGGACCAGTAACATAAAGGACATCATAACAGACTTGTGTGTTACTTTCTGTGGCTAATCAGATTCATTGAGAGCACTGGTTATGTATACTGGTTATATGTATTATAAGAACTGGATACTGGATGTTAACATGGCGCCCGTTCGTTCCAATGAAAAGTTTGTCTCTTCTTTCAGAAATTCTTTCCTTCTTCTTTGTTTACTTCCATGTTGTGTGTCAGACTGCACATGTGCATCTGCGTCTCTTCCCGACCACCTCTACTCACACTTTTCCACTGAAATGATGTCATCCACATAAAAATAGCCAAAGTTTTACAAAAATTCATGGTCTAAAAATACCACACTGTAGAGTAGAAACCGACATTGTTTGCAGTTCAAGTTGCCCTGTCAACAGTTTTACAGATGTGTGCGACAAAATAATCTAAGCTCAAAGGTTTGGAGCTTTCAGCTGCATCTCATGGTCTTCTTCTACACATACTAATCTCCAAAAAGCTACTAAGCGGATCTTGAGTTTAGATTGTTTTGTTATGCATAGTGTTGAGAAAGGTCAAGAATGGAGCTCTATGTTATAAGTTTTACAGATGTCATTTATAAATGTGGTCTAAGAGGAAAATGGATCAAAACACACAGCAGGTTGCAGTTAATGTGGACCTTTAGTAGGCCATATTGTTCTCTTCTGGGTGTTTGGCCCTGCTGTTGGTAGCAAACATCATCTCTTCATCACAAAACAGTAACAGTATGAACTGACATTGGATAGTAGGTGACACTAAAGTTTCAATTCATTTCTTTGTCCTCAACAGCATCAGAAAACGAGTCTCCTGGTGACTGGAGGTCCAAACTCAAACCTATTGGCAAAGAAACAAAGTAAGATTTATTTTGTTTGACTTGTCCTGTTTTGTCATCATATTCAATGTTTCTGGTTATTTCTTAGCCTTTACTAGCTGAATTCTTAATTTCAAGTGTTAGATGAACGAGTGCTTTTTTCCCCCCTGATGTCCTGTCCATCCATCCATCCTCTGATCCAGTCCTTCATCCATCCATCTATCCAGCCATTCCTCCCACAGGAAGCCTGTACCTGCTGCTCCTCCAAATGGCTCAACCATCATTTGTAGTCAGATCCTTCAGTCTCTCCCCTTCCGCCACATGCATGTGAGCCCCAAATGGTGTCAAGAACGGCTAGGGTCCTCCGTGGTGCAACATATGCTCAGAGCTCAGAGTTCTTTTCTCCAGATGACCTTTCCTCTCGCTCTCATGAATCAAAACAAAGGACTGTAGTGAGGAAGAAAGGGGATTAATTGGAGCAGAAGATAAACTGCCAATGAAACAATTAAATTCAGTCTCTCTCGCTCTTGTTTTCTGCTCGTCCTCTGTCCATCTGCAGACCTACTGGTTCTTCACAGTCCTCTGCTAAACCATGGGCTAACGGAGCTGGAAAGTCTCAGACTTCAGAGCTTCCTGTCGGGCCTTCTTCCTCCTCCTCTCATCTTCCCAGCTTTAGCATCACCGTCACTCCACCTGCATCGAAGGGTAAGAGCGCAGTGTCCTGTATTGTAATGCTTTCCAGTTTTAGGTTTTCTTCAACTTTTGTCTTTGTTGTTGCCTTTCTGCATATTAATTTTACACCTTTCATCTTTCTCAGTCTTACTGAACGGTCAGACGGAGGCGGCCGCTAACGGCAGCAAGTCAGAGTCAAAGGTCTCCAAGGTACTGAATCAGAAGGAAAATGAGTCTTTTTGGGTGCTTCTGTGTTTCTTGTTTAGAATAGTACCAAAAGATAGATAGAAATTAATTAACAAATGTAATAATCCTTCAATAATTAGTAATTTATCAATTAAAGGTGCCAAACTTATGTTGATTTCAGCTTCTGTAATGTGATTGCCATATAATTTATAGACTGAACCCCTTTCTTCATTTTTTTCTTTTACAATTTTATTATTTTATTGTACTTTTAAAGTATCTAATGCAATGAAGCAAACAATAGATCCTTCCACCCAAACCCACACAGTAAAAGCAGAAAAATAAAACATGCAGCGGCTTGAATATTCACAATCATAACAAAAATAAGCAAGAACCAAGAAGAATATTGTACTTTCACAGTCCTCGTTGGGGTTTATATTCCATAAAATTAAAAATGGTTTCACCAGAGCCAGTTTTGTCAAATAGAAAGTCATTTTGTTTTAAAAGTGTTTTGAAAGAAGGCGGCCAAACATATTTCCAGTTCTTTGAAAGCATCTTCAGAGCAGCCAAAAAGAACCAGTTTATAATCCTCTTGTATCTGTCTGTCATAATTAAAAGAAAAATTCCTCCCGGTATTTTTAATAAAAGTGGACAAGTTCATTTCATCTACTGCAGAGAGGCAATATTGATGATTAAAATTTGTTCTTTTTTTTGGAGTAATGCAGTCAAGCTCTAGCATTTACTCAACATAACTGTATCCTCCTCAGACCTCCATCCCATACAGATTGTTCTTTACATAACCCTTTGGGGCTTTTAACTTTTGTTGCAGATATTGTGCTCTGGTTAGTTAATCTAAATAAATAATCATTAGTTGCAGCCTTAGATGGAATTTAAGGATGTGATTTATTAAAAGCACTGGGATCACTGGGTTAAATTCACCTCTATGTATCTGTAAAGTCTCTCTAAGTTTACAGCCTCCTTTTAATGTTTGTGTTACATCTGTAGAAGCAAGACTACATTCCCAAAGAAGACATCATAAAGGAGCTTCAGGAGATTGAGGATAATTTGAATGAGTTGGAGAAGAGAGGAGTCGAGCTGGAGATGAAGCTCCGCAGCAGCGAAGAAGGTGAGATAAACACACGCACACACACACACACGTACAGTATTAACCTCCTCTTTAGTCAGGAGTGAAAAAGAGGCAGATTTATTAAGGAGTGTACGTGGGATTAACTGTGTGTGTTTGTGTGTCAGACGGTGAAGATGACTCTCTCATGGATGAGCTCATGGTTGAGTGGTTCAACTTGATCAGGAACAAGCAGGTGGCCATGCGCCGGGAGTCTGAACTGGTCTACATGTGAGTAAACACACACACACACACACATGAACGCACTTAGAGAAGAGGCATGCCACTATTTAGCGATTAGTGAAACAGACTTGTGGCCAGAAGGTTGACAGTTTGAATTCCCAGCGGCGCGTCCTGGAACATGGCAGCTCGCCCCCCGCAGGCTGCAGCGGACAGAGAAGTGAGGAGCAGGATGCTGCCTAAAAGCTCATGTGCACTGCAGTTATTCAATATTCCTTTCATAATTTTATGTTAATTTAGAAGACGCTTTGCTAATACTGTACTTCCACCGAGGCCACAAACTGCAGAATTTGTTATTTTAATAGTACAATTAATTTTAGTTTTTGATCTGCATTTGAATCCAGATTTACAGAAGAAACAGTGTTAGACAATAATGCAGATTTTTAGAAAATATCTAAATTCTGGGTATAGTAGGACTTTGTACAGGTGAGTTAGACTCATGACCACAGAGTTATAGCCATTTAAATTCATCATTTGCTGCATAAAAGTGGAAAACCATCAGCTTTTGTAGCTTAGAGTTGTGGTCATGTCAAATAAATTTGATTACATTTGCACTGTGTTTATTATAAATTATGGCAGTTTGTCTACAAGAATTTGGCTTTAACTTTAACTGGGAATTCACATCAGATGTAAATGTCATTAAGAGCTACTGAAGCGTCCAAGCCGACTCCAACAAACGGTTGAAAAGAAAGAAATGTCAGAAATTTACTGGACAAAAATAGTTTTCAACTTGGCTCCATAAGAAGTACACAGTTATTGATTTCTCCATCCCATCATAGCTCTATTGAATCATTTTACAGTAGATGCAATTAATAGGTTTATAACATATAGACAACGGGAAATTTGTGTGACTTGAATGGCTGACTGTGGGTTTTAAGCTTCAATAAGTTTACCAGGGGGGAAGAAAAGGACTCTTAAGTGTTAAAAAACATGGAGGGTTGTGCTGACTGCTTATGAAAAAAAACAGCATATCAAGTGTGACAAAATATTTAATGTCAAAAACTAGATGAAGTTTGTAGGAGTGTTGAAAAAAAGTTTGGCACATATTCAGAATTGTGCAAATTCTGTGTAGTCGCTTATGTGTCGGACCAAAGAATCCAATAATCAAGAATGTTTCCTCAGTAAAGTGTTTCATAAATGGTGCCATCAACACCAAAACAAACCAGTTCCTTAACTCTCCACAAAATGTAATTTTAGTGTTTTATGTAATTTCTGGGATTTCTTACTAACAGACAAACACGACTAAAAACACATCCTTCTAGGTGAGAGTAGCAAATGATAATATTTTTTTTTTGTTTTTATGTTTTTTTTATGTGTAGAGGAAAAACCCAGGACCTGGAGGAGCAGCAGCCCAGTGTCGAGCAGGAGCTCAGGAGACTGATGGACAAACCAGGTGAGGGTTTTAGGAGACAACATAACATGAAACAGAAAGACAAACTGAGACTAAAGAGTGTTTGTGTCTGTGCAGAACATTTGAAAACATCCTGGGACCGGAAGAGAGAGGAGCAGTTGATGGCCAAGCTGATGGAGATCGTCAATGACAGAAACGCTATCGTAGAGGGTCTGGATGAGGACAGACTCAGGTGTGTTCACAGCAGATGTTTTGTTGGTTTTCAGACAGATGTGTACAGTACACGACATTCAGGGTTTAAGGGTGTCCATTGTTGTTGCCCTTTTTATACTTGGTCCCCTTGTTTTAGAGCAATACAGCAGGACATTGAGCCTCATGCAACCATTCATACACACAGATTAGTTTTTAAGAGGCAGGTACGATTTATTTGAGATAATTAGTGGCATTCATCAATTTTCTCATACTTAGACTTTTATCTAAGGTACAAACGAAATTTATGAGCAGTCCAGACCTGTCGTACGAGTCCTGAACAGAGAGTAACAGCCTTGTTTGACTTTAATTTAAAATATACAACTAAAACAATCACCATCATCATCACCATGGCTGCCAATTTACTGAGAGGTATTTTTAGATTTTATGATTTTTATTGGCATATTTTGGCGCAGCAACTTTTCCATTTCAGTAGTTGTTTTTGAACAGCTGTCTGAGGGTGTTTCTGCAGGTTTATGTCCAGTTTCATCTTCTGTTGCACCTGACAGTGTAACATCACCTACTGTAGGCTGTAATAGTCTCTCATCTAATGTTTCCGTGACTGTCACATCCCTTCGCCCGGCTCCCGTCATTGCTACCTTGCTGAAAGGGATCCAGATGGTTAAAATAAAAGTAGCCTTATATGGACATTTGATTATGCTGATGACAAATCTCACGAACGCACACCTACTCATGAACAGGTGACATTCATCAGGCTGAAACATGCGATTTACATGAAGTTGGGGGCAGTTAAGAGAGTTTGTTGAATCTGACTTTTAACACTAGTACAATCAGACCTTGCAGAAAAAAAGTAAGAGAGGTTTAGGATAAAAATATGAAAATGTTCTTGCAACTCTTGCATACAGGCAACTTACTGGCCACGACAGTCACATGACCTCAATCCAACTGATTGTGTGTTTCTCTTGCTGAAGACCAGACTGAAGGTTGAAAGTCTCCGAAGTCTTTTCAAAAGCTACCAAAATTTTCATTTTTGCCACTTGGGGGAAGTGCACGGAGCTGCAAACACAACATTGACATATTATCACGATATAAAGTTGTCATGGCGAACGTCTTTAGCTTATTTAAACATCCTGCAGACACAGAGCAACATTAGCATTCATTTGGAGCTGTGTTTCTGTCCATGTGTCAAACTAAGTCCGATATTCACTCCTTTTAACTCTGATCTGGTAAAATAAATGTAGATTTTTGCAGCTTTATGTGTATAATTTTCTGTCACCTAAAACTGGGGGAGATATATTTAGAAAGGGCTACAATTTCTACACTGTTTGTGTGATGTGGATGTTAACACCCTCAAATTAAAGCTGAGAGTCAGCACTTTAACCTCCATTGTCATTTTTTTTATTCTAAATCCAATGTTCTGGATTATAGAGAGAGTCCCTGACTCAATACCTATGGATTGCACTGTATTTATTGACATATATGCGTGCGTGTACCATTGTTAATCTGTGTTCATTTTTTTTTTTGTATGTTCTCGATTTATTTTCTCAGGGAGGAAGAGGAGGACGAGCAGCTAAACAAGATGATGATGAATTTCAGTGAGTATCTCCACCACCTCCACAGGCCGTCTGACCCCCCTCCACTCTGTTCATTAGTCATCACAACCCCGGAGTCACTGCAACTTAGTTGGCTTATAAATTACCCAATTGAGGATTTCCATCATGGACGCCTCTAATTGAAGTAGATAGAATTGTCATTGTGGTTTATGAAAGTGTGTGTGTGTGTGTGTATGTGTGTGTGTGTGTGTGTGCCTGTGCTGCATTTTTAAGGGTGCCACTGGGCGATGTTTTCATCTCATTTGATCTAATGACTGTTAATGGAAAAAGCATCAAACAAAATGCTCCCCCTCTTTTTGTCCACGCCGTTCCTATTAGACAAATGGATAATGTAGCCGGTTAATTTGACCCTCTGATAGAATATAGTTAAAAACCGGCTTCATTTGCAATTCATGACCGGGAAAACAGGGCTGAAATTGAGGAGATTTATTGAACTTCAGCAAAAGGTCGTAATGTTACAGCGAGCGAATGCCGACTGTGGGCTAAAGACTAGCCATTTCAATTTAATGTATTCATAAAGTTAATGCCAAAGTTTCACAGTTCATTCCCACTCTGAGTACCGTTGTGTGTGTGATAGTTTACACACATGTTGTATCACATTTCAAATAACATATATACTTATTTAACTATGGCGTTGGAAACTGTTCACTGTCTGATTGGCTGGCAGGTGTCTGTTAAAATCACAATAAGTTTAACTGTCGGTACATTAAACTGCATGTAACCATAGCAACAGTGCTTTGACTCTCACTTTTGAAAAAAAGACTACATGATTACTGACTGACTAAAAACTAACTTTAAGCACAACTTTTAAACACTGTTAACATTTTTTGCCTGTAATATAAGCACAATAACTCACACAGAAGTGTACTAATATATAGAAAATAACACATTCAAGAGAAAATGTCGCCTTGTATGTTATTTTCATGTTGGTTTCAGTGGATAGCGCTTCTGTTATGAGAGCATAACCCATAATTAATGACTAACTACACACATTTTTGTTGTTGTTGCAGTAAACCTCTATTTATTTGTCTGAAATAAAATTAAAAAAACAATCATAGTCAATTTGGCAACAGTTAATCGTACATTAATTGCTGCATTAAATTTTTGGGGGTTTGTTTTTTGGTCACTTGGCCATAAGATGTTAAAAATTACACACACCTCACATGTTAGCAAGCTACCCTACGGCTCGTTTGGCTACATATTCAGCAGAAAGGGAGAAATATTGGCATTAATCTGGAGTGGTGTTTCAATCTCATTTTAGCTCTGTTTTTGTTCTCCACCAGCTCCTGAAGGAAAACATCTGGCTCCTTAGCTGATAAATGCTCCACATGTTCACCAGCTAGTTGCTAACTTTGAGTGTGTGTATAGTTTGGTGCGGGGCAGTGAACACATCCTCATAAAAAAAAACAACAGCATAGGTCTAAAATTCAGGCCGGCAAAAACTACCTATAGTTACGTTTACGCCATCTAACGGCCGCAGTAACTGTTACAAATCACTGTTAAAAAATAACAATGTTTTATGGTGTGACAGCGCTGTGGTTAAGGTCTGGTTAGGGAAAGATCGTTGTTTGGGTTAAAATGATCACTTGAAACATGGTTTATACTTCCTTTCAGCTATGCAACCTTTGTCGTCATGGCAACAGTAAACACCATAATGTTGCAGAAATGTCCCGTCTCACGGTTGGAAACGGGAAAAGGCAAAATCATCTTGTGAAGTCACCTTATATTGACGTGATCTGAACTGCATCACTTCCCTGTGTCATAATTCCTACGGCCACTAGATGGCGTAAATGTAACTATGGGTCATTTTTGCCGGCCTGAATTTTACACCTATACTGTCGTTTTTTTTCCTGTGAGGGCGGCCTGGGGGCAGAAGTGGGGCAGTAGTGGTGCAGATTCAAAGAAAACTGCTGCCTGTTGTGGCTGGAAATGAGGTTGATGAGAGTAGTGAGACTGAACCAAAACATGAACGACATTAAAAAGTAACTCGTTACTTGGTTGGTTGTCAGTTGGGTCGTAACAGCAACCAGGAGCGATTATACACTAAGATGTTGTCGTCCTAACAGTTGTAACTCGAACAGTCTCATAATCATATGTCAGAGTCCTTCTACGTAGAGCTGCAATGATTAATCGATTAGTTGCCAACTATTTTCATTATCAAGTAATCGTTTTTTTTTTTTTTAGAGGAAAATTTGCAAAATCTCTCTTTCCAGGATCTCAAATGTGAATATTTCCTGGTTTCTTTAGTCTTCTATGACAGTAAACTGAATATCTTTGCTTGTGGACTGTTGTTTGGGACAAAACAAGACATTTGAGGATACAGTGATTGACATTTTTCACCATTTTCTTACAATTAATAGACCAAATGATTAATTGATAATGAAAATAATCGTTAGTTGCAGCCTCTAAGGAAAACAAACCTTAATCAGCTAAACTAGTGTTTGTGTTGCAAATGATACTTTTTAAAATCTGTTTTTTCCTCTTACCTCTTTCTGTCTCTCAGACTTGAAGAAAGACAAGCCGAAGAAAAAGTCTCCGATGTCCAAACTGTTCGGCGGCTGGGGGAACAAGAAGGAGGGATGATGCTCATCAGAAAACACAGTGCTGATCGCTTTCTTTGATGTTTTTTTTTTTTTTTTTTTTTTTTTTTAACAGCTCTCGTTGTCGTCTTTAATGTCAGTGATTCATGGGATGTCATGGATAGTGTGTGTGTGTGTGTGTGTGTATGTTTGTGTGTGATAGAGTCATTCTCAGCGCTTTTAGAAAAATGCCCTTCCCTCTGTCGACTGCATCACTCAAGATCTGACGTGACTCCTGCCTGCCGGTGCCACACACACACACACACACACACAAACACACACACACACACACACACACACACACACACACACACGGAGATGACGTTGAGGGGTTAATGACACACCAGCGCTGATGTGATTGGGTTCAGTGCTCCAGTTGTAAATTTTAATCCTCTTCTAGTCTTAATCTGTCTACTTAATACTCACACAGACACACACTCTCGCTTTCTCCCAATAACTCTTCCTCGTGCTTCTTATTGAAATGTTGGTTGTAAACAGTAACATTGATGCTAATATGAGTTACAGTACAAGACCTGCTACAGAGGTCAAACAGCTGGTTCCTGCTCTCTGGTCCTCCTTTTGGTTCGGACTACAAGTCATTAGTGACCCTGTTTCTGACCTTGTTGTTGTTGTTTTTGTACGTGTTGAACTGCACTTTTTCTTTTAATCTCAAATGTCTCTCTTTGTGTACTTTTTCTGGCTGGGGCAAATACGCCTCTCAGACTATTCTGTTGAAGTTCGCCGTTTAAAAAAACAAAAATAATGGTTCCCAACCCGGCGGGTTAAACTCAGGACCCTTCAAAAGGTTGTGAGATATTTAACTGGATAGGAAAACAGAAAAAATGTATTTCTGTAACACAAAACTATGTTAATTTCCTCGTTTCCTGTTAGTTATATATAATTTTACCTCTTCAGACCTCTAAAAAGTATTAAAATCAAATAATACACAAAGGAATTATCACTTTTTCAGTTTTGTTTGAAAGGATCCACACTGACATGTGGACACAGAACCTGCAGAGAATCAAAAGCCACTTACTAATAATTCAGAGCTTTCACCTACTTCATGTGGTCTTCATTCAGAGACAATGATCCTTAAAGGATGGAAGGAAATCGATTGAATCTTTAATAAGTGGACATTTGAGTTTAGATTTTCTTTACAATATATATATATATACACAGATATAATTCTCAACCGAGTACATTCATAATGAGTTAATTCATGTCTGGTGCTCACAGGATATCACGCTTTGGCCCTTTTTATTTTCAGCTGTTTTATTTTCTTGTCTAATCATGTTGTACTTGAGTGTGTTGCAGTAGTTTGTGTTTTTACGGTTGACTAGAGGAAAGGTTAAATCTGGTTTGTATGGTGAGATTCACAAGTGTTTTAAGTGAAAGCTGTGAGTCTCGGGAATGCAAAAAGCGATCCATATTGGATCTGGATTTGTACATGTTTCTAATATTTCTTAGCTGAATTAATTGTTTAGGATTTGTGTCATAATGAGATATTATTTGTGTCATTAAGTCATTTTTCTGCAGAGGCACTGAAGCAACTTTTTGTGTGTGTGTTTTTACCGAGCTGATCGATTTCAACACACCTGCTTGGTAATACACATAATTTAACATTGTATATACTGTATGTTAATGTTCCTTTTATTTCCCCATTTCTCAGCTGTGTTTATTGTGTAAAGTTGGATCTTACGAGGATTTGATCATTAAATGGAGAAACTGGTCTGGATTTTTAATAAAGAACTGTAATATCTTTACTCTCATTTTAATAAAAGATATTGTTAATCCAACATGGTGCTCTGGAGTGACATTTACCCAAATGAAAATAGAATAATGTACACAACTTGAATGCTGAATGTAATCAGTACTTAGGCTCCTAAATTATTACAGTTCTTCTTCTGAGCAGCTCTTTGCAGGAGTGTCGGTGGTTCAGTCGTATATCCGAGGGTATATTTTCATTTACTTACTTAAACGTGTTGTAGCTAATGTCATGATGACTTTTAATCAAGGCTTGTATTTTAGCTTATAATTTTCAAAAATGTAATCATAGTTGGCCCAAGCAGAGTTTATCATTGGTTATTTAAAACGGCTAAGAGGCTGCGGTGATGATGCATTTTCTCTGTACTGACACTAGGAGGCAGCATGAGCCTTTTCATGTCACCGGAGCTCTCATCAGAGCTGGAAACCTTCAGGTCTTTGATCTGTGCAGCTGACAAATAGACTAAAGATCCAAACCAGACACAGAATGACAGACACACACATGGACTGATTTTATTCTAAAAGAGACAAAGTTCTTGCTCTGGGTTTTCATCCTGGCCTTAATTTTGCAGACCTCACCTCAACCTTCTGTCACTTCCAACTCTGTCTGTCATCACTTCAGTTAAAACCTATTACATAATACACATGCCGCTATTAACTTACATTTTCTTTTTGTCAGACAATAAAAACAGAATCCTGAGAATCCAACAGATTCCTGATCACAGAATGCGAAGATTGACAGTCAATAAAAAACTTCTTTAGTTTTTGCAGTTGACCGTTACAGAAGCGACTGTAAAAACCCTCCAAACTTTGGAAGTGAGGAAAGGGAGTATTCATCGAACTGTACATAGCCAGCATCAAGTCAGTTTTATTTATGTATTCACAAGTTCTTCCTGAGGTTTCCTTCATTTTTTCCCCATTAAAGGTTTTTTTTTTTAGGGAGTTTTTCCTTATTCGAATCAAGGGTTTAAGGACAGAGGATGCCGTATTGCTGCACAGATTGTAAATCTCCCTGAGGCAGATTTGTGATATTGGCCTATATAAATAAAAACTGACTTGAATTGACTTGACAAATCACACATTTGCCACAAAGGTCATTTCAATCTGTATAACATACGACACTTTCTATCCTTATTCCCTCTTTAGGAAAAACTAAAACATATACTGTATATTTTTAGTGGTTCAAGACATTTGAATTTTAAGGAGCACACATTTATTTCTTAAAAATAACACATTTCTGTTCAGGGGACAAGACAAAAATGTCAGATTTATTACCAAAATATAGAAACAGGATGCTAAAAAAAGAAAAGAGAAAGAATGACGTTAATGTATTTTCTTCATAACATGTTTATTTCTCCTCCTCACATTTGAATTGTTTGATAGGACGTGTAGCAAAGTTCTGGGTCCCACTTTAAAAATCTGAGGGGCATTTTTGTGGCCTTCTCCAACTGTGTGTCTGTAGAAGCACCGTGACCTTTAACCTTACTGATAAAAGAACATGTAGCTGAGAAGAAAATAAACAGCAATTGAAAAATGATTCTGCTTCCCTGAGATTTTAAAACCAAAGACTCATCAAACAGACTCAACATCTGTTTGATGAAACCTCACATGGAAAATTTCAAGTGTTTAAGATTTCTATAACTCTTAAAATGAGCAGTCCATCGTCTTTCATCATCTCACATAAAGCTACAAACCGCCGTTAATCTACTGCAACAAAACCGCAGAACAGTCACAGTCAAACACAAGAACAATTCCTCTCTACGCTACAGTTGAAAATATCCGTTTACAGATGCAAAGAGAGAAAGAGAGAAATAATACAATAAGGGTAGAAAAAGAGCAGGGAAATTGACTTTTGGCTTCTGTTTGATTTTTTTTTTATTTCATATCTTTTGCTGTGAAAATACAACAGTGTGTAATCTTTTCCTCTCTAAAGGCAACATCTGTTCCTGTTGTTATGTGTGAAAGTGTTTGTTGATTCCTTCCTCAAACCGTGATAAAGTGTTCCATCACTGCGCCGCTGTGTGTCTGAATCAATCATGTCTCTGCTTAACTTTGGAACATGTTTATCTTCGGGGTGAAAATGTGCCTTTAAGTCAACTCAATAAGGTACATTTACAATGTCTCAGACTGGGGTTTCAGTACCGACTGTAAATATACCTTTGAGGTGGTTCATTTACATAACACAGTGGGCCCTCACATAATATTCACACAGACTTTTAAACAGTTTGGTGAGTTTCGATGAGGCTCGACTCTGGTCTGACATAATGCGATTCAACCGTTCACAGCTCGTATCTGTTTAATCCATGTTAGAATAGTATAAAGTCTGGATTAGCATACACTCAACCTGCTGGTATTGTTGTTTCGTACGCTTTTATGCTCCTCTCCTCACTTTTTTAAGGCTTAAAGAGAAGGTGCATTCATAATTTGACACACTGTAAACTTCCTCTCACTATTTCTCCTCACCTTAGTCTGCAACTTCGCCTTTCTAACACTCACGCCTCACACATCCTCTTGATCATATTCTTTATATATATATTAAAAATCTATTTTAATATTGTCATCCTGTCTGTCCATACTGTATTTCTGTAATTCTATTCTGTAAACACAATATCTATGGCACGTCTGTCTGTCCTGAGAGAGAGATCCCTCCTCTGTTGCTCTTCCTGAGGTGGTTTTTTTAAGGATTTTTTCCTTATTTGAATCGAGGGTCTAAGGACAGAGGATGTTGTACTGCTGTACACATTGTAAAGCCCCCAAAGGCAAATCTGTGATTTGTAATATTGGGCTACACAAATAAAATTGACTTGACTTGACCACACTGGTCAAGTCCTTCATGTTTAGCACGTTCACGAGACGGACTGAACAACCCGCGATTAGAGTTCATGTTTTGTGATGTCACATGATGTTGCTCGGCCTACAGAAGCTACTTTCTAGTATTTTTCATATTGATTACTTTTGTTTTCTACGCTTCTCTCGTTCCTGATGATAATATTAAGATGCAAAAAACACAAAATCATTCACCATTTTTGAAAAAGGAACAAGAAGATGTTCATTTCTGTAGCAAAAGTGTTCTTATGACTTGAGCACAAAGCAAATTGTGTATTTGTCTTCCTGTGTTGAAAATACCTCATGACTTTTATTTAAAGGATATAGCTGGTGATTATCTATATTTTTCTTATTGTCAATAAATCTCATGTGCAGAGCCAAACCAACAATGAATTTATCTACTTACAAGTATTGTGTGTGTATCCAAAGTCTGATATATCTTATTCCTCTGTGCTGTAGACCTCCGTTGTCCAAAAACTATTAAAAAACATGTCAGTGAGCTACACTGTTGCAATGGGTGACATGTTCCTTTGCCCCGAAGATTATGGTCATGTCGTTTGTTTAGAAATGGCTCCAAAGTCTAATAACAGCGATCACGTTTTCAGTCTCCGGAGAGTAGTTCTGTGTACGACAGAAACCATTGAGCATGTGTAGGATCAAGGTTTTGTTAAAAGTGCTTTTCCAGCTTGTTGTGTATCACAACTTCTTGACTTTGTACTAAAGTTATTCACAATTTACAATGTAGCACAAAGTCAAGAGGTTGTGATATGTAGCATAACAAGCTAGCAAAACCGCTGTAAACGTTCCTTCAGCGTTTCAGGAGAGAAGCAGAAGTCACTTCTCTCCTGAAACTGAAAATGTGATCGCTGTTTTTAGTCACTGGAGCCATTTCTAAACAAACTAATGTGCCAAAACTCTGCACCCAGTGCAGCGGTGTGGCTCATTAACGAGTTTTTAATAGTTTTTGCACAACAACAGAGGTCTACGGCACAGAGGAATTAGATATATCAGGCTGTGGATACACACACGATACTTAGTAGGATCAATTCATTGTTGGTTTAGTTCTGCACATAAGAACAATAAGTTTGTGTAAAAATAAGTTTTGATAAATTAGTTTTGGATTATTTGAAAATTGCTTGTCACAAAGCTAAAACGGTTGTTTTTTGCAGCTCATAAAATGTTGATATTATATTGATGTCACTGATTGTATCAGTTGGGAAGGTGCTTCTTTGTAATTGCATCAATTAGGATAAAGACAAATATTGTACTGAAATGTAAAATGGATTAAATGGATTTTATATTTGTTACTCTAGTTAGTGCTCAGTTTCTGTGTTTCAGAAGGTGTGAAATTATCTTCCTCATAAAGGCTTCGTGTTACGATTATAAGGGAGTGTGACTGCTTCTCCTTCAGTGTGTTTTGATGGATTTCATGAGGTTTTTATAAACCAGTGAGAGGTCATAAAACTGACCACATGAGGAAGTTTAAAGTGCTATAATCTCATTTTGTAGGCTGCTTTATTGAAAAAAGAAACACATCTGTAGATATTTAGTCAGTGCTTGGGAAAAAAAAAAAACTCTTCGTACTCACACACAACAGCGCTGCTTAAGCAAAACAGTGAGAATAAGGTGTAAAAGTGATGACAGATTTAACGGTGGTGGAGGAGGAGGAGGCTGATGAGTGTGGAATCCATAGCAAAGTGATTTCGGGTGTTCAAATGATGCGTCGCCGCACTCGCATGCAAACACATGGTGGAACAAAACGATTGGGGTCGAACTGCTGCTTTCTGATTTTCTTTTAGTTATTTTTTTCTGTGTCTGCGTCTCCCTCGCTGCGTTTCGACAAAGACTCCTGTTTTAGTATAAGTGTGTCTTTGTGACGACAGCGCTGGAAAAGCGATCACAGCCCAGGGACCCCCTCAAGAACCTCTGGATGTCGCCCGTGGAAACCCTTTGCATGTGGTCTCTACTTGCACAAACACACACACACACACAGATACAGCAGTGAGTACACGCACACACACACGTACACACACATCTCGGTGGCGACAGGCGGGAAAATCATTTCAGGATTTTGGTTTGGGTTTCCCTCTTTGTGTTTCTCTAAGTGTCTGTGACAAGCCAGGAGGGTAATGATCAGTGTGTGTGTGTGTGTGTGTGTGTGTGTGTGTAAAGAGAGAGAATATGTGTGCAGACAGATTAAGCTCCTCCATGGATGGATACTTACGTTTCGGTGAGTAATGTGAAAGACAGAGAGGATATGTGCTCAATGAATCACAAACACCATCTATCAGGATGAATATTTCCACTCTCATTTTCAAGCAAACATTCTTTAAAAGATTAAACACGGTCCTAATAAATGATTTTGCTTTTAAATATAAAGCAGATGATTGTCATTAAATAAGTTGTAACTGTAACTTCATATATATCTTATAAATACAGAATAGTAAGAACAAGTAACGCACACTCCCTCATGTGAAACAACATGTCTGAAAACCACATGTGCTTATAGAAGGATTTATCACATGTAAGTCAGTAAAGTTTATTTGTATAGTATCTTTATAGATCAGACGTCACAAGGTGCTTCACCATGAGAGATAAAAGACAGACGAAGCAAATAGAAACTATAAAGATAATACATTAAATATAGATAGAAATAGATTAAAAAGAACTCTAATCAAAGGGAAGTCTAAAAAGGTTGGTCTATGAGCTGCTTTTTAAAGATATCCACAGTTAGCACAGATCCGTCAGCTAAGGAGTCACAACAAGGCCTTCCTTAGTTTTGAGTCTGGACTCTGTGGTGTGTGTTTTATATTTACACACACACACACTTTTCTTTCTCGACCAGATGCAGCATCCAAACAACCGTAGCTGTGATTTCTATCTCCGTAAGGACTCTCAACACTGTTATTTACTCCCTTTAAGGCTCCTGAACAAAGTTTTTCTCAATAACATGAAATAATTGTGATTAAAAAAGTAATACTAAAAGTTATTTCGAGTTTAAGGCTCAAAAATTCATGAGGACTGTGGGTGTTGTTGGATCAGATACGGTTGCCGACAACATCGGCAGCAACAACCCACAGCTGACATCAGATTCAAATATTATTAAAACAGCAGAGACAAAGATGGAAATGAGTCCAGGACTTTATCATTCTATCCCCTAACAAAGTCTCATATGTTGTGTTTTAAAATATATTAGAGTGTTGTCAGTAAACCTAAATCCTGATTGATGCACACAAGTTTAAGATATCACCTTTTTCCATCTGAGTCCCGACCACTCGCACAAAAACACAAATAAAGAAAAAATAAATAAAGAAATGTCTCATATGAATTAACCAAATTGACTCTGAGGCTGAGTGAGAAGTAGAAGAAACAGAAGTTAGACTTTGTTAAGGCATATTCATCAAGAAGGTAATGTTATCAGGTACATCCAAGTCATTTTCATCTCAACTGCAACATCCAGATCAAGCTCATAAATATTCTACATGTTTCCTATGACTGCAATTTAGCAATTCCTCGCCCCAAAAGTCGAACTTTCAGTCGTTTTCAGAGCATCTTCAGAATGGAACAAACAGCCTCATACAATTAGAAAACTGGCCAGTATCTCCTCCTTCAAGAAATACATCTCAACTCGACCATATTATGATGTTATGAAGACTAACAACCGCTGTGGAGGAAGCTAGTGGGGATCCATAAAACGTCTTCTCTGAGCCAGAAGAAACATGGCTCATTATTTATTTAATACGACGTTTCAAAGGGAGCTGATCATAGCGCTGAGTATCTTGAGTATATATAACATTTCACATATGAAATCACATGTGCCTACATCATGTGAATCTGTCACATTTGTGACGTCCGACCCTCTCTGCCCCGCTGTGTGTGTGTGTGTGTGTGGTTGGTTTGGCTTCCTGACTCAGGAGCCAATAGGCAGAGTTGGAGAGGACGTCAGGAAACTGTCAACACCTGAATAAACTTGGCCTCAACCTATTTAAGCAGCTCAATTTCTAACATCTCTCTTTTCTTTTCCCTCTAGACCTCCATCAGCAGGTTCGGGTCTTGTGTTTTGTTTGCACTTATCCGCACACAGTGCATTTATTACTGACCTATGTGACTAACATTATTATTATTTTATATCATAAACTTTACTCATGTGTGATTCCCTTTTTTGTTGCTGACTCTGAGCCAATTAGTGTCACATTATATCAAGAAAACATGTGCTTATGTGATTTTTTTGTGTGATGTATGGTATTCCACTTGTGATAAAGATAAAGGCTGGGACATAACAGGTAATTACGCAGGTGCAAAAACTAAAATATAGACGCAAAATAGTTCCAAATATGAAGCCCAACTAAAAGATATTTTCTAATTATCCAAACTGGAAACACACACAAATTCACTGATGACACCTTAATAAGATCTATTACCTCCTGCATATTTGAAGGTCAGTGAAGTACACTGACACTGTGCGTTTGTGTGCGCACGTGTGCTTGTATTTATTATTAATTGAGCTGAATTGAGAGCAGCAGCAGCAGCAGCAGCAGCAAAAGCTTAAAGCAGAAAATGAGAGAAGCACTCAAGTGGCTATCAGTATCATAAAGGAACAAAAGTGAAGGAGGGGAGTGAGGGAGGAGGGATGAAAGGAGATGATTTGCAGCGTTAATCCAAATTGAATTACGTTGATAACATCAGTCTCTCTGGCTTTATTTTATATACAGTGTTTTTTTTTTCATTTCAAACATTCCTGTTACTTGTGCTTACAGTCACAAGAGTTTCTCAAGATATTATGAGACACACTTTGTCTTAAAGCGAACAGTTAAGAGAGGTAACAGCAGGCTGGCTGGCGGCTCGCTACGACAAATCTTCAGCAGCACAAAGATACTAACGAACAAACAGCAATCAGTGCATATTTATTAGACTCTCCTTCCTCCCCTTTCTCTCTCTCTCTCTCTCTCTCTGTTAATAGTGTGAATTAGCATATAAATGAGAGATAGCATGTGATAGAATCCACTCTGCTTCAATCTGTCCATTGGGACTTATGATTATCTCTTTCTCCTCCTTTTTTTCCTCACTCCTTATTACTCTTTTCTTCCTTTTTCTATCTAGCCTTTCTCTCTCCATAACCAATTTCTTCTATTTCTACTGTAGAACTCCGTTGTTTTTTTATTAACTGACACAGTTAAAGTGAGTCATTCACTCTGTTTGTGATTATTTGTTTACCTGGATGTGTGTTCAGGCTGCCTCTGTGTGCGGTTAGTTTAAGCGTACTTAATTGCTCCTGACTAATTAGCAGATGAGTCGAGGCATTTGGGAAATAGGGAGCACACACACACACACACGCACACACACAGATGTAAATACACACATTTATAGCACCTTTTCGTCCGTGTCCTAAGTGTTCGTCTCTTGTTCCTTCCCTCTCTTGGCTTTGTGTCCCGAGACAGTTGAAACCCAGCGGTACGCAGCAGGAGGTGTTAATGATGTGAGGGCTCTGTGTTCTCTGCTGGGAGCGATCTGTTGTGTGTTAGCTGCTGTCTGTCACCATACGAATAGAAAAACATCTTCATAGTTTATATATGTGTGTGTGTGTGTGTGAGTGCGGAGCTCTGAAACTGATGTCTCAGTGTAGGTGTGTGTCTGTGAGTGTCTGGTTTTCCACTTTTCAGCTGCTCTGCATATTAAAAGTCATGAATCTCCCTCCCGCCCTCCCTGCCAAACAACACTCAGACAACTTTATTTGTGTGTGTGTGTCTGTGTGTGTGTGTGTGTGTATCCATCCATCCATATTTGGTTATGAGGCCTGCGCTTTGCGTCACTGCTCCCTTTTTATAATTCAGATTTGTTGGTTGTACATACACTGGATGTGTTCATGTTGTGTGGGTGTGTTTGAGGTCATGTTGAGCTCTGTGACAGAAGCAGAGAGAGAAAACTTGTGTACTTTACGCTGAGTCTTTCTATTTTGAGAGGCTTTTACTTCTGCTCCTACTTCTGCTGTACATTTATGTACTATATTTATTTGACAGGTGTAGTTAATGGTTATTAAGCAGATTAAAACTTCAAAATATGAAAAGCTCATTATACTCTGTCACTAATTTAAAGTCTTTCCTTCTTTTTTTTTGGATCTTTTTTCTACTTTTTGTGTTACTTTCTTTAATTTGTTATTTATTTCCTTGTTTGTCTGTTGTCTTTCTGTCTTTCTTTCTTCCTTCATTTCAACGCTGTTCTGCAACGACAGTCTGTGCTCTTGTATTAATCTTTTCGTCTGCGTGCACAATGCACACTATCTTTCTCTTCCCTCCCTCCGTTCTCGTTTAAAAAAAAAAAAAAAAAGACAGCGATCGTCCCCTAACTTTGTTATTGTAACCATGATGACGAAGGTCACCTAATCTTAACGAGGTAGTTATTTTTACCCAAACTACGATCTATTCCTAAACCGAACCCATTTGTTTTTGTGCTTAAACCAAGTCTCGCGGTACCAGACGGTCAGAGATCTCTGCCTACTGAAGTCTGGGGATTCCTGAATGTACGTTAGTTGCTTGAATGGTGGCGAGAACGACCGCTAACAAACCGTCATTTTGTCAAGGACGCTTTACTGGAAACGATGCTCTCCCCTGTTCTGTTCTCCTCTGTAGTGAACAGCATGTCACCACCCCAGTATGAAGGGCCGCCCTAAAGACAAACTCTCTAATTGTTTCCACCCAGTTTTAACAACAAAACCTGGCAGATTGTCTTCAGTCTCTGTGAGCGAAGTGTTTAGACCTGTGAGTCTAACCTAAACCTAACCAGACCTTAACCATAGTGTCATATTGAGGTGTGGTTAGACCTTTGGATCCTTGAATACGTTTTACCGCTAGCACTTGACTTTAAAGTTGTTTAATGTACCTTGATAGCATCTTTCATTAGACGCTCCCTGTCTGGTGAACGCACACATCACTCAAACACCGATGACATCATCGGGGTTATTTTCTCAGACTTGACGAAGCTCCAGAGCCACAGAAGACCTTAAACAAATACACGTATATACATAACTGTTTTCACAAGCTGACTACTATTCCTAATGAATAGCTAACTGCGTTAATTTGTAAAGGAATATTTCTTTCCATCGTGTCGCCAACTTTAACTTAAGCAAAAGTAGATTTTATGACTCGTTCCTCCGCTCTCTGTGTGAGCGACTTGGACGCGAGGCGACAGCGGGAGTCAACGAAGAAACACATTGGCTTGACGTGTCTGTCATCGGGATCATCAGTCTCTGCTAATGTTTGGTATTCTGTGATGCTGACTCGTCATTTCCCCCCTGAATAAATACTCAGAGCTGAGGTTGGCCGATGCGAACACACACACTAGCACAAATAGAGTAGATGTTAGGGTAAACATTTAAATAGTCTTAATTATTGCCCTGTGAAGACATTTTTCCAACGACCAAAAAAAAAATGAAGCAAAGCCAAATGAAACACACACACACACACACACACACACACACACACACCTTGGCGCTGATGCTTTGCAGACAGAAAACCAAGAAAATGATTAATCATCTGGCTGAACACTGGCACCTCTGTTTCACCGAACGCAGATTTGAATTCAGTTCTTTTTTTGGCTTCCATCTTTTTTTTTTGTTAGTATTTCTGGTTCTGCTGCTCGCCGCTTTGCTTTTTCGCCTTTAGCAGCGAGCTGATGGTTAGTCTACATGAGCTAAAACAACACACACACACACACACACATAGAGGATGCATAGCGGTGATGAGGATGGATGATGTCGGAGTGAGTGAATTAAAGTGAATCACAGTGTGTTGGCGTCCCCTACACAGGAAGAACATTTCAAGACACACACACATACACACACACACACACCGAGCCCTTAAGATCTGACACCCTTTCAGATATCCGCATTAGACGCCATAATCTAGTTCCTGGCTATCGTCTTTCAAATCTAATCATGACACACCACTCATATTCAATATCACCAAACCTCCAGCCTTTTAGTTTGGCCTCTCAAACCACCGTGTAAAAGCTTCATCATGGGCCACGCTGATGAAATTACCCTCTATTATCCCCCTTCTCTCTTTCCCTTTTTCTCTCCAACTCTCACTCCCTCGATTCTGTCTTACTTGAAGGAGTGTGCTGATTTAATTTACAGCAGGACTCATGAGCCACTTAGCACAATCTCTCTCCGTGTGCAAGGATTGATTGATTAGGCCTTATCTTGTTATCTGGGTCTGTGGTCGTTTGATAGGCCTGTTTGTACTCTCACTAGTCTCTCATTCTTTCCATCTGTATCCCTTTCCTTTATGTAATTTCATGCCTCTGTCTAGTCTGTGTGTGTATGTATGTGTGTGTGTGTGTGTGTGTGTGTGTGATGGCCTCCAGCTTCTTCGTCTACTTTTCCTCCAATGTGGGAATCAGACACTGATAAGGACGGATTGTCTTGCAAGATCAGAATTAGGAAATTACACGGTTTGCCCGTCGCAGATTCACACCCCTCCCTCTCTGTCAGCAGACTGCGAGCCGATATTGTTTCTGAGAATTTGCTCAAATTGCTTGGCTGTAATGGCTGGCTAAGTAAATACTCCACTGATGCAATTTCAGCCATAAGGCATCAGCATGTTCACTGTAAGCTTGTTGTTTTGTCACTTTCATTCATAAATGGGTACTGCCTCGT